>NC_090450.1:151788080-152413080 GCF_031143425.1 Pleurodeles waltl | reverse complement strand
CTGATCTGAACCCCATTGAGAACCTGTGGTCCATCATCAAATGTGAGATTTACAAGGAGGGAAAACAGTACACCTCTCTGAACAGTGTCTGGGAGGCTGTGGTTGCTGCTGCACGCAATGTTGATGGTGAACAGATCAAAACACTGACAGAATCCATGGATGGCAGGCTTTTGAGTGTCCTTGCAAAGAAAGGTGGCTATATTGGTCACTGATTTGTTTTTGTTTTGTTTTTGAATGTCAGAAATGTATATTTGTGAATGTTGAGATGTTATATTGGTTTCACTGGTAATAATAAATAATTGAAATGGGTATATATTTTTTTTTGTTAAGTTGCCTAATAATTATGCACAGTAATAGTCACCTGCACACACAGATATCCCCCTAACATAGCTAAAACTAAAAACAAACTAAAAACTACTTCCAAAAATATTCAGCTTTGATATTAATGAGTTTTTTGGGTTCATTGAGAACATGGTTGTTGTTCAATAATAAAATTAATCCTCAAAAATACAACTTGCCTAATAATTCTGCACTCCCTGTAAAGTCCCTGCTTATAGTTACATGGCACCCAGCCCTAGGGGCACATAGGGCACACCTTAGGGGTGACTTATATGTACAAATAAGGTAGTTTAAGACTTTGGAAGTACCTTTAATTCCAAAGTCGAATTTGCATATAACTTTAATTTAAAAGCAGCCAGCAAGGCAAGCTTGCTTTTAAAATGACACTGGGCACCTCAGCAATGCACCTAGGTGTGCACCACCTATGCTGTGGTCCCTAAACCTACATGCCCTACCATATACTAGGGACTTATAGGTAGGTTAACTTAGCCAATTATAATTAGCCTAATTTGCATATCCATTTTACACAGAGCACTGGCCCTGGGACAGGTAAGCAGTACCCAGGGCACAGCCAAGAGTCAGTAACCACCAGTACCTATCCAGAAAGAGTGGGGGTGATCAGGCAAAAAAAAAAGGACTTTCCTACAAATACCCACTATCATCAACTATCAAAAGATATGTCACTTAGATTTTATGCATTTTAAAGGATGAGTACAGCTAATTTGAATAAGAAATAATTTTTGATTACTGTTTATACCAAAATTAATTAGTCATTCAAAAAAGACTTGACAAATAACTTGAAAGCAGTTACCCACCTCGCCTTTTAAGACAATATGTCTAATAAGTGCAACAATAAGGTCAAAGTCAATCTTCTCATCATCCACTGATTCCAAAGCCTCAATGGTACTGTTTGAATATCTACAACCAAAAGCAAAAAGGTTACGCAATGTACGAATACATTTTCTGCCGATCTAGATAATTCTTTAATTAACAAGTGTGCTAGGAAATAGCGAGTGCAGGCAGGATTAAAACCAACTTATCATCTGTTTGACAAACTTCAGAGGGTTATGCAAGGTAACACTCACAGACCCATCTGTATTTATAATCTCAATAGTCAAACCAGCTTTTCTGTATGCCAGCCGTTGTGACTAAATGTACTCCCCATACATAAGTGAAAGATGACAGGAGAACACTGGTAACCTGGGAGATCAATAGGCTCATGATTCAGTGTTACATATTAGCATTCTGATAGACAATGTTTTGAATAAAAGAAAACTAATCATTCACTAATGTATTAATAAACTGATGTCTACTACATAGACAGTCTATCAGATGAGGAAGGTAATCTCAAATAAGTCATATGTTCAAAATAGGTCTAGCTATACTTGCTATAAAATATAAGAACCCACAGATGATTCAATCTTGTAACTCGTGAAGACAGAAAGGTTGCCTTTGCAATGAAAGTATTTAGTCTCCTGTCCTTACAGCAATCAGTTTCTTTCAACTATCATTGACTTTTGCTTTTATGCTCGTCTGAAGCAACAAACAATCTTCTACATGCTCCTACTACTCTTGGGAATATGTACATGGAAATCATATCTACGATCTGCCACTATTCTTCCTGGGAAACCAAACTCAAAGCAAAGACCCAAATGCCCACGCCCTGAGCAACCTAGAAGCTAAACACAATACTACAACTGGCCAAAAACCTTATCAAATATTGCTGACAAATTAAAAGTGGTACAGCCACTTTATCAGACCTCACAGAAAACATAACCTACCTTGACTGCAAGCTTCTGAGGTAGTCCGGCCACTGCAATCTGTATTGTGCTTCTTTTTGTTCTTTCTCAGGTCTTGCAATACGACCTTGCATGAATCCTTTCTTCCACGAAGGTCTGCGATCTCGATTTTCTGGGGAATATCTTGATAAATAAAAAAATTAAACCATTATTTGACTCATCCATTATTATTTCACAATGTGAAACATGTCCTAATTGCTAAATTAAGGGATGGTAGAGTTTCATCTGAGGCTTAAGTCACAAACAGACCTGCTAAAAATAAAGCAAGAAGGTAATCTTAAAAAGGTGCCTTCCATGTGGACTGGTGGAAACATACATAAGTGTAATGCACCAACTAACTAGTCGAACCTTCACTAACTGCTCAGTGCCCCCCTGTTCCAACAGCTTTACTATGAAGAAAAAATAGTGCCTAGGGCAGAAAAGATGTGGGAATCTGGAGAGGAGGTGCCACACAATAAGATGTCATCCTTCAGGGTTTCATCAATTAAGCTGTATCTCAAATCTTTTTTGCCTATTAGTAATTATTTAAAAAAACACAACTGGCCAAGCAAAAATCGCTATATTACAACATCTGAAGGCCTGCTATGCCCAAACACAGTTTAGTTCCAGGCGGACACCACATACCTACAGACACTGCAGCCTCACATATTTTGACTATTCATACATTTGAAAAAAAACTGTGTTTGTTTCAGTAGAATAGATTCTCAAGTCAACCGGGCATTTGCACCAGTATAGTGAAAAGCAAAAGTAAAGTCCACTTGTACTAACAGAGTCAGGCGATACTTTGTGCACAATCTTGTACCATGACACTTTCCATTATAAATTGAGTACTCCCAGAGCGAGGATTCTCCCAGCCTGCTAAACAAAAGTCAAAAGAACTACAAATGTAGGAATGACATAACTACAAATTCAATCTGCCTATTTTCCAACAGGTGTACTTTCGCTGGTAAATACTTATCATGTCATGTACTGGAAGAACCTATGCTACATGATGGTTGGCAAATCTAATAACTGTGCATTTTATCTTTGCTACATTTTGTCACCTATGAAACAGCAATAATGGCCTATTATGGTTCAAGCCAAAGTTTATTAACAAACATGAGGACTTCACAGTACTTATGGTTGTAGGATTTACCTGCCTGGTTTTAGTTCTCAAAGTGCAAGAAGAGACATAACATGAAATTCAACTAAATGTACGATCACATCCAAATGATTTTCATGCTACAAAGAAAAATTCATCACATGGGGTAAATCGTTGGCGCACAGGAAATAAATGAAAGCCTAGATTTGTGTATTGTCTAATGTAAAATACAGGTGAATAATCTAAGAAATACACTTTCAAATCTAAATGCGGACAGAAACTATAATCCACAGATTGGAGAAGACGATAGTTTTAAGCAGTTTTCTTTTCATACCTTTGCGATATACTGTAAATCAAAAGAATAATATGCTCCAGAGTTTCTCTGCACTTCAGGTGGTAGGAGATTTTGTCACTCAGAATGATACTCTTACTGTGTAAACTTGGCATCCTTAGGGTGGTCTTACCACAGACCTTTTGCCTGTTGCCTCCTGTTTTGTTGCTGTATTTTTTTTGCTGGCCTTAGGACTGAGCACTTTACCATTGCTGACCTATGCTGAAATGTTTGTGCTTCTCCCTTAAACATGGTAACCTTGGTGTATCCACAATTGGCATATTTAATGTAATTATAAGTCCCTTGTGAAGTGGTATACCACATACCCAGGGTGTGTAAATTAAACACGACTAGTGTGCCTTCGGCACTGATTGTGCAACCACTAAAGTAGCCCTGTAAACATGTCTCAGGCCTGCCACTGCAGAGCCTGTGTATGCAGTCCACTGCCACTTCGACTTGGTATTTAAAACATCTTGCCGAGCCTTTAACTCCCCTTTTCTTACATAAATGTCACCCCTCAGGTGGGCTCTAGGTCGCACATAGGGCAGGGTGTCCTGTAAGTAAAAGGCAGAACGTGTACTTTTAAGTTTTACATGTCCTAGTAATGAAACACTTCCAAAGTCATTTTTTGTTACTGTGAGGCCTGCGCTCCTCTCATATGCCAGTGTTGGGAATTCTTGAAATTACTTTTAAAGCTGCAATTCCTGACCAGAAAGGAGTAGCTGCAGAATGGTTGTAATCATTGGAATGCCAATGATAAATCTATCTGACCTTACAAGTAAAGAGAATTTATCTTCACTATTTTAGAAATGCCACTTTTAGAAAGTGGCCATTTCTCTACCCTCTCTGTCCTGTGTGCCTGACAGCCTGTCTCCAATACACATCTGACCTGGGCTGGGTGACAGCTACATTTGTGCATTCCCTTCAGACACCCACAACACAGGATACTCAACTGCATCTGAATTCATCTGCATACTGGTGGGGATTCCTTGGGAGGAGGCTGGAAAGGGCTCACACTTTAAAGGGTAGTGGCCTGAACCCACACAAAGGCGCTGACTATCCCCCACTGATAGTCTGGAGCCAGGGCTGGGATGAAAGGGGGATCTATGTACTACAGAAAGATTCTTTGAAGTCATCCCCAACATCAAAAGCACTTTAGGTATAAGTACCTGGTCTCTGACCCCCTGAAATCAGTACATCTCTGGATTTGAAAAGAACTCTGCTGGAGTAAAGACTGCTGTGCTGTCCGGATTGCCAATCTGTCAGGACTGCTTGCTCCCATGAACAGCTTCCTGCTTTGCAGCCCTGCTGCCTGCTAATCTCTGCCCTGATAAAAGACTACAAAACTATCTCTAACTCCAGAGTGACTCCAAAGGCGTGTTGTTGTCCATTGTTCTTTGCAGGGTCCCAGGGACATCAAAGACCCTGCCCTGCGCACCGCTCTCATCAGCAGGGGTGCACTAACTCACCCTGAGTGACAAGCGTCCCCCAGCTGGAGCACTCTGGACTGCCGTAAGTCTTCCTGCAATCAGCACAGTGTGTGTCTGTAATGCTGCGACCCAACTGAAGGGGAGGAAACCTCCCACTTACCAGCCGACCAGAGCTACATGTTCACCCCACAGCACATTCGACTGAGGATTGCTTCAGGGTTGTATACTTGGTAGGAGGATGAGGAACAAAGTAAAGTACCATCAGCGGTAATAGTTGCCTTTCTGGAGATACAAAGGGTTACACTTCCCTGCCTCCTGTGCAGCCTCTCACCCAGTCATGCTGTAACACCACCAAGAGTAGTAGTTCACTCATGAAGATCCCATAGCAGTATCATCCACGGACTAGACAGCCTTTCATCTCTCCACACCTTTTTCCCCTCAAGTGCCAGCCAGGGCGTTGCATCCCTGCAACCTCAAGCAGCACTTCTCTCCGCCACTTGCATTCAAACCCCCGACCACTCTGCGGAATGAAGTGCAGCTGAGAATTTTACTGCATCATTTCTGAGAGACGCACAAGAAGTTCTCAATCTTCCCTGTATTAACTAAACCCAGTAACCTATCTAAAGAACTGCAAGAGAGTGAACAATTCTCATTATACAAATTGGATTTGTATTGTTTTGGTCATATTTTTTTCAGATGAAAACTACCTATTTTTCTAAATCCGTGTGGAGTCCTTTTGTGGTGTTATCATTGCGTTGCTGCATGTGTGTGTTGCACAAATTCTTTACACATTTCCCCTTAAGATACGCCTGACTGCCAAGCTACCAGAAGGTGAGCACAGGTTAATTTAGAGAGTGTAACTTACTAACCCTGACTAGGATTGTGGTCCCTCCTTGGACAGAGTACAGACCCCTGGCAACTAGAGACTCAATTTCTAACACACTGTCTGTTGAAGATGGTAACTAAGTGCAGTAAAAATTTTGATCATCCTGAGATTTCATAGACTGCACATAAGAAGTGAGATGGTCCTCATAATAGAACATGTTTTTTCATGAAATCCCTTTGAGATTTTCTATAACTTTTAGTCTATAATAAGAGTGTGTGTTTAAGCTATGTTCAATAGAGTTGCCCTACACAATGAGACTTAGATTTCTCTAGATCCACTAAAGTTCTTTTTGTTTTTTTAATACCACAAACGCTTTAGGCTCACTGTAGATTTCCCACAATGTTTCTGGTGAAGCCTGGTTGGTTATTTATTCTTTCCAACATCAGTCTACCAGGTTGTTGCTGCAACTTGTTGTTCTTTTAAGTTCATAGGTTATGGGGGCCATATGTCCCTTTACTTCAATACAAGAACGGGCAGTTTCGGCTAATAATGCTGTAGAAGACATATGCAGTGGTGCTTGAAGAAGTGGCTTCCAGATCTTCCTTTCAACTCCCCGCCCCACCACCTTTAGGCATTTACAGCTTTATCCACAAGTGTACTGCACTACATAACAATTGGGTGGCAAAACTATTAATGCCTTTAGTAGCATTTGTAAGCTGTGTGATTGCATCATGTAGATGGTCCGCCCATCTGCCACACTTATGCCAAGGTAGGAGTTTACATTTTCAGTTTATCATTAAGGTAAACTTTACATTCAGCGGGCTGTTTTATGTTTTTTTTTTATTGGACATGACCATCATTCTGGACTTGTATTAATTTATAATAAGTGGGTATTCTGCAAAGCATTTCTTAACTGCTTTCAGTAGTGATCTAACTGCCTTTGGAGTTCTGGGCAATAGCACAGGATGGATAACTCCATATGGCAACCCTACTCATTTTTTATATTCCCTCTGTTGCGTTGCACAAGACTTAGTAAATACCCTAGGTGTAGAGATTATAAACAATGTGCCCTTGCTTTACGCCGCTCTTGCATTTCACATCACTGGATAGTTCAACCATTCTGTATAAATTTGACCTGCGCTGGATTGTTTGTTTACAGCTGTGTTATTAGGGATCCATTGCCTGTTTTTCCAGGTTTTGCACAGGATCTTACGGCTGATAGTATCAAAAGCTCTGCTATAGTCAAGTAACAAATACACATACAGTTGCATGCCTTATTATGTTATTTTTCACCAGAGATGACAGTAGATAGGGATTTTCTGAAGCCACCCTTACTGGGCAAGTGCGTGATCTTTTTCAATCCAAGCCTATACACTGAACAGGTTCGTTTGATATGTATCATCAATGGCAAGAAGAGTGATTGGGTAATAAGAATATGAATTGCATTTGTCCCCTTTCTTAAAAATGGGGAGAACTATACATTTATGCAAAATACTTGCTAATCATTCAGGCATGGTAAATGTTGTCTCCAATTTGGGATCCCCATTTGTCGTGAGGGTACCTTAGCAGCTTTTTATGGGCAAGTTATTTCAGCGATAGGCCTGCAGCCTGTGACCTTTAGCCTAGTTGCAACTCATTTTATTAATTTTTATTTGCAAAGCAGAAGCTTCCTTCTGCTGTGATGTTTCTGTATCCTTTATCTTGTATACTTTTAGCACAGACACTGCTTTCATTCTTTGAATTCTGTCATTCTCCTTCTGTGCTCTGCTCATGGCTCCAATGTGTTGCCGGCAAAGTGGAACACCCCAATCTCTGCCACTTCACGGAAACGTGTGTTTTACGTTCAGGAAATGTTCCTAGAATATTAGCTGTTTATTATAAACATCTATGTGGCCCGTACACATTAGAGGGAAAGTTCCAGCCAGAAGACTGCTGCTGCATTCTGTTCCTCCACTGCTGCTGTCTGCTAAGACTTGATGTCTTTTCTCTGCCTTCATGAGAGGGGACACTCAGTAGTCTAGCAGCCCTCTTCGCTACTACCAAACCCAGGTATGCAGGATGATGTCTTCCTAGGGATTCTGAAGGGTGGATTAGGGCAAATACTGCTGTGCTCTAATATAGTACTTGAGTGATATAGGTAGGAATTCAAACACCTAGCATTTTGACACTATGGTGGGACTTTCCTTATGTTTCACTCTCTTTGTTACGACATCATAATTATTAGGCTTTATCATCCTAATTGTTGCAGTACATGCTATTTTATTTAGAACGCAATTGAGTCAATAAAGTTTATTGAACCAATCTTTGCTTCTGTTTGTCTTTGCATGCATGAGACGGAGGTAACTGAGAGAAAAGGATGAGATCTGCTGCATCTCGATTTCCCTGAGAAGTCAGAATGTCATGTGCATGGCTACCACAAATCAATGCCACTGCCAGTTGAAGGTGAATGTGAGGTACTGCTAGCTTGCCGAAAGGGTTAGGCCGAGAATTCTCACAAGGTGTGGAATTGGACTAAGTTCCTCATAGCCTGGTGGTGCTGCCACCTGAATCTATAAGTCTCATTGGTACAAAGAGAGCCAACACGTCACATTCTGCTAACTGATGAAAACATTTGGATGAAATCATATTGAGACCTGGTTTTTAGACAATGTGCCACTATTCACTAATCACTATTTTGAAGTTAAAAAAGGACGAGTCCTCTGTACATTAAAATGGTATGATGTAATAAATTACAGCTGTTCCCTGCAGTTCTTCTCCCAGCAAGGAGTTGCAGTCATGGGTGAAAGAAGTCTCCTAGTAATTGAACAATCTATCTGCTGGTATGTTTGCATTTATTTTATCTTGGTAGTTTGCACTGTCTTTTTTGATCATGAACCAAAACCTTTTACTGTCTTTGTTGCTGGCTCTCTCTATAAACTATGGTCAATTTACGTGTCAGAGTTCTTTTTTTTATTTTAATCACATTTTTATAGTTATCCTTCCATTCTGCTATTTCATGCCTTGCAGAGCCAGTTTTGACCTGCCCTTGAGTTCCTGTTTCATTATGTTGCATTCTATACTACATAACTTGTGCATATGTTCTTTCACAGCAACTGTCCAGGGTTTTTTAATGCAGCGGTTTGTTTTAAAGCCTATGACAATGGCTGTAGTACTGTGCAAACCTTTCACCAAGTTTATTCTTTTGATGAAATCAAGTAACTTGCTCGCATCAGTTCTGGCTCGGTTGTCCACTCTTGTATGCAACCTCTGATTTCTTGTGTCCATCTCAATTACCACCTTCCGCCTATACCCAGCAGATTAAACTCAAACCTTCAGCCCAGTTGTAAATGTCATTTTAATGTAGCAGACCCCCTCTTCTAAGTGATAGTAAACGCATTACAGTAATTTTTTAAACAGACAACCACTTTAACTGTGAGCAATACAATTTTGAAGTTATTCAAAATATAGTCTATCAACCTCTGCTTTGCTCTCATATTTTCAAAGGATGCTTTTGTAAGTTGAAAACGTATTTTGTTTTAAACCAGATTTGTCTCATGGCTAATCTTTAATAATTCTTTACCCTTGTCATCAATTGCATGAAAGCAGTGTCAGAGAACAGAGAAGGGCAAAGCCCTCCTCTTCTGTTGGTCTGGTTCATCCTCTACTGTTCAGCTCCCATTCTTAGCTTTATGTCTCTGCAGATAATTACTTTTTCTGAGCTGCTCATATTTATTGTTTTCAATAACACCTGAAGTTCTTCTAGATGCGTGTTTAATGGGAGGTTTTACATTGTAGGAAATAAGGGTTTAAATACTCAGTTGTTTGACTTAACAATATATCTCACATCAAATTGAAGAGGTTACTTACGGAAGTCTTCCCACACTCAATTTTAGGTAGAGTAAGTGCTTTGGGCCTACCCTCTTCATCCATTGATCTGTTATTATATCATTCTCATTTTTCTTCCACCACTACAGTATTCAACATGGTGCAGGGGATCATCTACTTCATCCATTGTGAGTGACAGCATTTTGTCTTTTCACAAGGAATACAATCACACACAATGTGCTGAGGCAATGTGTGCTTTCTGATACCAAGAAATTTCTTTTTTAGGTTGATGAGATCCTGTCAATTTCCTCAAGAAAACTGCTTTGGAAAAGCCATGACAAAACGTGTACTGACGAAGGCAAAGGCTGGCAACCACTGCCTGGCTTCTTCCTTTTGCCAATGCTTGTTCTTAGATGATCTAGCATCTATGCTTTTTTTAAAGTCTTCCAGAATCCTTTACCTGTATGTTTTTTGCAGGTCATTTGTAAAGCTTGCATCCAGGAAGATTCTACTTGATTTTGGCCCTCGTTTTTCAGACAGTCCATTCCGTATATTTTGCAAGGATTTTTAAGTCAGCATCTCCAATTATTGCCTGTAGCCCCACTATATTCCAGGAGTACAACTATGTAATTTGAGTCAAACTAATGTTAGTCTAGTCAGACATGACTTTTCAAGAGCTTTTATCTTGCCCCAATCTAAAATAGCTGTGCTGTACATCAACTTTTATAAGGAGGGACTTTCAGCAGCCCTTTAGTCTTGGGTTTCTGGATTATTTCTAAATGCATTTGTACGTTATGTTGGATTTTCTCATGGGTATTTGCTAGTAGTGGGTGGTCAGCTTTTTCCATGTCTGGTCTTCCATACTTTTTTGATTAGTTTTTTGTTTCAACTAATGTTTCATGAAGTTGCTTTCGTTTGATTACACTGTCACCCCGATTTAAGTAAGCCAGTGTAAAAACTCATTCTTAAGTGCTTCAGATTTATTTTGGATATTATCGTAAATATTTACAAATATCAGATTTCTGGAAACTTTCAGTATGCTCCAGCCAGTTGCTTGTATTTTTTGCCAATGGAGACATCCTAGGGGTAGCCTTGCCTTTTGTCACTCTACTATAATGAATGTTATGGCCTTTAATCAGTGGGACCTCCACAGCTATTTGTCTGCCCTTTTTCAGTCTCTCCATTCCTCATATTTTCATGGGCTGATTTGGTCTAGATTACCAACTTGCATGCACCTTCTTGTTCTATTCCACTTGATATTTTGAATTTTCTTTTAGCTCTTTGATCCGTCCCTAATTTATTGTGCTACCCTTTTCCACATATAAGAGCCAAGTTGGATTTCACTTCTAGCAATTTGCATTATAGATTACACTCTTTGTACCATTTCTTTTACTAATGCTTTACCTTTTCACAGGAAGAGCAGGTTGTTTCTTATCCCTGGCCATCCTGGGTATCTTGTTGTCTCCAGTGACCTCTTTTGCTCTTAATGTATATCGTTAAGTGGCATCAAAGGTTTTCCCCTGTCCCCCCCATTTTTGTTTTGGTTGAAAGTGTGTCAGTGTCTCCCATGGGGCTCCTGGAGTTATGAAGCGGAGATTGTTATTGAGAGCTGTTAGACCTGGCATGATTTCCCCTCTCTTTTTGCCTCAGATTTCTGTATTTTTGCTGGTTTTTGGTATTCTGGGCACTTTACCACTGCTGACCAGTGCTAAAGTGCAAGTGCTTCATGTACAAACTGTGATTGATTTTGCTTGATTGGCATATTTGATCTACTAGTAAGTCCCCAGTGAAGTGCACTAGAAGTGCCCAGGGCCTGCAAGTCAAATGCTACTAGTGGGCCTGCAGCGCTGATTGTGCCACCCACATGAGTAGCCCTGTAAACATGTTTCAGACAAGCCACTGCAGTGTCTGTGCGTGCAATCTTGCATTGCCAATTGGACCTGGCAAGTGTACCCACTTGCCAGGCCCACACCTTCCCTTTAACAACATGTAAGAAACCCACTAAAGTAGGCCCTAGTTAGCCCCATGGGCAGGGTGCAGTGTATTTAAAAGGAAGGACATGTACTGGTGGGTTATGGATGTCCTGATAGTGAAATACTGCCAAATTTGTTTTTCACTATTGTAAGGCCCATCTCTCCCATAAGTTAACATGGGGAATGCCTTTAAATAGCTTTTAAGTGCAGTTTACTATTTGGAGAAGATAGAGATCTTGGGTTTGGGGTCTCTGAACTCACTATTTAAAAATACATGTTTTGGTAAAGTTGTTTTTTTAGATCGTTTCAGAAAATGGGCATTTTCTTGCTTAACCATTCTGTGCTTCTACCTGCCTCTGGAATCCATGTCTGGGTGATCCAGACTCGTTGCCAGATGCCTGGTCTGCAGTCTGCTGCCACAGACCCTGGAGAGAAGGTCATGACTTCTGTGCCTCGCAGAACTTCTCCTTGGTGGGACCCCCCTTCCGGCTGCCAATGGGTCAGCTGGGGCACATTCCTACGTTCAGCCACTTGTTCCCCTGTAGGCTCTGGGGCGTCCCCCTCAGGTTCAGCCTCCTCCTTGACCGTGGGAACTTCTGGAGCGGGTTTACCCAATCCCACAATCAAATTCAACAGCCTCTCATAGATTGTTACCTTGCTGCCCTTCACCTATCCATTCAGTACCCTGCAAAAAGAATAAACACATTCCAACCAAGTTTGAGAATCCCCCTTCTTGTGAGGCCTGAATTTCTTCTTGTACTGGTGTGGAGTGAAACCATATCAGATGAGTAGAGCGTCCTTCATGGTAGAGCAGGTGAGCACCTGAGGATCCTCTAGGGATGTCAAGGTGTCACTCCCTTCTACTTCAAAGTGCTTGCACAGAACGCCACCTGTCTACCTCAGGGACAAGGTTCATGTGAAGAACTGACTCATACCCCTTAAACCACAAGTGTATGTCATCCTGCCTCTTAAAATTCTTTACCATATCTTTGGGAATGTGACCTCTCTTCTCAGGTTGCCCTGGGGTGCGGCTGCCACCAACTGTGCTGGTCCTGCCCTTAAGATCCAGCTCCTTTAAGCTCAGCTCATGAGCTAACAACATTTTTCTCTCCTTCATGGCTAGTGCTGTTTTCTTTGCCTCTTCTTCTCTGTCCAGTTTGGCCACTTCCAGCTTGAGCTGTTCAAGCTCCAAATGATGCTTTCTGTCTGTGTGTCTGTCTTTCAGTTGCTCTGTGGTCATACCTTTATAAGATCCAGGTCACGACCAAATCACCATGCATGCTCTGCATCTCCTCATCCACAGCCATATTCTCCTCTGCTGTGTGCCTCTCAGCCTCCTTTGCTGCCAACCAGACCCTCAGCGTCTACTGCAGCTCATCCTTCCTGGAGGAGCTTTAGATTGGGCATTGGAACTCCTTACAAAATAGCTTGAGCTGGGCCACTGTGTAATCCTCTAATTCCTCTAGCTCAAACAACACTTTTCCCGCAACAGCTGATGGCTTCCCAGACTGAGAAATGTTTATGGACTCAGGTACTGCGTGGACTACCGTGGACTCAACGCCGTCACTAAGACTGACGAGCACCCATCCCCTGAGCTGATGAGCTCATATTTAGGCTAGGGGCTGCCAAGTTCCTCAGCACTTTTGACTTAATGTATGGGTGCTGGCAGATTGCCTTGACCAATGGGGCCAAAGAGAGTTCAGCATTTTCAACACCAGAGGGTTACTATCGGGTCAGGGCCATGCCCTTTGGGCTGCAAAATGCCCCTCCCACCTTTCAGAGGTTGGTCAACCAGGTTTTGGCCGGGCTGGAGGATTTCAGTGCTGCCTACCTGGATGACATAGCAGTATTCAGCTCCAGTTGGAAGGAACACTTGCAGCACCTCTGTGAAGTGTTGAAGGCCCTGCAGAAGGCTGGCCTCACTATTGAGGCTAGTAAGTGCCAAATAGGGCAGGGATCTGTGGATTACCTGGGACATCAGGTGGGGAGTGGCCAGGAGGCCTCACCTACAACCCAAAATTGTTGTCATCCTAGCGTGGGCACCCCAAAACGCAGACAGAGGTGAGAGCCTTTTTAGGTCTCACCAGTTACTGCAGGAGGTTTGCCAAGGGGTATTGCACCACTGTTGCCCCTTAACAGAGCTGACTTACAGGAAGCAGCCCAAAAAAGTGACCTGGAATGAGGCTTGTCAGGCCACTTATGATGTCCTAAAGGCAGCCATGTCCACTGCACCCATGTTGAAGGCACCCAACTTCTCAAAGGAATTTGTTGTGCAGACTGACGCTTCAGAGCAAGGTGTGGGAGCACTTCTAACAAGGCTAAACAAAGAGGGCCTCGACCAGCCTGTAGCCTTCATTAGTAGGAAGTTACTACCCTGGGAACAGAAGTGGAGCACAAATGAGAGAGAAGCTTTTGTTGTGGTCTGGTCACTGAAGAAGCTAAGACCCTACTTGTTTGGCACTCACTTCTGGGTTCAGACAGATAACGGGTTCCTCAGATGGTTAATGCAGATGAGGGGTGAGAACCCAAAATTGTTGAGGTGGTCCATCTTCCTACAGGGAATGGACTTTACAGTGAAACACCACCCTCGTACAGAACACAACAATGCTGATGTCTGTCCAGATTCTTAAGACTTCGTGATGAGAACAATCATGAGGTTGGGTAGTTCTCCCTGCTTTCAGCTAGGGGGTGGGGGAGGGGGGAAGAACATGTGTTAGACCTGGCATCCTTGGCATGGTTTCCCCTGTCTTTTTGCCTCTTTTTCCTGTATTTTTGACTGTGTGCTGGACTTCATTTTTGCTGTTTTATGGTAGTCTGGGCACTTTACCATTGCTAAACAGTGCTAAAGTGCAAGTGCTCCCTGTATAAATTGTGATTATGATTGGTTATCCCCGATTGGCATATTTGATTTACTAGTAAGTCCCTAGTAAAGTGTACTAGAGGTAACCAGGGCCTGTAAATCAAATGCTACTAGTTGGTCTGCAGCACTGATTGTACCACCCACATGATTAGCCTGTAAACATATCTCAGACCTGCCACTGCAGTGTCTGTGTGTGAAGTCTTGCCAGGCCCAACCCTTCCTTTTTTACTACATCTAAGTCACCCATAAGGTAGATCCCAGGTTGCCCCATGGGCAGGGTGTAGTGTATTTAAAAGGCAGGACACATACTGCTGTGTTGTACATGTCCGGATAGAAAAATAATGTAAAATTCGATTTTCACTATTGTAAGGCCTATCTCTCCCATAGGTTAACATGGGGACCGCCTTTAAATATCTTTTAAGTGCAGTTTACCATTGGGAGCAGAGAGAGATTTTGAGTCTGGTGGTCTCTGAACTCACAATTTGAAAATACAGCTTTTGGTAGAGTTGTTTAAATGGATTGTCCGTTTGAAAATGCAACTTTTAGAAACAGGGCATTTTCTTGCTTAACCATTCTGTGCCTCTGTCTGACTGTGGAATCCTCGTCCGGGTCAGATTGACAGGCTGTTTGCGAATTCCGTCTAGACAGTGACACAAAGGGAGGTGAGGTGTGTCCTGCATATCCTGATGAGTCTTCCTGGGCTAGAGTGGGGAGGGAGGAGCTGACACCTGCACCAGAAAGGGCTGTGTCTTTCCTTCCATAATGTAATCTCCCTGATAGGTGGCTGGGGCCAGGGCTGGGCAAGGCAGGATGTTGTGAACAGACTTTCCTTTGAAGTTTGCCCACTTCAAAGGCAGAAATGAGTATAAGTAGTGGACCCAAAACGCCATTTTTTTTTACCGCTTCAGTGCGGGTGTCGACCACTGGCAGACACCTGCACTACCTCCCTGGTGCGGGTCATGACCAGTGGCCGACACCAGGGAGGGGGTTAAAAACAAAATCCTCCTATGTATCGCTTCGGAAGATTTATTTAATTAAAAACCCCCGGGATACACAGAAGATTTTTCGTAACTTCTTCCGCCCCTTTGTGACATCAGCACTCCGCAAGACGAGCGGACGTCACTGTTTTTCTGAATGGAGCAGGAAGCGGCCTTGTGGGCCGCTTCCTCCTCCAGTCAGCATAGCAGGCCCAATCGGGCCTTCCTGACATTTGGGAAAGCCTCGTTTGAAGGGGGAAGATTCCCCTCATTTCAAATGAGGCCTTCCTGAACAGGTTTCCTGACATTCAATTGCAGCGCAGCGGCAGCAATCGAGGGCCAGGAAAGCCCCACTAGACACCAGGGAATTCACTTGGGGCGGGGGGAGAGGGGGTAAGGGGGTTGGCCCCCTCGGAAAACAGGTCACCCCCCCGCCACCATGGCCCCCAGGAAAACCATACAGCTGTTAAAAAAAATATATAGATCTATATATACATATATAAATCTATACATAAATATATCTATGAAGATAAATCTGTATATCTATATATAGCGATCACTTGTCAACAAGTGTGGTTTCCCTGGGGGCTGTGATCAGCCCCCAAGAAAACCACACCCACATATAAAAGTGATCTCTTTACATATTCGCCACCAGTTCTCTGGCAGTTGCAGCTTGCGTCTTGAAAGCAATGCACATACTTCAACTGATGCATTTCAACTGTAGCTTTTAGGCAGAAATAAAAAAAAGTCAAGTAATTCTTGTGATTATGTTTCTGCTAGAAAAGGATCTGACTTTCGTCTAGTGGCAGTTTTGATGCCATAAAGTAGCACAGAAGGTTTATATGCCTACTGTAAGGATTAAAACTTTATTATATGTGAATAGCTGAGTGGACTAGTAAAGCCAGCCATTACCTGCGTATAATACAAATTAAATGTATGTGCGAGGGGGGCTATAAAGAGATGAAATGCACTTTTGCTGGGTGGTAGTGAGGGAATCGGAGGAGGAGGTAATGGGAATGGGAGAACCAATAATGACTGTTGGGTTGGGCCATAGAGGCGCTAAAGACTGTGACGACTGGTATGTGACAAGGTGAAGTAATAGTGTGTCTTTTTAGTTTTTTGTAGGTGTCTAGACAGAACATGTTGAGTGCGTGAAGAAGCAAAGGTAAGGTGACCTCTACTGTTGCAGGTCTCACACACACCCCCACCAGCAATATTGCGACTGTCTACGTAGGCTAGTGTTTTAAAGCAACAGTTTAGCCAGTAGCAGAGATGGCATCTCGTCGGAGGACTGCTGCTCAAGCCCTAACTCGAGGATAGAGGACAGCTCTGACATAGGATCAGAGACTAAGACAGCAGATACCGAGACAGCATCAGAGGGATAGGACAATGGCGCAGACTCTGGGAGTGGTTTTTCATTCGGGAGTCCCATTTGATAACTCCGCTTCCAGTGATTATGAGGGAGGTGATGAAGACAGTCCTGTTGTCCCTTTGCAAGTACAGTCTGTGCGGCGGGACAATAGCCGGTTAGCCCAACATAGAGAGCAGGTGCATGTGGCGGCACGCACAGAGAGGGTGCTCTCTTGAGAGCTCCCCAATTTAATTCAGCCCCAAATTCCACCGCCCAAATTGTATTGTGGAGACAGCAAAATTATCTATCACAAAACAACCTGGTTTTGTAAGGCAGGCACCTGCGTTTTTGGTCCTGTGCTCTGCGGCCATATGGGGAAATCTACCAAACTCAGACAAGTCTGGAAACTAGACATCCGAGGAAGTCTGAGGTGTGACTTGTGTGGATTCCCCAAAGTATCCTTACCCAGAATACCATGCAGAGCTGAAATATTGAATGAAAACTCAATTTTTTCTTGCATTTCTGTCACACAAACTACAGGAATATGTTGGGATCCACAACATTCCTACCACCCAGTGTTTTCCCACGTGTCCTGATAAAAATGCTACCCCACTTGAGTGCCTGTACCTAGTGCCTGCATCAGGAATGGATCACCCCAGGGTCAACAGTTACCATCATGTAAGGACCAACATTGACCGTTGTGTGATCTATTCCTGATATGGGCACTAGGCCTACCAACAGAAGTGAGGTACCATTTTTCTCAGATTCCAGAGCGATCACCGAAATGTGAGGAAAAAGTGTGTTTTTTGGCCAAATATTGAGGTTTGCAAAGGATTCTGGGTAACAGAATCTGGTGAGAGCGCCACAAGTTACCCCATCCTGGGTTCCGCTAGATGTCTAGTTTCCAAAAAAATGCACAGGTTTGGTAGGTTTCTCTAGGTACCGGCAGAGGTGGGAGAACAACAGCCACAGCTAGGCACTTTCCAAAAACACGTCCGTTTTCAAAGTAAAAATGTAATGTGTCCATGTTGCGTTTTGGGGCATTTCCTGTCGCGGGCAGTAGGACTACCAACGCAAGTGAGGTACCATTTTCATTGGGAGACTTGGGGGGGGGGGGGGAGGGAATGCTGGGTGGAAGGAAATTTGTGGCTTCTTTCAGATTCCAGAACTTTCCATCACTGAAATTTGAGGAGAAAGTATTTTTTTGCCACATTTTGAGATTTGCAAAGGATTCTGGTTAACAGAACCTGGTGACAGCCCCACAAGTCACCCCATCCTGGATTCACCCAGGTGCC
This sequence comes from Pleurodeles waltl, assembly GCF_031143425.1. NCBI lineage: Eukaryota > Metazoa > Chordata > Amphibia > Caudata > Salamandridae > Pleurodeles > Pleurodeles waltl. The sequence goes on along the minus strand of NC_090450.1, from coordinate 152,395,014 downwards.
TAGTTTTAAAAAATGCACAGGTTTGGTAGGTTTCCTTAGGTGCTGGACGAGCTAGAATCCAAGGACCACAGCTAGGCACTTTCCAAAGAAACAGATTTCAATGTAAATATGTGATGTGTCCATGGTCCGTTTCCTGTCGCTGGCAGTAGGCCTATCCACACAAGTGAGGTACCATTTTTATTGGGAGACTTGTGGGAACACAAAATAGCAGAACAAATGTTATTGCCCCTTGTCTTTCCCAAAATTTTTCCCTTCCAAATGAACGAGTTACTTACCTTCGGTAACGACTTTTCTGGTGGATACATTAGCTACCTGTGGATTCCTCACCTAATGAATACTCCCATGGCGCCAGCATTCGACGGAAATCTTCTTACTAGTCTCTGCACGTCGACGAGGACGTCACTCTTGCCCACGCGACGCCGTCTGACATCATACAGGCAATAAGAGGTCCTCGCCGACGTGCCGATGACAGTACCAACATTTTTTTACGTGCATGAGAATAATAATAATAACCCAATGTAATGAAAGAGCAAATCAACATCTCTTAATATTGTAAATCACCCAAAATTGCAATAAAATAGCTGTAGATTTAATATAACCTTCTTTTTTTTTTTTTTTTTAAACAAATAAATATATTTATACATACGAATCATGTATATACACAATATATATAGATTTATCTATAAATATACACATATATACAAATATCATATATGCAAAAATGTATTGCAACTTTGAAGACCAAAAGGAGCACACTCAAGGATTGCTTGGAGAGACCAAAAAGGCAACGGGGAGGCGGGTGGGACCGTGAGGAATCCACAGGTAGCTAATGTATCCACCAGAAAAGTCGTTACCGAAGGTAAGTAACTCGTTCTTCTGATGGATACAACTACCTGTGGATTCCTCACCTAATGAATAGAGTCCCAAAGCAGTACCACGCCCGGCGGTGGGTGCCTAAATGGTCAAACCAAGAAATCCTGCAGCACTGACCGTGCAAAATGACCGTCCCTTCTGACCTCAGAGTCCAAACAGTAATGTTTCACAAAAGTGTGAAGGGACGACCAAGTTGCGGCCTTGCAGATGTCGACCACAGGAACACCCCTGGCCAAGGCCGAAGAGGCCGACTTAGCTCTGGTGGAATGAGCTCTAATGCCCTCAGGCGGATCCTTCTTTGCCAAAGAGTAACAGATTTTAATGCAAAGAACAACCCACCTGGAGAGTGTTCTCTTGTGGACTGCCTTTCCTCTCCTCTTGCCCACGTATCCAACAAACAGCTGATCCTCCAGCCTGATATCCTTCATTCTGTCGATATAGAAGCTCAACGCCCTTTTTGGGTCCAGGCGATGTAGTCTTTCTTCCTCCTTTGAAGGATGAGGCGGAGGATAAAACGTGGACAAAGTGATTGTCTGAGCCAAATGAAAGGGTGAAACAACCTTCGGAAGGAAAGCAGCCTTGGTCCTCAACACCACCTTATCCCCATAAAACGTTGTATAAGGGGGTTTAATCGATAAGGCCTGCAACTCACTCACTCTCCTTGCAGATGTTATAGCTACCAGGAATACTGTTTTAATAACCAAATACCTTAAGGGGCAAGAATGCATAGGCTCAAAAGGGGACCCCATAAGGAAAGACAGGACCAAGGACAAATCCCATTGAGGCATAACGAATGGTTTTGGAGGATATTGATTCAGAAGACCTTTCAAGAACCTGAGAACAATAGGGGATTTAAATAACGACGGTTGGTCTGGAAGACAAATGAAGGCTGACAAGGCCGACAAACAACCCTTAATGGTAGCCACTGCACAACCTTTCTGCGCTAGAGACAGTGCAAAAGACAAAACATGTGACAGATGAGCATGTAATGGATCAATCTGCCTCTCTCCACACCACATAACAAATTTAGACCACCTATTAGCGTAGATAGATTTAGTGGAGTGTCGCCTGGCCGCTAAGATAACATCCACTACATCAGGCGGGAGAGAGAAGGAACTCAGGTTGCCCCGTTCAATCTCCAAGCATGTAGGTGCAGACTCTGGAGGTTGGGGTGTAGAACCTGCCCCTGCGACTGCGAGAGGAGGTCTGCCCTGAGAGGGAGACGGAGCGGAGGGCACAGTGAGAGTTGGAGAAGGTCGGAGTACCATACCCTCCTTGGCCAATCCGGAGCTATTAAGATGACTTGGGCCCGGTCTTGGCGAATTTTCCTCAATACTCGAGGAATCAAGGGTATGGGGGGAAACGCGTAAAGCAACTGGTCGTACCAGGTTATCTGAAACGCGTCCCCCAACGCTCCCTGCATCGGATACTGGAGGCTGCAGAATAACGGGTAATGCGCGTTCTCCCGAGGGGCAAACAGATCTATCCGAGGAAACCCCCACATCTGGAAGATTAAACATACTTGATCTGGATGGAGACGCCACTCGTGGTCTGCCGAGAATTGGCGACTGAGAGTGTCCGCACGTACATTCAAGACCCCGGCCAGATGATTTGCCACCAAGCAAATCTGATGGTCCTTTGCCCAGGACCATAGCCGAAGAGCTTCTCTGCAGAGAAGGTACGACCCTACTCCTCCCTGTTTGTTTATGTACCACATCGTGGTAGTATTGTCCGTCAGGACCTGTACCGACTGACCACGAAGGGATGGGAGGAAAGCCTTGAAAGCCAGACGTACAGCCCGTAACTCCAACAGATTGATATGAAACACCTGTTCCTCTGGAGACAAAAGCCCTTTGATCTCCAGATCCCCCAGATGAGCTCCCCATCCTAGGGTGGAAGCATCCGTTATTACCGTGGCCACTGGTGGCGACTGCGCGAACGGCTTTCCCTGTGAAAGATTGTTGCCCGCAATCCACCACTTCAATTCCACAGCAGCATCTCTGGAGATCTTGACAGTGCCTTCTAAATCTCCCTTGTGTTGAGACCACTGCCTTCGGAGGCACCACTGAAGAGCCCTCATGTGCCAGCGAGCATGCGTGACCAACAGAATGCAGGAGGCGAACAGACCGAGCAGACGAAGGACCTTGAGGACTGGAACTACCGCTCCATTTCGAAACATTGGAACCAATTCCTGAATATCTTGAATCCGCTGAGGCGGAGGAAAGGCTCGACTCAATGTTGTATCCAGTACTGCCCCTATGAACAGGAGGCACTGAGAGGGCTCCAGGTGAGATTTGGGCACGTTCACCGAAAAGCCCAGGTCGAACAACAACTGGGTTGTTGACTGCAGATGATGCGACACAAGCTCCGGGGACTTGGCTTTGATCAACCAGTCGTCCAAGTGAGGGAATACTGCTATCCCCTTCCTTCTGAGCTCCGCCGCAACCACTGACATCACCTTTGTGAAGACTCGAGGTGCTGAAGTAAGACCAAACGGGAGGACCGCAAACTGATAGTGCTGCGACCCTACCACAAACCGGAGATACTTCCTGTGCGACTTGAGTATCGGGATATGAAAGTAAGCATCCTGCAAGTCGACAGACACCATCCAGTCTTCCTTGTTCAACGCCAAAAGCACCTGTGCTAGGGTCAGCATCTTGAACTTTTCCTGTTTGAGGAACCAATTCAAGATCCTCAGATCCAGGATTGGTCTCAACTGACCATCCTTTTTGGGAATCAGGAAGTATCTTGAGTAACAACCTCGACCCTTTTCCTGCTCTGGGACCAACTCTACCGCGCCCTTTGAAAGGAGGACTTGAACCTCCTGTTCTAGCAACAGGAGGTGTTCTTCTGAACAATAAGATGGGCGGGGCGGGATGAGGGGCGGGAACTCCCGAAAAGGAAGGGCGTAGCCTTTTCCCACAATGCCGAGAACCCAAGTGTCCGTTGTGATAGACTTCCACTTGTGGAGAAAATGCTGTAATCTTCCCCCTACAGGAGAGGAGTGAGTGGGAAACGGTGGAAGCCTAAGGCTGCTTCCCCTGCTGCACCCCTCCAGAGGACGAGGAAGAGGCAGAGTGCTGTTGAAAGGCTCCTCTGGTACGGACCCCACCCCTCCCCCTCCCTCTAAATGACCTATAGGGGAGGGAAGAGGCGGGTTGCTGGAACCTCCCCCGAAAGGAAGAGGAATAAGAGCCACGCCCAAATCCCCGAAACCTCCTGAAAAATCTAGAAGAGGCAGAGGAAGAAGGAGCTTGCAGTCCTAACGATTTGGCTGTGGCTCTGCTCTCCTTAAATCGTTCCAAGGCCGAATCCACCTTGGCTCCGAACAGTCTGTCCCCATCAAACGGAAGGTCCAGCAGGGTCGACTGCACATCCGCAGAGAACCCTGAGTTTCGGAGCCAGGCCTGTCTTCTTGCCACCACAGCCGTGCCCATTGCCCTGGCCACCGAGTCGGTCGTGTCCAGCCCAGACTGGATAATCTGGGTCGCGGCAGCCTGGGCGTCCGAGACCACATCCAAGAGACCCTGGGGGAGCTCCGTAAATGAGGACGAAATATCATCCATCAGAGCATGGATGTACCTCCCCAGAATGCACGTTGCGTTGGTGGCCTTCAACGCCAAACTGCATGACGAAAATATTTTCTTGGACTGCGCATCCAGTTTCTTGGAGTCTCTGTCTCCAGGCACCGTCAGGAAGGAACCAGGCGCTGACTTTGAGGAACAGGAGGCTTGCACCACCAAGCTCTCCGGCGTAGGGTGTCTAGAGAGAAAGCCAGGGTCAGATGGTGCAGCTCGATACCTCCTGGCCACAGCCCTATGAACGGCCGAGGAAGACACCGGCTTCTTCCACACCTCCAACACCGGATCCAGCAAAGCCTCATTAAATGGCAAGAGAGGCTCAGCTGCAGCAGAGGCCGGATGCAATACCTCTGTCAGCAAATTCTGCTTCGCCTCTGCCACCGGCAAAGGCAGGTCCAAAAAGCTTGCTGCCTTCCTCACCACAGCATGAAAGGAAGCAGCCTCCTCCGTATATTCCCCTGGAGATGAAAGGTCCCACTCAGGGGAAGTGTCCAGTCCACTGGCTGTATCCAGACCATGCAGTCCGTCTCCAGAGTCCTCAATCTCTCCCTCCTCTAGGACTCGCTGGTACTCCTGCTCTTCTAAAAGACGAAGAGCACGCCTCCTCGAATGAAGTCTCTCCTCGATACGCGGAGTCGACATGGCCTCCGCCGACGTCGAAGAACGGCGCCGATCGCCAGAAGCATCTGACGCCGCGTTCGGCGCCACAGGCAGCTTCGGCGCCGAGGCAGGAGCCGGAGGACGAGGTCTTGGAGCCGATGGACCAACCGGAGTCACAGGGCAAAATCCTGACTTCGACGGAAGGGCAACCTCCGGGGCCGAAACATCCGAAGCCACCGGAGCGGCCACCGACGCCGGTACCGGCGCCGAGCCCACATTCCCGAAAGGGAGAAAGGGCATAAAGGGTGCCGGCCGAAGAGGCGCAGGATCACCCAAGGAAAAGGCCAAGGGCCCCGAAGGACCAGCCGGAGCAACTCCTGGAGCCATCTGCTGAAAGATGGTATACATCGCATTAAGAAACGCGGTACTATCGGCTCCAGGAGTGGGAAAAGCCGGATACTGGGGTGCCTGGATCGAGGGCGACCCCGACGCCGGCCTCGACGTCTGCGACGCCGGAGAAAACACAAGAGGCTGCACCACCTCAATCACCGACGCCTGACCAGGCGAAGTCGGTGACGCCGGAGAGGGCAACGGCGTCGAAGGATGCGGCGTGACCGTGGGGCTGACCTCCCAAGTCTTCCGACGCCGAGCCGAAGGTGACCTCGAACGAGACTCCTTGCTGGAATGACGTCGTGAGTCTCTACGGCGCCGGGAGTCTCGATGACGCCGGTGAGACCTTGGCGAAGAAGACTTCTTATGATGTTTCTCCTTCTTCTTTGACTTTGCCATGAATAACTTGGCCTCACGCTCTTTGAGGGCCTTCGGATTCATGTGTTGACATGAATCGCAAGTCGAGACGTCGTGGTCGGAGCTCAAACACCATAGACAGTCGGAGTGAGGATCTGTAACTGACATCTTGCCCCCACACTCTCGACAGGGCTTGAAACCCGACTTCCTCTGAGACATTATTACCACAAAGAAGACTACGCAGCAGACAATACACTGTAACCACGAAGGTAACAGTAGCTCCCTCGAAGATAACCGTTTCGAATGCACGGAAAAAAGGGAACTGTCATCGGCACGTCGGCGAGGACCTCTTATTGCCTGCATGACGTCAGACGGCGTCGCGTGGGCAAGAGTGACGTCCTCGTCGACGTGCAGAGACTAGTAAGAAGATTTCCGTCGAATGCTGGCGCCATGGGAGTATTCATTAGGTGAGGAATCCACAGGTAGTTGTATCCATCAGAAGTAAGACAATGTGTAAAAAAAAAAACAGGTCTACTTTAGAAATGCCCTGTAATTTATATGCTAGTATGGGGACCGTGGAACTCACGAGATGTGCAAATACCCACAGCTTCACAACACCGTACCTTGTGCCCACTTGGGAAATATAAAGGTTTCCTTGATACATATTTTTTCAGTCTTTATATTTCACCAAATGAACTGCTGCATGCCCGGTATACAATGAAAACCCATTGCAAGGTGCAGCTTACTTATTGGCTCTGGGTACCTAGGGTTCTTGGTGAACCTGCAAGCCCTATATATCCCCGCAACCAGAAGAGTCCAGCAGACGTAACTTTATATTGCTTTAAAAAATCTGCCATAGCTGGAAAAAGTTATAGAAGAAAACGTGGTCAGAAATGGCTCTTTTTTCCACCTCAAATTCGATGTATTTTTATTTTAGCTGTTACTTTCTGTCGGAAAACCTTGAAGATCTACACAAATGACCTCTTGCTGAATTCAGAATTTTGTCTTCTTTTCAGAAATGTTTAGCTGTCCGGGATCCAGCATTGGTTTCACACCCATTTATGGGGCCGGTGGGAAGAGGGGAGGGTGAATTAGGGGGTGGGGCGGAAGGCCCAGCAGCTAAGGGGTTAAAACACTTCTGGATCAAGACGAACTTCTGCAAGGAAAAGGGCTGGAGTAGGAGTACTGCCCCTTTGCTGTGAGTGCTTTGCTTGGTTGGCCTGCAGCTGCTGCTTCTGCCTTAAAGAGGACACAGACTGGAGTTTGCTGTTTATCCTGCCTGTGAAGATTCTTCAAGGGATTTGACTAAGCTTGCCTCCTGTTAAGAAGTCTAAGGGACATTAAACACTTCATCTACCAGCAATTGGACTCTCTTACTCAGACCTCCTGACTTGCCAAGTGGTCCCACATTCAGTCCCTGGACCCCTGGAAGGAGAAGGAGAAAATCCACGCACCGGAGCCCAGCAGCAGAAAAATCTACGCTGAGCCTGCACAGCGGCTGAAAAATTGACACAGCGACTGTAAAATTGGCACAATCCCAGCTCAGTGCGGATTCATCGTTGCCATGCGTCCGGCTTTTCCACGCATCGTCCCTGGGTGTCAAAATCTTCAACATCACGGCAAGGACCAGAGGCAGCTTGTCCAGAAATCAATGTATCCCCTTCCCTGCCAGGAAAGAATCAACGCATCGCTTACCCGGCACAGAAAGAATGGACGCAGGGGCTCACTTGCGAGTAAGGAATCGACGTATCGTTTGCTTTTCCGACACCGCCGTGCATTTATTTTTGACGCATACCAGGTACTTTGTGCAAAAGTAATGCATACATTAATTTTTAGGGATTAGGACTCTTTTGTGGTGTTTTTCCACTGTGTTACTGTGTGTGTTTGTACACATACTTTACACATTTCCTCTGAGATAAGTCTGGCAGCTTGTGCCAAACTAGCATGGGGGTGAGCAGGGGTTATCTGAGCTGTGTATCTCCCTTACCCTGACTAGAGTGAGGGTACCTACTTGGTCAGGGTGCAAACTGACTGCCAACTAGAGACTGGATTTCTAACAAGAGTTAGTTATGTAACCTAGTGTTACGAATGTAAACATGGGGGTCTTTAGCACTAGAACACATTTATGTACACACTGGGATAACATAATGTTCTGGCCTTTTTATGGAGCTAGCTTACCCTTTTAGCTGGTCTACTGTTAAAAACAAGCTCAGACCATGAGAGCATGGGGGCTGCAGCTGGGACTTGTAACACACATGGTAGCTAATAAACCGTTTAAATGCTGTCGTTGAGGACAGACTGTAAAAGAAAATCCTCTGTGATGTTTGTCAACACCCTCCTGAATTTGACAGCATTCTTTGTGTCACAAGCCACCTCAAGATCTTCTGATGTTTTCTTCATGAAATTCAGCATCCTGGCTGCAATTACTTTTTAACATACTACTTGTTAGACAATGGCTATTCTAACCCATGTGTCTGGGTGTGCAGAAATGCTACTTCCTCTTCCCTCCTTCCTTTGTAGTAAGGACATGGAAAGGCCTATGAAAGTGATTACCCGAGATCAATAACAAAAGTCAATAGCAGTGGAGGCATTTTTAGCACCCAATATAAACTTATCCAACGAGCCAAATGGCAAGCAAGCCTTTAAAGATCAAAGGTTGTGTGCAAATAAGTAAATAAAATATATACAGGGTTCATTAGTTGATGACTATGGCAGTCAATCAGTGCTTAATTTCATCTGGTGGATGCAGGTGTTATCCACTGGCACTCATTTCCGGGGACCAGTACTTATTTCACCTCATCAGCCTTTGAACTAGAGCAATTAGGTATATTTAATTTAAAAAAACCTGCAATAGAGAAAAAGGCAAGGAGTGTCTGGTGGTGGAAAATAAGAGGCATGAAGTGGAATATGGATTATGCTAGCTTGGTATTCAGAACCCAGGCCATTTCTATAATTCAACAGGTTTATGAGCAAACGTTTGGACACTGGCACTTTCTCTTTTACAAGTAAGCACTGCAATGGAGTGAGTGGTTGTTAAGTCCCATAACACCGCCATTTGGACACACTTATTCACAGGTGCAGCCAATTCAATTTTGGCAATAAAAATCACCAGCCATGACACTGGCGATTTTGTGTTTAATTTTAAAAGACAAATTAGTGCCCAGATTACTTTAAAAATCACACAAAAATATTCACTTTCAAAATGACGCCTAATATTCCATCACTCAAGAAAAAGGTCGTTTAAGGTGCAAGAATGTGCTGCAAGCTCTCAAAATGTCCATTATTACTCCTCTTGTTGCAACTCTAATCCAAGTTCTGTGTTTAGGAACATGCCAAATTTAAGATATTTTATTATATATTACAACATTTTTGTTTCGGCACAGATAACCTCTTGATGGTTCACCATGTTTCCCTGGTAGGACTACTAGAGGACCCCGTTAGGAGTTTGGAAAGTGCTCTCCACATGGTATCTGGTCCAAGTGGAATGTATTTTGAAATAGAGTCCTCCCATAATAATTGCAGCATCTCTCTTATAGATATTTATCTAGATTTCTTCTATAGGCCACCTAAGTCACAAACACTACCTTTTAATCAGGCAAGCTTACAAAAAATAAGCTTAAGAGAGCTTCTGGATAATGTGCACACTGGTAATTTAAAGACTGCAAAGTCTTTGTCAATAACCCTGGTAGCCAATAGCGCTTTGCCACATTAAACAAACAGATTATATGTTTACCATTATGTAGGACAATGACTGAATATACAACTAGCGTGAATTTCCCTGTTATCTACTAATATCTAATTTTGCACAATGGTGGCAATGCCAGAATATACGCACATCCTAAAGTAGCCTAAATTGTAATCACAAAAACAGTGCTTGAATAAAATATTACATGTATCAGATGCCAATCCGGTGAGCACACTCTGCTACAAAGTGATTCAATTCGGCCAGGAAACCAGAACCGGTAAATAGTTTCTACTATTTAAGGAATAAACAGCACGTCTACTCATCTTGGATCAGTCATTTGACTGGACTCTGTATGTTATTGTGGCAGTGTGCTCTGGTATTTGACATAATATCTACTAATTTCTAACAACCTCCAGAGTGCCAAGCAAGGGAGACGATATAGAACATAATAATAAATTAATAATAAAATAATATTATTTCTTATAAGAAAAGTCAGCCCCTATTACAAGAAATTATATTGGGGTAGGAATCCAGTTCGTTAAATTTACAGGGCTATAGAAAATAACTACCTCTTCCTAACTGGTTGAATTTTAATAGCATTTATCACAGTGCTATAATCCTGGAAATTAGGAACATGCCCCCTTCCATCTAGATGGTTTCCAATTTTTCAATATAAAGGGTCTTCATTCCAGGTGTGTGCAGCAGTTGGGTTATCAGACTAGTCTTTAATCTCTGGTGCACAATTTTAAGTCTAGTAACAACTTCACCTACCGCAACATTTCAATAACATCTTCCAAAAGGTATTCCTTGACAGGGAATGTAAATCCGGGTATATGCATCATTGGACAGTTGTCTGTTGAGAAGAATAAAATTGTAACCCATAGCATGGCCAGGCATTAGAAGTATCAAAAGTCTTAAAATATTAAAACATGATTAAAAGGTTAAGAAATAAAAACTTCTTTGAGGTGGACCAATTTCAGGAAGTACAGCTTGTAAAGTCCATAATCAACACCAATAAGTTTCTTTACATTAGTAGATTCCCAAATTTGAGAGACTCCAAAACAATTTCAGTAGTACTTCAGGTAACATACAAAGGAGTATTCCAGCTAACCAAAAAGTATTCACACATATGTATCCTTAGTTGAAACATTCCTATGACAATTATTATCATACATGCACATTCAATGTTATCCCGCAGAGGGAAAAAACCCTTGGCAAAACTTCTTCACCAACATTTCAAGGCAATTTTGCCTTTCCTTTTACAGCTTGTCAGAACCCCTTTCAGAGGGCCCCAGGGCACAGTGGGGCTACTGGGTCCAACTGTGGTGATTGAGGCCATTTAATCCTGATGTCCTGGTACTTGACCTACTATAAGTCCTGAGCAACTGGGCCAGGTACCCCTTCTGCACATGGCTCTTAGTGGTAGCTGTGGACAAGCAGTCAATGGCTCCCCTGCCGGGGGACGGGGGGGGTTAGGGGGGAGGTGGAATAGTGTAGATACAGGTTAGTGAACACAATTCATAACTCAAAGTGCACTCAGCAATGTCAATAAATCAATGTCCAGCCAAATACTTGTTTTTCATACTCTATGCATTTAAAGAGGTATTACATCATTCGTAAGCAATAATACAATCCCCTTGAGGTCAGGGATCTAGTATCTAACTGGCAAATCCCTTCTGTTGTAATGTGGTCTGAGTTATTCCCCATTTACTGGTGGTTACATCGAGGGAATACTGACTAGTAGGCCTTATTCAAGAAACCACAACGACTCTTAGGAAACAGTCAAAAGTGTCTATGTGCAACAGCACCAAAAGCAGAGAGTCTCCTGAGGCCGGTATCAAGTCTTACCCTTTCCAAATGTAAGGAAGCGTTCAGCGTTTCAATGGGTACCCCGACCATAGGCCCTAGAAATGATCTAAACCTGCTTGAGCATGTACCTGAAGCATGTAATGTGCCGGTCTGCACGTGGAATGCGTGGCAGCACCCGGCAGACTCTCTTCTGAGCAACATAGCTAGCTTCCACAGCTATCACAGTTGCTCCTGGCTTTCGCTGGCACTGGAAGTTCAGCTTTTCCCCCACATTGGTGGGCAGGGGAGGGAGGGTGTTGTCTTATCTTTGTGCTCCTGACTAATTCCCAATGATGGAGCAAAGTACCCTTGATGTCCTCAAGAGTACCGGAGCCATGCCAGGGTTCAGGTTTCAGTGCTTATTTGACAGACCGACCTCTGCAATACTCTGTACTGTCAGCCCCTGCTGGCACCCAGTGGTGCCGCGTTACCACTGGCACAGTGTTGGGCTTCACTGCTAGATCACCTCTACCATAGCGGACCCTACTGGCATCTTGGTGCTTAGTTGGCAACAATTACATCCATGGTGGCCTTCCTGGAATACAGGGTCACCACAATGAAGAGGTCCGTGCTTCATACTCCCTGCAAGGCACTCGATTCATGGCTAACTTTATGGAGGCCCTCTCCTGGCAATATGGGGAGGGGGAGGGGGGGGGGGGGAGGGGGGGCGGTCCCCAATTCGATCCTGAGCAAGGGCAACAACCAGTTCAGTGCACAGCTCTCCACTGTACCTCACTCCCTGAAACACTCACCTCCTCACAGGGCACACTGGCTTTGGCAAGTAGGAAGAAGCTTGTGTTCCGGCCTTCAGAGCAGGTGGTCTCGGTTTCCCTGGGTAACGTCCCTTCACCCAGCAGGAAGACAAGCAGGTCTTAGACCCTAGTCCTGGTCATAGGCAGAATTCTTGAAGAGCTACCGTCCTCACACAGCCCATCTGGCTGCTTGGTAGAAGACACGTTTTGGGGACTCAACATCCTCTTTGTATAGTTCATTTTCAGGCACTGAGTGTGATTTAGGGTCTGAGTATTTAAAGTTTTATGTTGGGGTTCTGCTTTTTTTGAAGTGTACACTTCTCTCATTTCTTCCTCCTGAAAGGCCATGTGTCACAGACTCCAAAACTGATAGTCTCAGAATACAGGCCACGGGAGCGACTAGACTTTAAAACACCTGGATGTCAGCCACAGTGACATGTGCATGAAAAGGTTAATCGCAGGCTCGCAGCCCTACTATTTATGATTCCCTTATGAGTCCCATCTCTTTCGTGAGATGTAGCCAAGCCCTTTCCTTGTGATCTATCACTGGATCAAAGGGCACTTTTAAGTGTAGCGGGGGAGTCTTTGTGCTGCTTCATGAGTATGCCCCACCAAGCTCACAGGAATGCAGCCATACACAAACCTGTTGCTGGGGGTTCAATTCCTCTTCTCCTCATTTTTAAACCAGACAGGCCTGGACTTTCTAAAATAGAGCCCAGGATCCGCCATCTAATGTCTTATTAGAAGCACACTTGCACTCAGTGCACTGACAAAGCAAATACACTATTCAGTACTTCATGCATTGTGCCTTCACCGACACACATACATTCAGCACACACATTCGCTATGCACACTGTTCACCACTGTAGCATTTCTGTGTTGTACCATGGTGTGCCACTTGCAAACAAAACACTGGCAGTACATACATTCTTCATACTGATTTGCATTTGGCTGGGTCCAACCTAGGGTGGCATAGTGAGCTAAAGAACGATGGATTAAACCCACATCTGTGACTGGGGGTGAGTGTTTGCATTGTTCAGCACTCCGTCCACCATCCTTTTGTGTTGCTAAAGTTGCCCTAAGTGGGAAGGGTATGCAAAGACATCGGTCCCTTCTTCACTGTGCCTCTGGATTCAAGCTAGCCTGGCTGATGAAGGGTGATACCCTGAAACCGGTCCCAGAATGATTGTTTCTGGTCCAAGGAAGACCTGGCTTGACAGTTCGGCCTGGACTGTTTCTATGTAGAACAGGGTCAAGACTGATTTGCATATGGCTGGGTACAACCTGGGGTGGCATGGTGAGCAAAAGAACAATGGATTAAACCCAGATCGGTGACTCCGTCCATCATCCTTTTGTGTTGCTAGTGTAGCCTGCATATCCTGATGAGCCATCTGTGCTGAGGGGAGGATTGATCACTTACACTTGAAAGGGCTGTGCCTGCCCTCACACAACGTCGTCTCCAACCCCCTGGTGTGTGTCTGGGGCCTGGCCTAGGCAAGGCAGGATCTTGAAAACAACAGACTTCTCTTTGAAGTAGGCCTCTTTCAAAGGCAGAAAGGGGTATAAGAAGAGCACCCAAAACCGCCCAAAAATTAGATAACTTCTGGAATCAAGAGGAACCTCTGCCAAGGAGAAGAGCTGAGGAGCTGAGGGGAAGAGCTGCCCCTGTCTGTGAATATGCTTTGTTGGGCAATCCTTCAGTTGCTGCTTCTGCCTGTGAAATGGGACAAAGACTGGACTTTGTTGTGCATTCCTGTTTGAGAAGAATCTCCAAGGGCTTGAACGGAGCTTGCCTCCTGTTGTTGAAGTCTCAGGGACAACAAAGACTTCTCTCTGCCAGCACTTGGGCTTTCTGTTGAGAGCCCTGCCTGCCACGTGGTGCCCTAACCAGTCTCTGGACAATGAAAGCTGGTAGAAAAAGGACAGAAATCCACGCAAAGACCACTGCGTGGGGAAACTTTCGATGCACTACGTGCCTTGTGGCTGATAAGCGGCGTGCTGCCGGCCTCACAGCTAAAATTGACGCTCCACCTGAATCGCGGATGGCAGATCGATGCAACTTGGCTGGAGAAACGACACGTAACACCCACATCGGCTGCTGTTAACGACGCAACCCCACCCTGCAGAGCGTTTTTTTGACACCATGCAACCTCTCTGGGTGCGGAAAATCAACACAAAGCCTGCCTGGACCCGAGGTGCCCACTCGGATCGACGTAGTGCTCTCTTGCGGGAGAGAAGAAATGACGCACGCCGACCCGACCGAAGAAGGAACGATGCATGTTCCCACTGGCGGGTGAGAAATCAACGCATCACTGGTCTTTTTCAACGCACACTTTATTTTAATGCTACCCAGGTACTTTTGTGAAAATACCACGTTCTCACGATTAAGATTCTTACTCTTTTAAAAATTCATAACTTTACTTGTCTATGTCGGATTTTTATCATTTTGGTCTTGTTTGGTTTAGATAAATATTCCCTATTTTTCTAAACCTTTGTGGTGTAATTTTGTACTGTTTTCACTGGGTTAATGTGTGTTGGTACAATACTTTACACATTGCTTCTGAAGTTAAGCCTGCCTGCTCGTGCCAAGCTACCAACGGGGTGAGCGGGGGTTAACAGAGGGTGATTCTCCTTTATCCTGACTATGATGAGGATCCTTGCTTGGACAGTAACCTGACTGCCAATCAAAGACCCCATTTCTTACACCGAGCGTGTTAAATGATTGCTGGAAAAGTAAAGATTTGAAGAAAGAAGGCAAATAGATTGTTTGAAAGTCAGGGAACTTTTGCCAGAAAAGTGAGAAAGATTCTCAGGGCGACGTTTGATTGGAAGTTTCATTAATATATGTGAGGATGACAGCTAGCTGAAATATTGCCGACTATGAAATGGCCTGTAAAGAAACATTATGTATAGCCTCAAACAAAGGACTAATTTAATTTAATCAGAATTATATTACGTTTCCGTAGTAGTGAAGTTTTCCTTTGTGAAAGGAACACAATCTTAATACCCTTGAATAGGCCGGATTCATCTGGAGTGTGACAAAGAAAACATGGAGGATATTTTCTGTAGGCTGAAATTTACATAATGTGTATCTTTATGGGTAAGAACTGCTCGCTAAGCTTGTCAAATTAAGATGTGATGAACTGCTCCTTCTTAGCATGCAGTAAATATTTCTTATGTAGATACCAGATGCATTTGAAGTATTTTAAGTAGTCTTGGTTAGAAGGATGCTCTAACTCCTTCAGAATACCCATGCAAACTTGTAGTGTGACCTTTTCTTGAAAGAAATCAATAAAGTGTAATGCTCAATATTAATTCAGAGAATTGTAATTAAACGCATAAATTGATTATCAAGGCAAATGTTAAGAAAATCTAGGTAGGATTTAATGATATTAACACCGCTCACTGAGTTAAATGCTTGCATCTGATATTTAGTGACCTTTGGCCACAAGTTCCAATCACAGCAAGGAAACCCTAGTCTTCTATCCTTAACATAGGTAAATCAAGAGGGATTGAAATGGGTAATACCTATTTATAATGCTTAGAAATATATGAAGGGTGGCAAGAAGTGCCAAGTTATTTTTATTATTGCATGCGTTGGTCTAATCTATCACATTTATGGTGAGACAGTATGTTGCCTAAACATGATAAAAATGATAAAGAGACCACCCACAAATCCAAAAGGAATACCATTTTTTTTTTTTAACACAGTAAACAATTACAGAGCAACCAAGATACCTCAAACAGAGAACAAGTAAGCTTTATTTTGCTCAGAGCTACAGTTGTATCCTAGCTAATTAAAAAAAAAAATAGCAATTTTGTGATACCTACTTATAAGAGAAACTGTAGCAGGTGTGTTGCCAAAAGAAAATCTGAGTGTCTTTACTCCTTAGTAATTTAAAGACTTTATACTCACCAAAATAGGCAGAGAACTTCTCAGCATTCAATGTCGCACTCATCAGGATCACCTTAAGATCAGGTCTCTTCTTGAGAAGATCTTTCACAATTGACATTAATACATCAGACTGTAGGTTTCTTTCGTGAATTTCATCGAGAACAATGTGACTCACACTAGTTAAGTGACTGAAACCAGACAGATAAAGATTGTTGAATGTTGAAAATGTCACAATCCCTCCACCACTATTCCCAACATGAAAATTCCCTATAACTTGTCCTGAAACACCCACTTGCTCACACTTGTAGACGTTCCTACTCTGGGTAAAGATGCACACTTCACAGATTAATATTTTTCTATAACCTTTCCTGACACATTGTTAACCAACAGCATTGTTTCAAGGCTCTACTTGAAGGCCACCCTATTTATTTGTTTATGGACAAGTTAAATACTGACCTACAAAGTCAAAGGACTTCAAAAGTACTGGAATATGGCACACATGTTATGGTCACCCAATTATTCACAACCCATTTCAAACCAAAGCGTGCACTTACAAATGCAAGTCAAACATTAAGAAAGAAAAATGACTAATTATGCAAGGCTACTGAACAAATACATATGTGATATGCTAGTTAAAAAGCTGCATACATAGAATTCTTGAGGCTTTCCATTGATTTTGCTTAATCTTTATATGAAAGTTCAAACACACAGCAACGTTAACACTACACAACTGCCACTTACGTATTTGCTCCTATTGAATTAATTGATGAACCTCCATCTCTTTCTAAAATCAGAGCTAGAATGCAACGTTTTGCTACATATAAAAAGCCTGTCACTCAGAAGTTACACAGTAGTGAAGCTGAAACACTGTTCCCCACTTATACAGATTCTCCAGGCATAGCACCTATAATTAGTTTTATTGAAACAGTGGAATGCAATACCCTAAGCAAAGGTTCATCTTCTTTTAAAACCAAGACTGTTTTCACAGGGTAACTGTGGTTCAAAGAACATGAAGAACATAAAGATAAATGTCTTCACTGAGGTATACATGACCACTGCTTACAGAACATATAGTAAGAACCTGCACATCGATTACAATAAAGAGCATTACATTTTCTTCTGAACTCAAGGAGGCATGGTAATAAAAATTACACTACTATTCGAGCAGACATATTTTCTCGATGGAAGATGAAGTAAGCATATTTTTTCAGGTGGGGATAAATCTCACAGAGCAACATACAATAATTTTCATTATTAACTACACCATTACGTTCTACAAACAATTGTAGAGTGCAGCCATAATGTTCTCCCACGCCTAAACATTCCTAAAGGCATGTCTGCAATTGTACTTTGTATAAAGTGGCTGCTCTGCAGAATGCAGGACCGATGTGTCATCAGGATCGCTCTAAGACGGGATATAAGAATCACCAGTAGACAATTTTTTGTTTAAGAAAACAAAATAATAATAATCACATTTGATTATTAAGAGGATTTAGTATTCAAAGCCTATTCTTATTTAAACATGACCTGCTAGCATAACTAAAGGATTCTGAGCATGGACACATAAAAAAAAAAAACTTTTGCAAACACAGTCAAACCCCTTACTCATAAGCACATACACTTTCAATCACCTTCCAGTGGTCAGTCATCCGCCTGTCTTTTCCCCAGAAGTAAATGGTCGGTCTGGTGTTGTCAATATACTAGAAACATAAGCTTTTAAATCCATGTAGTGAAATATGCCTCTATTTTGTTATACCATTACCTCAACCTCAAAATAAAAGTTGCATGGTTTGGTGAAATAAGCATAGCTTAACAAACTGCCTGGTCCTTCCTCATACAAAATTCATACGCAACTCAAATCTGGGATAACTGATCTTCTACATAAATGTTATGCCAACTTTGAGACCCCAATCTGTTTTCGGGCAAAAGTTAAAGATTAACATGTGTATAACCTCAGAATTTGCACTGAAAAGCACCTAAACTTCTTTTAGAATAAATAGTGCAATTCGAAGTCTGGGAAAAACATAATTAAAATATTTCTGCCATAATAAAGTTAAAGCTCACAAATATATTTGAGTAAAGCATACTTATGACTGCAAAAACTAGAACACTGGGATAAAAAACCATGCAAAAAACAATTGGCAATTTGGGACTCACAGGATCTCACTAACATAGTGTAATATTAAGTTTACACACATCACAATTTCTACTCATACTTACTTGTCAGACTGCAGCCACTGAAGGATGATGCCTGTGGTACAGTACAAAATGGATCCTTGTTTTCTTGGTAGTCGACTGGAAGGAAAAATATTGCAGAAATGGAATTTCATACTTAAAGTCTAGTGCAAAGTGCAATGGCATCTGGCGTGGTATATTACAAAGACTTCTCACAATACAGTCTGGTAAAAAGGAAACAGCACTACAAAGGGAATTAGTGTGTTTTTTTTTCCCAACATCTTATGAAGGCTATATGGACCTTTAATTCTAACCAACATGAGTGTCATTGTTCATAACCATGATTATTTCACACTGCCTAGTAAGATATATAATCATGAAAAGATAGAACATTTTGTATCCTTTCCTAAAAGATCTGCTGCTTAACAGACATTGAAATTAAAGTAATTACTATTTTCCAATCAGGGTGCAATGTTTGATGTTTAAAATTTTAAATTAATTGAAGCATGGACCAGAGGTCTTACCATTTTCTTAATCGGTTTCAGTAAAACACAATGAAACTGATATATAATTAATTCAGAACTAAAATAGCAAAGAAACAATGTTAAATCATTTCATAGCGAGGACAAAATGTGAATAATTGGTGGGTAGGTCCAGCTACAGAGGAAAGTTGGTATTGTTAAAATATTTAAATAATTTCTGTCCACCTATATGCTCCGAAGATTCCCTGTTCTGAGCAGTAATCTATATCTGCCATCCTACAGAGCTAAAGCTAGCCCACAGTCCTTGTTAAGAATTTGATATAACCCCAGACTGAGCCAGTGAGGCACCTGGTCTATTTTCTGTCACGTGGAAGCTTCCTAGCACCCATTATAATGTTTTTCAGGGCTCCATCAATACCAAAACGTTTTAGTAACTCAGTTTTGCCTATTTATGTTTCAGAGGGGTGCTCAGCGGTGTGGTAACTCAAACCTCAATTTTCAGTAGCCCTAATATGTTAAGTAATATGACTTTTAAACTTTACTCCGTTTTCCCAAAAGGGCATTCTATTAAATAATTTTACTAATCTCAATCTGTACGAACTATAATATGTTCTATATTTAGATGTGCCTTGTCTATTTTCATTAGTCTGATGATGCAGTATTCAAGTTAAGGTGTTTTATGTATGATATAGCTTTACTAACATACGGATGCATGATTAAAACATTAATGGTTTAAAAGAATTTAAAAAACGAAGTAATACAGAAGTTAATTTATTCTGTGGTTAGAGCATCTGCGCGTACCCCGCAGCCTCCATTTGAACTGAAAGGCTTTGGTTGTCATCCAAGGTTGTTAGAGCTGGGGAAGTCCGGCAACGTTTGCCAATGTTTGCAAAGCAGAACACACCTCAAGAACATTTTGAAAGCATATGTTGATAACATCCTTCGGTCTGAAGAGTATTTTATGATCCTAGGATCCCTTCTAAGTACTGATGTAGTGAAGGTATAACTGTAGATGCTGAACAGAGAAGGTGGTGTTATGTTTTCTAGTTGAAACTGAAATATGCCCTTTCTATGAATTAGAAGGGTCTCTAATCAGTATGTATTAGTCTGCAACCAGTATTTGCACATTTCAGCATGCCTGGATTCTGAACCTTGTGCCCGAAATTTCAGTTGCATGATTCAGGATGGCAGAGCTGGTTCTCTCCAACAGGATGTGTAAGATCTGGTGTGAGAGACCTCTGACAGTAGCTGCACACCCTGCAATTTTCACAGTATGTGTAAGCAAGCATGTATGTGTCTCTTCTGCCTTGGAGTAATAATACTACTAACACACAACCAGAACATAGTCTAGTTAGAACAAGGAAACATGGGCAATATATAATGACCCATTATTGGAGTGTGTACATAGTTTAAGGCTAGCTGCATCTAAGGTTCCTATATCATAACAACCTGCTGCCATTCTGACAGGTAAAATGTCTTCTTCAAATGGACAAGCTAAGAAACCTAGCTGTGGTTCCACCCTCCTCCCCCTCGCCCCCCCCCTCAATCAGCGTTATCTGTAGAAGGCAGCTCATAACATTTTCTGGTGGCCGACATGTGTCCCTAATACTGAGTAAATCAGAGATGAGAAGCTAAGATGCTCTGGACGTGCTGATCCACATACGTAGAAACGTCCATATGTAATGCATCCTATTAAGGCTAGGAAACTGGCACCCTTAAGTTTAACAAGCCTCAACAAGTTTAACAGATATAAAGGATTTCCCATAAAGGTTTACTTGAACCTCTGTAACCATGACAGATGACGAAATTGTTTAACATGCTTTTCTGCCAACAAAAGGCCTCTTCTTAACAGGAAGGTGATTGATGTTTACAATAATAGCTGATCCAATCAACACTACGGAGGTATTTGTTACTCTTTGGCTCAGAGAGGTGCTGCTGTGCGTGATACTAGGTATTTCACAAAGTATAAATAGGTTAGCTCAGCTGCTGAATTTAATCAGACTGAATTGCCATGCACATGCTGAACATCAAGCATGTTTTTTAATGGTAGGTTTAGGCATACCACAACAGCAGCCCAAATAGGTCCATTATCTCTAGAGAGACAGCCTGTCTTAGCTACATATATTCCCCAACCTCCGAGACATAAGCAGACTGTGAAAATTACCAAAGCTATGCTGCATGAAATAATGAACGCAAATAGATAGTGACAGCAGTATGTTTTGCCTGCTGTTTCAAAGTTCACTAATGAAAGCAATAAAACACACAGACTATAAACTGCTACTACAGGAACGTGCCCGACGTTTCGGGAAGAAATTCCATTAAGGGCAGCACAGAAAAATCTTCAGACAGATTCAATATCTCCCAATACAACCCACCACAACAAAGCTCCTTGGGCAGGAACATGACACTGTTGTAGACAATGTTTTAAGCAATAGCATAAGAGATGCAGCAATTCTAGCTGTCAAAGAGAGATATTCAGAAGTCGCTTGTGAATAGTCAAGCTGAACTCTCTAAACTCATTTCACAAGTGTATGCATCCAGGGGCAAAATACTATAGGGTACAAAGCTTATAAACCTCAACTGAAATCGAAGACAAATGGTGATGGCGATTCCAAATCTAAGAAACAGGTAAGACATTTTCTGAAATAGAGACATCTAAATTTAAATGCAAATCATATAAAGGAAAGATAGATAATCTAGACAGGACACTGAGAAGGAGTATAATCTTAGAAATAGGAAAATAAAACCCCCTACAAGATCTCACGGTGGTGCGCAATATCCTCACTCTTCAGTGGGGCAAGATCAGGGACTCTAAAGTGACTCAGGAAAGGATCAAAAACATTTTCAAAGTTCAGCATCTAAAGTCTCAAAGGGATCATTCCAACAGAAAAAGGGGGAAGATTCAGTAAAGAAACCATTTTCTGATAAGAAGAAAGTGTCTGACCATCAGATGAGGAATGCGTGGCACAAAGATTTCTAGCAAACAAGACAAGGGCTCACGCAGCGGTAGGCAGCACAATCGTTATAACAGTAGTTCAATAAGACCTCAAGTGCCTGCTGAGGACAACTGCAACTAAAGTGCTTTTTGCGTTTGAAACACATGATGGACGTTTGAGTAAACCAGGTCAACTCTTAAAATTTAATCTCAGATTAAGGGAGATAGGGAAAGGACTATTAGGACAATGATATGGGCTCATCTTTCCAGTGCTTACATCTTACTTCACAAGTTAAGAGACAATATGCAATGAAACTAAACAACAAAATTAAACGGGACGATGAGTATGCTTTCCTGTTTT
Source organism: Pleurodeles waltl (assembly GCF_031143425.1). Lineage (NCBI taxonomy): Eukaryota > Metazoa > Chordata > Amphibia > Caudata > Salamandridae > Pleurodeles > Pleurodeles waltl. The sequence goes on along the minus strand of NC_090450.1, from coordinate 152,373,080 downwards.
CAATTTCTAATAGTTGCAAATTTGTTTTTTTTCCCCCAATGTTTTCCACTGTTTTCAATTTCTTCCTGTAAACTTGGTGGTCATCAGTGTTTACTCTTATTTGCTATGTAAAAAAATAAAAGAATAAGGGATACTGTATTTCCAGTGCATTTAAAGATTTTGTCTTTTATTTCCTTCCTTCCCCTGTTCATTACTATTGTCCAGTCTTCCATACTCCCTGCTCCTCAACCCAGTCTGTAACCATGTCCTTAAATTAGTTGTTACAAGTAACTTCATTATTTTCCTCACCCCAAGATCCCCCCACCCCACTCCCTGGCCAGTCTTGTTTCTCTGTACTCAAGCTCCTTTTTCTAGTAGTCTAGTATCCATGTACAGAATGTGCATGGCTCGGGATACTTTTGCACCTCAATTAGATTTGACTGAAGCAAATAAAAAGTTTATCATCTAACACACTGTCCTTGTGTTCGATTTTACAGACAAATGGTGAAGATCGACAGAATGAAGACTTTTTTTGTAAGACATGAGACAGGTATTTTGGATGCTCCGTTATTCCAAGCCTGTGTCCTGCTTCCCTATTCTTTCTATCAAGACATCAAGAAATTACTGATAATATATGTTTTACTAGTGTCTATTCTGAGCCCATTCCTGATCTACCTGGTACAACAGGAGAAATCTGCTAAGGAACCTAAGGAATGTTTGCGTAGGAACTTAGACAACTCTCCTGCTGTATAAACAACAATGGATGTAGTAAAAAAAAAAAAACCTTCGTGACCTGCAGGTTTGTTAGGTCATTTGTCTTCACACCATAAATGAAGTTAATTTTAAATAATTTTCCATACCCAAGGTTATAGGATTTTGTGTTTGAAAGGCTGTGCATAGACCACTAAGCAAAGATTTATACCAAGTATGTGGGCTATTGAACATTTAAAGAAGTGCAGGGACTGTGCTCTTGCCAGGCATGTGTGAGAGTTGCCAAAGTCACTGTACCAATGTGCCCTCTGCTGGGTTCACTGTTCTAGTGCATTTTCCACTTTAGGGGAAGTAGCACGCACATCTCAATAGGTCTCCACTAAATATAGTTACCATTACTTGTACAGCAGATTTTGCCAAGTGTCAGGGCTAGTTTCAGCATCAAATGTTGCAAGCTTCTTTTTGACATGAAGGCAATAGGGTTGCAGATTGAACTTCAGGATCACTAGGATGTATCATGAACAGGTTCTACTTAATTATGTAGCCTCCACATAGGTCCATACATCTGCATCTGCTCAAGCTCTGCATGCACAGAGCACACAGCAATGGCTCATTTGTCATGTTTCTTAGTTGCTCTGTCTGCAGCTCATAAAGTAAGTTGTAGATTTCTGAGGTTATGTAGGATTAAGGTCCCTTTCTGGGCACAGCTATGGTTGCTGAAGAGCTTTATGATATGGTCTTTATCCTTCTGTAAGAGGGGATGCATCTCTCTGTAGGCATGCTATTCAGACCACCACAATGTAAAACTAAGAAAAGGCAAATCGGATAACAAATTGAGGACATTGATGACATCTGTAGGCAGTGATCTTTGTAGCCACAATCCTAATACCCAAGCTTTCACAAAGAAAAAAGTAATCCTTCTCTCAAAATAGGAGGAGGCCAACAAGGTAGTGCCTTTTGTCTGGAAAAAGACCATGCTCATAGTTCAGTCACAAACCTGCTGGACACTACATACGAAAGTGTTGTCATCAATGATCTGAAGTGATATGAGATGGATGAGTCATGCTCCCAAAATAGGAGTGGAAGTAGTTCAAGATAATCCAGAATCTTTGTGGATGACAAAATGGCATATTCAGTGGCAGACCATGGCCGAGTGGGTGATACCGTGAACATCCATTACTACATTTTTACTGTTTTTGTGACCTGTGGTGTCAAAATAGTTTAATTGTAACAAAATCCAGTGTTTTACAGTCTCTACTAAAGCAAACGTTCCCTATGCTGTTTTTTTATTAGTTATAATCAGTTGTGTGACCAAACCAGATATGGTGGAACCACAATCGTGTCTTTACCATGCATGCCTTTATAACACATTTTGTTGTAAAAGCATGCTTAGTAAAGGTATATGTGGTAATGCTATGTGTGGTTGTGCGATACAACCCCTCCCCAGAGCCCTAAAAACTACCGGACCCCCCGCCCTAAGCCCTAAAAGCTACCCTGTCCTAAAAACCCCACCCTGTCCTAAAAACTACCCGACCACCCGCCTTAAACCTACCCTGTCCTAAAAACTACGCCACCCTGTCCTAAAAACTACACGACCCACACCCTAAACCCTATCCTGTCCTAAAAACTAACCAACTGTGTCCTAAAAACAACCCCGATTCCCCTGACCCCACCCTGAACCCTAAAACCTACCCTTAACCCTAAAAACAACCCCACCCTGTACTAAAAACTATGCCAACCCCCACCTCTGCCTGGAACCCTAAAACCTACTCCACCCTGTTGTAAGACCTACCCCGCCCTGTCCTTAAAAATCCCCCCACTCGCCCTGGCCCTATTTACCAGGCTGCTGCATTACTCTTCTGGATGTTCTTGCGGTGTGTGCCCGTACCACGCATATGCAGGGTGCCTCAACCACACATTTGCGTGCTTCAGGCACATGCGTGGTTCAGGCAAGCGTGGTTTCGCTTGTGTAGCTACACTAAGCATTGCTCCGGCTGCGTAGAAAAGGCTGTTTCCAATTATAACTGAAACCCAGAAATCCAACAGATGAGTTATAATACCAGGGTACAGTAATCCCCTTGCAATCTATCATACACTCCACTATTTGTCCAGTATTACCACTGATTTCGTGTTGACTGTCACAATTTGAGCCAGCATTGTATAACACATGCTGAACAGAAGTTTAATGATCCAACTTAGCAGGAAAAGGTATAAAAGCCCTATTAATGTGAACAATGGGTTTTTCACAATAGGGACAACTCATGACTATCATTATCTTACAGCTTTCTTGCTGGGAGGAAAACATTACGGAATTATCAGATTACTGCAAGTGTTTACATTAGTCCTGGGATATTGTCTGAAAAAATAATGGAACTCCTTTAGGATGATTTCAAAGTAGCATCATGGGTGTATGATATGTATATTTCAGATGATTTATTTGACAATGTAAAGCATGTAGCTAAGATAAAATACCATACTTTCAAAAGCAGGTTAGAAGATTTATTTTAGAAAAAGATTCAACATGTGAGTGTGATTTGTCTGGCCTCAGAGCAGACACGTGAAGTTAAGGATTAGCTTCTGGGTTCCTTAAACATGTACTACATTACAGCCTCCAAATGCATTTAAAAGCTAAAAGCTTTCATAGGTTTTCTAAAATGTGGACAAACATATCTGCCAAATTTAGCAGAAAGGGATAAGCCCATATATCAAACAGAAGCTCCTGCCTTGACACTGAAGGATTGGACTGTAACACATCCTGATACCTAGAAGGACTCTTGAAGGACATGATCGCTTCAGCATGCTTGCAAACTAGAAATCATTTGTTTAAATGGGCAACAAGAGTGGTACTAAATAAGACAGGTTTTACTTATGTATGCAATACATCCTTACTGCACTTCAGATGGATATTATTAAAGAAAGACTCATAGCTCAAGGGAATATGATTAGAGTGACTCTGGTCCTCACACTGGATGCAGCCAATAGAGATAGCGTGCTAAAATACAGATGTAGGAAGTTGGCTCTGTATGCACTATTTCAAAGTAAGGAATAGTATGCACAGAGTCCAAGGGTTCCCCTTAGAGGTAAGATAGTGGCAAAAAGAGATAATACTAATGCTCTATTTTGTGGTAGTGTGGTCGAGCAGTAGGCTTATCAAAGGAGTAGTGTTAAGCATTTGTTGTACATACACACAGGCAATAAATGAGGAACACACACTTAGAGACAAATCCAGCCAATAGGTTTTGTTATAGAAAAATATCTTTTCTTAGTTTATTTTAAGAACCACAGGTTTAAATTCTACATGTAATATCTCATTTGAAAGGTATTGCAGGTAAGTACTTTAGGAACTTTGAATCATTACATTAGCATGTATACTTTTTACATAAAACACAATAAGCTGTTTTAAAAGTGCAATTTTCACAGTTCCTGGGGGAGGTAAAGTATTGTTAGGTTTCACAGGTGACTAAGTCACTTACAGGTTTCAGTTCTTGGTCCAAGGTAGCCCACTGTTGGGGGTTCAGAGCAACCCCAAAGTTACCACACCAGCAGCTCAGGGCCGGTCAGGTGCAGAGGTCAAAGAGGTGCCCAAAACACATAGGCTTCGATGGAGAGAAGGGGGTGCCCCGGTTCCGGTCTGCCAGCAGGTAAGTACCCGCGTCTTCGGAGGGCAGACCAGGGGGGTTTTGTAGGGCACCGGGGGGGGGACACAAGTCAGCACAAAAAGTACACCCTCAGCAGCGCGGGGGCGGCCGGGTGCAGTGTGCAAACACGCATCGGGTTTACAATGGTTTTCAATGAGATATAAAGGGATCACTTCAGCGTTGCAGGCAGGCAAGGGGGGGGGGGGCTCCTCGGGGTAGCCACCACCTGGACAAGGGAGAGGGCCTCCTGGGGGTCACTCCTGCACAGGAGTTCCGTTTCTTTAGGTGCTGGGGGCTGCGGGTGCAGGGTCTTTTCCAGCCGTCGGGAAATGGAGTTCAGGCAGTCGCGGTCAGGGGGAGCCTCGGGATTCCCTCTGCAGGCGTCGCTGTGGGGGCTCAGGGGGGACAACTTTGGTTACTCACGGTCTCGGAGTCGCCGGAGGGTCCTCCCTGAGGTGTTGGTTCTCCACCAGTCGAGTCGGGGTCGCCGGGTGCAGTGTTGCAAGTCTCACGCTTCTTGCGGGGAGTTGCAGGGGTCTTTAAATGTGCTCCTTGAAACAAAGTTGCAGTTCTTTTGGAGCAGTGCCGCTGTCCTCGGGAGTTTCTTGTCTTTCTTGAAGCAGGGCAGTCCTCAGAGGATTCAGAGGTCGCTGGTCCCTTGGAAAGCGTCGCTGGAGCAGGTTTCTTTGGAAGGCAGGAGACAGGCCGGTAAGTCTGGGGCCAAAGCAGTTGGTGTCTTCTGTTCTTCCTCTGCAGGGGTTCTTCAGCTCAGCAGTCTTCTTCTTGTAGTTTCAGGAATCTAAATTCTTAGGTTCAGGGAAGCCCTTAAATACTAAATTTAAGGGCGTGTTTAGGTCTGGGGGGTTAGTAGCCAATGGCTACTAGCCCTGAGGGTGGGTACACCCTCTTTGTGCCTCCTCCCAAGGGGAGGGGGTCACATCCCTAATCCTATTGGGGAATCCTCCATCTGCAAGATGGAGGATTTCTAAAAGTTAGAGTCACTTCAGCTCAGGACACCTTAGGGGCTGTCCTGACTGGCCAGTGACTCCTCCTTGTTATTCTCATTATTTTCTCCGGCCTTGCCTCCAAAAGTGGGGGCCGTGGCCGGAGGGGGCGGGCAACTCCACTAGCTGGAGTGTCCTGCGGTGCTGGCACAAAGGGGTGAGCCTTTGAGGCTCACCGCCGGGTGTGACAGCTCCTGCCTGGGGGAGGTGTTAGCATCTCCACCCAGTGCAGGCTTTGTTACTGGCCTCAGAGTGACAAAGGCACTCTCCCCATGGGGCCAGCAACATGTCTCGGTTGTGGCAGGCTGCTGGAACCAGTCAGCCTACACAGATAGTCGGTTAAGGTTTCAGGGGGCACCTCTAAGGTGCCCTCTGGGGTGTATTTTACAATAAAATGTACACTGGCATCAGTGTGCATTTATTGTGCTGAGAAGTTTGATACCAAACTTCCCAGTTTTCAGTGTAGCCATTATGGTGCTGTGGAGTTTGTGTAAAACAGACTCCCAGACCATATACTCTTATGGCTACCCTGCACTTACAATGTCTAAGGTATTGCTTAGACACTGTAGGGGCACAGTGCTCATGCACTGGTGCCCTCACCTATGGTATAGTGCACCCTGCCTTAGGGCTGTAAGGCCTGCTAGAGGGGTGACTTATCTATACCTGCATAGGCAGTGATAGGCTGGCATGGCACCCTGAGGGGAGTGCCATGTCGACTTACTCGTTTTGTTCTCACCAGCACACACAAGCTGACAAGCAGTGTGTCTGTGCTGAGTGAGGGGTCTCCAGGGTGGCATAAGACATGCTGCAGCCCTTAGAGACCTTCCTTGGCATCAGGGCCCTTGGTACCTGGGGTACCATTTACAAGGGACTTATCTGGATGCCAGGGTGTGCCAATTGTGGATACAAAAGTACAGGTTAGGGAAAGAACACTGGTGCTGGGGCCTGGTTAGCAGGCCTCAGCACACTTTCAATTCAAAACATAGCATCAGCAAAGGCAAAAAGTCAGGGGGTAACCATGCCAAGGAGGCATTTCCTTACACAACCCCCACCCCCAAACGAAAGAGGATGAGACTAACCTTTCCCAAGAGAGTCTTCATTTTCTAAGTGGAAGAACCTGGAAAGGCCATCTGCATTGACATGGGCAGTCCCAGGTCTGTGTTCCACAATAAAGTCCATTCCCTGTAGGGAGATGGACCACCTCAACAGTTTTGGATTTTCACCTTTCATTTGCATCAGCCATCTGAGAGGTCTGTGGTCAGTTTGAACTAGGAAGTGAGTACCAAAGAGTTATGGTCTCAGCTTCTTCAGGGACCAAACCACAGCAAAGGCCTCCCTCTCAATGGCACTCCAACGCTGCTCCCTGGGGAGTAACCTCCTGCTAATGAAAGCAACAGGCTGGTCAAGGCCATCATCATTTGTTTGGGACAAAACTGCCCCTATCCCATGTTCAGAGGCATCTGTTTGCACAATGAATTGCTTGGAGTAATCTGGAGCTTTTAGAACTGGTGCTGTGCACATAGCTTGCTTCAGGGTGTCAAAGGCCTGTTGGCATTCTACAGTCCAGTTTACTTTCTTGGGCATTTTCTTGGAGGTGAGTTCTGTGAGGGCTGTCACTATTGATCCATATCCCTTCACAAACCTCCTATAGTACCCAGTCAAGCCAAGGAATGCCCTGACTTGAGTCTGGGTTTTTGGAGCTGACCAGTCCAGAATAGTCTGGATCTTAGGCTGGAGTGGCTGAACTTGGCCTCCACCTACAAGGTGTCCCAAGTAAACCACAGTTCCCTGCCCTATCTGGCATTTGGATGCCTTGATAGAGAGGCCTGCTGATTGCAGAGCCTTCAAAACCTTCTTCAGGTGGACCAGGTGATCCTGCCAGTTGGAGCTAAAGACAGCAATATCATCAAGATAAGCTGCACTAAAGGACTCCAACCCAGCAAGGACTTGATTCACCAACCTTTGGAAGGTGGCAGGGGCATTCTTTAAACCAAAGGGCATAACAGTAAACTGATAATGCCCATCAGGTGTGGAGAATGCTGTTTTCTCTTTTGCTCCAGGTGCCATTTTGATTTGCCAGTACCCTGCTGTTAAGTCAAAGGTACTTAAGAATTTGGCAGCACCTAATTTGTCAATCAGCTCGTCAGCTCTAGGAATGGGATGGGCATCTGTCTTGGTGACAGAATTAAGACCTCTGTAGTCCACACAAAACCTCATCTCTCTCTTTCCTTCTTTGGTGTGAGGTTTGGGGACTAAGACCACTGGGCTAGCCCAGGGGCTGTCAGAGTACTCAATTACTCCCAATTCCAGCATCTTGTGGACTTCCACCTTGATGCTTTCCTTAACTTGATCAGACTGTCTGAAGATTTTGTTTTTGACAGGCATGCTGTCTCCTGTGTCCACATCATGGGTACACAGGTGTGTCTGACCAGGGGTTAGGGAAAAGAGCTCAGCAAACTGTTGTAGGACCTTCCTACAGTCAGCTTGCTGTTGGCCAGAGAGGGTGTCTGAATAGATCACTCCATCCACTGAGCCATCTTTAGGGTCTGAAGAGAGGAGATCAGGGAGAGGCTCACTCTCAGCTTCCTGCTCCTCATCTGTTACCATCAACAGATTCACATCAGCCCTATCATGGAAGAGTTTTAGGCGGTTTACATGGATCACCCTCTTGGGGCTCCTGCTTGTGCCTGGGTCCACCAGGTAGGTGACCTGACTCTTCTTTTCCAGGATTGGGTAAGGGCCACTCCATCTGTCCTGAAGTGCCCTGGGAGCCACAGGCTCCAAAACCCAGACTTTCGGCCCTGGTTGAAATTCAACCATTGCAGCCTTTTGGTCATACCAAAACTTCTGGAGCTGTTGGCTGGCCTCAAGGTTTTTACTTGCCTTTTCCATGTACTCTGCCATTCTTGAGCGAAGGCCAAGCACATAGTCCACTATGTCTTGTTTAGGCTCATGAAGAGGTCTCTCCCAGCCTTCTTTAACAAGAGCAAGTGGTCCCCTTACAGGGTGGCCAAACAGAAGTTCAAAGGGTGAGAACCCTACTCCCTTCTGAGACACCTCTCTGTAAGCGAAAAGCAGACATGGCAGGAGGACATCCCATCTCCTTTTGAGTTTTTCTGGGAGCCCCATGATCATGCCCTTTAATGTCTTGTTGAATCTCTCAACAAGGCCATTAGTTTGTGGATGATATGGTGTAGTGAACCTATAAGTCACTCCACACTCTTCCACATGTGTTTTAGGTATGCTGACATGAAGTTGGTACCTCTGTCAGACACCACCTCCTTAGGGAAGCCCACTCTGGTAAAGATACCAATGAGGGCCTTGGCTACTGCAGGGGCAGTAGTCGACCTAAGGGGAATAGCTTCAGGATACCTAGTAGCATGATCCACTACTACTAGGATGTACATATTTCCTGAGGCTGTGGGAGGTTCAAGTGGACCCACTATGTCCACACCCTCTCTTTCAAAGGGGACCCCCACCACTGGAAGTGGAATGAGGGGGGACTTTGGATGTCCACCTGTCTTACCACTGGCTTGACAGGTAGGACAGGAGATGTAAAACTCCTTAACCTTCTGGGACATGTTGGGCCAGTAGAAGTGGTTGACTAATCTCTCCCATGTCTTGGTTTGTCCCAAATGCCCAGCAAGGGGAATATCATGGGCTAAGGTCAGAATAAACTCTCTGAACGCCTGAGGCACTACCACTCTCCTAGTGGCACCAGGTTTGGGATCTCTTGCCTCAGTGTACAGGAGTCCATCTTCCCAATAGACCCTATGTGTTCCATTTTTCTTGCCTTTGGACTCTTCAGCAGCTTGCTGCCTAAGGCCTTCAAGAGAGGGACAGGTTTCTTGTCCCTTACACAACTCTTCCCTTGAGGGTCCCCCTGGGCCTAAGAGCTCAACCTGATAAGGTTCCAGCTCCATAGGCTCAGTTCCCTCAGAGGGCAGAACTTCTTCCTGAGAAGAGAGGTTCTCTTTCTCTTGTTGTGTTGCAGATGGTTTCCCAGCTGACTTTCCTTTTCTCTTGGCAGGCTGGGCCTTTCTTCCAGACTCCAGCTCTACTTTTTCACCCTGTGCCTTGCACTGTGCCCTTGTCTTGACACACACCAGTTCAGGGATACCCAGCATGGCTGCATGGGTTTTCAGTTCTACCTCAGCCCATGCGGAGGACTCCAGGTCATTTCCAAGCAAACAGTCTACTGGGATATTTGAGGAGACTACCACCTGTTTCAGGCCATTGACCCCTCCCCACTCTAAAGTTACCATAGCCATGGGATGTACTTCTTTAGTCTGATTGTCAGCGTTGGTGACTGGATAAGTTTGTCCAGCCAGGTATTGGCCAGGGGAAACCAGTTTCTCTGTCACCATAGTGACACTGGCACCTGTATCCCTCAGGCCCTCTACACTTGTCCCATTAATTAAGAGCTGCTGCCTGTATTTTTGCATGTTAGGGGGCCAGGCAGCCAGTGTGGCTAAATCCACCCCACCCTCAGAGACTAATGTAGCTTCAGTGTGACACCTGATTTGCTCTGGGCACACTGTTGATCCCACTTGGAGACTAGCCATTCCAGTGTTAGCTGGAGTGGAGTTTGAAGTGGTATTTTTCTTGGGACAGGCCTTGTCTCCAGTTTGGTGTCCAGACTGACTACAGCTACGACACCAGGCCTTTTTGGGATTAAAGTTTTTACCCTTGTACCCAGAATTGTTTTGTGAAGAGGCTCTGGGCCCACCCTCCTGTGCAGGTTTTTGGGGGCCTGTAGAAGACTCTTTACTATTTTTGTTTTTGGCTGTCTCACCACCCTTCCCCTGGGGAGGTTTTGTGACCCCTTTCTTTTGGTCACCCCCTGTGGAAGTTTTGGACACCCTAGTCTTGACCCAATGGTCCGCCTTCTTTCCCAATTCTTGGGGAGAAATCGGTCCTAGGTCTACCAGATGCTGATGCAGTTTATCATTGAAACAATTACTTAATAGGTGTTCTTTCACAAATACATTGTACAGCCCATCATAATTACTTACACCACTGCCTTGAATCCAACCATCTAGTGTTTTTACTGAGTAGTCTACAAAGTCAACCCAGGTCTGGCTCGAGGATTTTTGAGCCCTCCTGAATCTAATCCTATACTCCTCAGTGGAGAATACAAAGCCCTCAATCAGGGTACCCTTCATGAGGTCATAAGATTCTGCATCTTTTCCAGAGAGTGTGAGGAGTCTATCCCTACATTTTCCTGTGAACATTTCCCAAAGAAGAGCACCCCAGTGAGATTTGTTCACTTTTCTGGTTACACAAGCCCTCTCAAAAGCTGTGAACCATTTGGTGATGTCATCACCATCTTCATATTTAGTTACAATCCCTTTAGGGATTTTCAACATGTCAGGAGAATCTCTGACCCTATTTATGTTGCTGCCACCATTGATGGGTCCTAGGCCCATCTCTTGTCTTTCCCTTTCTATGGCTAGGATCTGTCTTTCCAAAGCCAATCTTTTGGCCATCCTGGCTAACTGGATGTCCTCTTCACTGGAGTTATCCTCAGTGATTTCAGAGAGGTTGGTCCCTCCTGTGAGGGAGCCAGCATCTCTGACTATTATGCTTGGAGTCAGGGCTTGAGAGGCTCTGTCCTCCCTAGATAGGACTGGTAGGGGGGAATCATCCTCCAATTCACTATCCTCATCCTCTGTGTTGCCATCCTCAGAGGGGTTGGCCTTTTCAAACTCTGCCAACATCTCCTGGAGCTGTAGTTTGGAAGATCTGGGGCCCATTGCTATTTTCTTTGTTTACAGAGTGACCTTAGCTCCCTCATCTTAAGATGGAGGTAAGGTGTGGTGTAGAGTTCCACCACATTCACATCTGTACTAGACATTATGCTTCTAAAAGTTGGAATAATTTTTAAGAATCTAAAGTCTTCCACAGGAACTGAAGGAAAATGCATAGTAAATATTACTGAAAATGCTGGAGTCTCATATGACAGAGATCACTACTCTCAGATGACAGAGATCACTACTGGTAGACATATCTCTTCTTAAAATGGTTAAGAAGTATGGCTTTCAATGTAGAATGTGTCAATTGACTATAAACAAGGCCACCTCAAGTTCCTTTGATAAATGCAGCAAAACTGTTTGACATGAGTTATGCTGATCATATTGTGTCTTTTGCTAACTCTTAATCAGTATCAAATTAGAAAGGTACCTGTGGACATCAGCAAGAACCTTTTGTGGGTGTGGCCTCAGCATAACGCAAAAGCCCGCACAGTTCCAAAAGACTTGTTGTGTCATTAGGATCCCGCACTAATCTCTGAGGTATTAGCTAATGCCTTTTCTGTGAGCAACGGAGGATGAAAGGTTTACCAGTGCTTCTAAGGAAATCTGGAAGCCAAGTGTCCACAGCAATAACTCCAACTGATAATTCATAACCAACCAAGATGAAGACGATTTGACCATAAACCTTTTGAAATGTCATTTGGAACAAAGACATTTATTCCATATCTTCCAGGAAACACAGATCTAACTGAACCACTGTGTTTAGATTGTCAGCAGAACTTGCAAGAAACGCTTGAAAAGACAAGTTTTAACTTGCCAGACTCACAAGAGGTTGCTGGGTGGTTACCAAAATCTTCCAGAGAAGCATCTCTTGCCATCACAAACTGCTGTATATGGGCTACAGTGTTAGCCCTGTTGAAGGATTTGCTCAGCGAGTCCATCCTGGTACAGCAGGTTTCATTATTGGAGCGATATCCACTTTATCATTAAATGAACCCTGTGACTGGATCCACTTCTTCACCAGCTCCTCTTGCAGATCTCTCATCTGTAACAAGCAAACTGGACCTAAATGAATGCACGATGACACCATTTTCAAAACTGGCGTACTGAAATGGACACTGACAGGTCTATTAATTTAGTACACCTTTAGTCAGACACACTATCATCTCGGATGACACACGTTCACCCACAAGCAGAATTATTCACGACGTCGGCTCATTAATCTTCCAGCACACGGTCAATGTGATATACCATCACATTTGCTGTCATAATGACGAGGATCACCAAGGAATTGGCTGCTCTCACCATAGTTGCTGCCATGGCACAGAATCACTTATAAGGGCTGTCCAAATGCCTTCCTCCCTTTCTGGTTAAGTGGAACAGGCTAGGGTTGTATTCAATGATCTACTTTGGATGCATTCATTACTACAGATTTGGTCCTTGTATGACCTATTGTGACAGGCAGGTGAATCACCAAGAGCCTTAAATTTTTTGCTAGAAAGGGGACAACTGCAGACACTGTTGATGGATTTTTCATGACATTTATGCCTTCATTTAAATTCAAGCCCACTATTGGAATGGACTCCACAGATTTGCGAGTGCTTTTGAAATCATACAAAAAGCAGCCCAAATGTCTGATTGGCATGTTGAACCTCTTAAATGTTTTTTCTAAAAGAGCATGAAAGCCTCTGAAGTTGTTCAGTGGTGAGTGTGCTGATTGTAGAGTAGCTGGTGCAGAAACAGCTGACAAATAGACATCCCACACTGTCTCTACATCTTGATCATATGATGCTTCCTCTTCTTCTTGATCATTACCCGAATAGGTGTTTTCACTGGCTGGAAGTAATGAGGGCCTTGATAGAGGGGTCTGTGATGGCTGTTGTGACCAGTGACTTGGAAACAATGGCATAGTAGGCAGAGTATGTGGTCTTGCCTACTCAACTGGCGAGTTACGTGGCAAAATGGTTACTATGGTGATCTTGTTTTTGAAGATTCTGGTAAACTTTTACAGTAATCTTCCAACATAAGTCATAAATCATAAACTTAAGTTCTTGGAACTGGCATCATTTTTTGCCAGATATTGCACATCTGGCTCCTAGGGCTCATGATCCTCAAATTATTGGATAGGACTTTGCAACTAGTTTCTTAATGTCAGTCTGAGGTGGGAATATGTATACACATTGCACAATCTCCTCAACTTCCTCTTGATTTTTACCATAAAGATCTGTTGGACTATAATAAGGATCAAAGGGTGCTTTATCATTGGATTCGTCAACATTAAGTAGATGGCTTGACGGTGGAGACAATACCTTGCTTGGTGAGGTATGTGTCCTTTCCCCTGATTAGTGGAATTATTTGGTTGTTCGTTGAAAGTTTCTTCATTTTCAGAGCTTACATCAATAGTTAAAATCCAAGTGACTACCGAAGTTAAGGTGGTTGTTGTTGTTACTGCGGCATTGACCATCGACTATGTCTTCACTGTCGTCACTGTGCTCCTTCACAAAGGAAGCCCTGGTCCAGATGCTGACAGTTCTAACAGTGGTTGATAATTTTTTTTAATAGATTCGGAGATTGTCATCTTGGACTGCCTTCTGAAGGCATATTCTCTTGCTGTTCCGTTGGTGGGAAAGTTCAGATGATGGGCTTTGTCCTCTGAAAGACCTCTTATCAGATTTCTTTGAAATCTTATTGGGAGGTCCTCTTCAGCATTATGTTTCGACGTATGTCCCCCTGAAGTCTCTTTTATGAGCTTTCTTACTAGATACTAAATACTCTCACTCTCATCCCCATAAACTGGGGTTTTGTTGACTCTGATGTTTTTTGAAGCCAGAATAATAACCTGCTCTCCATCAAGGTATTTGAGAAGAATGTTTGACAGCTTTTACAGTCCTTCGTCTTATGAGAGGGGTGTAGGTAGAAAAATGCAGTCCTTGTGAAGATGTTATGGATGCAGGTTTATCTTCCCGCAAGTACCACAATGCCTCAAGAGACCTTTTTTGGATATCTCTGACATGATCTTCACATCTGACGTATGATAGCCTCTGAAGGGAGTGGTGATCAAGCTGCACATTCTAATTGGTTTGCTATAAAATAGAGGTGGACAAGCCCTTGCAAGCTCAAGCCTGGCTTGAGCCCAGCTTGAGTCCCATTCTTGGCTCAGCCGTTGGTCTCTTGGATTCTCCAAACGACCATCACACCAGCAGCACCTTGGCCTTGTTTGCACACTATTTGTCCTTTTATATCTGAAATGTATCTTATCTTATTGGCTCCAACAGATGTGAGATATATTTCAGACAAAGAAAAATAGTGGCCTTCTTCAGTTACTTCTAGCTGCCGACTTTGAAACTGGAGAACCAGGTTTGATTGCCATCATCCGCTCAACATCCTGTGAGTCTGAGCAAATCACTTAATCTCCCTGGGCCCAAAAAAAAAAAAAAAAGACGTGTAACAGATACTCATGCAACGTACTCCAATACTTTTGTGTCGAGTTTGCATTATAAAAAGTAAAAAATGTTTTCAATATGTACTGCCCCTCTAAACCTGTGAGGTCAGAACAATCACACCTTGGGAAAAATCAATCCTTTATCTGGACTCTGACCTATAAGGCCATCTCTGACTCTGTACGTGCAAGAAGAGTACATGCATGGCTGGCCATTGGTAAGACTGCGGCTTGGGGAATTTTAAAGTGCGGGGACGGGAGTGGGGCTTTCACTTTCAAGGTTCAGGTCCTTTCCTATTGCTTCCCACCCCCTGAATCTCCTATTCAGTTGCTTATAAGAGGCGAGACACCATGAATGTGGAGCAGTGGTAAAAAGGGAGACGGGAGGGGGAGGGAAAAGCTCCATTACATTATCTAGGTAGTTTACAGTAAACTCTGAACACCAAAGCCTTAGAAGGGAAAGAGATTTTGATTTTTTTGTTCTACTCTCCTCTCAGCAGTTAATAGTAACTTATTTTTATTATAGCGCAGTTTGCTTTTCCGTAGTTCTAACCAGTAATTTGTTTCTTTTTTATAATTTAACAGTGCCCAGTTTGTTGGCATTTCAAAAGGTGTGAAAGGCTGAGCTGGCATTCTTTACCTTGCCCACCTCTAATGTTTGTGCACTAGTGGCATAGTCAGGGCGGCGAACATGAATTTTTCCATTGCAGTTATATAATCTGATGTACTAGGGTGAAATTCTTCCACATATTAAAGAAATGTAGTTGTGAAATGTAGTATTGTGAAGATCACTTTATCATATTTTTAAGTGATGTTTGCTGCATGGTTTCTAAGTTGAATATTTTTTAGTGCTCAGCTCATGCAGAGATTCTTAGAGTCCTAACAGACTCTAAAGCGTGGCTCATCCACTTTTAATTTTAAATTAAGTAAATACAATTCTAAAATTGATGTTTCTTATTGTTACAGGCTATGTGTAATACAGAACTGCTTTGCAATCTTGCCATGGGACTCCAACCTCGACAACAAGTAATGTTTCAAGCATGTCAATCTATGAAAGATCCTGCCCTGGAGAATATTTTAATTTAACCACCTGTTCGTTTGATAAATATGTTTATAAACGTTAAAAAAAGGTTTTTTCTGTTGTATAAAGTATTCCAGGATCCTGCTCATCAGCAGAGGTATTTTAATGATCATTAGTGTCAAATATAATGTAGCTAATAAAATGATATAACCAAAAAAAAAAAAAAACGAACAGGCCATCGATTCGTCACAAATGGCTGTGCAACTAGACACCTAATACACCCATTTAAGCTCTCTAGACATTACCACCACGACGGAGGAGTCTTGTGAATTACTGGCAGACATAAAATTCCCAAGTCTCCCTCACTCAGACACAGCACTTCTGGAAATGGAACTCACCGAAGAAGAAATAGCGCGTTCCGTCCGTGACCTACACTCTGGCAAAGCGGTGGGCCCCAGTGGCATACCCATCAAACTTTACAAGCTCACAGGCCCAATTATTTCTCCCTGTCTGCTACCAATGTTTAAGGAAGGACGTGATGTGGGCTCTCTGTCAAGATCAAAGGCTGCTCAATATTGTAGTCATACATAAAGACGGCAAACTGCCAGAGGAGTGTGTATCTTATGGCCGATATCACTGAAATAAAAATATAGGCAAAGAGACTGGCCTCCTGCTTCATCCAGAAGATCACAACTCTAATTCACTTGGACCAATCCAGCTTCATGCGGGGGCACAGCACCACTCTCAACCTTGGAGCCGCTGGCAGGCTGGATAAGGCGGGACCCCCCCCCCCCCAAACCGGGTCTAAGACCTGCAATGAACTGACCGATGAGAAGACCAAATACCACTCAACACTAATGATATCTTGCTTTATGTCCAAGACCCAGTCTTAGCGCTTGATAGAATCATGCATATCCTCACCCAGTTTAGTCAATACTTCGATTACACTATCAACAATAACACACCATGACTGCCCCACAAATGTAAGGCAAGTACAGTTACGGATGGGTTCCGATATCTAGCGATATACATCAATATCGACCCTGACTTGTTCTACAAGAATAACTTGGTACCGCAGCTGGTGCGTCTGAGACAAGATGTCCAACAATGAAGAGCCCTGCCATTATAGGTAGGGGTGCACTCTTCAAAATGATGGCCGTCTCATTTTGTTTATGCTTTACAAAACAAATCATACTCAGTTCTATGTTTTACTTCGAAGCAACTGAGAGCAAACCCTGTACAATGCGTTGGGACTCGTCCCTGCACATATAGGCATTAAACATTGACCAGAGGCTGGTATGATGGTGGAATTGCTTTACCAGACATACAAAACAATATTGAGCGCACAACTTACCACCGTTAGCAGCTGGGTCCACCTTCCCACAGAAGAACCTGCGTTTCACATGGATAGGCAACTCATGCAACCTGAGTATATATTAGGGCCATTTATGGTGGGTCAAGTCATACACTCTTTAAAGGTCTAACAGCAGTAACACTCAAGAGTCTGGCCCACACCACTACATACCCTTGACAGGTGAGACATGATTACACAAGCCACACCTCTATGTGATGCAGTGCAGATAGGCAAATTGGGGGCAAAACCCGGATTCTAGGACCTCATTGGCCTGTCTAGGGTGGGGAACCTTTGAGCTCAAGGTAGGGGTTATTCCTTTAACAGAATTACACAACGAGTATCAAAGAGCCCCATTGAAACTTACTGCCATTTACAGATACAACATGGTGTTTCTTGAATATTTGGGAAGCAACAGATCTCACTTGCATGGAGCAGATCTGGATGACACTGGGGCTGACAGTTGCCAAACACAATTTTGCACTCCTCTGGACAGCAGGACTGGCACCATGACTGGGAAAAGTGGTATATGAGGGTCAGGCTGCCCTCAAAAGTGGACGCACATATGGGGAAAATTGAATGACTATAGAGGTAACCCCTGCACTTCTCTCACTGGTGCTGGTCCCAATGTATTGCTTGACGATCATTCTGAACCAAATGTGCCTCCGGTAATGAGGTTTTGAGGGAGGAGGGGGGAGCCAAGAGACTGTTAGTGGTTGAGATGATAATTATTTAAACTGTCTGTGTAGTTGTGCAACAGTATGCTGGTTCTGATGTTTCCTTACTAGGTCTTCAACAAAAAGATTTATTTAAAAAAATATTTTTGCACAACAAGGTAAGCTACAAAAGAAAAACACTATTTGCTGTTAATAAGCTTCACTGTACTACCTTACACTGGTTCACCCTGAAATTCAATTAACAACTACAAGTACAAACAGAAATAATTTTAGATTTACCTCTGGAGACGGATTTGGTAGCCCGTACTGTTGCCGTTACCACATGCTTCTGCTCTTTCTGATGCTACTCGCTCTGCTACCTGAAGTAAATTAAAATAAAGTTACTAGCACAACCAGATCAATTGAACACACAAATGGATGTTTCATTTTTGAAAATAACATGAAAATAAATGTGTTCACATTGAAAACCTTTATACTCTTTCCTCATGTGCAAAAGTATTCAGCCTTCAGGAGGGCAGTGCTTTTAAATTTATGTTTTTAAAATAAGATGCATTTCGTCGTTGGAGAATATCGGAAATGAAATAACTGCATTGTAGGCCATTTTTGAGCTACTTAAACCCACCAGTGACAACTGGTTAAATGACCACTGTGCTCCATATAAGCATCAACTACAACTGATAGTATTGTGAAATATATACTGTCATGGAAAAAGAGTTACTTTACTACAGTATCAGTTTTCCAAGCATGCCCTTCATGTCACGTCCATAGGTGAAACTAATGCCATCCACAACAGACAGGATGCCAGAACACTTAAAAAAAATATGTATCCCCATTTTTAATATACTTGACTCCTAACATGCCTTTACATTTTTGGGTCGGAGTCAAAATCCCAAGTCATTAGAACTTGTGATGTCATGCCAAAAGTGATGTTTACAGAGCACCGCACACAATTTAATGCCAACAGAAGTTTACCCAATTATGCATCAAAACAAACAAGAGTGCACATTTTTGAAAAATATTGAGGTCATACCAAAAAAATAAAAAAAATAAAAGAAAAAAAAGGAAACAACAGAGAGGACAGATGTCAAAGGCATTAAGAAAAGGAAAATAACTCCCTTTTCTGTCAGATAAAAAGCTGTTAAGCTTGGCAGCACTGCTCCAGCTTCCTATTGTGAGCAGGATATGCAAGTAAAATTGTCCCCCAGGAGCAGAGTTAAAACAAGGTTGCACCACGTCAAACCCAGATTTTGACGAGCCTCCATTGCTTATTCATCTTCTTATTAATGAAACTTTGGTAGAGATCCTGAACTATGATAATTCCTTAAATGTTCTTAGGCTCAGTACAAGTGCCTCTGAGGTAACTGTATTAGCTTAACAAAGTGCCCTGAAAGCAGCAATGAACATCAGTACTCTATGTTTGTCACACATCTGTGTGCCACACAGGCTACCAAATGACATCATACAGAGTAGCGCTGAATATGAAATATAGGATTGCATTTGTGTATTTGTTCCAAGTGTCTCTGGAAAAAAGTTATAAATTGTAATCAATGCATAAAAAATATTGTCCAGATGTTGTTCTTTGATTGCAAAAAAGGCATACAATTCAGACAGTGATGTGCTGAGGATCTCAACTGGGGTCAAGAATAAATCCACACCAAAAGAATCATATCAATATACAAATTTTACTTTTAGTCACTAGGATACATAAAAATAAAGTCACATTTTATTAAGACTTACTGAGATGGCACTGATTCGCCTTGGTTGTGTACACACTACACGGCAAGCTGAGCCGATTCCCCTCTCAATATAATCATCCAGAATAAACTGTGTTACTTGTGTGGTCTTGCCACAGCCAGTTTCTCCACTTATTACTGTTACTTGGCTATTGTTGATCACAGTGGTGATTTCCTGTAGACAAAGAAAGTAGAAGTTTCTCAAACAACTGACTGCCAATACTACAGCTGGATAGATGAAGACTGGGAAAGCAGAAAATAGGTTACAACCCTAATTCATTACAAAAAACTGTGGTTCAGAAAGGGAAGTAAGTTTAGAGAAAGCTACTAATTGAGTAATATATGTCCAAGTACTAAAATAAGTGAGGAAATGGACATAGTCTATGGCCCTTGTGGTCTTTTTATGAGGGCTATTATTGATGGTGTTGTAGAGTTTTGCAATGAATGAAAAATATACCCTTCTGGTTTCAAAGGCTGAAGTGAATGGACTCTCACCATTTTGCAAATGTTGCACCACTAGTATAGAACGATTTTTTGAGGGCATTTTTATTCATTAGACATCATTAAAAAAAATATATAATAATTATAAAAGTGCAGCACACTCCTGGAAATTAGCAGACTGGACACCTGTATATAGATAATTAGTAATACTTGGATATTTGAGCAGGAAGGCACAAAATGTAACTTTCAAATTATTTCAGTAGAATGCACATATTTAGATTATTTATATTCATAGTGTTAAAGGTTGAATTGTCACATGGGGTGGCTATATTTAAGTATGAGTAAATTCTGGGGATGCCAAGTGAAAGCTGATAGGTGCCATGGTCCCGTACGGAGTCATGTACTCTGCTGATTACGAGCCAGGTTTACACTACATAGGTACCATTATGAACATTAACAGACAGATAGCCATTCAGCATGGCATTAGCTGATGCAGTACAACAGCATCTAGGTAACCTGTTCAATAAGAATGTGCAAATGAATAACTGTGTGCAAATATGGATTGCAAAACTCATATTAGCTAGCTGTGGAACTGACAGAATACAGGATCATGACGACTAGGGTTATCATATAATTAAATGGCATTTTATACTGTTTCGCAAACTAAAATCTGTTATTTCAACAGCTTGAAAGATGGATCAAAATGGGGAAATATATAATATATTATGCAGGAGGTGAAACAAAGTTCAGCACTGAAAGTACCGCTATCGTGGAGGATGGTACAAAGGCCAAGAAAGAGCATTCAAGACATCATGAACTCATGTGGCTGCCACTGGCGTACATCAACAAATTAACAGAAGTGTTCACACCATTAATTTTCATAAAGAATAAAGGCTTAGATGGGGTTAAATTGCAAGTCCAGAAGACTCAGTTCAATAGTAAAGCCTTAGGGCGTCATTACGACCCTGGCGGTTGACGGAGAAGTGGCAGTTTTACCGCCAACAGGCTGGCGGTAAAAAAATTGGAATTATGACCATGGCGGTTACCACCATGGTCATCCGCCACTTCTCCGATGAGACCGCCATGGCGGAGACGACCGCTTGGCTGGAGACTTGGGTCTCCAGCCCGGCGGCCGTCACAAGACCGCCGGCGGTATCATGACCCGGCTTACTGCCATGGAGTTCATGGGGTTTGGAACCGCCATGAAATCCATGGCGGTAAGCACTATCAGTGCCAGGGAATTCCTTCCCTGGCACTGACAGAGGTCTCTGCCACCCCCCACCCCCTCCCCAGAGTCCGTCCCCGACACCCCCCACCCCTCTGCCACCCCCCCCCCCCAAAGGTGGCAGGACCCCCCTCCCCACCACTACCCCCGACATCACATCACAGACACACACCAGACATGCATGCAGGCACCACCAACACACATTCCCGCACACACACAAACAAACATGCCAACAGACACACACACAGTCATACACGCACACCCTCATTCAGACATACACGCACACATCCATACAGACATACATACAGACACGCACACATTTTCATTCACACTACACCCCCACATGCATACACACACTCACACACCCTATCTACATGCTCACACGCACACCCCCATGCACCCACACATCACATAACACCCCCTCAACCCCCTCCCCTAACGGACAATCAACTTACCTTGTCCGTTGATCTTCCGGGAGGGGACGGGATCCATGGGGGCTGCTCCGCCGCCACCACACCGACAACAGAACACCGCCACGCCGAATCACAGAACGTGATTCGGTGGGCGGTGTTCTGTTGCCGTGGCGGTGGAGCAACCTCCCCTTCCCCGCCGCCCGCCAGTATGGCTGCTGGCGTCTCTCCGTCCGGAAAAGGACGGAGGGCTGCCAACGGTCATAATACGCCGAGCAGAAAACCGCCACCACTTGCGGTCTTCAGCTCGGCGGTCTTGTGAAAAGACCGCTGAGGTCGAAATGACCCCCTTAGTCTCTTATCTCCACTCTCTCGTCCATTACTTTGTCTCACCTAAATGTAACAGGCACTTCTACTTAATACCTCCACTTTCTGGATAGCTTAAATGGGAATACACTTCACCTACAGCCATATTAATAACAAACAAGGGGCCAGATGTATGAAAAAGTTTTGCACTCGCAAACGATGCAAAATCGGTAAATTCGCCCGTTTGCGAGTGCAAAACAGTGGTCTGCGATGCATGCAATGCATTCGCAGACCACAAATAAGAAAGCGCTAAAATTGCGATTTCTAGCGTTGCGACCTGGAAATTGCGAGTCGCAATTTGTGATTCGCAAATTCCAGGTCGCAAGGCTATCCTGGAGAAAACTTTTTTGGCAAATTGCGATTTTTCCAAATATGGCATTTTGCACTTGCAAAATACCATGATATGCAACCAGGTGGTAACCTGGTGCAAAATTTTAAAATGCAGTAAAACTGCATTTTTAAATTGAACATGTAAAGCACACATGCCCTTTTGGCATGTGTGTACCTTACATGTTGAAAAAAATGGTTTTGGGGTGCAGGAGACGGGGCCTTAGGCCCCCAGCACCCTGGTATTTTGTATTTCCAAAATTGCGATTTCTGGTGCAGAAATCGCAATTTTGGAAATGCAAAAAATTTGCAGCTATGGGCCAACAGGCCCATAGCTGTAAATGAGGCCAGTATCGCAATTTGCGATTCTGTAATAGCATTTGCGATTTTTAAGAAATCGCTATTACCGATTCGCAAATATGATACATGGCCCTTTGCGAGTCGGTAATAGCGATTTCTTAAAAATCGCTATTACCGAATCGCAATGGGCCGTGATGATACATCTGGCCCAAGATTCTCAAGAAAATTAGGATTTTTTGATTTCGTTAAAAAAAGAAAAAAAAAAAAAATAGAATCTAAGGCAGCATTTTATGTCTCCGTTGTACCTTGCTCCATTAAAGATTCAATTTACCTCTCAGGTTAGTGGAAAGGCCTTATCTAGTGGCAGTGAAAAGGTAAAAAATGTAATTTTGGAATTCCCATAATCAAAGATACTTCACTTAATTTAGTGCGTTCATCTTGCACTTTAACCATGTATAATTTCTTCTCTGTTTCCAGGAGTAGAAAACAGACATGTTACAATAAGTACATTGTTCTGCATCTCTTATTACTATGGATTCACTTCGGATAAAAAAAAAAAAAAAACATTAAAAAAAAAAGTATAACCTCTTAAGAAAATGTACTGACTTTTTGTGTTAGTACAAAATAGCAAGATGTGTGGCTTGAGAAACACAGGACCACATTTGAGATTCTGGAGTAAGATGGCAGGCTGTCAAAGTATCTGCTGCCAGTGACCTTGTCACAGAGTGATGATTTAAATGAAAAAATCTACTATGTCATACATTAATGTATGGGGGGTGAACAAAGTCCACTATGGCCCTCATTACAACTTTGGCGGGCGGCGGTAACTGCCGCGCGGCCGCCAATGCAGCCGCACTTCCGCAGTGGCCATCACAACATCACCGCTGGGCCGGCGGGCGGAAACAGAGTTCCCGCCCACCGGCCCAGTGGGGATGTCTGCTGCAACACGGGAGCCGGCTCCAAATACGCAAGTTTGCACCGCCAGCCTGTTGGCGGTGCTAACTCCAAAACAGCCCTGGAGGTCTTTGACCGCCAGGGTTGTAATGAGGGCCTATATTTTGGCTGAGAAGCTTCTTATATCCCATTTACATGGCACATCGCAGATCCCATCCAGTAGGCTAGTCTCTGAACATGCAGTTGCAGTATAAAAGGTAATTTGTGATCAAGGATCCTGCTATTAATTCACCGTGCAACTTTGATATCAAGGAATAGAAGAATGAACTCTCTTGTATAGAAAAGCCAGGAAACAGCAGGTGCTTTCCTTTCAATATGCAAAGTTAATTGTTTTACATCCACAATGTACCTCACTGGTAGCCACACTGTGTTTCAAGTAACTGAAAAACATTAAGTTACAAATGGCTGTAGATCAGAAATGTTCCACTTTTATTTTAACACAACCACCAACATATGTGAGATGTGTTGGCCACAAAGATGGCTATGTACTTTTTAAAGATGGCTTTTTTTTACATGGACCACACACAACCAAGTCTCTGTGCTATTTCAAGATGAAAAACAAACATTGGTCTCACCCTTAAAAGGCATTACTCAACATTTTAGCTTTGCTAACAGTTTATGCTGATGCTACCCTGAGCGATTGCTAGTGGTTAGACTTATTGCAAGCACCCTCCCTTCACCTTTTGTGTATTCAATATACCAATCTAAGTGGCTAAGGGTATGCCAGATGTGGGTCCTTTGCTCACTGAGCCACTAGAACCAAACTACACCAGATTGAAGAGCCCCAATCAGAGTGGAACTAGCCTTGGGCTGCTTGTATTCTGGTTCAGAGAGAATCGGCTTGGCAGTCTGGCCTGGACTACGCCCATTGCAGAAGAGTCAGGACTGATTTGCATATGGCTGGGTCTATTCTTATTAGGCATAATAATAAAAATATGATTGATTGGAATGATACCCCACGCGATTATCAAAGTTTAGACTTGTTGCAAGCATCCATCCATCCATCCATCTCTTTTGTGTGTTTGAAATAGTGTAAGATAAACACATTCTTATTTAACTACACTGCCACTATTACGGAGGAGTTTCTCTAGCACCCTTGATGAATTACACTCTGAATTTAGCCTTTTCAAACTACCACGCTGAGTGAACACTATTCTTAAACATTATGGGACCATTTTTAAAGCAGTTTACCTCTCTCATCACAAACGAAGGAAGCTTCTGCCGGAATCTCTGAAAGAAAATGAAAACATCATCATTGCTAAAGGAAAGGGTGATTAATACACACAAGCAAATGTTCAGGCAGTAAATACTCAAAATGTAATATGTGAAACTGTTCAAGGAGTCTTCATGCTGTGTTTTCAAACATATATCCATGTTTTGTGCTTGAACAAAGACAAGTTATTTGCATCTGAGAATTCCTGATGTAGGACTATATATTCCCACAATAATAGGTGTAGCTAGTTAAATGTGGACGTTAAGGAAAACAGACTTATTTCTAGTGGTACAAAGAATCTGAATGGGTTAAATGCTTGCTCCTACTCTGTGCCCTGCTTTTTTGATATTTTTATTTAAAACTTTGGAAACTATCCCTAATAAACTAAATTCTAAAGGTGGTCCAATCCTGCTATTAATTAACATTGCAACTTTGATATCAAAACCTCCAGTGAGAATGCAACCGTTATTGCTTGAAAGCTGTTGCCATAATGAAGAGCAAGACAATGGTTATTTCTAAAATAAAAGCAAATCAAAGGACCCAAACCAACCAAAGGTTTTAGCAGGTATTGTACACTGGGAGGATTTGCTTGGAAAGGGTAAATGCATCTGAGTGTTTTGGTGTCTGTTTTGAATAACATGTGGGGGTGATACCCAACTCATTGAGGGATTTTGAAGTCTGTTGCATGAGGGAGCTGGAGCCCATTAGATTTAGAAAAAGTTATAGTGGTACGTCTGTGGAGTACAACACTTATATGAAAAAAAGACCCTGTAGATCAGTTCTTTGCAGCTGTGTCTCATTCATATTTTAAGCACAAAAGGTCATTAAGCATGAGAAGTCCTACAGTTTGTGTGAAAACAGATGAAAGGATTTAGTAAAAATGCTGAAAACCATCAATCACGGTTTTGTTTAATTTGTACACATTAGAAACATGTCAGTTGTGGCACCTAACATACGCTACAGGAAATAGAGAGTTCTGTCTTCATGTGGGTTTTGTCCAAAGCTTCAGGAAAAGCGGAGATTGCAAATCAAATCGCATACATACTTCTGCTAAACTAAGAGACCTCTAAAACTGCATGGCTTCCTCTCTATTCTTGTGAATACAATTACACATTAACATAACACTAGGCATATTATTTGTTTTCAATGTTACATTAATAAGCAAGTCCTTCATCTGTGACAAAAGCATTGTTCCAAGTTTTACTTTTATACATGACAGGAACCTATTAATAGAGACAAATTCAATAGGATCTTTTCACAACATTGTGTTAAGGGAGCAAAAAGCATTTAAACTTATTAAACCACATTTCCACCACTGATTATTAACAGAAATGATTAGCGATTCCACTGTGAAACCTAGAAATTTTTTAACTGAGTCACATAATTGTGTTGTCTAAAACTCTAGATAAAATAAGCTGCAAAATTGATAACTTTTACAAAGGTATGACTAAAAAGGCACTGTCTTTGAAAGGAAACAAATAGTACACTCAAGGGGAAATGAAACCTATCTAGTTATATTGCAATTAAGATACAGCAAGAGCAAAATCTGGGCATATTTCAACAAAGTGAAGTGCATTTACTCACTGCATGCAAAACTAATAATAAAACTAAGGATTGAGATATAGCTGAAACAATTGGGTGTTTGGTAAGATACTTTTAACTGAAGTACATTCAAAGCTACAACATAACATTAGTAATGCAGTGCATTATAACTGTGCACTCTAAATTACTTTACCTGCATTTCAAGGTATCTTGAGGTGGTTCTCTTTCTGTGCAGATCAGCTTTAAGTTGTTCATTCAAATCCATATTGGGATCATTTCTTTGCAATAAATACTCCAAATCTTGGGTCAAGATTGTTGAGGTTGCAGTCTCGTTTGGTCTAATCAGATCATTTCTGAAATACATAATTGAACAAAATATATATTTTTTTTTTTCTCAGCACTGAGGATACAAAAAAATCTGAAATTATATACAGCTTACTATGACCACAACTGCGAACTTGCAACCAAAATGCAGTGTTTATTAGCTCTCACTGTGTATATGCCCAATCAGCATCTGATATCTTAAGCAGTTCTGTTCCATCAGGACCGCCCCAACAGTGCTCCAATCTAGGAAGGCGCTGAAGACTAGTCTCTTTAAAGAAAACTACATCTTAATTTATTAACTTTCCACAACTACCTCTTATCAATCATTGACTTATGCTTTACTTTGATCCTGTATAGTGCACCACTGCATTTTGTCCAGGTTTGTGCTATAGAAATGCTATATCATACAAATGTACATAATTACAGGGAAATGGGGCAATGCTGTAGTGAGCAGTTACTAGAATTAGAGAGATTTGGGACTTTTGAGCTGTGTTACGAACTTATAGTTGCACAGCTATGAAATTGTGAAACTTTGCAGGTTTCACATCATCACCTCCTTTTCCTTGAACTAAAAGCTTTCTTAGAATTTAAGGTTTAGGCCACAGCTTAACATGGCCCTCGAGTCAGACAAATACAGCAATCGTCCCTTCAACTAAAGTTGTTTCCCAATATACCTGCATGTTAGTAATGCTGCTTTGTGTGATCAGGTGCTCAAACAATCGAATGTTAATGACCTTATTAAGTATAATCACAGAGACTATGGAAAGATCATAAATGCCTGCCCAATTGACATTCATACTTTAAAATCCCAGACTGACCGCCTGCCTACTTGTAGGACTTTCATTGTTTGCCTCATAGTGCATAAAATTGGGCAGTAGAAAACATGGATGGGAAGCAGAAAACGCATGAACACAGAAGAAGCTAGAGAGAACAGGGAGAATTGCTGAGAGAAGGGAGAACAGGAAAGCAATGGTAAAAGGATACAGACTGGAAATGTTCCAGAGACAGCAAACTGAATGAACGGCAACTGCAAAAGGGCTGCAAGAAGGACCAATACAGAAGTACATCTTGATAAGAATAGGGACAGAAGGATAGTAGGAATGACTCAGAGAGAGAGAAACTGATCTGTGTCATGGGGCATAAGACCCAAAGCAAAAGGTAGACAGTCCAAGTAGAAGAGGAGACAAGGACCATGCTCAAGGGCAGACACGGAGAAAGTTCAGCAGGGCAGGAAAGATTGTAACAAAAAGGAGAGCAGACTGTTTTAAGAGGGCAAGGTGAAAGACATTTAATGCAGCATTCAGTCACACGTGTAAAGGCAGGATTACAGTCCTCTTCCTGCCACTCTCTGTGACCAATGTGAGAGTTCTTTTTCAAATCTGCTACATTTCTTTCAGGAAGACTCAGTGAATGGAAGGCTTCTATAAAGCAGAAAGTGAAACAAATGCAGGCAAAGACAATATGTCTAGTGTTGGCCACCAGCATTTAGTCAATCCTTTTTTTGTCATGGTTTTGGCAAAACATTACTGTTCAGGAACCTCCTGGGCTCTCATTAATCTAATCATAAATAGTGGCTAAAGGGAAGAATGTTGTTTTGGTTATAAAAAAGAAAAAAACAACAACACACATACACATTGTCAAATTATTCCCTTCACTACCAGGGAAATACTTTTTGTGTTGATGTGCTCCTTGTGAAAGGGCAGAAAGACGTAACTCATAGTGAAGTCAGCCAATGGCTGAGGTGAGCTGATACATTGCCGCTTGTGCATGGTGGAGTGAGTGGAAGAAAAATATGAAAGAAGGTAACCAAAGACTAATGGACGAAGTACGGCTGAAAACCGCTATAAGTAATTATGTTATACACATCATTTTAGTAGAATAAAAAAGTTCTTGGCTAACGCATACTTGATAAAAAGCCTATGAGTGTCTTGCCTTTGGGAAAGAAGAAGAGAAAGATAGAGCAAAAAAAGAAAGATGAAGGCAAGAATGAAAAAGAGGAAGGCAAGAGAAGGCAACAAAGAAAGAAAGAGGGACAAAAGAAAAGCAAAGGAAGAAAATGAAAAGAAACTGGAGCAAAACAAAAGAAGGAAAGAATTAAAGAAAGAAGGAAGGGAGGCAAGAAAGAAAAAGGGAATAAAGAAAGAAGCAAAGAAATAAGGAAAGCTAGAGAGGAAAATGAATGATAGAGGAGAGAAGACAGGAAAGAAAAAAGGAAGGCAGGAAAGAGATAGAAGGAAAAAAGAAAGTAAGAGAAAAACAGGAAAACAAAGAAAGGAAGGCAAGAAATATGTAAAGAGAAAGAAAGCAGGAAAGAAAGAAGAAAGGGCAAAAAAGAGAGGGCAACAAAGAAGAAAGGAAAGAAAGCAGGAAAGAAAGAAGAAAGGGCAAAAAAGAGAGGGCAATAAAGAAGAAAGGAAAGAAAGAAGGAAAGCAGTAAATAAAGAGGCAAGAAACGAAAGGAGGAACAAAAGAAAGAAAGAAAGAAAAAGAAAGAAAGACGAAGAAAGAAAGACGAAGAAAGAGAAAGAAAGAAAGAGAGAAAGAGAAAAAGAGAAAGAGAGAAAGAGAGAAAGAGAGAAAGAGAAAGAACAGGGTTGGAAGATAGAGCACCCTAATGAGCTTATATTCACAGTTCATGTGAGCTGCTGGCATTGTGTAAAAGAAAGCAGTGGTCAGATAAGCAAAGCCTACTTCAAAAGGAATTTAAAGCAGCATTACAGCATTGGCAAGAGACAGAATCTGATAGAGCTGGAATGTACCCTGTGCTGTCATCTAGTAGAATGGGTTGTGGTATCACATCAGGCTCTACAAACAAAGGTAATACTAAATGAATAATAATAAAGTAAAAACAATAACACTGGCACTGAGGAAACTATCTTTTGTGCGGATTTGTTTCTTGAGAAAGGGCTATATGCAGTCACTCAAAGTGAAGTTAGCCAGTGGCTGAAGTAGGCTGACTCACTGCCCCATGCTGATTGCTGCAGCGGGTGGAAGCAAAATTTTAATGACAACAACAGACAAATGGATGTAGAGGGTGTAGAAAGTACCTTTGTGTAAGTATACTTTACATACAATTTTAGTAAAATCAAAAAGGTCTCTACTAACTACAGACCTAAAAAGTAAAAAATGTAGGGATGTGTAATTTAACAAAATATCTACTTGTCCATGGGACAAGTTGCTTCTTAAATCTACTTGTCCTGTAAAAACAAACATCCTCTTGTCCCTTTGATGCTATAAAGTGTGGCAACAAAGTATGGCAGCAATCTCACTATGTAAAAGCTCTGATAAAAGCCTCTCTGATTTTGCAAGGTGTAAGGAAATGCCTCCTTGGCATGGTTACCCCCTGACTTTTTGCCTTTGCTGATGCTATGTTTTGATTTGAAAGTGTGCTGAGGCCTGCTAACCAGGCCCCAGCACCAGTGTTCTTTCCCTAACCTGTACTTTTGTTTTACACAATTGGCACACCCTGGCATCCAGGTAAGTCCCTTGTAACTGGTACCCCTGGTACCAAGGGCCCTGATGCCAGGGAAGGTCTCTAAGGGCTGCAGCATAGCTTATGCCACCCTGGGGACCTCTCACTCAGCACAGACACACTGCTTGCCAGCTTGTGTGTGCTGGTGAGGACAAAACGAGTAAGTCGACATGACACTCCCCTCAGGGTGCCATGCCAACCTCACACTGCCTATGCAGTATAGATAAGTCACCCCTCTAGCAGGCCTTACAGCCCTAAGGCAGGGTGCACTGTACCATAGGTGAGGGCACCAGTGCATGAGCACTGTGCCCCTGCAGTGTCTAAGCAAAACCTTAGACATTGTAAGTGCAGGGTAGCCATAAGAGTATATGGTCTGGGAGTCTGTCAAACACGAACTCCACAGCACCATAATGGCTACACTGAAAACTGGGAAGTTTGGTATCAAACTTCTCAGCACAATAAATTCACACTGATGCCAGTGTACATTTTATTGTAACATACACCCCAGAGGGCACCTTAGAGGTGCCCCCTGAAACCTTAACCAACTACCCGTGTAGGCTGACTGGTTTTAGCAGCCTGCCACACTCGAGACATGTTGCTGGCCACATGGGGAAGAGTGCCTTTGTCACTCTGTGGCTAGTAACAAAGCCTGCACTGGGTGGAGATGCTATCACCTCCCCCTTGCAGGAGCTGTAACACCTGGCGGTGAGCCTCAAAGGCTCACCCCCTTTGTTCCAGCGCCACAGGGCATTCCAGCTAGTGGAGTTGCCCGCCCCCTCCGGCCACGGCCCCACTTTTGGCGGCAAGGCCGGAGGAGATAATGAGAAAAACAAGGAGGAGTCACTGGTCAGTCAGGACAGCCCCTAAGGCAACCTGAGCTGAAGTGACTCCGACTTTTAGGAATCCTCCATCTTGCAGATGGAGGATCCCCCCAATAGGGATAGGAATGTGACCCCCTCCCCTTGGGAGGAGGCACAAAGAGGGTGTAGCCACCCTCAGGGCTAGTAGCCATTGGCTACTGCCCTCCCTGACCTAAACACACCCCTAAATCTTGTATTTAGGGGCTTCCCTGAACCTAAGAATTCAGATTCCTGCAACTTACCGAAGAAGAGGACTGCTGAGCTGAAAAACCACTGCAGAAGAAGAAAGAAGACACCAACTGCTTTGGCCCCAGTCCTACCGGCCTGTCTCCTGCCTTCAGAAGAAAACTGCTCCAGTGACGCTTTCCCTGGGACCAGCGACCTCTGAATCCTCTGAGGACTGCCCTGCTTCCAAGAGACCAAGAAACTCCTGAGAACAGCGGCTCTGTTCAACAAAGACTGCAACTTTGTATCCAGAGGAGCAGATTTAAAGACCCCTGCAATCCCCGCAAGAAGCGTGAGACTTGCAACACTGCACCCGGTGACCCCGACTCGACTGGTGGAGAACCAACACCTCAGGGAGGACCCTCCGGCGACTCCGAGACTGTGAGTAACCAAAGTTGTCCCCCCTGAGCCCCCACAGCGACGCCTGCAGAGGGAATCCCCAGGCTCCCCCTGACCGCGACTGCCTGACTCTAAAATCCCGACGGCTGGAAAAGACCCTGCACCCGCAGCCCCCAGCACCTGAAGGATCGGAACTCCAGTGCAGGAGTGACCCCCAGGAGGCCCTCTCCCTTGCCCAGGTGGTGGCTACCCCGAGGAGCCCCCCCCCCCCCTGCCTGCATCGCTGAAGAGACCCCTTGGTCTCCCATTGAAACCTATTGAAAACACGACGCGTGTTTGCACACTGCACCAGGCCGCCCCAGTGCCGCTGAGGGTGTACTTTTTGTGTGAGGTTGTGTCCCCCCCGGTCCCCTACAAAACCCCCCTGGTCTGCCCTCCGAAGACGCAGGTACTTACCTGCTGGCAGACTGGAACCGGGGCACCCCCTTCTCTCCATTGAAGCCTATGCGTTTTGGGCACCACTTTTAACTCTGCACCTGACCGGCCCTGAGCTGCTGGTGTGGTAACTTTGGGGTTGCTCTGAACCCCCAACGGTTGGCTACCTTGGACCCCAATTTGAACCCCGTAGGTGGTTTACTTAGCTGCAAGAACTAACATTACTTTACCTCCCCCAGGAACTGTGAAAATTGCACAGTGTCCACTTTTAAAACAGCTAAATGTGTTTTATGTAAAAAGTATATATGCTATTGTGATTATTCAAAGTTCCTAAAGTACTTACCTGCAATACCTTTCAAATGAGATATTACATGTAGAGTTTGAACCTGTGGTTCTTAAAATAAACTAAGAAAATATATTTTTCTATAACAAAAACCTAGTGGCCTGGAATTGTTTCTGAGTGTGTGTTCCTCATTTATTGCCTGTGTGTATGTACAATAACAATTTCCTCATTTTTACACTATTCTGCAGATCTGTATGCTGGAGGAAGCAGTAAGCAATAGTTCCAGGGCTGAAAGGCCTTTGAGTCTGTGCAAATGTACTAATTTGCATGTTTTAAGGATTTTGGGCAGCTCTTCTCTAATCTTTTCCCATTTTGAGAAAGGTTGGATATTTACTGTTTTTTTTCTCTCTTCCTCTCTCTCTCTCTCTCTCTCTCTCTCTCTCTCGGCTTTACTGTGAGTGATAGTATTCTGCTCTTCCACAAGGAGCATGTTGGTACAAAAAGTAGTTTTGTTCCGTGCCAGGGACTACTGTGGCAATGACTGCTCTTTTGCACCGAAAAAACATTTTTTGCTTTTTGCCAACGTTTCTTACAATGGTGAGGGCCTGACGCCTACCACAACAATAAAGTGTTACAAAAGCCATGTCAAAACAATACACCCACTGACAAAACCATATGACTGACAAACAATGTCAGCTTGGTTGACTTTGCCAGTGCTTGTTTATTTTCATGTTTCTCATAATCTTGTTGAAATGGTTACACTGATTTTCCGCAAGGAATATTTTTTTGAAATACTAGCATGTATCATCACATTTTACTGAATGCTGCTTCAAAGAAACAGTACCTAAAATTTCACAGTAATTTAGCTAAATGTTTTTTTCCTACTTGCATTTTTTCCTGAAGATTTCATTTTGAAAGCAAAGAATCATCAAGCTTGCTTACAAGCTTCTGCAAACATTTGCATCTAATCAGAGAGCATTCTGGGAGCATTACACGTAGCTTCATAGATTTACATTTTTCAAACGTGTGTACACATTTTCTGTTACTGGAACCACTATCATTACAGTGTGTCCTAACAACAATTATTTAGAGTGCTCACCCTAATAATAAAGGCTTTGCATTAATAAACCATAAATACAAGTTCAAACAACATTAACTTTTGGACACAAATATTACCTCAACTGCAAACAGGTCCATTCACTATAAACTGGCAGTCCAAGGGTTTGTGCTGCAGGAGGTTGGGTCTACTTGTCCCAAGAGCAAAATAAACATGAAAACGTGTTGTCCTTGACCCCAAACAACTTATCCTGTGCATTGGGGTATAGGGATTTCACACCCCTGGGAAATGGCCTTGGTTAACTTATGACATTGAAATAAACTCCTGTAACAGGAAATAAACGTCTGTAACTGGAGTATGCACATATAAGTGCTGGTCTAGAAAATCTTAATAATAAAATAGGGAGCTCAAATTAGATTATGATTTTATTACTTCAGACAAATTAAATTTAGGCTGAAAGGCTGCCATGAGGAAACATAGCATTATACATACAGACCTTGAGCCAACATCCCTGAATGACTTGCTTAATTTGCAAACATAGTGGGTGCTCTCACTAATAAATTTGGCATCTCTCTCTATCCACAGCTGTTCACTGATGCCTAAGATTCTTTCCCTAGAATGGAGCGAGAGACTGGGTTCCCTGGAAACAGTATTGTGGTATGAAGAATTATTCAACAACTGCCAGCTACTGCTTGTTGTGGATAATCGGGTTGCACATTGTTGATGCCCATCAATGAGTGGCTGCCACTGTGATGAAACTGCTACTCATAGGAGCTGTGCAACCTGGAGACACTTATAGTAAATTATTGAGAAGCATGCTCCCAGACAAACTATGATCCACAAAATAAAACTGCAGATAATGAAAGCCTCCATATCCATCTCCAAAAATAAAACTTTCATAACAAAGAAGTCCAACTAAAAACTGTAGTACAAACACCAGGAGCTAAAAAGCATTTAAGCCAACAACAAGGAAACTTTACTTTTTATTCTCAGTAGCACGCCAGGACCATGGCTTGAGTTCTTCCTTCTCTTCTTTGACTTCAGGTTTTGTCTGGACTGAATTTAGAAGCCGTGTAATGTGCTCCTCTCTGGATTCGTCCATACGAACAACTGCTCTCTGTTGAAACAACAAAAAGATTACTTGTACAGCAGGAGCAAGAAAAGTTTGAACTGCAAACCTAAATTAGAGTTAATTAACCTAGATTTCCTACTAGAATTGAGCCCTCTGGGTTGAAAAATTAACAAATGTACAAAGTTAAAAAAAAAAAGAATACAGTGAAAATATAGCTCATCACAAATTCAAGTAGTTGCTGTATAAGTTGCAGTAGCGTGTGTTCTCTCTATACTACATGCATGAGTTGTTACACAGATTGCCTGTTGCCACCTTGCAGAGAGAAGCAGGGAGCGTGCATGCATGAGCCAGGGAAGTGGATCTTCATGTTAACTAGAAAATACTTTTTGAAACAAAATGGAGTTGTAAGGATTTTACGAAATGTTTGTGTCAACATAAACAGCCTCTTATTGTGAACTCAAGGTTTTACTTTTTTGCAGGAGACAATGCCCCAAACATGTTTCAAGAAGGATCTGAATGATACTGTCATTCGCTGATTTATGAGAGACAACAGCTAAGAATAGAAAGCATAGCTGAATTATTTTTTTGATTGAAGTTCAAGCATAGAAAAGGCACATTGTGTAGGCTTCAACTCAGACTATGAACTGTATTTGGTGAGGTCCAAGCTCTACTGCAACTACTCCATCTCCCATTTCAGGGTAATGTGCAGACAGTCCAACATACTTATTATTGTCTTGCTATGTGTGCTTTTCTTCTCTGATTAATGTGTTGTTTGAACCCAAAAAATCAAGCCCAAGTAAAAGAAGAAAACGTTGCAATCCTGTTACTGTATATGGTGTCTATCAAGTGTTACATTTAGTGTGCAATTTCAGCACTTAAGATCATTCTTAGTTTCTAATACATATGGATAGTTAAAAATTCAGCACAAATAAAGTTAATGCATTATTAAACTAATGAAAAAAAAGCTCTTTCAAAATGTTTGATTTTGCTCATTCAAGTTTACTCTATTTAGTTACAAACGGCAAATAACAGTATTAAGAACAACCATGAAATGTGTCATTTTCCCCCTAACTAGTTCAGATTAACTTAACATGCATTGGAAGGATAGGAACCAACATTCTAATGTGACATTAAGACCTTAGACCAGTCTGCACTGTTTCCCATCCAGTTTGACAGATCCCCAAAAAAGTAGTTTGTTGCTTTGTTCCATAGGTGTCTGGCTCTTCCTATTCCTTACAATACCCTCACAAACGCAGTAACCCAAAGTGGCTGCAGTGGTCTCAAAGAATTACGGCTATGCAAATAACTTGCTCTGGCCCACTGACCAAGGCCCTTTTCTCACCCATGAATGTCCAATCCCCTTTGGTACCATATTTGCATTTAAAGACCTTTTATACCAATTAAATCAATGTTTTAAAAAAATAGAAACATAATTGTTTGTGATAAATGAACAGCTATGAACCAAGCTTGATAAGTTTTATGACTGAGTTTATTACAGCAATGTGTTGAGAACTATGCAGCACTGTGAGAAAATCTACTTAGAAAAAAAGGTTAGGGCTCACAACATTTTTTCTGCTTACCTCTGAAAATTAATAGATGGGATTCTTACCTTCCCTTTGTCCCTATCCTCACAAACCGTCACAATGACAGGTTAGCAGAGAAGTGGATTTTGAACCACTCAAGGGAGATTCTCATGCAAGAAAGGTGCTGCTTGTAAGTACCAACATAAACTACTTCTAGAAGTACAACAGGTTAATAGAGCCTGTATTTACAATGTCAAGCATTCCACTCAGACTCCACTTAAGATTATAGAGGTGACTTTGGTTAATCTGCTGTAATAGAGTGGCAAGTATACCGAAATAATACCAAGGAACGTTTTTGGTATAATAGTCTAAATTAACAATCAGGATAAGCTATACAGAGGGAAAAGTATGATATGTAGTGACTGTATGTATTGTTTTTGTGATAACCACTTAATGCTTATGCTCAGCTAAACAAATTATTATGAATTGCCTTCTCCATAGACTTAACTTCTGAGATTAACTGAATCCCCTGCTAATGGATAGTACTCCGTTTTATATCCAGAATTTTCAGCATACTTGTGCAGAATAGTGGTCATTGTAGTACTATGAAACCCCAACTATACAGTAGTTCACTGTCAGTTCAAATGAGGTTCTAAATCTAGAACTCTACTAGAGCTGGAAGTTGATGACGATATTACTATCCTTCCCCTGATCATAGCTTGTACAATAACCCAAAGATATTTCTTCCTCTTCCCATTTAAATTGCCCACACAATGTGTGCTCGCTTTGAGCACTCACATAGCTGTTAACCATCAGTCTTGATTTTGCACACACAAGAGGATGCATGCTAACCTTTGGCAGTCAACAAAGTGAAAACAGTGCTAAAAACACAGGTGGATGTGGATTTGGTTTGAAAAGGTGACGTATGCTATACACATGAAGATGAAATCATCAGCAGAGCTTCACACATACAACACACTCCTGCAAGAGATGATCTGGGGATCCAAGGGAAAGATGTTGTGGCAAAGTATGTAGGGTTTGGGTATTCAAGATGTGTCTAAAGGTAAGAAAAATAACAACACACACAGCAAACATGGATTTATCTTACTGTTAGAATTCTCTTGGTTAATCACTCAAATGTTAACTGTTTATGCTTATATGTTCAGTCTCCCTTAAAAAGATCATACCATCCGACATATACATGTTTTCATGGGTCATGTTACAGTAACATTAAATAAGAACAGTACAAAGAAAAGGACAGTTTTAGTACCCATGAAAAACAAGCTATCATAAATCCAAGAGAAGGGGAGGAGCAACTATACAGAAAGAGATTAAGTGGTTCCAAAGAAAACCAGCCAGCAAGTGAAAGAGACAAATAAAAGCTATTTTACTTATTCTTTATCAGCAGTTTCACATAAAGAAAAAAAGACACAATGGCTAACAAGTTAACAAAAACAGATTTGCACAAATAATAATACAATAGAGTAATTAAGATACTATATGATATATAGTTAATTGTATTAATAAAACAAAGTTACATTGGGTACACAGAGCAAAAGATTAAAAGCATGTAAAATATCAGTTTCCTAAAATGTAACAAAAGAAACAGGTCTTTTACTATTGGAAATGGCATGCAAATTACAGATTATTTGCTCTTTTTAAAAGGTTTCCTACAATAGACATGTTCTAATGCATGGTCGGGTGGGGTTTCACACCAGAGGTACACTTCTAGAGAAGTCTTGTTTTGTGTTTTCTTAAATCCGGATACTGGAAGAAAGAAGGCTGTCCCTCTTCTTCAGGAGCCATTAACCACACAAAATGGACACACTCTGGGCCAATTTGTTAGGGTCCTAAATACATAGCTTTAAGAATCATGTTTCCTATTATAAAGATGCTCCTTGTTTCAACAGGTAGGCATTTGAGAAAGGCCAGGACTGGTGAGAGGAGGTCTGAATGTATCATTCTACATCAAGCTGCATCAAGGAAAGCTTTTTGGAAGTAGATGCAATTTGTGAATTCCTGTGAGGGAGGAACTTTGATAATCTAATCTCAACAGCACTAGGGTGTGGATTACTATCTTGAAATTTGAATCCAGAATAGGTGGTTACGTTCCTCATTGGAATCAAACCTCCTAAGGTGACATTTTACCCCCTTGGCCACTGAATTGATGTATGTTTCAAAGTTCACATTGTTTTTTTTAAATACACCAAGGGATGTAACACCCTCTATATCTTTGCGGTATCTAGGTTTGGAAATAGTTGGCCGCAATAAGGTATTGCATTTCACACTTCTTTCTAAGCTTAACTTAGTAAAGTTTTATTAACAAGTACATACATTATTAAAGGCAAGCTATGGTCCTAAAAGAGGACATACAAATATAAAGGTAGGCTACTTCTACAAGTGAATAAGACCAACCAAAGATCCCAGACTAATAATCTGTCCTTGAAAATCTGGAAAAGATATTGTAGTATGAAGTCATAAGGACAAAGGTCATTATTGGAATCACTTAAGCAGTGCCATGCAGCATCCATATTTGAAGTTCAAGGGGTTTTCCTTCCAATCGCTAGGTTTGAGAAAACATTTGAAAGTGCTCTTCCAAACATCACTGTTGACACGACAGATGAGAGGACCATCTGTGCATCAATAATGGTCGACTGGGGCTGTTTTTGCTACCAATATTAAAAGGCATTTTCTCTTTCCCATGTCAGGGGGATTCAGACAGGAGACAAGGAGGTGCAGGAACAGATAGAAATGTTTTAAAAGATCAAAGTAAAATGGGGTAACTGGAGATTTACCGCTCAATAGCAAAAGCAAAACGCGGTTTCTGGTGGGGGACCGTTCATGTAACACCATTCTAAAACAAGATCTACAAAGATCTGTTGCCAGGTCCAGTACACTGGAGGGGTGGTATTCTATACATCCAGGCAAACACAAAGTAAAGTAAAAGTGGCTGTCTACTTAGCACTTAATAGCTTCAGTTAGGTTAGGTTTGACATCTGAAGAAATATAAAAAGAAAACTAAGCAGTGAAGGCTTAAGATTATCGACTTCATTTGTAAACACTCATAAGACAGTGTCTGCTTTTCTCCTGGCAAGATGAGTTCTAGAAATAATAGACATGGCTGTAGTGAAATGTGTGTTTTGACCACTGACTTTGTGTTGCACCACTTTGTACCTGGCTTAGCTGTCCAGTGTTCACCAGTTACAGACTCCATTTTGAATTAAGTTTAGCCTTAGCTTCATTCTGCCTATTGACTTTATCGTAGCATTAGACATTGCCATGTTTAAGGCTGCTAGTGATTTTCCACGTTGTCTGTCTGTTTTCATGCTTTTTTCTCGCCAAGGGATTTGGTTGATAAGAATGTACTCAAGACAGCAGGGAACGGCCTTGCTTTGACTTGAAATCTTGGGACTGTGGCCAAATCCCAACGTGTTATTTTCAAAGCATACCTAAACTATCTAAAAACAACAAAACCCCTAGGAACAATAACTCCCAACCATTCAATCCTCATCTGTACAAACACATCATTACCCTTCATTTATCACAAAAATAACTTATTACAAATACCAAATATATATTTCTTTTTATACACAATTTATAACATCCCCCATCATATCACAACAAAAAAGAATTAGAAGAGAAGCAAGTGCAAAAGATATAAAGTGCTTGTGTTTATAGTAAAGAATGAGAAGTAATAGATTTCCTATCAAACCATTCCAGAAATCATTCTCTTAAGAAAACTTATACATTATAAAATACAGCCTGTTGGTTGATCCTTAAACTACATCAAATCATAATATAATTTCTTCAAACAGAATTATATCTTCCAATTCCAATTCTCTTCAAAAAGTAAACCCAATCCAGGCTTGAGCAATATCGTCGACGTTTCGACCCCCTCACGCTCTTGGGCCAAATATCGGATCCATATGGGTCTTCATCAGGACTGATAGATAGGGGAACCTACAATTAACCCAATAGAACAAATCAATCTCCACATCAACTCCATTATCTGGGTAATGCCACACACTAACCATACTCACCCATATAAGTCCACACTAAATAAAATATCCTTCTTCATACATAGGCCTTAATGAATCCATCAATCTAAAACACAAAACCTTCATATAAAATCACATTACAACATCCATTAATCAATATATAGAAATCTAAAAACCCACTCTTACCTTCAGTCATATAGTGCCCAATCATTTCCTTATTCCACAAATGTCATGCTCTTCAATAGATTTCCAACCAATGCCACCTCTATTTCTATATCACAACCTTAAACAAAACAAAATGATGTAGTTTCCTAAAAGAAATCTCATATTATTCTCAACCACTCTAATATACTATTAATATCATTATCTCCTCAAAACTACAATATAATGTCCTTTCTTTTCCCTAATAAGCTATCATATCACTCATTACAATCCTCAATATTATTAGCAAACAAACCTATAACAACAAAACCAATGAGTCCAAAAAGTCCTTCAAACATGTTCTTTCCCGAACAAAATGTATCAATATCGCATCCAAAAACTATCCAGAGTACAGACATACCTTTTGTTCAGCAGCCTTCTTTGTAGCTCAATCTCCTCATCAAAAAACGCCAACATTGTCAACTTCCGTGATTAAACACTCTCGTTTACGCGCATCCATATGCGTCAGCACGTCTGAAATACGAAGTTAAACCACCGGCTCTCCGTGTATTCATCATATTGTCTCTATCTGCCACATGCACGCCTAATACCCCCGCCAAAAAAGTAAAAAAGTGGACATGATCGTACGCCACGTTCCGTCTGTCGTTCAAATCGAAATTCATATTTCAAAACTGCCGGATGGCGGATACAGATAAAACAGAACTGAGTGCAATATCGACCTGAAGGGGCAAGGCCACAAATATTTTTGAGGCCTACTCTAGAGTGGGGAAGCAAGAGCTGGGAATTTGCCCAGTGCAGGTGTTTGCTTTAAAACTATGAATCCACTGGACGAAAAAGACAAGCTTTAGATTCACAAGAATACTCTCCTCCAGCCTGCCAAAGAACACCGATTTTCAATACTATTGTACAAGTGTGTAAAATCTAAGAAATACATGAAGGGACAACAAGGCAGCATTCAGGTGCTAGTTTTAAAAAAATGTGATTCATTTTGTTCTAAGAACACTGTCACAAATGTGCTGAAAATAATTTACGTAAAATGTATTGTAGGCCCTTCTCTCATATAATAATAGTGTTCAATGTTGCAAATGTGCAAGGAACACCATAAGTTGCTAATTTTTACCCAGGTGGTAAAATGCATAACATCACTGTTCATTTGGAAAGTGGAGATGCATAAAAGTCATGATTTCCTGAAAGAGGAAGAATAAAGGACAGATGTGGTAAGAAGGAGTAGATATTGCATTGATTTGGTCCCTGTAGGAAAGTACCCTCTTTTTTGGCATGTTACCCCCACTTTTTTGCCTGCTATCAGTATGCTTAGACTGTTTTCATTGAGATCCTCCTATTCAGGAGCCCAGTGACTGTGCTCTCGCCCTCGAAATTTGGTTGCCTAGGACTTTGCACCCTCCACAATTGGCATACTGGTGCCCCCTTACAAATCCCTAGCATATGGTACCTAAGTACCCAGGGCATTGGGGCAACAGAGGTTCCCCACAGGCTGGAGCATGTATTGTGCTGCCCATGCAAAATGTGTCCTCAGGCCTTCCATTGAAGTTCATTCTCCTCTGCCTTAAACTTGTATTTATGACTAACCATTTCATGTATATGTTGATGTGTTAGCATCTATCAGTGAATAACTCACTGCGTTTTGAAAGTATCCATGTGAGCCTTAGTCCTTATATTTTGCATTCTCTATGCGTCACAAAGTAAAGGAGTTTTAGAGTTTGTTATAGAAAACCACGCTATAAATGTATTTATATTTAACTATAAGTAAAACATTAGGCAACTTTAGGTTTGGCAATATACAGCGTTATCTGTCTTCTAGACATATAGACAGAGAGAAGTAAAGCTCTTTCGTTTGTGTTCTTGTTGAGTAGGTGAATACTTACAAATTTAAGATGGGGGCGTTTCAACTGCAAATTGTAAAGCTGTGTTATTTTTAGGAGCAGAAACAGCTGGCAAAGACTATTTGTTGACTGGAGAAACTATTTTGAAAAGAACTCTTCCCTCAAAAACCAAAACATTTTGCTTTTTAATCAAATGCTTACTTTAAGTACAATTTCAACAAGAGTGTAACTGCACTAACTTTGTTGCATTATTTATTGAAAATTCAGTTGAGTGAAAAAAAAAAATGCTACATAAAAAAAAAAAAAAAAGAAAACAAATGAATTTTCGTAAAAAAACAGCATGACAATTAATAAAGTCCAGTAGATGATACGTAAGCGTTTTTATGTTGATTTTAATGGGGAAGGGACCTTTAGAGTATAGT
The DNA here is from genome assembly GCF_031143425.1 of Pleurodeles waltl. Lineage (NCBI taxonomy): Eukaryota > Metazoa > Chordata > Amphibia > Caudata > Salamandridae > Pleurodeles > Pleurodeles waltl. The sequence continues at coordinate 152,330,980 of NC_090450.1, read as the reverse complement.
TGCGTTACCAAAGACATGCTTCTACAAGAAGAGCTTTGCTGGAACAGATGGCAAGGGTTTAATTAGGTGAAGGTTAGCCATAGCTCTACCTTTTAAGGTCAAGTATGCAAGCACTTTGACCTGTTTTAAGTATTGTGGGCTTTTAACCACACCGACCTCATGCCCATCACTTTCACTCATTCATGAGCTCTCCTTTTAAAAATCTCTTGATGTGATTGGTAATTGCTTTATGCTTCTCCCACCTTAGGGCATTTTTGTATTCGTGTGGCAGAATCACCCTGTTACATGGATAATTGCACAATTGCTGATATACTTCAGAGTAGGTGCACTATTTTTTTTTTTATTTCTCCCTTCGTGCTCCATGACAGCCATAGTGCCAGCAGTGCAAACTCCATAAGCTGTATTGGAGCACTGCTCACATTGTTCACACTGTTACCTAATTAGTAACTTCTTTTGGCTCCCCTTTCACGCTCCATAGCTTCCCCAAAAACACTGACAATTGATAAATGCTTTACTAAAAAACACCGAAATCCAAGGTCAAAGCTTTTCTGCATCTCTGTCGATGGGCAGTGAAAATGGCCTATAGCAATCATTCTCTTTGAATCAGTGCAAAAAAGTAGATAGCCAAGTCTGAAAGCGATATTCCTAACCCATTCCTCTCCTCGGGAAGACCTAGACATCTCCCGGTGTCAAACATTCACAATGTTCTCATAACTCACGGTTATTTACACAAAAGACAACAATTGTTTATTTTTTGGGGTTTTAGAACCACTGATGAAATTAAGTCTTTTTTACTGAAACATCTTGAAAAAGCAGTGCAGCTCACTTAAATGAGAGACCTTTAGTTACAATTAAAGTATTGATGTAATCTATGAACTTTAACACCTGCAGTGTTTCCTAGAGAGGTGAGGAGATTAAATCATCATTTGTTACCTTTCTGTGTTTCTTTCTTTCAGTCATAGAATATCTTTGCTTTTTTCTATTTTTTCAAACTTCATTTAAGGCTATAGTTATTGCATGTATAAAAAAATAGTCGTAGTACAAAATGTCATCAACAATGTGGGAGCAATGGCTTATGCACCCAACTCACTGGCCCAACCAGCCATTAATTCATAAACTCACTTACTAATCCAATTATCAGTGATTTCACCCATTCTATAGCTAACCATCCATGCTCTGACTTCCCATCAATTATACCTACACATTTTAATCAATACAAATGTTTGCTTGTTCTCATTCACCCACACACACACTGCAATCACTTATGTGCAATAACTAGCCACGCCTGTTCTCTTTGCTGCCTGACTTTATATTTCTTTGACTTGTTGCACGTGATACTTTAAAAAAGGGTTACCTAAAGCGATTTTACTGGAATAGGTTAGATATAGAGGGCTGTAGTTTTTCTTTGTATTACCATTAACGAAGAAATCGCATATTCAGTAGCCAAGACATTTATACAAAAAAAAGCAACAGAGAATGATTTACTTCTGTTCGGCGGAAGCTTACTTTCAGTAAAATAAATACATTTTTTAAAACAAACTTGGCTATTTAGATCTGGCTGACTGTGGGATAACAGTGGTGTTTCTGGCTTGCTGAAGTTTGGACCTAGTGCTGGGACACTTAATTTGAAGTAAGCTACGCGCTCTATAAATTGCATTATTATTGTTATTAGTTCTGTGACTTTTTCCTGCAAAGGAGTTGTATGGTAGATTACCACGTCCTAAAGGGAAAGAAGGCAATCGACCTTTGGTGGTGGTACAATGACAAAGGTCAGCTGAGGGCTGTTTTTCCATTGCTCACTGTAATGATGTCATCCATGCCAACATTTTAGAAGAGGAAAGTGAGCGATTTTAAGAAAATAATTGCAACAACAGCGTGGTTCCACCATTGGCTTCAATTGAAGCACAGGCAATTTCAGGCTGAAGACAGCCAGAATAGTCATTGTTTGCTTAAAAAATTTAGTCTCCTGCCTGAATCTGGTCTATCGACATGTATGTGAGCCTACGTGAGCTGGTTGCTGCTGTTCCTGGAGAATCCACAAGGAGACCTCAAGAGCACACTATCAGGCAGCATAATGCCATGCACAGACTAACAATGTGCAGGCCAGAGTAGACACCTACTGCACCTCCTCGCACCTAGGCTTAGGGCTAAGGGCATTACGGGAGGCCTCACTGCAGAAGTGGCATACAAGCAGCAGAGTTTGCACTCGCCTCGCATGGGACAAGCAGCAAAGTAGGTGATAGAAGGGGGTTCTGCTTTTGTCACATAGGAAGAGACAGCGATGACTTGTCATAAGATGGAGCTGCATAGATTTGGACCTTGCAGCCGAGGTCTCAGTGACGGCTGAGCTCCAGAACCACTGGCTGAATCATTTATCTAGACAGTAGCAGCTTAGGGTTCTTCTTACCCGTAGTGTAAGCCTTTGTGAGAGAAATATACCCATTGTATATATGGTACAGTGGTATTTTGATTAGTAGGAAAGAAAATTTCCTGGATGTAGTTAGCATCGGGGACTAGAAATTTTCTTGGATGTAGTTAGCATTGTGGACTCTTCCTACCGCAGGCACTCTGTGTTGGCTTTACTTCTCTTACATCAGACGACACTCATGTGACACAGAAAAAAGGTCTGAAAAGCTTTAAATATGTGAATGAACAGAAAGTGGTCAAGGAGCTCCATGTGTCTACTGAAATGTCGACGAAGACCTGAGAAGGTACAGTGCCTGTTGCACATAGAAACATCCATTTTCATTTTCCATCAATACTGGCAGAACCAATCAAAAAAAAGGAAGGGCACTGGTACTTCAAGCACCACTATTATTGACACACGGGGGAAAGCGGGGAAGGATAAGGGGTTAATTCCACAGAATCACAGCCAGTGTCAATGAGTAACTTGCAAGTACCCCAGGTCTATACCAAACAGAGGCATACATCAGAGGGCAACTTTTCCCCTTCCTTTCTACTGGAAAGCAAATATATTTCTATTATAGTGTACTGCATTCCACCCGACAATTACTACTGCTCAAATAATGGGGCTAAAGAAGGTCGGGAAGAGAACCTTGCAATTCTCACTCCGGCGAGTCTCAGTGGCCCAACTGACTTGAGTCTATGTTTAGGCAATCATCCTACTGCACACATAAAAGTAAAAGAAACAGTTGCCAGCGTCTAGCTGATCTCATAGCTCCCAGAAAGGAGACAAACAGGGAGAATCACTACAGGACATGGTGATAAGTTAGAGGTATTCTTATCCCATCAGTTCCGGTGTGATATAAAGCCTGAGGCAGAAAATAGATAGAATAGAACTGAATGATAAAATGTAAACCTGGAGACCTTGTATGCCGTTCGAGTAAACATCAGTCTGGAAGGGCAGGTGGTCCTCACGGCAATTCAGTACATACTTGTGTGTCTATTAATTTCCTAAGGATTAAACCTGTTTCTGACCCAAACTTAGAGCAGAAATGTTGGATTGAAAGTACCAGCAAATCTTGTCAATCCCCATACCTTATGATGCTCTTTAGGACATAATGAATGAATGAAAGTATATTTGTTAAGGGCAACTACTGCTCCATAAGAAGGATCCTGGCACTTGCATAAGTCAGGTAAGACAGAAATTATAGCTGACCAAACAGAACTGTCTTCAGTGGTTGTAGGATGTTGGCTCTGTATGCACTATTTCAAAGTAAGGAATAGTATGCACAGAGTCCAAGGGTTCCCCTTAGAGGTAAGATAGTGGCAAGAAGAGATAATACTAATGCTCTATTTTGTGGTAGTGTGGTCGAGCAGTAGGCTTATCCAAGGAGTAGTGTTAAGCATTTGTTGTACACACACAAGCAATAAATGAGGAACACACACTCAAAGACAATTCCAGGCCAACAGGTTTTGTATAGAAAAATATATTTGCTTAGTTTATTTTAAGAACCACAGGTTCAAATTTTACATGTAATACTTCAAATGAAAGATATTGCAGGTAAGTACTTTAGGAACTTTGAATAATCACAATAGCATATATACTTTTCAAATAAATCACATATAGCTATTTTAAAACTAGACACAGTGCAAGTTTCAACAGTTCCTAGGGGAGGTAAGTAATTGTTAGTTCTGGCAGGTAAGTAAACCACCTACGGGGTTCAAGTTTGGGTCCAAGGTAGCCCACCGTTGGGGGTTCAGAGCAACCCCAAAGTTACCACACCAGCAGCTCAGGGCCGGTCAGGTGCAGAGTTCAAAGTGGTGCCCAAAACGCATAGGCTTCAATGGAGAAGGGGGTGCCCCGGTTCCAGTCTGCCAGCAGGTAAGTACCCGCGTCTTCGGAGGGCGGACCAGGGGGGTTTTGTAGGGCACCGGGGGGGGGGGGGGGCACAAGTTAGCACAGAAAGTACACCCTCAGCAGCACGGGGGCAGCCGGGTTCACGCGTTGGGTTTGTAATTGAAATCAATGGGAGACCAAGGGGTCTCTTCAGCGATGCAGGCAGGCAAGGGGGGGGGCTCCTCAGGGTAGCCACCACCTAGGCAAGGGAGAGGGCCTCCTGGGGGTCACTCCTGCACTGGAGTTCCGATCTTTCAGGTCCTGGGGGCTGCGGGTGCAGAGTCTTTTCCAGGCGTCGGGATCTGGGAGTCAGGCAGTCGCGGTCAGGGGGAGCCTCAGGATTCCCTCTGCAGGCGTCGCTATGGGGGCTCAGGGGGGGGGCAACTCTGGCTACTCACAGTCTTGTAGTCGCCGGGGAGTCCTCCCTGAAGTGTTGTTTCTCCACAAGTCGAGCCGGGGGCGTCAGGTGCAGAGTTGCAAGTCTCACGCTTCTGGCGGGAAACGCAGTTGTCTTGAAGTTGCTTCTTTGGAAACAAAGTTGCAGTCTTTGGTGAACAGGGCCGCTGTTCTCTGGAGTTTCTTGGTCCTTCTAGAGCAGGGCAGTCCTCTGAGGATTCAGAGGTCGCTGGTCCCAGGGAAAGCGTCGCTGGAGCAGTTTCTTCAGAAGAGGGGGGGGAAGACAGGCCGGTAGAGCTGGGGCCAAAGCAGTTGGTGTCTCCGTCTTCTCTGCAGGGTTTTTCAGCTCAGCAGTCCTCTTCTTCTTCGGTTGCAGGAATCTGAGTTCCTAGGTTCAGGGGAGCCCCTAAATACAGAATTTAGGGGTGTGTTTAGGTCAGGGAGGGCAGTAGCCAATGGCTACTAGCCCTGAGGGTGGCTACACCCTCTTTGTGCCTCCTCCCAAGGGGAGGGGGTCACATTCCTATCCTTATTGGGGGGATCCTCCATCTGCAAGATGGAGGATTCCTAAAAGTCAGAGTCACTTCAGCTCAGGTTGCCTTAGGGGCTGTCCTGACTGGCCAGTGACTCCTCCTTGTTTTGCTCATTATCTCCTCCGGCCTTGCCGCCAAAAGTGGGGCCGTGGCCGGAGGGGGCGGGCAACTCCACTAGCTGGAATGCCCTGTGGTGCTGTAACAAAGGGGATGAGCCTTTGAGGCTCACCGCCAGGTGTTACAGCTCCTGCAAGGGGGAGGTGATAAGCATCTCCACCCAGTGCAGGCTTTGTTACTAGCCACAGTGACAAAGGCACTCTCCCCATGTGGCCAGCAACATGTCTCGAGTGTGGCAGGCTGCTAAAACCAGTCAGCCTACACGGGTAGTTGGTTAAGGTTTCAGGGGGCACCTTTAAGGTGCCCTCTGGGGTGTATGTTACAATAAAATGTACACTGGCATCAGTGTGCATTTATTGTGCTGAGAAGTTTGATACCAAACTTCCCAGTTTTCAGTGTAGCCATTATGGTGCTGTGGAGTTCGTGTTTGACAGACTCCCAGTCCATATACTCTTATGGCTACCCTGCACTTACAATGTCTAAGGTTTTGCTTAGACACTGCAGGGGCACAGTGCTCATGCACTGGTGCCCTCACCTATGGTATAGTGCACCCTGCCTTAGGGCTGTAAGGCCTGCTAGAGGGGTGACTTATCTATACTGCATAGGCAGTGTGCGGTTGGCATGGCACCCTGAGGGGAGTGCCATGTCGACTTACTCGTTTTGTCCTCACCAGCACACACAAGCTGGCAAGTAGTGTGTCTGTGCTGAGTGAGGGGTCCCCAGGGTGGCATAAGATATGCTGCAGCCCTTAGAGACCTTCCCTGGCATCAGGGCCCTTGGTACCAGGGGTACCAGTTACAAGGGACTTACCTGGGTGCCAGGGTGTGCCAATTGTGTAAACAAAAGTACAGGTTAGGGAAAGAACACTGGTGCTGGGGCCTGGTTAGCAGGCCTCAGCACACTTTCAAATCAAAATATAGCATCAGCAAAGGCAAAAAGTCAGGGGGTAACCATGCCAAGGAGGCATTTCCTTACAGTGGTGCCTTAAACTTTCAGTGGGGATGGACCAAAGGAAGGGTCGAAGAGCCAAAAAGAGAAAGACCAACCCCAACCTGGCTCTGCAGAATTTCGGATACATAGTAAGTTGAGATTAGAGGACTGCCGTGCCCTTACAGAAAAATAGCTGGTGCCCTTCAGGTGGAGATCTCTATGTGTGATCATAACATTTTTATATTTTAACCAAAGATTTAACTTGTAAGCAGCACAGTTGTTTCGGTCCTTGTCTGACATAGGGTCGTTTAGGGATGTTCATAATGAGCCTTGCTGTGGTGTATTGTACACAGCGAAGCTAGGACTGGACACTCTTGGCAGCTCCCAGTATGTTTGCAAAATCCAACTTAGACACAGGGATGTGGAATTCCTATCACCCGACGCCCGGGACATCTTGTTTGGGGTCAAGGGCAACAAGTTTTTATGTTTACTTTGTCCTTGGGACAAGTAGGCCCAACCCCCTGCAGCACAAACGCTTTGGCTGCCTGTTTACAGAGAGTGGAACTCTCTGCAGTTGAGGTAATGTGTTTCCAAAAGATAATGCTGTTCGAACTTGTATTTATGGTTCATTATTTGAAAGCCTTCATTATTAGGGTGCGTGCTGTAAATAAATGTTTTAAGGTCACACTTCACTACTGACGTTGGTTCCAGTACAAAAAAAAAAACCTGTGTACACACATGTTTGAAAAGTTTAGGCTAAGAGGCTAAGTATAATGCTCCCTGATTATATGCAAATGAAGTGTCATTTAGTAAAATGTGTTGATGCATGCTAGTATTTCCCAAAAATATTTCGAATGGAAAATCAGTGTAACCATTTTCAACACGATTATGGGAAGCATGAAAATAAACAAACACTGACAAAGCCAACTGATCTGACATATTTTTATAAGTCTTTTAGTTTCATCAATGCGTGTCTTGTTTTGACATGGCTTTTGTAACACTTTATTGTTGTGGGAGCTACCAGGCCCTCAACATTGTAACAAACATTGGCAAAACCCCCCCAAAAAGTTTTTGAACTCTTAAAGCACACGTTGCCACCAGCGGCATAACAAAGGCCCTGCAGCTGCCCTCCAGGGGGCCCCTTCAGCACAGCACCTGCCCTGAGTGAGTCTGGAGAGGGGGCTCCTCCATGTTCTTTGCAAAGGGGCACCCTCCAGTTTCGTTACGTCACTGATTGCAACTGTAGTTCCTGACACTGAACAAAACTACTTTGTGTGGCAATATGATCCTTGTGGAAGAGCAGAATGCGATCACTCACAGTAAAGCCAGCCGAAAGAGAGAGAAATAGAAGTTTAATAAAAACAAAATGTCTTTGTTAACACCAGACCTAATTAGGGACCAGGACCCACATGTAGGTAGCTTTTTGCATGTCGCAAACAGCGACTTTCGCTGTTTGCGACGTGCAAAAAGCACATTGCGATGCACAAACCCAGTTTTGCGATTCAGTAACCTGGTTACCGAATCACAAAACGGGTTTGCGACTCGCAATTAGTAAGGGGTGTTCCCTTCCTAATTGCAACTTGCAGTGCAATGTAAGATTGTTTTGTGACCGCGAACACGGGCGCACACCAATCGCAGTTTGCACCCATTTCAAATGGGTGCTAACACTTTCGCAAAAGGGAAGGGATCCCCATGGGACCCCTTCCCCCATTGTGAATGTCACTGTAAACATTTTTTCAGAGCAGGCAGTGGTCCTGCGGACCACTGCCTGCTCTGAAAAAATTAAACGAAAACGTTTCATTTTTGTTATGCATCTCGTTTTCCTTTAAGGAAAACGGGCTGCATTACAAAAAAAAACAAAAAAACCTGCTTTATTGAAAAGCAGTCACAGACATGGTGGTCTGCTGTCTCCAGCAGGCCACCATTCGCGAGGGGGTCGCAAATTGCGACCCACCTCATGATTATTCATGATGTGGGCATTTGCGAAGCCCTTGCGAATCACAGATGGTGTCAAGGACACCATCCTACATTCGGATTTGCGACTCGCAATTTGCAGGTCACAAATCTGAACCTACCTACTTGTGGCCCCAAATTCTTAAAGAAAGTCACAAAAGTGTACCCATGGTATATGTCGTACCCCTATAAAATATTTGGGAACTGTATTTTAGAATAGGTAAATACGATGTGTAGATTTGCTCATGTGAAAATCTATTGAGCATTTGCAAGTTCATTTTCCCTCCAGCCACTTTCTTCCCAACCCTGGAAGATGTTCTAATTCTGCCATTGTCAGGAGTAAATGTCCAACCTTTCTTATTATGGGAAAATATTAGAGAGAAGCTGGTAAAAATCTTTAAAACATGCAGGTTAGTAGGTTTGCAGACTCAAAGGCATTCCAGCCCTGGAACTATTGCTTACTGCTTCCTCCAGCCCCAGTATGCAGATCTGCAGAAAGGTGCCAAAATAAGGAAATTGCTACAGTAGGGATTGAAACTCCAAGTATTCAAGCCCTACTATGGTAGTAGCCCTGGCATAATCAGAGAGGCTATTAATTGCTGCCATAATTTGTCGCCACACTACATGGCACCAAAGGGACAAGTAGATCTTTTTACAGGACAAGTAGATTTGAGAAGCAACCTGTCCCCTGGACAAGTTGTTATTTTAATAAATTCCACACCCCTGTAGACATGATTAGTGCATGTACAACCCTCATGTGTGTCTAAGGGAAAAAAGACATCTTTAATGATTTTGACAACCCGAAACAGGGAGAAACAGTAGTCTGAACCTGGTGTTTGAAGGATAGAGCCATATCCATCAACACCCCCAGATTTCAGACCACTGTAGAAAGTATGGGCGTAGGTCCTAGCACAGCTGGCCAAAGTCTCAGGACATCAAGAGTGGAGCAGGTGCCAAACATCTAGATTTCAGATCTATCAGAGATGAGTGGAGAACAGCTGTTTAGTATATGTTGAGCAACAGACAACTCAACTCTGAAAAATCACCAATCACAGTTTAATTGCATTGATGAAAAGCTAGCATAATTTGCGTATTATCAGCATACAAAACGATGTTCATACTCCAACTTTGGGCAATTGAGGATAAAGTAGCAAATAAATGTTGAAAAGGGTTGGGCTTAATGCTAATCCCTGAGGAACACCACAGTTTATGGCCCTAAACTGGGAGGTGAAAGGTGAAAGTAATAGGGCCTCATGTGCATCTGTTAAATAGGAGTAAAGCTATTTCAAGGCATGGCCTGTAGTTCACACCTGCTCCAACCTTTGTGCAAGGGTTTTGTGTGACAGTGTTGATAGCAGTGCAAAGATCTAACAAAATGACCACTGCTTTCTGCCTCAAGACAAGATTGCATCTGATACGTTCAGTGACTTTGCACAGTGCCAATTCAGCACTGAAACCTGACTGGGTGGGATGCAGAATGTTGTGTTGTCCCACGTGCCTGGTAATCTGACCGTTCACCAGGGATTCCAGCATGTTGCCAAGATGTGGAAAGAGAGAAATGGGCATGTTGTTGCTCAGAGTACATGGGTCGCTGTTAACCTTTTTGAACAGAGGTACCACCAGTGCATTTTTCCAACTAAGAAGTACCTGGTCACATTCAAGAGACAAGTAAAAAAATACATTAATTTGAGGATTACCGACAGTAGCCTTCTTAGAAAACATAAAAGGAGGGGGGCAAATATTAAGAGGTGAGATAGATTTGATTTTTTGGATTAGCTCCTCAGATTCGACTAGTGAAATCGGTTCAAAGGACATGAGCCGCAGCCCTGTGCTATGCCAATACCTGTGAGATAGGAATTATTTGTTTGAGGGCCTAAGGCAGCAAAAATGTTTTGACAATTTAAAAAAACATTAAAGGAGCATTATCAGAAGAAATCAGTGTTGGCTTTCTTGATATTTCTCTGGATCTGTTTAAAGGAAGAGCTATAAGCCTGCTTGTTCTCAACATCAAAACTCATCCTCCACTTCCTCTCCACTTGTTTACATTTAAGTTTTTCTGACTGGAGACAAGGAAAACCAGCTTGCTGAAGGTTCAGTTTGCTAATTAGGGTACATTTCTGATGGCGCCAGATTGTCAAAACCTTGTACTAGGGCCTTATTAATGGAAGAGATGCACCCTCAATAGCCGCTGAGGTATACTAAAATTTGTGAACACATATGAGAAAGACTGGACTCTGGGATACTCTGCCATTTCTTTTAGAAATGTTGCAGTGATAAAATCAAAGATGCCATACAAAATCTCATCAGTGATTTAATATGTGGAATAATTAGCTGTGCATGGTGAAGGCGTTAGTTGCAGTTACCTTAGGGCGCAAGTTATAATTACTTGAAGGAACTCCAACTATAACTGAAGAATTTCTACGATTTTGTAGGAGTAAATTCAGAACCTAACTAACGTCCATGTAACCTTTAGGTTTTTTCAGTAAATATCTATGTTTTTTTTTAATGGAAAGTGATTTTAATTACTGTACGATATTCCAACCCAAAGGCTGAGCAGGGGTTGGTTGCCAAGCACCTATAATCACCCAACCCTGCGCCACGCACGGCCTTTGGCCGGGACAGAGAAGGTTGGCCACACAGCCTGTCTCTGTGAGTGGGTGCGCGAGTATCTCAGTGGGTCTGAAAGTCAGTGTGTGAGGGTCTGAGTGGGTGTGTCAGTGGGTGCCTGGGTCTCTGAGTGCATATATGAGTAAATGAATTAGTGTGTTTTTTTCTTTCAAATTTTTTCTTATTATTTAATAATTTGCAAATACAGCACATGGTGAAATTTTTTTTTATGAAACCTGTAATTTGCCCCTAAAACACACCTATATCACACCCCTGGGGTCAGGGTACCCTCAACATGAACCCTTAAACCACTGTCAATTTGGATTTACACCCCTGGGGATCACGTCCCGTGAAAATAAAATGGTGGATGCAACTTTCAGTCAGGTTGCGGTCAGCCAATTGCAATGCTTCTTTTTGCATGCACATTCACAAATTTGCACGACTATTTGTGAAATATTAGCAAAGTCATTGGAGCCATAGATACACAAATTTATTTTCCCTTTAATATCTCAAAAACTACTGAACGGATGTATACCAAATAAGCAAAAGTGTGATCTGCATCCCGAAAGCTAGATTTCTGCCAAATCTCGTGTAATTCCGTCCAGCGATTCGGGCTGTAATGTGTCTAAAAGTCCTATGGGAATTAACATGGGAAACTACTTTTTCCACCCCCCCCCCTTTTTTCTCTGCCCCCCAAAAACTTTCCTGTGCAACACAAATCACTGCAACACTTCTTTCAGAAAATTTTGTGAATATTTGTCAATCAGTGCCAAAGATATAGGGAAGTCAAAAAACGCTTTTTCTATGGAAACATGGTCCTACCTATAACTACCTAGTGGTTACCTACCGCCACTAGGTAACACACACACACATATATATATATATATACACACACATATACACACACACACACACTAGCAAAAACAAAAGGTCTTGGCTAATGCCACTCGTAATTAGGGGCCAATATATAAAGAATGTTACAAAAGTGCATCCATGGTATAATTCCTTTCATGAAGTTACAGAAGTAGGCATGGAAACTGTCCTCATACAGAAAGTTTGTGAACTGTATTTTATTTTAGTATTAGCCAATTTGCCTGTTTATGTTTGCTCATGTGAAAATCTGCTAAGCATTTACAAGTTCAGCTTCCCTACAACGTATTTTTTCCTGCTCTGTAACATGTTTTACTACTGTCTTAGTCAGGTGTAATTTTTTAACCAAGGGACAAGTATTTCCAGGACAACTAGATTTTTGAAGCATCCTGTCCTATGGCCAAGCAGATATTTTAAAACGTTCCATACCCCGGTCTCACAAAGATTGGTTTTCATACCACCTTTCATATCTACTCCTCACACCCAACATTATAGCTTCCTTCAGGAGTCAATCACCTCTCCTATACAACACCATTGTATCCCTCTTACTAAGCATGATCACATAATTCAACTATACATGTTACAACTGTGTAAATGATACTCAAATCATTCCAAAAATGAAAATCCCAGAAAGTGTCTACAAATCAAGACACAGGGAATGCTTTCATGCCTTTAATGAATGTATGATGATGATTAATACCCGTAAGTTCAAGACCAGTGAAAAATGGCACAAACCACAGGCTGCGGAAGTGTGGCCCTGAGAACTTTATGCCTGCCAGCTATGTCAAGAGAATTATGAAACCAAGGAGACACCATATACTCAGATATGTATGCTACCAAACGTCAAAGAGGTTACAAGCAGCAGCTTCTATATAATGAAAAGACTGCAACTCATCTTCCCATACCTGGCATACCAACAAAAACGCAAAGCTATCCTCAGTCTTGTGATCTCCAAGGTGGACTATGTCAAAAGCCTATACCTCTGCACCCCTGTTTCATAATAACCAAAATTCAATAAAATCACAATTCTGACACAATACTACTCCTCTGCCTTCACTCGAAAAAACACTAAGTACACCAGTTCTGCAAACAATTAATTGGCTACTTGTAGCCTGACGGTCAATGCTCAAAGCAGTTTGCATCGCCAACAGAGCCTCCAAGGAAAAAAGATCAAACTATCTACAAATTAAATTGCAACAGTACAAAGAAAATTGGACACTGCACTCAAGACAGATCGTCATACCACCGTACAATAAGATATCTATTGAAGGCTCTGCTTTTCTTGGTACAAGCCATCAAGCTCTGGAACTCATTGCCCCCCAAAACATCCAGGCAGGGGCATTTAAAGTTCAGAAGAGAGGGGGACACATGATTGTTACAAGACAATTACATCAACTACTAAACCCTGGCACTCAACAAAAACGATAATCCTACCAAAAGAACACCATAACAAGAGTACAGAGAGAGACACTCAACCCCAAATTGGGGAGGTCCCCCGAACATAACTTTACAGTAACTTCAAAATATGGATGGACCCTAATAACTATCCCTCTCCAATCAACACTAGAAGCACCCACTGCCACTCTGCACCTGAAGGACGGCAGCCTCCCTAATGACATTCAGCACCACTAACTCACGCCAATACCGAGACTTCAGAGACACAGTGGAAAATGATACTCCACCTTCAACCTCAAACCGCATGATGGAGGTCAGTTAATCTAGTCTTAATGACGGTTACCCCATTATCAATTTGATGTAATCCATGTCACCGTATGACATACCAATTCATCACCTGATCACTCATATCAATGGGACAGACATATAATGTATGAAAGGACTCATGGAGCCTTGTTGGCAACTGGATGGCACAGGTGCATGCTATATCACCATGATTAAATAACCAATCAATACTAACCAGACAGGCCTGTTTGGACTAACAAGATCTGCTCCAAACTGCTGATAAAAGAAGGACTCTTCTTTGACCAGCATGGTTTGGGACTGTGAAGGTCCCAAACAGTTACAGAAATGGAGCTTTGACACCCTAGGATCTCGGCAAATATATTTAATTAACGGCTTTTAATGGCAATCACGTAAAGGAGTACGAGTTTAACCAGGCGATTGCTGATCCCCCTCTTTATCGACATCAGTTATCTCTTGAGGATCAGTTAAATCAGATCACCAGCCCCCTGCCATAGGCAGCACAGGAAATCCAATCAAGAATATTAAAGAAGTACCAACACAATGAGCTGCCAGTCTAAGATATTATACAAATGTGCATCTCTGTCACAGTTACTCATCCATCACACTCCTAAGATTTATACGCCATATAAATACCACTGCAACACACTAGACACAGCATTTCTTAGCAATAACAAAAAAACAATAACACACATCGTCTAACACTCTTTCGGTTTTAGAAGTGTATTTTTAAGAACGCGTCGTTCAGGTCTTCCTCTCAGTATCTCGTCTCGGTATGGGATAGCAGAGTCTCATTTTGGCTGATTATATTAGGAGGGCATAGCACACGTCTATCAGTTGAGTAACCGTCGTGGTGTTTTATGTCTAGAGGTCATGGGCTTCGGTGTCAGCATGTCTCCAGATCAATGGATTGGCAACGGGCACTGTTGCTAGTGTAGTGGTATGTGCCAGGGGTGTGGGGTGTTGAATGGGGACCATGATGATGGTCCCCAGTCTGTGTTACATGCCTCCCAGACCCCTTTGTTTACCTCCAGTCTTTCCTTCTCCTTGCTGCGCTGCCCCTGCTTCCTGGCGTACCATAATCCTATCTCTCGGCCCTTCAAGTGTGGGGGTGGGCGAGATCGTTGTGCTCCGCTGTCCTCGTCTCGGGACCCGTACCCTCCATGCTGCTGGGACGACGAGCTCTGTCCGAAGCCACCCCATCCTCCCCTGGCTCCTCCTCTGCGATGAGGGTTGCCTCTCCGGTGCTCGTAGCTCATAATCAGAGGCTGTTGTTACAATGGGAAGCAGGACTGAGCAGCTGATGCTGATACCGGCCGCCTGCCCCGGAAGTTAAGCAGCCCGTCGGATTTTCATTCTACCCTACGCCTACCTCACAGAGGGGCTCAGAGCATTCTCATGGAGAACTAGACTGCTAACTCAATTTAAAGGTTGTGCTAGCGTTAGACGACATGTTGCTGGGAAAGAACAGCCTCTACAACCCTTCGTTTCTGCTATGCCTCTGGACGCATTTGTGGATGAAAATGTTTCTTCTCCGATTGGTTATGTATATGTAGGGAACGATTTAAGTCATTTTCATTAACATTTTATGTGTTTGTCCCGAGATGATCTGCCTGCCTCTTTCTGTGCACGTGACTCTTGGATGTATAAACAGGAAGCTGGAGGTTTACCGCAGGTTTGTGGGAGACAGCTTCGTTCACCTAATGAATATTAGAAAACAAAAATTGCGACCTCCCACAGTAAGTGACAGTCCTCAGCATCCTACAAGCAAGTATGGGTTCTAACTGCTGCTCTATCGAATGGTAGTATCTTCTATTCATCTGACAATGCCATCAACCTTGTGCTTTAGAATAAGTTTAGCAAAAAACTTCACCTTCACGGTCTAAAAGGGCGATATTTTTTACATTCAATTTAGAACCCCTTTTTCATGTATTGGTACTAGTTTACCACTGCACCAAGAACTAGTTTAATTTCTACTGCAAAGAACGAATTTATATAGGGGGTAAAGTTTATGAGCCCAAAAATCTATGATTATCTTTATCAAAGCTATTGGAATTCCATTGTCCGGCCTTGAAAAATCATAAAAATGTCTTTAGACCAACAGGTCGAGTAGCTTGAATAAACTACTCGACCTAACTGTAATTTACTTGACCCTGAAACGGGTCTCAAATTGTGTGATCCTAAGCAAATATTGTATTTTACAGTCACCTTTTTCTTCGTTCTCACATATGAGTGCACCTTCAATTATGTGAGTTCAACATTTTGGCTGTAAAAAAAAATCTTCTTTTGATGGATTAAATATACTAAATGTTTGCTCCATGTATAATACATTTAGCCCTCATATAAGGTGTACATGGTCCATGCATGACTTGCCTCTTCGTTTACGAATAGCTTTGCCATCAGGGCAGGAGTGTTTCTCAGTTCGCTGCCAACAATGTTTATAATTTCCTTGTACTGGGGTTGCAATGCTTCCCCAAAGTTAGTTTTCCAAGAGATTCTCTTTCCCTTCCTAATCTTTGACTGACTCTGTTATTTGTTCATAATGATTGCTACCAAAAGTCAAACTTATATTGAAATCTTTTTTAAGATGAACATTTTGGCAACTTTTAAATGAATAATCAAGAACACTAGTTTGTCCATTGTTAGGCAGATGTGTATAGCAAGCAGGGGCGGCTCCTTTGCAATGCTAAGCCAGGAACTAAAAGATAAAACAATATTTCTTTATCATTTTATCTTTCAGCTGCTTGTTCAGCCAGCAGCATGTGAAGAGAAGGATGGGGCTGGGCCACAGGAAGGAGGAGAGAGTGCATCTGAGTGCACATGTGTGTTTGGCCTGCCGTCTCAGGCCGGCCAAACACACATGCACACTTAGGTTTTTCCAGCCTGGCTGTGTTGAACTGGCAGGCTGGGGAAACTGCACAGATCACAGGGCAGTGTCTGAGTGCATTCCAAGCAGCTCATACAAATCCTGACGCTGCTTTCATGCTAGGTTTAGCATGAAAGCAGCACCAGGATTGCTAGGGAACCTGTGCTGGTGTTCCGGTGAATGCTGGCACACCAGAAGAAGAGGATCAATGCAGCAGGTGCTGGTGGAGACAAAAGGAAGAGGTATGTTTTCTAAACTTATTTTTTATTTCCCTCCCCCACTCCCGTCCCTACCTCTTGAGATTTGTGGCGGCTGTCAGTGATAACAAGCAGGGGAATCTTCAGAAATCCTTCAGTTCAAACCTGTGAATAACAAAGAATGCAACTACATTAATAACAGCCTTACTCTTTTACAGAACGCAGGTTCCAGAAATGATACAGGAGGAATGTAATACATTTGCCTCTTTGCGTCATTATTTTTGGAAAAGTTTGATGACATTTTCACTATCTAGGCATTAAAATACCCTATTGAAATGAATACTGAGTCCATGTTTTGATCTGTAAGCACATTCAGGTTGCTAGAATGTCAGTCTCTAAACCCTTCTTACAGCAATTATTTTGTGGTAAATATGTGTTACATATTAGCAAAGAGATTGGTTCCTAGATTAGCAGGACTGATAATATATAGATTTTCACCATCAACACCATTTAACTTTAATACTGAATAGTAGAAGATATCCTGTCTGTCTTATTACGAGTCCATTAAATGCTAATGCACATGTAGTACGGTGAAAGTGATACCCATGACGTTGTGATGGAGGACCTGTCCACCATACTCTAAATCAAACCCTATGACCTTTCCGCATATTCATGCTGAGCTCGCCTCTGACCTAAAGGGTCTCATTTTGCAAGGCGCTCAATTGGCCACTCCATGAACTATATGAAGGCAGGCAATTGCATTAGCTCATTAAGGCATTTTCACTACCAAGTGAATACTATCAGGAGGTACCTGGCTTCCCCCACAGGGGTGCAGATCTCTTGGTTCACTCTCGCTCCCCAGTGCCTATCAACACATTACCTGCAACATTAAGATATGTTTCAGTAGGGTGACTGTTAGAAATGGGGTCTTTGGTTGGCAGTCAGGTTACCCCATGTCCAAGCAAGGACCCTAACTCTAGTCAGGATAAGTCACACACAATCAAGATTTGATAAGTACAAGTTAAAATATCACTTCAGAGAATGATAAGAGTCTTTAGTCTTTAAAAAGCAACAAGTGTCTCTTGCAAGCACAAATTACCTGGTTTGTGTTCAAATTCTCCGCAAGGGACCGCAGAGGAGATGCATGGAAAACGGGGAGGTGTGCGTCAGTTTCTCTGGGCGCACACAGACGATGTGTCGATAACTTTCCACACAGGGAAGACTTTGCATCGATTTACGGCGCGCTGACTTGGATCCTCTTCGGGTTGCAGGGTTTTTGGACGCCCTGGGGACGATGTGGAGAAATGCTGGGTGTGCAGGATGAAGTCACAGGGGCTGCATCGATCCGGTGGGCGATGCATGGAAATTTCTGTCACACGGCAGGTGCTGCGTCAATTCTTCCCGCAGGAAATCAGGCTGCATCGTTCTGGCTCTGCTTTGCGTCGATCCAGTGGGCCGCGCGTCGAAGTTCAGGTCGCAACAATGGCGCAGCGTCGATCTCCTCTCGGGGACTCGGGCTGCATCATTCCGGTTCGGCGTGCAGTGATTTTCTTACCGCGATGCAGGCTGTGCGTCGTTTATTGCAGGTTGTGCATCAAATTTTTGCCACACAAGGAGTTCTTTGCTGGATGAAGTCTTCTTGGTCCTGAGACTTCAAGGAACAGGAGCCAAGCTGTATCCAAGCCCTTGGAGAGTACTTCTCAGCAAAACCAGAGGGCAGCCAGGCAGCTGGGCAACAGCATGGCAGTAGTCCTTTTCAGAACAGCAGTCAGGTGAGTCCTTTGGGCAGCCAGGCAGTTTCTCTTGGCAGGTTGCAGGGTCTGGTTCAGAGTTTCTTTACCAGTGGTATCTTGTCCAGAAGTGTCTGAGGTGGTAGGGTCAGGGATCCTGCTTGAAGACCCAAATGTGCCTTTGAAGTGGGGGAGACTTCAAAGAGTGGCTTAGAAGTGCACAGGGTCCCCTTTCAGTTCCATCCTGTCTGCCAGGGTCCCAGTAGGAGGTGTGGCAATCCATTGTGTGAGGGCAGGTCACGGTCCTTTCAAATGTACGTGTCAGGCCCTCCACCCTCCCAGCCAAGGAAGACCCATTCAGTATGCAGCTGTGTGCAGGTGTGACTGAGCATCCTGTGTTTGGGGTTGTCTGAGTGAAATGCACAACGGAGCTGTCAGCTAGCCTAGCTAGACGTGGATTGTATGTCACTGAAGGATTTAAGTGCAGAGAAATGCTCACTTTCTAAAAGTGGCATTTCTAAATAGTAATATTAAATCCAACTTCACCAGCAGGATGTTCTATTACCATTCTGGCCGTACTAAATATGACCTGGTTACTCCTTTCAGATTAGAATCTACCAGTCAAGCAGTATATGAGGGTAGCCCTAATGCTATCCTATGAAAGGAGCAGGCCTCACAGCAGTGTAAAACAAATTTAGGAGGTTTACACTACTAGGACATAAAGAATACACATGTTCATGTCCTGCCTTTTACCTACATAGAAACCTGTCCTATGGGCTACATAGGGCCTACCTTAGAGGTGGCTCATATGTAGAAAAAGGGGAGTTTAAGGCTTGGCATTTACCTTTAAATGTCAAATTTAAGTGGCAGTGAAACTGCACACACAGGCCCTGCAGTGGCAGGCTTGAGACATGGTTAAGAGCTAATTATGTGGGTGGCACAACCAGTGCTGCAGGCCCACTAGTTGTATTTAATTTACAGGCCCTGGGCACATGTAGTGCACTTTGCTAGGGACTTACAAGTAAATTAAATATGCCAATTGGGTATGAGCCAATGTCACCATGTTTTAGGGAGAGAGCATATGCACTTTAGCACTGTATAGCAGTGGTAAAGTGCACAGAGTCCTCAAGCCAGCAAAACTGAGGCCAGAAAAAGAGAAGGAGGAAGGCAAAAGGTTTGGGGGTGACCCTGCAGAAAGGCAATTTCCAACAGTGACCTAATGTTTTTTATGTCTTACCCACTTCCCATTTCCTCACTTGGCTTACCATTGGTTTAGTGGGGAGTTAGAGGATACAATAAACTTTTGCAGATCGTCCAATACAGGACACATTTTGTAAGGTGTCTTTTCTCTGACCCCATATAGACTGTAAATGTTCAGCCATGTTTCAGGACAGAGTTTTTGTTGTAAAGTTGATTCTTCTATGTTAAATCATACACAAATTACTATCTGCTAAACATAGCCATGCAGTAAAGTCTCTCTTTTGCACTTTGGTAACCATGTCATAATAGCATGCCCAAAAGAATACCAAAGTATGTTGTAACACAACAGTAACAGTGCAGTTGTAGAGACTGCAGTATCTTAATTACGCAGCTCATTCTGAAAGAGCAAATGCTGGGGCTGATAAATCGGGATCGCTACTGGTGTGGCTTGTTCGCCAAGAGCAGCTGAGACATCCTGCAACGGAACTGCGGGCAGCCAGTGGCACCCTCCTCTATATTCAGTCTGCTATAAACGCCAAAAATAATTGGCCATTACACATATACCTGTCGGTGATGCCTGCATCAGCAGAGGAGATTGACTCGTTCCTGTCTGCGGTATCCCTGCCTCGAGTTACACTAGAATAAATGGCAAACTGAGACGACCCCATCCCACTATTTGTGATACAGGAAGCCATTCGCTCACTTGCTCCTGGCAAGACACCTGGGCCGGATGGTCTTCCAACTGAATTTTATAAGGTGCACGCCCCACTTTTGGTCCCCAACAGCAGACCTTATAGAATGAATCTTTACAGGTGGCTTATTTGCCTGCTAGGCACTGCTTATATCTCTCCCTAAAGCCGACAGGGACCCTATGGCACCAAGTTCATATAGGCCATTGACACTCCTTAATACAGACTATAAGATAATAGCAAAGGTACTTGCTGATCGCTTGGCACCCTTAATCCTGGCCTTTGTACACCTGGTTCAGAACAGGTTTGTCTTGTCCTGTAACACCTCACTCAATTTGCGTAGGTTTTTTTGGATCCTGGAATGTGCATCCTGCTTGTGGTCCCAGGCTGGCTGGCTGGCTGCCTGGTGCTGGATCTGGAAAAAGCCTTTGACTGTCTGGAACTTTTTCTTTGTTTGGGGTACTGCCACGCTTCAGCCTGGGGGACCTATTCCTATGGCTGGTTAAATTACTCTATACTCTGCCACTCACCAGGGTGAAAACATCCCTTATATCTGACCCTATCCAAATTCACAGGGGCACTCGTCAGGGTTGTCCACTATCTCCCTTAGTTTTTTCCCTGGGCATGGAACCACTGGCATTTACTCTTAGTGCACACAGCCAGGCCTGGGGTATTCCACTGGATCACAATCTGCACTTTGTCTCACTGTATGCTGATGACCTGCTCCATACCTACAGGATATATATGTTACCCCAGCTGCGGCAGCTCTGTCCTTTGACTCAAGATAAACCGGGCCAAATAATTTCTCTTTCCTTTTCTTGCACGACACCGGATCCTATTTTCATAATGGCGTCTGATTGACCTTGTGCCTCACTGTGTTTTGATATAATGAGCATTCGTATATATCGCACGCCTACTGATCTATTCAATGGCAATCTTGCCCGGGCAGTGACCTCATTGCGAATGCAGAGGGGGGTTCTGGAAATCGCTATCTCTATCTGTGATGGTCCAAATAGCCTGTCTCAAAATGGTAATGGTGCTGCTCCTTTACCATTATTTTGCCAACCTTCCCCTTTATGTTACAAAACCCTTTTTCAATTCCCTTGAGAAGGTATTGATAGATTTTATGTGGCACAATTTGAGTTTTAGCCTACAGAGAAAGGGGGCCTGGCAGATCCCAACTTTGAGCAATGGTATTGGGCTTCCTGCCTAAATGAGTGGTCGGATGGTTAGCAGGCTGCCACACTGCTGATACTGCCACTACCCCGCCGGCCTGGATTCTAAATTCCATACTCCAATTGTTTCACCCTTGCATGAATGCAGTCATGCATGGACCCACTCTCCTGTAGTTGGCATACTGTTGCTGCAAACGGGGTCTCTTTCTTACTAATGCAACTCCCCATTAAGCCCCAGCTTTTCCGTTACTTGTCACCCGAGGAGCAGATGGATGACAACATTTGCGGAGATAGCCCCATGGCAGGGGACGTGCATACATACTCTAGGCCACCTGTATTGTGACTTTCATCTCATTCTTCTGGAGTCTCTAATCATGGATGAAGGCCTACCTCCTAGTCAATTCCTCCTACATAACTCCCTGATTTGGGTCATAGGGGACCGCAGAGTGGACATGGTAAAATAAAGTCAGATGCATCTCACTATTCAATATGTTCATGTCATGGGAATGGGGAGACACTTGACACGATGGTTGGGCGATTCTGTGTACGCACCTGCAGTGGCTCCACTCACCCCCCTGTGTCGCCACTGGGAGGCAGACTTGGGCCACTCCTGCACAGAGAAGGATTGGAGTTCCATACTAGAGTGTCCTGTCCATGTAACAGGCAATGTCCTTTTTCTTCTCATTCAGTATTATGGACTACACAGGGCCTATCTCACTCACCACAAATGAATGTATTATTTTCAGTATAATGAAACCGTCTCTCCCTTCTGTTGCCTGCCTGACACCAATTTCTTTCACATGCTGTGGGCCTGCCCATCTCTTAACCAGTACTGGCAAGGGGTCACTTTGCAGTTATCAAATTGTACAGGGCATACCTCACTGCACACATGTGAGGTCTGTCTTTTTGGCTTCCATCTTGGTGATAGAAATTATAGGGCATTCGCCTACTTTCTAGATTTGGGTCTCCTGCTGGCTAAATGCCTCATCTTTCACAGGTTGAGATCATCTCTCCCCCCTATTCTTACTGCTTGAGGGAAGTACCTGGCCACATTATTTCAGGTGGAAATATCGCCCTTCACGGGGAAGACACAATAGAACTGCTCAAATATCCCCTTGCGGCTATTTGGAACACTACCCTGATTGATATGCAAGCTGATCGGATGAGTTCCCTGCACAATCCCTGGATACCACAGAAGCTGCAGGTTCTCCAACAGCGCAATGATAGCATTGTGTATTATATGCGCTGCACTAACCAGATTTAATTTGTCCTGCTGTTTATTTTGCTTAATGTGAAGTTGCATAACAAAGTGCTTATTAATGACAATGGTGGGTGTGGGTCTGTTTACTGTTTAATACCTAAAGATTTTTGCATTTTTGACTGTACATCTTTGAACATTTTCTTCCTACAGGACGTCTAAATTGCCTTGATCCTGGTTATCATCACCCGTATAGCAATCTAATCTACCATACAATATGTACTGCATATTCCTAAAGAATCTGGCGGCTGGCTTTGTATAAGCTATACTATACCATAATGCATGTTCTAACTGTTATACACTCATTCAGATATTGTGTTGATGCTGAAAATACTGTATTTGATATATATTGGTGTAAAACAAAGAAAAAAGAAAATTATTAATAAATGATTAAAAAAAAGTAGTAATAGTGCAGATGTGCACCAACTTTTTTCTAACAATGCAGCCTCGTTATGCAAGAACCCTTTACTTACACAGCATGCGCTTGTTTGTTTATTGCTAGTCCTGATTGGGAAGTTCCCAGTTGTGACTTTTACAGGCTGTGCCCTAATCCAAGCTGGCCACTACTACAACAGAGAGAGAGAGACAGAGAGAGAGGTACCTCTCATGAGAACATAAACTTGTGAGGTATGTACCATTAGACATGATCACATTGGTGTTTCCTTGCCATGGGATGACTTCTCTCCGTGTCTACTTCTTGTTGTCCTGAGGTGCTATGTAAGTGTTTGAAGGTGCTTGTCACTGTGCTGTAGTCCTCCTTGATCTCCATCTTGGGGTATCTCATGTGGGTGGTCTTTGGTTGCTCCCTTCTGCTGCACAGTTTTGTTAAGGATTTTAACTGTTTTAAACTACAATGTCTAATGTGATAACAATCTTGGATCACCTTGAGAGATGACCCCAAGACAACTACTGAGGCAGAAGGTATGCTATCCGGGGGGCGTGGCCGGGCCACAAAGTAAGATGGCCGCCTAAGCCCTGAGCTCCATGCTGCAGCGATCCTGGGGAGGTGGCGGGGGCTTTACTGTGGCCGCCCTAAAGAACCTGCCTGGCGGCGAAGTGCTCCAGAGGCCGCTGGGCACCTGATCCGAGAGTGAAAGGGGCCACAACCGAGACCTGGAGGGCCCGCGGCTGTCCTGCGAGAAGCGGCTTGCCCGGGGGGCGGAGCTGCGTCGTCCTGATCCCGCGGTCGGCCCTCCGAGACAGGGCTGAAGAAGAAGCAGAGCAGCAGAATAACTTTGAGAAGGGCTTCGCGGACCCTTCCAATGCCCTGGGCCCTAGGCACCCTTGGCCCCCGAAAAAAGAAAGAGAGGGGAAAAAAAATAAAAAACCAACGGTGGACCACCGGGGGACCCGTGACGTAACCCGGCGCTGGAGGCCTAGCCAAGGGGGCAGAGCCGCGCCCTCGAGTTGGAGATGCAGCGGCTATCCCGGACTGGTGGCGCCCGGCACCCTCGGTGGGGATCTACGTGCCTTCTCCCACATCGGAGGGAGGTAATAATCTGAGCTAGGTCCCCCCTGGCCCGATATCGACTGCAGCGCCTCCCCCCCCCCCTCTTCCCTGGGAGAGAACGGGAGGAAGGCAGGGCGGAGTGAGGTGCGACGGAGAAGGGGGGATAGGGGCAGCGTGGGTGGCCAGCAACACGAGCAGCAACCAGTGCATCCTGTACCTTTTCCCCCCCTTTGATAGAGCAGGGAGCAGGCGGAGGAAGAGGGGGCATCAAACTGCGGGAACAAAAGGGACATGCAGTAGGTAAACGAACAAAGGAACGAATATCTACAAAAATGATAGAAACAAATAAAAAAAAAAAAAAAAAAAGGAAAAACCCACATGCAAGGAGAGAGAAGGAGAGGAACAGGGGGATAGAGAAAGAAACATTTAAAAAAAAAAGAAAAAAGAGAGTGAGGAGAGATAAAGGGAGCACTACTGGACAGAGAAAACAAATAAGAGAACATTGAAACAGAATATTCACTGCCTGCCTCTGCCCCCCCCCCCGAACCCCCCCCCCCAGGCTATCTGAACACTGAGACAGGAACAAAAACCTCTACTACTGCCTGCACCGACAATAGAAAAAGAACGCAGGAGCAGGCACAGACAATCACAACGGTTAGGGGGTAAAGCACCATAAAGAGGGTCTCACCTACCCTTCCTTCGACCCACTCTAACAGGAAGATTGAAGGAACAGTGACGAAAATGACGGTGAAACTGACTAACAGTGACAAGTAATTGCCGCTGCTTTTGCAGTATACCCTGGATCATCACGTACCTCACGTCTGTCTCGCTGTCTTAGCATCCCTACCGTCACCACCCTCTTACCTGCTGACAACAACGGCTGGCCGGACCCTACAAAGGCCTCAAGGACCATACAATTAAAACGGGGACACAGAAAAGAAAAGAACGAACAGAAACCAAAAGGTAAACAAGAAAAGAAACTATTGAAAAACGGATAGGTGAAGAAACAGAGACAAGGACCGACTGACTCGTAAACCCCTACCCTTACTGCACCCCAAAGAAGATCTCGGGTCCAACTAGGTAGCCTTCGCAGACCAGCAAGGGGATGTCTGACAGCAAACCGAACCATAAACCTGCAGGCAAGCCGGCACGACAGCTACTATTCTCAGAGGCGGTCCATCAGAAACAACCAACCCCCATGACAACGTAGACTCATCCATCATCACCCTCAACCCAGCCCGTTACGACATCGGACAAGGAACAACCCACGACTATGGAACGGATACTACACGAGATCACTGCTGTTGGGCGTCGAATAGAGGGAATAGACGCTTCCATATCCTCACTGATCCTAGAAACCAAATCCATGCGGTTAGACATTGCAGGTTTTCAAGCCAGAGTGACAGGCTTGGAACATCGCATGGGATCATTGGAAACGCAGATGGCCACATCCCAGGATAGAGACCAGGACCTTCTCTACCTCAAGAGCAAATTCACAGATTTGGAGGACAGGAGCCGAAGAGACAACATTCGCCTACTGGGAATTCCGGAAAATGAAAAAAGCACCGACATACAGGCCTTCCTGAGCTCTACCCTCCCCAAACTGACTTCATTGAACTTTGATCCACCTTTAGAATTCCAACACGTACATAGAGTAGGCCCGAAACGCTCTGACGCATCCCTCAGGCCCCGTCCGATTATCGCTTGCCTCCTACGCCACAATCAGACCCGGCAAATACTACAAACAGCGCGTAACCACGGCCCCTTTCGGATAGGCCAACACGACATTCGGATAACAGCCGACTACTCTAAGGATACTAATGAGCGCAGCAAGGCCTTCAGAGCGTTAAGACCCCGACTTCGTCAACTAGAGATGAAATACGGCCTCTTTGACCCCACCAGAATGTGGGTTACCAAAAACGGAGTATCCAGGGACTTTTACAACCCAGAAGAATTGAAACTATTCCTTGACTCTTTTCAACACCAACCTACGGATTCTATAAGTACAAGTTGTCCACTAGATGTCTCAGGGGGCAACGAGGACAACAGAACCTTTCCCCCAGGACTGGAGAAAGAAGGCACTATCCGCAATGATACCGACAACGGTCAAAAGGGCAGAGACCTAGAGAGATTAGCTAGATCGCATGATGATAGGGTACAGGTCCTACACGCGGTGGCAGTCCACACCCAGTTATCGGAGAGAGATAAATCCTGCTCACCTCTGAAACCAGCGGCTGCATCCCCTTGAGACGACATCCTACTGCAGTGTTTACACAAGACACCTACGATAACACCGAAGGTCGACAGGCGACAACCCTATGGACAGATGAGTACACATTTGGACTTTGAAATTGCGCCTATTCTATAGCCATTATTACCATCTTTAATAATAGATGTTTAATAGGTCTATGCTCTCCGTAGAATAA
Source organism: Pleurodeles waltl (assembly GCF_031143425.1). Classification (NCBI taxonomy): domain Eukaryota; kingdom Metazoa; phylum Chordata; class Amphibia; order Caudata; family Salamandridae; genus Pleurodeles; species Pleurodeles waltl. Next base: position 152,304,585 of record NC_090450.1, on the reverse strand, counting down.
TGTAAGGTTCTATGTTGTAACAATACAGTATGGACTGTCTGCTAAAAGGCGCAAGGTACACATACTAGTGCACAAACCAGATTTCACCGCCCTCCACAGGTCGCACATAAGTTAGGATCTTGTCCTATAAGGTCGCAACCAGACACACAACTAAATTTCTAATAAATAAGCAGACACCCCTCTCACTCCACTACAGAACAATCCACAATAACAACGCCACATAGCCACATCTGACATAACATGTAAACCATATCACTAAACCTTTCTGCTAGATTCCGCTAACCCCCAACCCTCACACAGAAGTCTAAATATAAACGAATCAAGCTACGCACAGGGTCACAAACACTGACACCCAACAGGGTAACAGAACGGTGGGAGAACTTGCAGCAGGAGGTATTATATTACGTAAAATAGGGTGTCGCACGATCATGATCACATCACCGGATTAGCTAATAAACTGACAACCCCTAAATGTACTTCATAGTATTATGACGCAATAATACATTACAAGACACATAGGTTAAAGTAAGAAGTCCACATTAGACACACATGGATCAAGACCCATTAACCCTTACTATCAACTGCAAGATGCGCCCCAAGATACGCGACCTAAAAGATAATGACACGATTGCATAATAAGGACCCCTGTTTTACTATGTTATGTTACGTTATAAGAATGAATAGACTAGATGGATGCCATGATATATTTAGCAGTGAAATTCTATGAGTATGGAAACATCTAATTTGTAAATTGTTAATTGTTATGCGCAGATATATTCCATAGCCCCTACCCGACCCCACACTGCAATGCTCTATGCCCCCCCAGCCCGACCCCCCTCTTATCTCCTCCCTTATATTATATTATATTATACTATATCTCATTTCTTATATCTCGTCTCCTAACACACTTTCCCCAGTCCCTGCAAACTCTTCCCTTCCCTCCCTCCCACCACAGCACCCCATAACGCAGAACCTAATATGACGGCTCTAATCAAGCATAGAGGTCACCCAGCAGCCCGCAGGTGTGAGCATACCAACCGTACGAGGCATTATATCAGACACCAGTGGACGTCAGAGCTCCCAACAACACACAGACACTTATATCAATATACTAGGCCCTCTCTGTTGCCCGCACGTTGTCCTTCCTCCCCCCGTTGCCCACCCCTCTCCCTCCCACCCAGGACAGTAAATCCCGACCATGACTACTAACATGGCTACTGCCCCTCCTCGGGCCTCTCCCGCTGCGCAGACGCGACCCACCCCCCCCTCCCCCTCTTGGAATTTGGAGCCCGCGCACCTCCCTGTCATAAATCAGAACCGGCGGCCCTCTGCCCATCCGCCGCCTCCCCGGCAGAGAGATTGCTCTGACGGCACGGAGAGCTCCGATAGGAATCGGACTCGCCGTCTACAGACCTACCCACAGAAGGCTTCCGACCCCCAGCCTCTATCTGTATCCATTCCCCCTCCCTCCTTTGATCCTCCCTATTATTTTATTTTATTTTATTTCACTTTATCTTATCCTATATACTAACGTCAACACCCCCCTTCCCTCTCTCTTCTATTACTCTCTCTTAATCTTCTATCCCTTACATAACCTTGTTAACCCTCTACTCCTTCTCCCTCTCCTGTTGGAGTGTTCGGCCCCCACCAACTGACCACTCTCCTACCCCCCTAATTATCATATCTCAGTGAGCACAGTCCCTATTTCATCGGCAAAGGTACCCCCCACCCCCTTCTCTTACACCTGCCACCCATAGGATTGCTGAGATCTCGTCCTACCATCAAGAATGCCAGGGAACGCCCTCCGTACGACGTGCCCACTACGAATTCTCTCCTGGAATGTTCATGGCATGACGAACTATATCAAACGGAAAAAGATTCTATCATATCTCCAATTCAAGAGAGCGGATATAGCCCTGATCCAAGAGACACACCTAGATAATGCAGAATCCAGCAACCTCAAAAGTGACTGGATAGGAAGGGTTGTCTTTAGCTGCTGCCCAACCAGCCGGGAAACTGGGGGCAGCACGTCTCGCAAATGCGGTGTAGCAATCCTTATGCGTAAATCCCTTCCAGTCACGATTATTAAAGAATGGAATGACACAGAAGGGAGATATGCATTCACTAAACTGAAAATAGGAAATACCTCTCTATGCGTGGGCTCTGTCTATGCACCAAAGGGCACAAAGCACCCCTTTTTCCTGCAACGAAACCATCTATTGATTGAAATAGGAGCGACCCGTTACATTATAGGGGGAGATTGGAACCTTGCTCGAGACACCATACTGGACAGGACAGGCCCCATAGATGTGGGCAACAACCACGATAGGGCATTATTGACGGACATAACCACAGACGCAGGTTTAGTCGACTGTTGGAGGCTAACACACCCAAAGGACAAAGAATATACCTTCCTATCATCTGTTCACGGCACCCAATCACGCCTGGACTATTTTTGTATCACATACCATAATTCTCCAAATACAAGACACTTGTATCCTAGATAGTGGACTCTCAGACCACTCCCCGATCCTTCTCTTGCTACAAGCAGGGCTGGCCTCCCCCAGTCGTAAGCCATGGTGTTTTGCTATACACAGATACTGCTCCCCACAAGGGAAGGAACAACTTAAGGACCACATATCTATGCACATGACCGAAAACATGGGCTCTGTGGCGTCCAAAGGGGTGTTTTGGGCAGCGGCGAAGGCCATCCTGAGAGGGAATATGATGCGCGACGCAGCACTAGCCAACAGAGACAGGAAGGTTCGCCAGCGCACCTTAGAAAATGAGATCCAGAGCCTTACCAAACAATACACCACCCATCCGATCCCTGAGCTACGCCGCTCACTCGAACGGGCCAGAATGGCACACATCGAGCTTCACACAACACAGGCAGAATACGTGCTACAAAGAATGCGCAGCCGCCATTATGAACAAGGAGAAAAGGCGGGACGCCTTCTAGCGGCACAGCTCCGGCAAAGAGAAGCCGCCTCTGCCATTCCGGCCATAACGTCCTCCTCAGGAGTGGTATTGACCAACCCGCAAGACATTGTGAATGAATTTGCTGTCTACTATCAGCATCTTTACACCCCTGAAACACCGACCGACCATACGCAGGCTGAAACGTTTATCACTGCGGCCAAAGTACCCCGCCTATCGGAAGCCGGCTGAGCCCTACTTGAGGGCGATATAAGCAGAGAAGAAATAATACAAGCAGTCGCAACCGTCCGCTATCATAAATACCCGGGGGAAGACGGGTTCCCAGCAGAATTTTATAGATGGCTGGAGAAGAGGCAATCACGGCAGTACATGAGGCGCTCTCAGAGGCATGCCAGGAGGGTTCTTTTGGCACCCTTTCCAATAGAGCCACAATCGTCGTCTTACCCAAACCAGGGAGAGATCCCTTGCTTTGTGGCAGCTATCGCCCTATCTCACTCTTGAACGGAGATGTCAAATTACTAGCCAGCGTCCTAGCAGCACGTTTACGTAAAGTGATCCCATCCTTGATCCATAACACCCAGCTGGGATTTGTGCCGGGTCGCACCTCCAAAAATCATATGCGCACCCTGTGTCATACATTGATCGAATCGCTACACTTACCAGAGGAGGCAGTGGCCCTATCCCTTGATGCAGAAAAAAGCATTTGATCGCATCGAATGGCCATATCTATTCACTACCATGAAACACTTTGGCCTCGGGGACCAATTTATTTCCAAAGTCCGATTACTATATGACCATCCGATGGCACAAGTTAACTGCAGGGGCTTTCTATCAGACCCATTCCCCATTGGAAGAGGCACCCGACAAGGCTGCCCCCTTTCACCACTTTTATTCTTACTGGCGATGGAACCCCTGGCAGACACTATACGGAACTCCCAACAAATAAAAGGTATCCCTCTACCAGGGTGTTCCTCCAAAATCTACCTATTCGCAGACAATATTCTACTAACCCTGTCTGACTTGGAAAGATCCTTACCATCACTGCTCTCTATCATAGAGAACTTTGCGCCCCTATCTGGATACCGGATAAACTGGGACAAGAGCGAATCGCTGCCCCTATCTCGCACAACTACGAGGGCTGCAATCCACGGTCTTCCATTCAAATGGACCCCGACTCGCTTTAAATATCTTGGAACATATATTAATCGAGGCTTAGAACGCATGGTTAGGGACAATCTTGATCCTCTTATATCCCGGATGAAACAGGACTTCGCCAAATTGTCACTACTTGGCTTATCCATGTGGGGCAGGACACAGGCGGTCAGGATGGTTACCCTACCGCGTTTTACATATGTACTAGGTATGCTCCCTCTGCAGGTACCCCTTTCCCTCCTCTGGATGATCGATGCCTCGATAAGGTCTTTCGTCTGGGGCTCTACACGCCCAAGACTGAAGCCCGCAACACTATTGGCACGACGACCCTATGGTGGATTAGGTTTACCCTGAGTAGAACAATATTCTTTAGCTCTACAATTATCGCAACTGGCTTACACATTACCAGGCATACCAGACCCTCCACAATGGGTAACCACGGAGAATCTACTTCAAGGACAGCATACAGAGTTAGGAGGGGTATACACTGACTGTTCCCACTCGGTCAACCCTATCCTCATGGCCACAAACGCAGCATGGCGCACAGTACACGCCTATTAAGCACACATCCCTTCCTGCACGCCCAGGCTCCTATAGCAGGAAATAAATTCATAAAAATAGGAGGAAATACTTTCCAGTGGCCCCAATGGAGTATTGCTGGAGTCCATAATATATCCCAAATAGTGGATGATGATCACCTTCGAACCTTTGACTCTCTACAGGAAGAATTCGGCATCGACAACAACAAGAGTGGTGATATATGCAGTTTAAGCACTGCATGCGCAAGACACTAGGAACCCCCCGTGGACGATTAAGATATCACCCATCGTCACTTATCTGCCGTCATGGGGTCGACACAGAGGCGTCATGGCTGGCCTATACGCAGAGATAACGAACCACCTATACTCTCAGCCCCTCCTAGGGCGGCTGCGTCTAAAATGGCAAGAACGATTGGAGACAGTCTATACCGAAGAAGAGTGGTCGGACACAATTGAGGCCCTAGACAGGTGGGTCCGAGAGGCCTGGTTGAAATTCTGTTTATTTAAAATAATTCAAGACTGGTACTGGACCCCCATGAAACTCTTCAAAGCAGGCCTGATACCACACGCGAAATGTTGGCGATGCGCGGACCTCCAATGTGACCTACTCCATATCCTATGTCACTGCCCAACTATACAACCCTTATGGGATACAGTACATCGTACACTCGCGGATTCCATACTGATACCAGATCCGACACCATCATCACTTATCTTTCTACATGATATGCGCCCATATCCCTCCCTATCACGACCCCAAAAACGGCTGATTCACACGGCAATCGCCACAGCCAAAATCTGTATACTTCGACACTGGAGGTCTAGCGTAGCCCCAACATCAGCAGAATGGATGACAGCCATGTTCCAAACTGCCACCTATGAACGTGTAATTTATAATCTACAAGACCAAGCAGCTCTGTTCGTGGAAATCTGGAGCCCCTTCCTGACGGGACCATGAGGTGGCGGTAGGAAGACTGGTGGACAGGGACAGCAACACCAGCAGCTGACACTCCAGGACCCTCTCCACCCCCACCCCTCTCTTGCCCCCCCCTTCCCACCTCCCCTATCATTATTATTATCACTATTCTTATTATTTTTCTTCTCTTCTATCCTCTAGATCGCCCGCTTCAGGAAATGCTCACCTCCCCAGCCCGTTCATTCATACGTCAGAGGATTTGCTCCCTCCCATCCCATTTGGCCAGTCCTTGAACATTTAATGCACCTAGAAAGATCTAGACCCCTGCCACACCCAATCCCGTGTCTCCACGAGCATTCCCTCGCTCACCCACCTCCCTTCAGTATCTCCTCCCTTTCCCAGCCAGGAAATATTCTGAACACTCAATTATCAGGAAACACTGACTCTTGGATTCCCTCCCTCCCCCCTTCCCCACCCTCTTCTGCCTCTCGCCCCCTTTCCATTTTCTATCCTATCTATCCCTCTCCCCGCTATCCCTCTTCCCTACGGTTTCTTCTCTCCCTTTCCCCCCACATTTCCCCCTCTTGCTCCCACTTCCCTCTCTCTTCCCACTTCCTTGGCTGACATCTTTTCACCCACCAATCAGTATATTCAGCAAATTGTAGGTACCCATATATACATAGAGTAACTATTTGATGTAAAGTGGAAAGTTGAGAAAATGCCTATATACATGTATTCTGTATCGCCTTATAATTTCCATTAATAAAAACTTGAATAAAAAAAAAAAAGAAGGTATGCTATCCTTTCATCGATGAACTGGTTCAGTCCCATTGTAAGAGCCCTTACCAAAATGCTAATTATTTTGCCAACCTTCCCCTTTATGTTACAAAATCCTTTTTTCATTCCCTTGAGAAGTTATTGAGAGATTTTATATGGCACAATACGCGTTGTAGGGTGGCATTACAGAAGCTTTATCTGACTACGAAGGAGATGCTGTGTGTTAGCACCTCTTGTCTTTATGAGTCACTTCCTGTGAGTCCTGGAAATCATGGATGTTTATAGCTGAGGCAGCAGATGTTATAATTATTTTAAATATTGTATTTAATATGTATGTGCAGAATTAACATGTAGACTTCATAAGAAAGCCAAGAGCCTTAAAACTATAAAATTTGTATGAAACATCCACAGTTACATGTATAGTTAAATAAATAACTGAAAGCTGCATTTATTTTTTTCTCTGACAAATGATCTAGAGCAAGAATGTGAAATGTAATGTTTCCTGACATTCACATAGCATGATGTTTCAATAAAATGTATTAACTTGAGTGATTCACTGCCATATAACCTTGCAAATTGTTCTGGTGTATACAATAAGTATTGTAGACTTCTGAATATAGACCTTCTATATTGGTGAGGTGATGTAAAAGCTTAACCACAAAAATACCAGCATCTTAAGAGAATTAATGATGTGAACAAGACAGAAAGTTATACATTGTAACAAAAATAATGCATATTATGCTAATAGACAATATCAGCAGTTGATAAAATTAATAAGGCTTGTTAATTAGTAAATTAGCTAAGGGTGTTCCAAAGGCAAAATGTAATGTGAAAAGTAAGAATATTTGACAATCAGAGATGAATGTGGTTACATATTTTTGCTGTTTGTGGTATTGTATGCAGGAGAAGAGACGAAGGAGTGTTCTGTTCTCAAGGAACCTAGCAAACTGAGTGGATGACTGAAGATTGGAATAAGAAATATGTTGCAAAAGCTTAAGATGAATATGTTCATATAAATGTGTGTTCCTAGAGTTGTCAGTAGCTCCCACCCACTCTCCACACTCAAAATTAACCATCCTCACTTGTCATTTTCACCTCAGGCTGAGACTCTACTAACTTTCTTGAACCTCTCTTTAAGGGAAGTTCTCCTCTGATTGATTTTTGATACTTTAATTTGAAGCTTTATGTTTGGCCTCTCTCAAGAGAGAACTCTTTATGGGCTCTAACTGGCACCTTTTATCTTGATGCTCCATTCCCCTTTCAATTGTTCTTATTCTTAGAATAGGGTTTCTTTCCTTTGTGGTATGCTCTTTCTCAATTGCTTATGAAATATGGATTATATACTCTGCATATTGATTATAGATACATTTTGATGCACTTAATACTGACTGAATAAAGATGAGCATATAAAGAGACCTTTTAATAAAGCTTTGAACTCATATCAACCTCTCATTTGTCGAGACGGGGCTACTCACCTGAAAAGCAGGAAGTCTGCAGGGGCGATAGTATGCCCCTGACCTCCTGGAACACCTCTTGGCACTTGCTGGTGGACACAAAAACCCCAACAGGTGTCCCAAAAGGAAAGGGGGATTGGAAGAGAAAGAGACAAAACACTGCCCCATCTTGCCGGTCCAGCCAGCCACCCTGTATCTTCGGGGGGCAGGTCGTTGTTGACAGAGTGACAGTAGAGTTAGTGCACTCAGCTTCCTTGATACTGAATCTCTCTTTCTGATATGGGCACAGGAGTGGAAGGAGAACACTGGGATGCTCCAGCACTTTTCTTGGATAATAATAACTGTTGGCACAATTACTAACACTGCATTACCAAAAACCCAAACTGAGTACCATAACAATAAGTACTGCGACACTATGGTTGGATTCACAGAGATTCACTGTTGCACACTACAATTAGAACTGTGGTTGCACTTATCATGCACAAGAAAGACAAAGAAGGGCATTAATTATATCATGTATAACTTTCCTGCATGCATAGGGTTAAACTAAAAGGAACAAAAACAATCCAAGAAATACAAATGTCCACTCTGGGTTTAAACAGTTAGGGTGGCACAGTTTGGTTTGGTTTGGTTTCACTGTGTGTATGAAAAGCTAATCAAAAGCAAATTCCTCAAACCTGAAACACAGGCATGAATGACACAATTAAATCTAAGAGTTATGCTAATAGAGAAAGAAAAGTCACGTAAATGTTCTTTTAAAATTGCACTGTCACTTTTTGTAGTACTTGAGCTCAAGCAGATTCCCTGAAGCACATTTAGACAAGTAACTACAATAATAATGTTCAGAAATGCATTTGTCTCTTCACGATAAGCACTCTGCCAAAATACGAGGTCTGAAATACACCAGCTGTTCTAGGAAAGCACGGCGCTTAAAGATCAAACTCCCTGGAGAATACAAGTCACTTAGCTGCAGTCTTTTCCGGAGTGCTGGAGGAATGCCTGGTGCCAGCTGGTACAGAAACGAAGTAAAGAATTGACTCAAAAGTCCTGAATACGAGGATGACAGCAGGGGCTAGACTGCCAAATCAGATGCCAAGATCAGGAAGCAAAACAAAGCCAAGCAGGGAGGCATGCTTCACTCTGCTATTTATAGCCAATCAGGAAAGCAGTTGAGATTACACATGTGGATGAGTCACCACACCCAATTAGAAGCACATGTCTACACAACACCCAATTAGAAGCACATGTCAACACCTGCACACATTATCAAACTAGCATTGATAAAACCAATTGTGTAACACAGCACATTGGCCCTCATTACAACCCTGCCGGTAATACTGCCAACAGGCCGGTGGGAAAAAAAAACGGATCACGACCACGGCGGAAACCGTCAACACCACCAGCCACTTTAACACTCCGACCGCCATGGCGGTAGCAACAAACACTGCGGCGGTAACCGCCAACAGACAGACAGAAGACAATGTATCACCCACCCCATCACAACCAGCCAATCCGCCAGTTTTTCCTGGGTGGTACCAACGTCATCAAAAGCATGGCGGAAACAGGAGTTGGAAGGAAAACCACTCACCTCTCAACACTCAACGAAGAACCAGGACGCCATGGAGCCCGAGCTGCAGGTCCTGCCCATGCTGGTCTACCTCCTCATCTACCAGGAATACGAAAGGCGGCGGCGATGACCACAGTGAGTACTGCACCTAGTAAACAGTGGAGGGGGGAGGAAAAAGAGAGTTACACACACACGCAACACCCTCATCTTCACCGACAATACCATACACACAAACCCATGCATCAACATTACATTTACACCCCATAACCCCCTGGAAGAACGCAAGGACAAAAGGAATTGAGTTAAACAGTGATATTTTAGAAACAGGCAGATATACTAAGAAATAGAAAAACATTATTTACAAAAATATACAATATGTACATAAGACGGTACATTGTCCATTCAAAATGTCCGTGGGCCACTGGGCCAAAAATCATGGGCCAAGCCCACACTCGCACTTGACTCCTGCCTCAATACAGAGAGAGCACTGCAGGAGCATCTGGTCGAAAACACACAGGCACCTCAGTGGGGATGGGGAAGGTGGGGCACCTCAGCCAGCATATGGAATAACGCCACTGCTTCTTGAGGAGGCTCTATGCCCTCTGCTTGGTCCTGGGGAGTTCAAGGCCATAGTCTCTCTAGTGGGTGGTTTGCCCACTGCTTGGTCCTGGGGAGTGCAAAGCCACAGTCTCACAAGTCTCTCAAGTGGGTGGTTTGCCCACTGCTTGGACCTGGGGAGTGCAAATCCACAGTTTTCCAAGTAGATGGCTTCTTCCACTGGTCCTGGAGTGGGCCTTGTGCCCACTGTGCTTCATCCTGCCGGGGTAAGTGGATGCATAGCTCCACTGGTTCTGGTGGGGGCTTCATACCCAGTGTGCTTCATTCTGCCAAGGAGGGGGTGAGTGGATGCCTTCTTCCACTGGTTCTGGAGAGGGCTTTGTGCCCAGTATGCTTCATCCTGCCAAGGATAGGGTGAGTGGATGCATGACTCCACTGGTTCTGGAGGGGGCTTCGTGCCCATTGTGCTTCATCCTGCCAAGGAGGGGGTGAGTGGATGCCTTCTTCCACTGGTTCTGGAGCGGGCTTTGTGCCCAGTGTGCTTCATCCTGCCAAGGATAGGGTGAGTGGATGCATAACTCCACTGGTTCTGGAGGGGGCTTTGTGCCCAGTGTGCTTCATCCTGCCAAAGAAAGGGTGAGTGGATGCATATCTCCACTGGTTCTGGAGGGGGCTTTGTGCCCAGTGTGCTTCATCCTGCCAAGGAGGGGGTGAGTGGATGCATATCTCCACTGGTTCTGGAGGGGGCTTTGTGCCCAGTGTGCTTCATCCTGCCAAGGATAGGGTGAGTGGATGCATATCTCCACTGGTTCTGGAGAGGGCTTTATGCCTAGTGTGCTTCATCCTGGATGGTGCTAGGTCACAGTCTCTCACCTGGGTGTCTGAGGCACAAGATTTGCAGGGAACAGGTTGCATGATAGTCCATGGAGGCAGGGCTAGACTCCATCCTGCGTTGGCTAAGGCTGCACACTGGTGGTAGTGCTGGTGGGGGTGCTGCCAGTGGTGGTGGGAGGCTCCAGCCCGTCTCCTGCAGCCTCGGACAGCTGCCCACTGGGGCTGCTGCTGCTGGTACTGGTCCTACTTTCAGTGGTGCAGGTAGCGGTGCAGGTGGCAGTACTAGTGGCAGGGCTGGTGGTGGTGCTGGCCGCGGTGCAGGTGGGGGTTGTGCTGGTAGCTACCAGGCCTTCAGCTGCAGCCTCCGATGGCTGAAGTGCCTCGCCTGGTGATTCTTGCAGTCTTTTCCGGATTGCTGGAGGAATGCCTGGTGTCAGCTGGTACAGGAATGAAGAAAAGAATTGCCTCAAAAGTCCTGAATATGAGGATGACAGCAGGGGCTGGACTGCCAAATCAGATACTGAGATCAGGAAGCAAAACAAAGCCAAGCAGGGAGGCATGCTTCACTCAGCTAGTTATAGCCAATCAGGAATGCAGTTGAGTTTCCACATGTGGATGAGTCACCACACCCAATTAGAAGCACATATCTACACCACACCCAATTAGAAGCACATGTCTACACCTGCTCACATTAGCAAACAAGCATTGGTACAACAAGCATTGATAAAACCAATTGTGTAACACAACACATTATGTTTACTTAGAAAGATGAAGGTTTATCCAAGAACAGACATATGATTTAAGACTAATCCCTGGGGATGCTGACAGATAACGCAGGAAGCACCAGGGGTTCCTGACATCATTATTGACAAATAAAACCTGAAACTGTGATGATTAATTAATTTATGTACAGCTCTCAGTTAATCTCCTCTAACGACAAAGGTCCATTCAGCCTAGCCACTGGGGCGTAACCTCCATGAGCTGGTAAGCCTTTCTTGTAAACTGATAATTGTGAACTGGACGTCCAAGTGCTCCAGCAAAGTTGGTAACAGAGGACAGTTCATGTTATGAGAAAATGGGGGCTGTAATTAATTCCCTTATTTAGAGAAATGCCTTCGTCCCAAAGCCCGAACTTGACAGAGAGTGGTTTCGAAGGTAGTTGCAGAATCAGAGGTGTGAGTTCAATAGGGTTATGCATCGCAATTGTTTGATTATCAAGATTGATTATGTGTGTTCAATGTTTTGGTAATGCTTATGTGCTGATTGCCAAGAAGTTAGAGGTCATCAGGCTAAGTAGTAGACTAAAATCCAGGTATAGGTAACAATAAACAAGAATTATTTGTGGTTTTCTTGTGATTGTACTAATATTGATTGATGTTGACTGAATCTGATGCGCAAAGGTGAAGCTGCATTTATTCAGGTGATTTTCCGCTGGTTGAGATTTCATCTGCATGTGTGTAAACCTTTTTTGATGCGAAAAGTCAAAGGGTCTAAAAACCTGAATATTCTGGTTGATTAATTGTTCTTTTTGTTTTCTTTGGAGGAGCAGACAAAGAGTGTTATTTTATGTTGCATGAAGTTGTAGAATTGTAACGATTGGTGTGTACGAAGAAATTGTAATGGAGGGTGAACTACTGAAAGCAGTGAGTTCTATCATTAATGCCGCACTGAGACTGGTCGGTTGGTGTGAAACGGCATGCTGCGATTGAATAATCTGTGTACAGAGCCACACTGCGATTTGAAGACGGGCTCATATAAAAACGTATACTGAACAAAATTAAAACATTTGTGATTTTAATTGAATTCTTGAAATAATTGCAGCCTAATTCAAAAACATGAAAGCTTTCAAAGGTTTGATGAGAGGTGACGTGACAATTCTGGTGCGGGAAGGTCAAAAGGTACCTCCCGAGGGTACACCAGTACATTACATGACAATCATTGTAGGGTTACTCACCCCTGTGGCTTTGTCAATAGGGCAAGATCACTGAAAAAAGAAGGTCCTTTGAGTTCCCCAAAATATGGTACATTTGAGATCAAAATTATTGACAGATTTAGGGAAAATCTTTAAGAAATGAAGCCACCTCCTAGTCCTACTCAATATTAAGCATTAGGTGCTTGGGAGAAGGATGAATTGCTAAGGAGAGAAAGAAATACCTGAATAGGGCAAAATTAGTAATGTGTGATTATGGAGCTGCTCAATGGGATGAACAACATCAGAGATGTAGGAAAGCTATAGTTGAGGTAGCTAGAATGTTTACCACAATTACAAATGTAAAATGTAAAAAAACTGGGAAATTGAAAAAGCCAAATGAAAAGGGGGAATCAGATGTAAAGAAATGAGGTTCCAAAAATTATCCAGGGGATGACATTTTGGACAGATTATTGGCTTTGCATCCACTACCTTATGTGGTTTCCGATGCAGAGAGAACTTTGGTATCTGTTGTGACAGTGGCTACTGCCCTCCTGACCTGAATGCAATACAAATTGAGAGGCCGCTACCAACGACACAGGTTGTTATGACACAGCCTGTCATGCAACCAGGTATTACAAATACCGACCATGTTCCAACTGTAATGCCTCTAGATGTTAAGGCTTCGATTGTAACTGTACCAACACCTGTTACTAGAGTTACAACAGTACAACAATTATAAGTTTGCACAGCAACTGCCCCAATTACTATTTCCACAAGTACTGTAGCTCCAGGGGCTGTTGGAGGAGCACCTGCGACAGGGTTTATCGTGACTTTGCAAAATTCACAGATTGATACTTGGACACCATTGCCAACTGTTCAGATGTTGAGAGAGGTAAAGAGGCTTACCCTCACTCCACCCTTAGCCCGGGGAGGGACAAACTTATTTGAAGATGGGATTTTATTCCCATGGTTTGAGGACCAGACAGAGAAGAAAAATATAGGATCAGCAGAAAATGAGGACAGAGAAGGAAAGACCCTTAAATGTTCTGAGATAATAGGTGGAATTAGAGGAAATAATCAGAAGATGTTTGGGCCTCCAACATGTGAGCCAGTACCAAGTAAAAAAATTTGTTTATTTGTGTAAAAAGATTACAAGACGTTGCTACCACATATGATAAATTGACTGAATTAGCACACGAATATTAGGTTGATCTCTCAAAGAATCAACCGTTGCAGAAAGGCTTTAGGGTATAGATAGATGATGAAGCCATTGAGACATTGGGCCTGCACATCCTTGGATTGGTAAAATGCATTCACTTAGGGAGTGAGTTTGAGAAATTAGATAACAAATGGACCATTGAGATAAAACGTTCTTTAGGAATGTGAGTACACATCATTGAATTGGTAAAATGCACATGCAGGTGGAATGAGTTTGAGAAATTAGAAAACAAACTGGCACAGAAACATGAAAAGAAACAGAAAGAGGCAGCTGGAGTAAATGGAAAGCCACCTCCAGGTCCTCCAGATGACAGAGAAGCTTATCTGATGGGAGAGATACCAGGTGGAGGGTATGTTCATTTGCCATGGTATAGGGGAGATGTTGCAGCATTTCTAAACATTTTTCCAAAAATAAGAGAGAATCCAAGGTAGTGGTATACACAGGTTGAAACATTTGTTAAGATTTCTAAAGTGCTTTGGACAGATTTGAATACTTTCTTTGATACCGTGGTTCCGAATGATTTATGGACAGAATCTAAAATTGCTGTACAGTGGCAGACTACAGAGCCGACTACGCACTAATGCACCATCACCTGAGGTGAAGAAAAAGTATGATGAGGTGATTACATACCTGAAAGGCAAGATTCCTCCAAAAGACCCAAATTATTTAGAGATAAACAGAACCCAGCCGAACACCAAAGAACCAGTGCATGAATACTATTAGAGATTGTTAGACGACTTTCAGCAGCATAGTGGTCAGTCACATTTGGATCCGGTTGATAAGGGTTTCTTTATAACGCAATTTGTTATTGATTTGAGACCAGAGAATCAGTCAACACATACAGCAAAGTGTACTTTTCTGGCAGACAAGGCCACTATGTGAGATCTTGAGGTATGCAAAGTATTATAGAGATGAACAAGCAAGAAGTAGAGAAAAATTAAGGAGAAGTTTATGTTATCACAGACAAAGTTGGTACAGAAAGTATTCAGAGTCAGTTGTTTGTAGGGAACTTTGGTGGAATGCGAGGTGTTGGTTTTCAAGCTGAAATACAAGGTGTTTCGGGAGGATTGAAGTCTCTGCAAACTAGAAGTTGAGGAGCTCTGATTGATCCAAATTCTGGTGTAGATGTTGTAACGTTAAAGAGAACGACTTCCTGCAATCTTTGTAACAAGATCGGACGTTGGAAGAGGGACTGAAGGCTGAATCCAGACAGAATAAATGGACATAGTAAAATGCAAGGAGGGAATGAAATGCAAAAGCAGAATGTACCGGTTCAACAAATGCAAGTGCCAATACAGACACAGGTTCCAAAGATGCAGATCTCGCAAGCCCTGATGTCTTGCCAGAAAATGAGTAACACCAGATTTAACATGAACCTGATGCCCAGAGCAAATGCAAACACATTCTAAAATCAGAATCAGAACCCATTTCATCAGTTTCCTATGTTGGACAAGGGGAAAGAAAATTGCGTGCTTGGCACAGTCTCAGAGGTAGAACAGAGTGGTCCATTTGTAGAAGGTGAGTTGAATGGCCTCCCCGTATCATTACTTTTTGTTACTGGTGGTGCCCATTCCACTGTTAGAGCAGAGGAAGTTCCAAATCTACTCCTCTTGGGAAACAGTATTCAAGTTGTAGAAGTTATAAACAAACAAATTAGAGATCCAGTTCAAGAGGAAGATCCAGTAAAAATAGGTTAATTTGAGGAAAAGCACACACTTGTTGTGTGTGATTCAAGCCTCATAAACCTGCTCAGAAGAGATTTTTTGTGCAAGTTAAATTGCATAATATACTGTACGCTGTATGGGGTTGAACTTAAAACCCATGATGAGGATGTTGAGTTTACTAGCTTAACAAGAAGCTGTAGGCTTATACCCAGTGAGAACGGTGAAAGAGTTATCCCCTGATTTGAAACATACAGTGAACCTAGAAGTATGGAATCCTACAGAGAAAGACATCAGACTAATCAAAGGGGTCGAAGCAGTCTATATTACAATAAAGTCAAATGTAGTTTTTCTGAAAACACTACCATATGATTTGACGCCAGAAACTGGCAGGAATAACACCAATAATTGAAGATATGTTGACAAAAGGCATACTGAAAGAAATCGTTGGAAATTGCAGTTCCCCTATAATGGACGTGAAGAAACCCAATGGTAAATTTAGAATTATAGAGGACCCTAGAAAGGTTAATACCATTGTTGCTCCATGTTGTCCAGTGGTACCAGATCTAGCCACCATAATTTTTCAGATTCTGTATACTGCATAATGGTTTCACTTTGTGGATCTCGGTAATGCATTCTTTTCAATATTATTGCATGAGGACAGTCAATTCTTATTCTCCTATGTGTTTCTAGAGATAGTTTTCACCTGGGTTTGAGTTCCACTCAGGTATACTAAAAGTAGTTCTATTTTTAATCAGATTCTAAATAAAAATTCCCAAATCCTTCGGGATGCCCTGTGATTCAGACTTAGTAAAGTACATCGATCACCTACTTGTAGCATTGAGTACTCAAGAAGCATGTAAACAAGGTACCATAGCGTTGCTGAACCATCTTGCTGAGAACGGACATAAGGGCCCTCATAACAACCCTGGCAGTCGGTGTTAAAGCGGGCGTAATACCGCCAACAGGCCGGCGGTAAAAAAAAATGGGGTCACGACCACAGCGGAAACCGTCAACACAGCCAGCACCTTTAACACTCCGACCGCCACGGCAGTAGCAACAAACACCGCTGCGTTAACCTCCAACAGCCAGGCCGAAGACAATGTACCGCCCACCCCATCACAACCCGCCAATCTGCCAGCTTTTTCAGGGTGGTACCAACGCCATCAAAAGCATGGCGGAAACAGGAGTTGGAAGGGAAACCACTCACCTCTCGACACTCAACGAAGAACCAGAACACCACTGAGCCGGAGCTGCAGGTCCTGCCCATGCTGGTCTACCTCCTCATCTACCAGGAATAGGAAAGGCGGCGGTGATGACACAGTGAGTACTTCACCTAGTACATGGGGGGGAGGAAAAAGAGAGTGACACACACACGCAACACACAACACCCCCACCCTCACCTTCACCCACAACACCATACACACAAACACATGCATCAACATTATATTTACACCCCGTAACCCCCTGGGAAAATGCAAGGACAAAAGGAATTGAGTTAAACAGTGATATTTGTAATAAATAGAAAAACAGTATTTACAAAAATATACAATATGTACATAAGACTGTACATTGTCCATTCAAAATGTTCGTGGGCCACTGGGACAAAAATCATGGGCCAAGCCCACACTTGACTCCTGCCTCAATACGGAGAGAACACTGCAGGGGCATCCAGTCGAAAACACACAGGCACCTCAGGGGGATTGGGAAGGGGGGGCAGCTCCGCTGGAAGATGGAATAACACCACTGCTCTTCGAGGGGGCTCCATGCCCACTACTTGGTCCTGGGTAGTGCAAGGCCACAGCCTCTCTAGTGGGTAGTTTGCCCACTGCTTGATCCTGGGGAGTGCAAAGCCACAGTCTCACAAATTCCTCAAGTGTTTGGTTTGCCCACTGCTTGGTTCTGGGGAGTGCAAAGCCACAGTCTCACAAATCTCTCAAGTGGGTGGTTTGCCCACTGCTTGGTCCTGGGGAGTGCAAAGCCACAATCTCTCAAGTGGGTGGTTTGCCCACTGCTTGGTCCTGGGGAGTGCAAGGCCACAGTTTTTCAAATGGATGGCTTCAACCACTGGTCCTGGAGTGGGCCTTGTGCCCAGTGTGCTTCATCCTGCCAAGGATAGGGTGAGTGGATGCATATCTCCACTGGTTCTGGAGGGGGGCTTTGTGCCCCGTCTGCTTCATCCTGCCAAGGATAGGGTTAGTGGATGCATATGTCCACTGGTTCTGGAGGGGGCTTTGTGCCCAATGTGCTTCATCCTGCCAAGGATAGGGTGAGTGGATGCATATCTCCACTGGTTCTGGAGAGGGCTTTGTGCCCAGTGTGCTTCATCCTGGATGGTGCAAGGTCACAGTCTCTCACCTGGATGTCTGAGGCACGAGATTTGCAGGGAAAAGGTTGCATGATAGTCCATGGAGGCAGGGCTAGACTCCATCCTGCGGCGGCTAAGGCTGCAAACTGGTGGTAGGGTTGGTGCTGGTGGGGGTGCTGCCAGTGGTGGTGGGAGGCTCCAGCCCTTCTCCTGCAGCCTCGGACGGCTGCCCATTGCGGCTGCTGCTGCTGGTAGTGGTCCTACTGTCAGCGGTGCAGGTGTCGGTGCTTGCGGCAGGGCCTGCGGCCGTGCTAGTGGTGGTGCAGGTGGCAGTGCAGGCCGCGGTGCAGGTTCTGATGCTGCCAGTAGTGGAGGCTCCAGCCCTTCTCCTGCAGCCTCAGACAGCGGCCCACTGGGGCTGCTGCTGACAGTAGTGGTGCTAGCGGCGGTGCAGATGGCAGTGCTAGCGGCAGGGCTGCTGGCTGTGCTGGCCGCGGTGCAGGTGGCGGGGCTGGCGGTTGTGCTGGTAGCCACCAGGACAACCGCCAGCCTCTGATGGCTGAAGTGCCTTGGCTGGTGTTTTCTGCCCCTTCCTCACCTTGGCAGATGGTGGTGTGACCTTGGGTCTGGCAGCTGGAGTTTCTGAGGAGGCCTTGCTGGGTGGTTCGTGTTCCTTGCCCTTGCTGCATGCTGTTCCCCTGTTCACCTTGGCAGGTGGCGGAATGGTTTTGTCCTTTGCAGGGTTTGGTGGCACACTGGCTGGGCTGAGGGGTGCCCCCTTTGAGCCTCTGTGAGTTGCAGGTACCACAGCAGACGTTGACTTGGTGGCTGAGGTGCTGGCCTGGACACCCTGGCCCGAGGGGAAAGGCGGGTGGGGAGGGGTAGGGAAGAGGTCAATGTTTGCCAGGAAAAGCTTCTTAGAGACACTAGGGCGGGAAGAGGGAGAGAGTTTGGGAGTGGAGGAAGAGGGAGTGGTTGTAGGTGGTGTCTGTCTGCTGAGTTTGGGTGCAGGTGCATGGGCTGGATGCTGTTGTGAGGTGAATGGCTGTTGGGTGGGTGGGTGCTTGCCTTTGTGTATTTTGGGAGGAGGGGTCACAGACACACTGGGAGAGGACACAGGGGACGTGTGCATGGATGTGGGGGTGGCGACTGCCCGTGAGGGGTGTATTGTGATGGGCGTGCTGGTGATGGAGGTAGTGGATGAGGATGTAGTGCAGGCAGGTGTTAGTGGAGATGCTACTGGGAGGGAGATGAACGATGAGGAGGAGGGGTACACAGTGGAGGCAGTGGATGTTGGTGTGTCTGCATGGGGATGGTGCTTGTGTGAGTGCCTGTGAGATGAAGTGTGGTGCTTTTGTTTGCCAGAGCCACTTCTGTGTGTTGATTTGGGTGAATGCTGGTCTGAAGGTGTGCTTGGGATAGGCTGGGATTGAGGGGATTGGGTCTGGGTAGAGGAAGTTGGAGGAGGGAGGCTCTGTGTTGGGCCACCACGTCAGAGTGAATGCCCTCCAGGTATGCATTTGTTGTTGCAAATGCCTCTCGCCACCCTGGATGGCATTCAGTATGGTTGACTGCTCAACAGTGAGGGATCTCAGGAGGTCAATAGCCTCCTCACTGAGGGCAGCAGGGCTGACTGGAGCAGGGCCTGAGGTGCCTGGGGCAAAGGAGATGCCCACCCTCCTGGGTGAGCGGGCACAGGAAACACGCTGAGGGGCTGCTGAGAGGGCGGTGCTGGTAGGGGGGGTGGTGGCTGTACCTGTTGTTGGGTGGGCACAGAGGTGTCTGCCACCGCCAAGGAGCTTCCATCGGAGGAGGTGTTTCTGTCCATGGTCTCCCCTCCTGTCCCCGTCGTGGAGCTCCCCTTGCCCTCTGTCCCACTGGTGTCCCCACCCTCAGTGGATTCGGCCTCTAGGCCCATGTGGGATGCAGCTCCCTCCGTCGTCAGTGCCTCTTCTCCTCCCCCAGATGATGCTAATGCGCACAAGGACAGGGTGACAAAACAAAAAGGGGGGGAGAGACAGAGGATACACTTGGTCAATGCGAGCAACACCACTACCATTGGCGTACAGAACACACAGGGAGCAGCCCTATGCACTAGGCCATGCACTACCAGTTACTAAGATAGTCACCAGCCCATGGGGTACAATGCCTACCACCATTAGCTGCAGAACTGAAACCCACAGGACCCTGCCCAGTAGTAGATGCCCACTAACACTATTGGGGTAGGAGTGCTTCAGAGCCTGCCCAACAAGGGACCTACCCTGCCATCTTCGCCCTGGCCTGGGGGCACCCACAACACACATCCCCCACCCAGGTAACTCTTAACACGTGCAAAGTCATGATTCCGAATCTGTACTCACCCCCTTGTGGCTGCTGTGTTACCTTCAAGCGCCCATCCAACTCCGGATAGGCCACCGCCAGGATGTGGAACATCAGGGGGGTCATGGTGCTGCGGGCACCCCTTCCTCGTTGGGAGGCCAGCCACAGCTTGGCTTCAGTTATCTTCTTTGCCCAGTGGTGCAGGTCCTCTCACCTTTTGCAGCAGTGGGTGCTCCGCCAGTCAAAGACCCCTAGGGTCCGCACCTCTTTGGCGATGGCACGCCAAATACCCTTTTTCTGGTGGGCGCTGACCTGCAGGGAAAAGACAGCAGAAAAAGGATTAATCATACGTTCCGGACTGTCATCCTCATGGCCGAGCATATCCCTCCCAACCCATTACGCACATATATTGACCACCATACATGCAGCACTCTGCCCAGGACCCCTCAGCCCACCCCTACAAATGGCTTACACATGCAGCACTCCATACATTCATGGCCCACACATCATGCTCACACTGTACTCACCTGTGTGTCTGGAGACGCGTAGAGTAACGTGTACTGGGGTAGGACCGCATCCACCAGTTTCTCTTACTCCTCCTCAGTGAATGCAGGGGCCCTTTCCCCGGACACATGAGCCATTGTCGCTTCCAGACTCATGTCACAGCCGCACTTACAGTGTAAGTCCTCTCCTGTTGAAGGTCAGGTAGCAAGTGAGTGAACAGGTAGAAAATGGCGGTCACGTCCGTGGAGGTGCGTACCGTCACCGCCGGCGTACATCGCCATTGGCTCCTGGAACCCATTGGGTCCAATGATAACCAATGCAAATTTGCACGGCGGTCTTCTACCGCCTACCGCAATGGCGCACAACGCCAGCAGAATTACCTCATTTCCACTTGTCCCTCCTCACAGGTCAGGCAGCCGCCATTTCAGGGGGGCACAAGGCATGGCACCTAACTGCGTCACAGCAGACACTGCATAGCAACTGACTGTCGGATTCACATAGTGGTTCAGTAAAGGAATGAAATCATCATTACTGCAATAGATGTGTGAATATGACCCTCTGCTCACGTTTTCTTCCATAGGCGTCAACCGCTGAGGCTGAATATGAGTTGGCGACATCCTCCGGTGTACAGACCCCTGGTGGACCTTGGGACAATGGAGGACAGACACATTATCCTAACCTACAGACTTGATTGGGCCACAATACAAGAACTGGGTGCCCAATTGGAGCTAGACCTGATGTCAGCTATCCGCCAGCCCACAGGTATCCCCCCTCTAGTGCAGGTCCTGTCAGTTCTCCATTTCCTGGCAAGTGGTTCTTTCCAAACAACAGTGGCCATGGCATCAGGGATGCCTCAGCCAATGTTCTCCAACGTGTTGACCAGAGTGTTGTCAGCCCAGCTGAAACAAATGCGCAGCTACATCGTATTCCCCCACGTGGATGATTTGGCCACAGTGAAAGCTGACGTTTATGCCCTGGGACATATCCCCAACATCATTGGTGAAATTGATGGTACAAATGTGTCAGGAATAGAAAAAGCTATCACTCTATGAATCTGCAGATGGTGTGTTTGGTGGACAGGTACAACTCCCATGTGAATGCCCATGACACTTTTATCTTGAGGAATAACAGCATCCCATATGTGATGGGGCAACTCCAGAGGCACCGGGTGTCGCTAATAGGTGAACCCAAGGCCCCCACACAGTATAAATAGGTGTCTGGGTATGGGGTTGTCTCTACGGGTTAGTGTGTGTCTAACAGGTATCCCTCAATATTTGCGGATGACTCTAGTTACCCCAACCTCTCATGGCTACTGACCCCAGTGAGGAATGCCAGGACAAGGGCAGAGGAACATTACAATGAGGCACAAGGGTGTACAAGGAGGATTATTGAAAGTACCTTTGGCCTCCTGAAGGCCAGGTTCCGGTGCCTCCATCTGACAGGTGGATCCCTGTACTACTCACCCAAGAAGGTGTGCCAGATCCTCGTTGCATGTTGTATTTTGCACAACCTGGCCTTGAGATGCCAGGTGCCTTTTCGGCAGGAAGATGAGCCTGGAGATGGTCTTGTGGCAGTGGTGGAGCCTGTGGACAGTGAGGAAGATGAGGCAGAGGAAGAAGATGTTGACAACAGAAGTATTATAATACAGCAGTACTTCCGCTGACACACAGGTAAGACACTGTAACTTCACTTAACTTTTCAGTTTTCTGTTGGACAGTGTACATGGCAGCCTGATTTCCCTATGTCTATGGCCACTTACAGTACCCTTTGGCATCTCTATTTTCAGATCTCTGTGTCCCACTCTGGCTCCTGCTGGTCATTCCAAAGTATATTTAACTGTACATATGACTTGCAATGCTTTTATAATGTTGAACTAATACATTTCAATTGTTTGACAGACTCTCGATTTGTATTTTTTCCAAGGGTGTTTATTTAAGTGCTCATAGGTAGAGGGGGATGTGCAATGGGCTAGGGTGATGGTGGTGGAAAGTCCAGGGTAGAGTCCAGTCTCTTGGTCTTACAGGTGCATTGTCCAATGGGGCATAGGAAGGGGAGTAATGGCAGTTCAAGATGGACAGGGTGACAGAGTGGGACAGAAGGGTGACAATCAGGAGAATCTTATTTCCTGGCGGGGGTCTTGGCAATGTTCTCTGGCTTCTGCCTGGATTGCAGGGACCATTTGCGGGGTGGTTCTCCTTCTGCAGGGGGTGGGGTGCTGGTGGCCTGTTTGTCCTGTGGCGGGGCCTCCTGTCCACTAGCACCGGCAGAGGTGGAGGGCTGTTCTTCGGTGTGGCTAGTATCAGGGCCCATTTGTTTGCCACTGCCTCCTTCATGGTCTTGCCCCTGTCTGCCAGCACCCCTGCAATGGTGACCAAGATGGTGTATATGTTTTTGAGGTCCTCCCTGATACCCTGGTACTGTCCCTCCTGCAGCCGCTGGGTCTCCTGCAACTTGTACAGTATCTGGCCCATGGTCTCCTGGGAATAGTGGTATTCTCCCAGGATGTTGGAGAGTGCCTTCTGGAGAGTGGGCTCCCTGGGCCTGTCCTCCCTCTGTTGCACAGCAGTCCTCCCACCTTCCCTGTTGTCCTGTGCCTCTGTCCCCTGAACCGTGTGCCCACTGCCACTGACCAGGTCCCTGATCGTCCTGGGTTTGTGGGGTTGCCTGGGGTCCCTGTAGTGGTGGACACACTGCTGATTGACGTGTCCTGGGGACAGTGGCATGGGCCCACTGGATGGGTGCTGTGGTGATGTTTCCTGGGGGGGAGGCTCTGTGGTGGGTTGGGACTGTGGGCGGGTAACCGACTGTCCAGGGGTCCCTGATGGGCCAGGTTGGTCATCCTGATCCAGGCGTGTAGAGCTGCCGTCGTCACTGTGGGCCTCTTCTGGGGGGACTGGATGTAGCTGGCACCTCCTCTCCGGTGACGTTGAGTAGGGGTCCTGTGGGGATGCGAAAGCAGTGGTATTGTATCTGCGTGTGCCATCTTGGGAATGGGTGTGTTTCCCTGTATGATTGTGATTTCCCTGTCAGCTTTGCCTTATGTGCGTGGTGATTTTGTGGGCTGGGTGAGTCTCTCTACTGGGCATGCTGTGGGGAAGGGTGTCCATGCAGGTCTGTGATGGGGCTCCATGGATTGGTGTTAAATGCAGGGCTTGTTATTGGGATGGGTGGGTTGTGATAGTGGGGTATGTTTGAGTTGGTGGAGTGATGGGGGTGAGGGTAGGGGTAGGAGTTTGTGATGGCATGCAGGTAGGGTGGGGGGATACAGTAGTACAAATTTGACTTACCAGAGTCCAGTCCTCCTGCTACTCCTGCAAGGCCCTCAGGATGCATTATTGCCAAGACTTGCTCCTCCCATGTTGTAAGTTGTGGGGAAGGAGGTGGGGGTCCACCGCCAGTCCTCTGTACGACTACCTGGTGTCTTGCAACTACGGAACGTACCTTCCCCTGTAGGTCGTTCCACCTCTTCCTGATGTCATCCCTAGTTCTGGGGTGCTGTCCCACGGCATTGACTCTGTCCACGATCCTCCGTCATAGCTCCATCTTCCTTGTAATGGACGTCTGCTGCACCTGTGAACCGAATAGCTGTGGCTCTACCCGGATGATTTCCTCCACCATGACCCTTAGCGCCTCCTCTGAGAACCTGGGATGTCTTTGGGGTGCCATGGTTGTGGTGTGAGTGGTATGTGTGAGGATGTGTAGGGTAATGTGTGGGGTGTTATGTTGTGAGGTACGTGGATGGTGTATGGGTGATTATGTATTATGCCTCTGATTGAGTGGGTTTTCCTGGCTTGTCTCTCTCTGCTTGCCATCTTTTTTTTCGCTGTAAGGGGTTGTGGGTAATGTGGGTGGGTGTTTTATAGTGGTGTGTGTGTGGTGTGTGTATGGGTATTAGGTGTGTGTAGTTAGAATTGTCCAATGTGGTGTAGTTTTGTAAGTGTGAGTGTATTTGGAGCGCAGCTGTGTGTACCGCCAATGGTTTACCGAGGTTGAAAGACTGCCGCAGTGATTCGTGGGACATGATACTGTGGGCATACTCCTGCTGCCGTAACGGTGTGGGGTTGGATACCACCAGTTTATCACTGACCTTTGGTCTGGCAGACTTGTGTTGGTGTCAGTATAGTGGCGGATTTCTTAGTGTTGGTCATGATACCCGTAGCGGAATACCGCTGCGGTCACAGTATGTTGGCAGCCGTCAGCACGGCGGTAGGCAGCATTTACTGCCAGGTTGTAATGAGGGCCAAAGTGTCCCCAAACAAACTTTAGTACTGTCAAAGAGCAGTCCAGTACTTGGGATAGGTCATTAAAAGGGAGACTGATGAAGTTCAACATGATTATCTAGATGTCACAGAATTATGCGCCAAGACAAGACAAAAAGATGAACTATTGATTAAGCCTGATTATGTAATCTTTGTTCAAGGCTCTGTCAGAGAAACCATTCTGGTGCTCTGAGAGCAGCTTACGCTGTCTGTACAATTCAAGAAGTTGTAGAAGCTTTATGGCTTCGAGGTGTTTCTTCAGCTGTAGTTGCAGAATTGATTGCCCTGCCATGGGCATGCAGTCTGTCAGCCGAATTGAGACTTACTATATTTACGGATAGTCAATATGACTTTGGTGTGGTCCATGACTTCAGAGTGCAATGGTCACAAAGGGGTTTTATATGATCATGGGAAACCCCAATTAAGAATGTGTATCATGTGACGCTACCACAAGAAGTTAAATGTGCAGCTCACAGAATTGACAATGTCTGTGTCACATTAGGAAATTACTTTGCTGATGAAGTTGCACAGTATGGTGCACTTGTGACCTGCACATTTAATGGTACCTCCACAAATGAGTCTAATGAGGACTCTGATTTTTCAATGTTGTTGTCTATTGCTGGTAAAAGTAAGAAATGTTGCAGGAGGATGTTTCAGAAGATGAGCAGCAGGGATGAATAAGGGCAGTAAGTGGATAAAATGCAAATGACATTTGGCTTTCAGCAGATGGAAGATCTGTGTTACCAAACAGTAAGTTGTATCCCATGACACAACATTTCCATGGTCCTACACATTTAGGAAAAGATGCAATGGTGAGATTATTCAGACAGAGTTGCTTTAATCCAAGGTTTAGGATGCTTGCAGAAGAATTTTGCCATCACTGAGTGATATGCCAACAGATGAATGTAAGGAGAAAAACAATAGTTACACTGAGCCATTTACGAAGATCAGGTGGTCTCTTCAACAGGATACAGGTGGACTTTATCAAGATGCCTGTGTGCAATAGGCTGAGATATGCCATAGTGTGCATAGATGGGTAACAAACCCGGAGAAATGTCTGTCTCACTGTAGCTAAACTGCTGTTACGTGAGCTCAAACTGTGGTTTGGATTCCGGATTTCTCTGAAGTCAGATCAAGGGACTCATTTAACAATGAAGTCCTCAGAATGCATTGCAAGTGGAGCAGATGTTGCATTGTATTTACCAACCAGATGCATCCGGAGTTGTGGAACAACTTAATGGGACTATAAAGTCAAGGTTGGCAAAGGTTTGTGCATTCACTTCACTGAAATGGCCTGATGCATTGCCTTTTGTGTTAATGAGTATCTGTAGTACACCTGACAGAAGAACTGAGTTATCACCACATGGAATCCTCATGAGTTGTGCAATGAGATTGCCTGCAGTGCCTGCAAATGCAATTGTGAACATCACTGATGACATGATACTGGATTAACTCAAATGATTGGCTGATGTGGTCCATTCTGTTTCTCAACAGGTTGGAGCTGTCAGTGCAAATCCCCATCAGGAACAGTTGCATGACCTCAGTCCTGGTGTTACCACTCGAGGTGCCTGTGCGTTCTGCATAGAGTTAGTCCTCAGGTGATAACATGACCCCCTAAGCACATCCCTTCAAGAGCGATAGTGATCATGTAATGGTTTTGCATGACGCTTGGTGGATGTGTGGCTGGCAATGATATGGGGGTGCATTGTGTTGGTATTCCCAGGAATGAAGGAAGATCACCTCTGATCTCTGCCTTCTTTTTGTCCCTGTGGAACCGTAATGCTCAAATTCTCGCAAGATCCCAGCATTACATACAACAGGAGGTCATGTGGTAAGGTGGGCGAGGATTATGTCTAGCGCACCCCCTTTGCCACAGTGCCAGGCTTTGGATCCTCTTATGGGAAGAAGGATCATTGCTTGGCTGCCCCCAGATGCTCCTTTTCCTGTTTTGGCTGTGTGGCCTCCCTGCTGAGCGGTGCTGGTGCTCGGCTACACGTTTCTTGCCGTACGGAGACAGATACTTTGAAACGGCCTGTCCTGGCTGCTTCTTCTTCCTTTTACAACCCTGTGTCTTACAGAAACAGCTTCTACCCAACATTGTTAGCTTTTCACATTCCTGGAATTCCTGTACTGGATAATCACAAATTTGCTGTCTAGCTGCTATTACTGCAAACATGGGTCTCACATTCTGTTCTGTTCAGTTCAGTGCACTGTACCTATGATTTAATGGGCAGTAGTTTAGAGGAATATTTTATTTTTTGTTTTTGTTGTTGGCTTAAAATCCCTCATCGCCCTTGCAATTCTATAAGCCATTTTGTGTTTTTTGTGAACAAGCTTCAGGAGTACCTACTCCTTTTTCCCACTTGCATATTTTACCCTAACCGTACGAAACTTTGACCTTGGACTCCCTGGTTTCTCAAGGAAGGAATTGGAGCCTCTTTACTAGACTGTATTCATTTAGCTTTCATTTACTCTAAATCTCCTATTGTATTGAATATATCCTTGAATAATCCTCCCTCGTTCTCCATGTGGATTATGGGGATTGATGACATTGGTAATATGTTTTGACTGGAGAGTGCCTATTTTTGGATGTGTGGAATGGTATTGGGGAGGTGTGTATTATTGAATGCTAGTTGCTTAACTCATGTTTTGTGGTTGTGTTTTATAGGAATGTGTGCCCAGTGGGTGTTTCCCCAGGAAGGACAAGACCATCTCCCTTAATGTCGGAAGCACTTTAGCTGGAATTATATTCTTCTCGCTATTTCTTTTCTTTCTTTCCCCTTAAGGCTAACTGCACATTCTGATACCTTGGTGTGGAGGGTTAGCCTGTAATTGAGAGGACGGACTATCTCCATTTCCGCTGATCCTGGGTTACAGGTAAGTGGGACCGTGACTCACTGTGACTTTGTCCTGCTGAAGTAGCATGTTTGGAAGTTGTGCTTGGAGCTTAGGTGGAAAGGCTTCTACCAGGTGATCTTAGTCACCAACAATCCTGTTAAATGTGCCAGTACACCTAATTGGGTGCATGCCTCACATACCCAGAGAACAAGGAATCCATATAAAGAAATCGTGTTCTATGAACCTGAACCAAGAGCACTGGTGTATGTACCACCGTAAGTTGTATAACTTTGAGGTAAAGTAGCGCAAGCGGCCGAACAGCAGAGAAGAGAAAGGGATGAAGAACCCCAGACGGGTGTATCAGTCCAGAATTTTGACATTTCGTACAGTGGCATTGAAACGTCTGGTAGAGGAGAAGGAAAAGAAGTGAACGTTTAGGCTGAACTGACAGTTGAAGCACCACCGAACAAAGAGGATGATCCAGGCAAAGGTCCAAGTACTGGACCAAGAAAAATCTCTTACAGTATTTGATGGCCAAGAAGTTATGGTTGAAAAAAATTAAGATCAAGTGTGTCAGTTGAACTTGTACCATCTACAATTGCAGAGGAGGCAGAGTCAGGTGGTATAAGTGACATGAAGATGATCAACAAGCCCCAAGGAGATCAAAGGGAGCAAGAGTGCTTTGCCTGAGGTATTCTGTACCTGGATGGACATAACTGAGTGAACCAAGTCCTGAATATTTCTTTTTCAGGTTTAGCAGATGTGAGCAGAGAACTGTTTGAACCCCCCTGACATCACACTGAAAACAGAGCTGGAGAAAAATAAGTCACTGAAAATATTTTCTGAACGGAAAATTGTCTTGAGAAACCTTGTTGAAATAACAACTACTGAGGATACACCTGGAACCCAAGTGGGTTGCAGTGTCATAGTTGCCCCTGTAATGTCAAATCCTATGCCAACAGCTCTCTTGCCAGAACAAGTTATCACTGGTGACATACTTGGAACTCAAGGAGTTTCTATTTCTAATACTGGAATGTTGGGTTTCACACCAATAGTACCCTTGATGGGACAAGTGATTACGGATGCTCTATCTGGGACCCAAAAAACTCCTGTCTTCAGTATTGCCCCAGTTTCAAGTAGCTCAAAAAGCTACAAACTTACAGCAGATGGGGGCCTCTTGTTTGTTCCAACTTGTCGCACCAACTTCTTTGCAGTGAAACTTTAACTACAGAGATTCTTTTGGAAAATATGACTAAATCATTTCTATGGAGGAGTCTCAAGTGGGGGTCAAACAGATATGACAGGGCTGAGTCCGTCATCCTCCTTCGCACCCCTTTCACACACTTTGCACAGTGAGATATAGATTTTTGAAAAGATGGTATTGAAAGATATAAATGCTCTAAGTAAGAAAAGGAAATATGTTGAATACAATCTTACATACAATGAGTGCATGGCCACAAAAAAAACTGAAGGGAAACCCTGACGTGGTAATAAAAGCTGTGGATAAGTGGGGTGACATAGTCCTACAAGATATGGCAGACTATTGAAAATAAGTTCTGAACCATCTCAGTGATGTTCGACCATAAGATCTGATGTGACCCAACGAGAGAAATTCAAATGAAGATTACTTGAGGCAAAATTGGGCCTAGATCAGGGATTTTTAGGTAAAAATTAGTATCAGTTTCTTAATAAAGAACACCCAGGAATAACTGTGATATATATCTTCCCTAAGGTACACAAAAGATTGGAGAATTGCCCAGGTATACCAATTGTGTCGGGTTGTGGATCCAATTTAGAACCACTTTGGCAGTACTTGGATTTTTTCCTGAAGCTATTCTTACCGTTAACAAGCTCATATGTGAGGCATAGTATGCATCACATTACTATGTTTGAGGATATGCCTTTGAACAAAACCGCCATTGTTTTGTTCACGATGGACATACTGTCCCTGTACACAAGTATTCCCCAACAGGAGGCTTTATGGGTAGTAACAAATATACTGGATTCTTGTCCCCAACCAGTACAGGTACCAACTTGGTTTCTAGTTTCATTGATAGAAATAGCCATGCCGAAGAAATAATTCCAGTTTGATAAATGTTTTTATTTTCAAGTAAAGGGTGTTCATGGTTGACTTTGAGACACAAAATATTTTCAACTTGGGAGAGCGTAGCTTATATACTCAATATTAACATGAAATGTTTATGAACTAATGTGTAATAAAGCCGCATAGAAAAAGTATTAATGTATTTTTGCTAAACATATGCTTGAAATGTGCCCACGGGGAGTGGCCGCCAATATATACGATGACTAATGAAACTGATTAATAATGATTAAATGTTATATTAGAATATGATTTTGCACTAATATTAAAAGGTTATGGGGGTTATTACAACTTTGGAGGAGGTGTTAATCCGTCCCAAAAGTGACGGTAAAGTGACGGATATACCACCAGCCGTATTACGAGTTCCATAGGATATAATGGACTTGTAATACGGCTGGTGGTATATCCGTCACTTTACCATCACTTTTGGGACGGATTAACACCTCCTCCAAAGTTGAAATAACCCCCTATATGTTAAAGTTTTGCTTAGGCCTTAGTTAGCATGAGTCGAGGCCTAGCTGCCCGGTTTCATATTAAATGTGTTTTTCTAACGTGCAGTGTGCTGACTTGTTGAAGGACATGAACTCTTGTTTTTCCAAAGCTAGAAGATGAATTTAACTGTAGTAGATCCGTTCTCATGAAATTCAACTGGCTTAGTGAAACATTCTTGCTGAATGCAACAGTGTAGACTACTCGCAGGTACAAGGTCGCCTGAACTGGTACAGACAATAGAACCACTGACTAAAGATGCAAAGAAGACCACGAGAGTATGAAATCATACCAGACATTCTACCCGCTGAAGACGTCAATCATAAGGACCAATAAACTACATGAGAACAGTTATGGGGTCAAAATTTGATGAGCTAATAGAAACTCTATTGGAGGGAGATAGTGGGGTGCAACCCCGCAACCAATTACATTTTAGGGGACTGTACAACGAAAAAGGGATAAAAACCCTTGACATAAGGAAATGAGTTAGTTAGGGAGATGCTGATGCGATTTGCTATGACCCAGACACTTTGTCACTCTGAATAGAGACTTTGCTGTTTGGCTCTTAAAACCATCCTTACCTTATTTTGCCCGTTTACACTTTACCTCCTTATGAGGGAAGTGCCCCCTTTTTACCCGACTGCTGAATTCCTGGCTGATGGCGAATCAACTGATGCCCTGAGGACGAAGACTGAACCTGGGTGCTGACCCAATACGGAGGGTAACTGTATGACAATGATATTGTAATTGTCTGTTTGCTTTTCCTTTCTAGGTACCAACTGCTTCTTTTGACAGACACCAAATTGGTGTTACTAAGTTGTTTTGCATGAAGCCCAACATGCCAATGCTAATTCGAGGTTAGATGAGGGGTTCACTAAACTGACGCAAATAGACAAATGACTGAATCTATGCTTTGTTGAATAACGTGATAATGATACTCTGCTAAGGATAACCTATGTTGACGCTGTGTTATATTCTTTTTAAGGTAAATCAGCTTTATTAAAATCAAAATACATATGGGTTATATACTAACAATACAAGATATCTGTCATAATGATAATTATATAATTTTAGAACGAGTTGTAAAAGCTGTTTAACATTTTAAAGTATAAAAAAAGGGAGGAAACAAGGAAAACAGGACAAGACCATTTACAATGCGAAAAATGCATTGGAACTTCAACAGTTAAATATAAGAAAGAAAAGAAAGAAAAAAAAGGTAATATTCAAAAAAGCATAAATGTAAGCTAAGTTAAAATTTACTCAAGAACAGAGAAAATAAAGAATTCATGGTGGTTTAAAATTCTCAGATAATGTACAATTAGTAGAATGACAAGCAACAGCATTAAGATAATCAGTCAAAGGTAACCAGTACAAATCTCTATTTATGGAAGGGCAGCATAAAGAGGTAAAAGCAATATCTCATCTATGGTAGTGACAAACATTATTCCACCAAGCTTTATAGGAAATATTGGATTAATTTTTCCAATTGAGAGTAACTTGTTGAAGGCCAAAGCTAACATGAGATCCAACAATTTTAAATTATCATCATCTGAAACAATGTCAGCAGAGAGACTTCTCCAAAAAGAGAGAGTAGGAGGACATTCAAAAAGGATATGCATAAGATCTCCCTTTGGGCTATCGCAGGATCAGCAACTTGGAGTGGAGGATTCAGAAAATCTTGCTATAGTAGAAGGGGTAAAATAAAGTCTGTGATAAAGAAAGAAAAGTGACTGTGTGGTGGAAGCTGATCTGGATATTTTATAAGATCGATGCTACACCTTATTCCAAAAGGAAACAGTCCAGGTACATCCCAAATCCAATTCCCATTGAGATTCAATTTTAGATTTAG
Source organism: Pleurodeles waltl (assembly GCF_031143425.1). Lineage (NCBI taxonomy): Eukaryota > Metazoa > Chordata > Amphibia > Caudata > Salamandridae > Pleurodeles > Pleurodeles waltl. The sequence continues at coordinate 152,272,389 of NC_090450.1, read as the reverse complement.
GATGCGTCAAAACAGGAGACTGAAAAAAGTTTATAGATATTTGATGCCTTAGGATATGAGATAAGAAAGGAGGATAAAGAAAAGACTAATTCCGAAGAAGAAGAAGAAGAAGGGGAAGGCAAGGAAAAAAGTACATCAAGAATAATATTAATAAGAAGAAGATATTTAGGCATAAATGAATTGGGACAATGAAATAGAAGTTGGAATTGTGAAAAAGAAAGTGGAGTATTATTGGAGAATAAATCCTTGACCCAAACTATATTTCTCTGTCGCCAGGATTTCCAAAATAAGTTTTTTTTATTAATAGTGATAAGACAATAATGCCAAATAGGGGAATTCAGAAAAATGGAATGAGAAACCGAAGGAGGTAAATAGTGAGAACGCAGAAGAGAGCAAGCATGTTTAAGAAGTAGAGAGGAGATAAGTGAAATATTATAGGAAAGGATCCCACCTCACTAGGTGAAAAAGGCAAAAGAAAAGAACACTCAATATCCAACCATAATGGAGTAAACCTAGAGTCTGACAGGGACACCCACCTAGAAGCTTGGCGTAAACAAAAGGATTTGTGATACAATCTAAAATCAGGAAAATTGACTCCTCCCTCCCGTTTAGAATGGCGAAGCTGACTAAGAGAAAGTCTAGATTTCTTATTGTTCAAGACAAATTTAGCCAATTTGGAGTCCAATTGCGAAAGAAAAGGTACCAGGTAAAGGAAGCGGAATCATGGATAGGATATATAATATGTTAGGAGAAATCATCATTTTAATGGAATCAAGACAACCCCACCAAGATAAAAATAAGTGATTCCAAGCCAGAATCGATCCATCAACTTTCTCTAAAGCCTCTGAAATATTTACTTCAATGGACTTTTTAATGGATGAAGTGAACCTAAATATTTAATCTTGGAAGAATTCCAGTGGAAACCAGGGATATCAAACGATGCTTTAAAACAAAATTGTGTTAAAGGGAGGATTTCAGTTTTATCCGAATTTATCTTATAACCTAAAATCAAGGAAAAATCCTCAATTTCCCAAAGTAGAGACGGAATCGAGACCTCAGGGTTTGAGATCTATAAAAGTATATCATCTGCATATGCCGTTAATTTTAAATGTTTCTCACCATACTGGAAACCTTCAATTGTTATTTCTAAAACTGGATTGAAAGGGATCGAGAGCTAGAATAAATAGGAGTGGAGAGACCGGACACCCTTGACGTACACCTCGGCGCAATACAAAATATCTAGACAATTTCCCATTTACCGATATCGATGCCATTGGAGATTGATAAAGCAAAGAGATAAATGAAATGAAATGAGGCCCTAAACCATGGCAGGCTAAAGCTTTTAATAGAAAAGACCAATCTAACCGGTCGAATGCTTTCTCAGCATCTATGGAAATTGCCGCTAGAGAATACGACAGAGCGGGAGCCTTGCTGAGTACATTAAAGAATGTTCTAGAATTGTCAGAAGCAGGTCTACCTTTGACAAAACCCGTTTGTTCCTTACTTATCATCGCAGGTAAAAGGGTATCAAGACGTAGGGCTAATAATTTAGCAAAGATTTTATAATCTGTATTAAGAAGAGAGATTGGTCTAAAATTTTTACAAAAAGTATGCTCCTTACCGTCCTTTGGAATTAGGCAAATCGAAGCTTCCTGAAATGTGCCCCCTGTAAACCAGAATCTATGAAGAATTGGAAAAGTTGAAAAAGTTTAGGAAGTAACAGGTCAGAAAAATGTAAATAAAATTCCACTGTAAATCCATCCGGACCAGGAGTTTTCCCTTTTTTTAGAGATTGAAGGGCTTTAAAAATTTCTAACGAAGTAATATCTGCTTCAAGTGAAGTAGCATCAATCAGTGTCTTATTAGGGTTTGGAATATTCTTAAAAAAATCATCAATCTGTAAGGGGGTCGGGACTGACCCAGGAGTATAAAGTGTCTGGTAATAATTAACAAATTCAGCTAAAATATCTTCATCCTTAAAAAGTGACTCACCAGTATCTAAAACAATAGACTTCACATTATGGCGTTGCTTTCGAACTTTTAAATAATTAGCCAGAAGCTTCCCCGCTCTATTTCGACCTCCATAATAATGAGCACTACTACGTAGAAGAAAAGAGGAAGCATTATCCATTGAGATTTTGTTAAATTTTTGTTTTGCCTGAATAAGTTCTTGTATATTAAAATTGGAGGAGGAAGAATAGTACTGATGTTCTAAGCGTTTAATTTTGAGAAGCAGTGCTTGATGCTGGGCATTGAAAGATTTTTTTTTATTAGAGACAAAATGTATTATATGACCACGAGCCGCCGCCTTAAACGAATCCCATAACAATTGTGGAGAAACGTGAGAATCTTCAGTAAATCGAAAAAAATTGTCCGCAAAGGCAACAAAGGAAGTGGAAAATTTAGAATCAAGTAATAAAGAGTTATTAAATCGCCACCTATTGGACTTGGAATGCACCGGGAGCAAGTCAAAATCTGTAATGACTGGGGCATGATCAGATATTACCGTAGGTTCAATGGAGGAGTTAATAAGATTTTGGGATAATTATTTAGAAACAAAAATATGGTCAAGTCTAGATAAGGAGCCATGTGGTGAAGAATAAAACAAAAAATCCCTATTATCAGGATTGCAAGTTCTCCATGAGTCAATTAAATTACATTGTGAGAAAATTCCTTAAATTGTTTATGCATTTTATGGGGAGAAAATTTAATTACAGATTGCCTATCTATAAAGAGATCAAGAATTTGATTGCAATCCCCTCCAATAAGAAGAAAATCGTCATTATAATGCAATTTTTTTTAGTAATAGTGGGCCAGAAAAGATAATATGAATTATTTGGACCATAAATATTACCAATGGTCATTGTAATCCCATTAATACTGAGCCTCACAAAGAGCCACCTACCATCAGAATCTGAGTCTTGCGAAATACCATTAACTGATAATTTTTTATGGCAAAGCACAATTACACCATTTTTCTTTGTAGATGAAGGTGAAGTTAAAACATTGCCCACCCAGCCTTTTTCTAAGTTTCAGAGCTTCAGAGTCCGTCAAATGGGTCTCCTGTAGAAGAACCAAGTCTGGGTTATATTTAGATAAGTGGGATAAAATTCTCTGCCTTTTGATTGGATTAATAAAAACCTTTGACATTCCAAGAAACAACCCTGAATTTACGTCACATAACCATATATATACACGAAAGCCCTTGTACCATAAATAACTGAAAATACATATAAGGGGGAAAAAAAAGAAAAAAAAAGGAGAGAAGAGTAAAGGGAAAACAGCAGGAAAAAGGATGGAAAGTAGTCAAGAAAAAAAGAAGAGACACTACATGTCAAATAAAGACGACTGCAAAAACATACCTGAGATGAATGAACAATAGGGGAGGGGTGGTGACAGCACAGACTAGAGACCGCACAGCAAGGGAACAGAACGCATTAACGGACAAAGGTTATGAGCAAAAATAATGATTATAGAACACCAGGACCCTGTGAAAAGAATACAATACATTAACAAAAAAGGGTCTGTAGTAACGTCAATATAGTATACTGTATAAACTGCATATAAAGGACCATCAATTCTATCGTAATAATAGTGAAAGGGCATAATAAATTAAGAAACATATATAGTCAATGTGTAGAAGGACCAGCTGATTCCATAGAATTTGTAGAGTGTAGTCGTAGAAAATCACAAAGAACTGCAGGAGAGGTAAATGAAGTGGTCTTGTTTTGATATGCCACTTTGAACAAACATGGATGGAATAATCCAAAACGAGCTCCCAAGTCACAAAGCTGTGGACGAAGATCCAAAAACTCTTTCCTCCTGTCTGCTGTAGCTTTGGACACATCCTGTGAAAGGAAGATTTTACTTCCCTGCCAAGAAATTAGTTTTTTGGTTTTCGCAGCGTTAAGAATTCTCAATAAGTTAGTAAATTCAAGAAAGAAAATAATCACGCCTCTTGGTTTAGATGTGGAGGAATGCGGAGAACAATGACCAATGCGGTGTGCTCTTTGGATGTTCAATACTGTAGAAGATGGTAGACCCACCAACTGTGGAAAGAATGAGGTGAAAAATGAAATAGGGTCACTCCCTTCAAGACCCTCCGGTAATCCATAAAGGCGAAGATTATTGCGTCTATTTCTGTTTTTCAAATCCTCCGTAAGAGTCTTCAAGGTTGCCACTTCCTTCTCCAATAATTTTATGTGTTTCATCCTGCACGTCGCTGACTCTTTGTTCCAAAGCAGAGACTCTCACTTCCATTTGAGACCACTTAGAATCAAGATTTTGTATTCGAAAATTAGTTTCTTCAATAAAAGGACGCAATGCACGTATTTCGTCAAGCACAAGTTCAAGAGAGATTGGCAAGGGAGATTTTACTGGTGAAGGTGGGTCCTGTTTGACCCTCTTATGAGTGGATGCAGAAATATGCTGAGGAACTTTAGGCGAAGAAGAAGATGAGGAAGACATCTTTGAGATGGAAGAAGAAGACACAGCAGCAGAAGTGTCCAATTGAAAAAAGTGCGAAGGTTTGTCAGCTGAGGAGGACTGATGCGACAGAGCTTTCATTTTCTTTAGTTTGCCCATATAAAAATAAAAAGCCTTCAATAAGGAAGCAAGTGACACAGGAAGTCCAAAAATATATTAGCGAAACAGCAAAAAATAAAAAAACAGGCTTGTGCAAAAAAGAAAGTCAAATATTCAAAAAAGTATAAGGTAATGGTGAGCAAAGCTAGTCAAAATGTCTGCATTCATGAGGAGAAATGAGAAAACGTCATTAAAGAGTCAGGAAATATGCTAGGCAGTCAAAAATACGATGAAAATGCTCACCAAAACATCCCATGGTTGTTTTTGGGGGAACGACATTAAAAAGAAGAAAAAAAACGGCTCCGGTGGTAGAAATTCATCCGATGATGCACGGAGCTCCGTTATCAGGGGGCCATCTTGGTCGTCGGCTCGCGCGTAGATCTCAACGCCGTGTTATATTCTAATATTCGTGATTCTTGCTTTAATTAAATCTTATCAGAGTTGTCATAGTGTGACTATGCTAAGGTGTTTCTTGGTTTTGAGACTAATACACTTACTAGGAGAATTGTAATCAATAGGGAATAAACTTCATATAATAGTACTAAACTGGTGTGGTTATTCATGACTGCAAGGTCATGGTGGTTCCTGAGTTTTATTAATGTCTTTGACTAATTTGGATTGTCTTATTACTGTGAACCTTGATGACGTTATTGACATATTGATTGACATGCTGATTAGTTATCTCGTCCTAAGGTGTCTTCAATCAGGGTCAAAAGATTCATTGGCCTAAAACGAGTCCCCAAAGTGAGGAAATAAATCATAAAGGGACGCGTTAACAAACTCCTCAAATCCTTTTCTAAGGCTGATCAGGAAATGGTCGATATACATTGATGATGTTTTCTTAATTTGGAGAGGCTCAATAACAGAATTATGTGCGTTGCACACGTGGCTCAAAACGAGGAAAGCAGACATACAATTTACCATGGAATATAGTAAGGACAGTATTCTGTTTTTAGATTTGAGGATAGGGATTGATTAGGTCAAGGTATTTGTGTCCTTGTATAGGAAACCGACTGAGATGAATATACTGTTATAGTAGCAACCATCCGAGGAATTTGAGAGGCAACTTATCATTTGAGCAATTTTGTGCGTATTCGCAGAAACTGCACAAACAAGGCTGATTCATTTAGAGCAGTGGTTCCCAACCTTTTGACTTCTGTGGACCCCCATTTTATCAATACTGGAGCCCGGGGACCCCCACTGAATCATTATTGGAATCCGGGGACCCCCACTGAGTCATTACTGATAGTTGGAACCTAATATTATTACATTTTCTGAGCAGTCACGGACCCCCTGAGGAGTCTTCGCGGACCCCCAGGGGTCCCCGGCCCACAGGTTGGGAACCACTGATTTAGAGAATCTCATATACTTATCAACACACTGATTGAGAGAGGGTATCCGAGAAGATTGGTCAACGAGCAAGGAAGAGAGCGTGATATAACCACAGAGAATGTTTTTTTTGCGCCTAATCAAAGAGAGGACAGCATGAATAGATTAACCTGTGTTACCATATTTGGTCCAGCTAGCAATGCTATAAAAAAGATCTTACCAAAAAATAACTACCCCTTTTTTCTTTTAAAAGAGGAAACAATTTGACGGATGCATTGGTAAGGCTGGCTTTACCTCATTCACTGAAAGTTTCCACTAGCACACTATGGGGTCTTCCAGTTGTGATGGGCCATTATAAAGGTGGTCAATGCTTAGCATGCAAATTTAGCTTCAATACCAATGAGTTTCTCTATGAAAATAAAATGTTTAATTTGACTTATTTTAGCAATTTTAATACACAAGACGTTATCTATGTGACTTGATGTCCGTGCAATTTGATATACATATGGAAGACTACGCAGAAAATAAAATGCAGAATCCTACAGCACAGAAGCAGAATCAAATGCTGAACTGTGGAACTCTACCAGAGACAACAACACAACTGTGAGGATGTGAGGTGGCAGGTCATAGAACAAGTCTTGTTGGAACCTCGTGGAGGAGACAAGAATAGTCTCCTCTCCAAGCAGGAACTCTACTGGATGGAGAAATGCGAGACAATAACAAAAGGCCGCAATACATTGGAGGACTGGACACAGGCTTTAACAGTCTGAAGAGATTCAATGGCCTGAAGGCGAGTTGATTCGCGGGCACCAAGGACTATTTCATCATTAATGGCCTCAATGCCAAATTGGGGAGTATTTGTCACCCTAATATGATATTCATGGGGAGGAACTAATTTGAATTACTTTGATGTCCCCTCGATGTATTCAGTATACAAAGAAGACTTGCTTTTCTAGAAAGTTTCCCGTAAATTATTATTATTATTATTTTATTTTCTTGTGCTAAACATTATGCACATTTGTCATTGTAACGGTAGGTCATTTTTCATAGTTCGAACCAACATATACAATTCTGTGATTGGCCCAATCCAGCTTGCGAATTTCACACCTTAGAGGTCCTATGTATTCTACCACAACAGACAGGCGATTATTATTACTATTATTATTGTATTATACCTACATGGGTGATTCCTTTTTGCCCATTAACAAATGTAATTTGAATAGACGGGTTTTAATGGAATTCAGTCCCTTAGATCCACAACTGGTCATTCCACTTCTGAACACCGGAATCACTCCATGGCCCTCACATGCACGTTACTTGCACCAAAATCTATTTAGGTTTGTTGTTTCAGCACAATCGGAAAGATGCAAGCTGGCGTGCACCGTCTCGCTGAAATAAGTAGGTTTTCGTTGGCGCACGTAATTATAGATTAGATGACTTTTATATGGACAGACTGTATTTTACTTTTAGTGACTTTAAGAAATTTGTTTGGTATTTATTTTTAGACTTGTGAAGAAATAAGTTGTTACTGAAGGGAGAAGCATGGCCGTATGTTTTAATAAGGAATCACTTTCCAACCCTAGAGGTTTATACATGTTTGCGACTCGCATTGCATGTAGCCACGAGTAATGGCTTATTGTGAGACATTTATTATAAAAATGGTGTGGCAACCACACAATGACTTTTGATTTTTATCGCGGATTGGGGCCACATAGATTATTCCTGATATCATCAGGGAATTTCAGCCATTGGTGCTTTGATGTGGGTAATGTGAATGTATATTGTTGTTTCCAGTTAGAGTTATTTAATTTGTCAGTGATTGTTACTGTGGAGATTTACACACATAAAGGGAAAGGGAGATTTGCCCCCCACACAATAGAAGATACATTAGGACTTTTGTTTCTTTTCAATAGGAGGAACGGTTGATGTTAACTGGGAGTAGAAACAGTTTAAAGAAAGTCACACTAAAATCTTTAGCATTATTTGATCTGTGGTAAGGAGTTATTACATTGCTTTTAAAAAAATGGAAACATTTGTGGGCGTTTATATGGATAGGAAGATGACCAAAGCTTAGCAGGGTCAATAAAATGTTCGAATTGGGATACTTAAGAAATACAGACTGTTCCTGTGATTACTGCTTGGGATGTGACTGTTCCAAACACATCCCACTGTACTTTGTCATATGTGGAAAGAGCGGTTGTGTATTTATTTATATATTATGGTCGTAAATATAAAATTAGGATAATTGGCGCAAAGAAATGCAGAAGTTTTTTATCTGGAATATATCCCATTGTACTTAAGTCATATATGGAAATAGAGGCCATGTTTTTATGGCATGATAATATCTCTGCTCACATTAGTCAGTCACTAGGATACACGGCTAAAGTAAATGATTATTGGAGGAGACTGAAAAAAGATTTTTCCATTTATTTTGGGTGTTGCCCATAAAAAGGCTATCTGTCCTGGTGATGACCCATTATTGATTTGTCCTTATATGCCGGGTCGAAACATCGACATAATTTGATGTGGATAATTGTTGAGATGAATAGTGGCTTCTAGACACCTGGATTGAAGGGGTCTCTTTGAAGATCATTAATATTTTTAGCCACACCTCTGTATATATTGTATATAACACTTTGGCACTTTATCTATCACATTATACACTCTCAGTGCGCTGTCACTTTAGGAGCACCTGAATATTTGAGTCTTGTTTTTAATTTGTAATCAATATGAAACTGCTAATTGAATAAAAGGTACCAATTATTTAATAACGTTATTGAGACAATAGGTTTCTAAAACCTTTAAACTATTGCCGTGGAAGTCCAGGGCTACACTTCCCCCTTTGGGCCAAAAAGTTTTCTGTTATATATTTATGTACCCAGGTCGAGGGGTTACTGGGTTTGCCTCATTTTCTTCTAAGCATTCTCTGAGAAGTCGGTAGGCGTTTACACTGAGAGACTAGAAAATCCTTTCATAAGATACTGTTAGACCGACAGCTTTTTGGCATGTCTCCCCTATCTTTTTGCCTTCTGACCTCATGCTTTATGGTTTACTGGACTCTGTTTTTGCTGGTTTATTGTCTCTGCACACTTTAACACTGCTAATGAGTGCAAAAGTCCAAGTAATTTCGGAAATTGCATTGGTGATTGGTTTATCCATGTTTGGCATATTTGCTTTACTGGTAAGACCCTAATAAAGTACACTAGAGGTTCCCAGGGCCTGTAAATCAAATGCTACTAGTGGGCCTGCAGCACTGGTTGTGCCACCCACATTAGTAGCCCTGTAAATATGGCTCCGACCTGCCACAGCAATGTCTGTGTGTGCAGTTTTAAACTTGCTAATTCGACTTGGCAAGTGTATCCACTTGACAGGCCAGGCCTAAACCTTCCCTTTTACTACATGTAAGGCACCCCTAAGGTAGGCTGTATATAGCCACAGGGGAAGGTGGCAGTGTATTTAAAAGGTAGGGCATGTACTAGTGTGTTTTACATGTCCTAACAGTGAAATACTGCCAAATTCGTTTTTCACTGTTGCAAGGCCTATCTCCCTCATAGGTTAACATTAGGGCTGCCTTTAAATAACTTTAAAGCGCATATTCCCTTTGAAGGCAGATAGAAATATGGAGTTTAGTGTCTCTGAACTCACAATTTAAAAATACATCTTTTAGTGAAGTTGGTTTTTGGATTGTGAGTTTGAAAATGCAACTTTTAGAATGTAGGCATCTTCTTGCTTAAACCATTCTGTGACTCTGCCTGTTTGTGGATTCCCCGTCTGGGTCAGTTTTACAGTTGAGCTGTTTACATCTCTCCTCTAGACAGTGACACAAAGAGAGCTGGGGTGTAGCCTGCATATCCTGATGAGCCATGTGTGCCGAGAGGGAGGGGAGGAGTGGTCACTCACACCTGAAAGGGCTATGCCTGCCCTCACACAAGGCAGTCTCCTACATCCTGGTGTGTGTCTGGGGCCTGGCCTGGACACGGAAAGTTCTTCCAAACATGTGAGACTTTGCTTTGAAGTTTGCCAACTTTAAAGGCAGAAAGGGGTATAAGTAGTAGACCCAAAACCCCATACTTTTAGAATCTTTCTGGAATCAAGAGGAACCTCTGCCCAGAAGAGCTGAAGAGATGGAAGAGGAGTACTGTCCCTTTGCTGTGTTGCTTTGCTGGACTGGCCTGCAGTTGCTGCTTCTGCCTGAAAAGTGTGTAAAGCTGAACTTTGCTGTGTGTCCTGCTTGAGAAAGTTCTCCAAGGACTTGGAGTAGAGCTTGCCTCCTGTTTGAAGTCTCAGGAATATCAAATACTTCAGTTTCCTCTTCCACCAGCACTGGGAACTGTGTGTTTTGTGCTGTTCAAGAAGAAAAACCACTGCAACTCTGTCAACAACGCCGCTGGCCGGCACCTTGACCTAATGACGCCATATGGAGCTGCAATGCCCGGCTTCGCACCGCGACCCTGGTCTCACCGACGCCATCTTCGGATGACTTCACTAAGCCACTGCTCGCACCGCAACCTGTGGGCCCGCACTCCAGCATCGCCTGCTCACACCACAGCCTGGGCATCCCCAGCGACACCGCTACTGCTGACACCAGCACCGCTGCCTGCACTGTGACCTGTGGACACCGCTCGTGAGGTACACGAAGCACAGTCCTGTCCCGCACCGTAGTCCTGGTCCACAGACGCGAGCACCATCGACTCCAGTGTCGTCAGCAGGCATACCTGCCTGCACAATGGCCTGTTGGCACCGCTTGTGAGGGTCACGAAGCACCATCCCTTCCTGCAACGCAGGCTTTTTATCCACGGCAGCGCTTCAGCAACGATGATGCCGCTGCTTGCACAGTAACCTGGTGACACCGCACGTCGCACCTCCCCACTTCACACCGCAGCCCTGGTATTACCAACGTCGCTGGACACCATCACGGAGCCGTTGCCTGCACTGTGACTTGTGGGCACCACATGTTGCATCATCCTGCTTGGCACCGCAGCCCCAACGCCATCCATGCCAGTGTTCCTGACTTCACCAGCCTGGAGTTTGATCTGCAACGTGTGTGACTTCAAGGGCCCAACGACCCCCACACCGACTCCAGAACCAACACCCCAATGCCGCTGTCCGGAGCACACTGTGAGCATCACGACACCTTGCAAAGGTACTGTTTGCGGGTCTCCACATCACCGTAGCTGGCCTGTGACGCTTCAGCTGGCCTGAACTGTTGGTTTTGTTGATCACAAAGCTGTGATAGCCCCAGGTGGAGCTATCAATGTACAGGAACTGCATTTGTGAGTGAATCTTGCAAAATTCATATCTTTAGCACTGTATGTTGGATTTTTATTGTTTTGGTCTTGTTTTACACAGATAAATATTGGCTAGATTTCTAAAACTGGTGTGGTGTGCTTTTGTAGTGTTTTCACTTATTACTGTGTGTTATGTGCAAATGCTTTACACATTGCTTTTGAGATAAGCTTGACTGCTCGCGCCAAGCTACCAAGGGGGTGAGCAGGGGTTTTCTGAGTGGGTATCTTCTTTATCATGACTAGAGTGAGGGTCACTACTTGGACAAGGTGCAAACCGACTGCCAACTAGAGATCCCATTTCTAACAGATACGTTTTGTAAAATGATGTCAAATAAGGAGACACTATATTACACAGAGGATTATATAGATAGGATGTTAAAGGGTCCTTCATTCATTGACAAGACACCTACAAGAGTGGTTGATGCTCTACAAAACAAATCACAAAATTAGAAAGGATTAAAAAGAAACTAGTGACAACACAATTACATGGACATCTTATGAAAGAATATTTGTGTTCAAATGTTATTCCAATAGGACTACAAGTAAGGAATGAGCCTGCTATATTAGTTTTGTATCTAACCAGTGCTCACGATACTGGATGGTCCTTGGCATTGATACCGAATTGGAACATATAGGTAAATTAGAAAAAGAGATTGCTGAATTAACTAAAGAAAGATTGGAAGATACTGCACTAATAAATGTAAAATAAGTTTTAGAATCCTGTGAAGATACTCTACTGAATTTACATATGTCATGCAACAAAAGAAGTTGGACAAATTAGCAAAAGATTTGGCCAAATATAATAAGAATATAACATATCCTTGTCTAAAAGATGATTACTACAAACGAGATGAGACTGGTAAATATGTGAATAGGGGAAAAGAGAGATATAGAAAATACACTACCTTCTCTGACACTTCAGTCTCTGATAGCTCAGGCAGTGAAACACTAGGCCCTAGTTCAGCATCTAATTAAGGAGGATATGGACATATAGAACCAGAACCTTTTTTAGTGAGCGGTCGAGGGAAAGGGGAAACATTACCTTCAGGAGTCCCATGGGTCAAACAGATAAGACAGGGCTGAGACCACCGTCCTCCTTCACACCCCCTTCACACACTATGCCCAATGAGATATTGACTTTTGAAAATATGGTTTTGAAAGATGTAGATGCTCTAAGTAAGAAAAGAAAATATGTGAAATTGAATCTTACACACAATGAGAGTATGGCCATAAAATAACTGAAGGAACACCCTGACATGGTGATAAAAGCTGCAGATAAGGGTGGTGGCATAGTCCTACAAGATATGACAGACTATTGATCCAGGAAACTTGGCAGTAACGTGGGAGATGTACAGATCTGCAAGGCACACCATCTGAACATTTACTGAATGGAAACTCTTTCTATTTCTGTAGACCTGCTTATTTGTCCTAGGAGGGACCAAGGCAATATGGGTCCTGTCAATGGACCCTATCACATGTGGTATGTGTCCCATGGTGTAGAATGAAGCCTTCACAGTGGGCAAACCTTCACTCTGGGGGATTGAGATATAGCTGCTCATGTGTGTCATCAAGGCAACCAAAACTGTTTTCAGAACATTTGAAAACATTGGCTGTGACATTCCTGCAGCCAAGCCCTTAGTCACCTGGAAGGAACCACTGGCCAGGAAGTAGAGCAGTGACAGTACCTGTACTGCAGGGGTTTTTGCATTAGTGCTACTAATAGCAGGAATCAGATCTGGCTCCAATTGTTGACACAGTTCAGTAATTGTGGTCCTGTCCAGACGATAGGTAATTATAATGTGCCATTTCTCCAGTGTAGCCAAGTCCACTAGGGGTCTGTACACAGGTGCTTGCCTCCTCCTCCTCCTCTGCAGTGGTTGGTATCTAAGTAAACCAAACATTAGAAGTGTGTGACTACAGGAAGGATAGACAAACAATATCACAGTACACAGAGAAGTCAGATCTAATTTACTCAAACAATGATTTAAATTTCCACTGGTGCACTGGTATGAGTTCTAATTTGTGTGCCAGAGTCTACAAGCAAACTAAAGTATGTAGCAGATTAGACTTGCCTTGCCTTGGGTCTACCATCGGTAACTATGACGCACATTATATTGACCGCCATGAGTACCAGTATTATGAATTGGCAACCGCCTGTCCTGTATGCACAGACAGGTGGAAATGACCTCACTCCGCCAGTGTTTGGCGTCATGGCGGAAGGCGGACTGCACCGCAGTACATCTCCTCATTGATGGAACCAATGATGATCACCGCCGGTCCCACTTCACTTGATTCCTGACTCTCAACACATCAACACCTCCACTGCGTGTGGTGCTGTGTCCTGTGTCTGGAACCCACGATGTCCCATGCTACAGGGTATAGGGCCCCAGCCTTTACATCTGAGGAAATAGAGAAGCTTGTGGATGGGGTCCTACCCCTGTATGGACAGTTGTATGGGCCTCCAAATCAACATGTGAGCCCCTTTTGGGTACGTTGGATGCAACACGGCTGCATGTAGATGTATGTGTGTGCTGGCAGTGTGTCATTTGTGGAGTGTATATTTTCTGCATGCAATGTGTACGCAGAGGTACAAGTAATGTGTGAGGTTTATGTGGTATCTATGCAGTATGTAAGCCATTGCTGTAACAGAATGTAGTGTGGAGTTCATGGTGTTCTTTAGTCTGTGTTCCCTATGCAGGTTAGCGCCCATCAGAAGAAAGGGTAATGGGGTGCCATCACCAAGGATGTGCGGATCCTGGGGGTACATATACGGCAGAGCACCCACAGCAGAAAGAGGTATGAGGACCTGGGGCACTGGACCCGGAAGACTGCGGAGGCCCAGCTGGGGTCGTCCTCCCAATGAGGGAGAGGTGCTCGTCAGACCCTGACCCCCCTAATGGCCCGCATACTGGCTGTGACCAATCTGGAGATGAATGGGCGCTTGAGGGAAGCACAGCAGGCACAAGGGGGTGAGTACACACTGTGTGGAATTCTTTCTTGATGGCTGCCGTGTTGTATGGGTGCCAGGTTCTAGTCAGTGTATAGCCCATTATGACCGTTGGCTAATCTTGTAGAGTCCTGCTTAGCAATGTAGAGTGGTATGTACATTTAGTATTGGCAAGTAGCTGGCATACCATGGCAGACATTGCTTTGTGAGTCCCAGTAGGAGTGCAGATGGTAGTGTTTGAATTCATTTCCCTTTTGTTCCCATTCAATGGTTTGGTATCGTGGTGCATACTGAACAGTGTTTGTCCTAGTGAGTCATTGTGATGTCTGTATGCCATATGTGCTGTTGTTGATGTATTTGACCCTGTGCTCCCTTTCTTTCTTACCCACCCTCTCTCCTTTTCTCATCCTGTCCTTGTGTGCATCAGCATCATCTGGCCAAGGAGCAGGGATACCAGTGAGTGGGGGAGCTGCAGCCCACTGGACCCAGGAGGCAGAGTTCACCGACGCTGAAGGGACCAGTGGGTTGGAGGGTGAGGGGAGCACCACGGGGGAGACAAGAGCTGATACTACTGACTCTAATACCTCATCCGATGGAAACTCCCTGGTGGTAGCAGACCCTTCTGAGACGGAAACTCCCTGGTGGTGGCAGACCCTTCTGAGACCACCCCAGCTACATCATCTGCCACCACCCGTACCAGCACAGCCCTCCCAGTAGCCCCCCACCCTGTTGCCTGTGCCAACACACCCAGGAGGGTGGGGGCCTCCTTTACCCCTGGCACCTGAGGCCCAGCCCCAGTTAGCCCTGCTGCCCTCACTGAGAAAGCTATTGACCTCCCGAGATCCATCTCTGTATGGCAATCAACCATACTGAATGCCATCCAGGGGCTGGCATCTCAGATGCAGCAATGCAATGCCTACCTGGAGGGCAGTCACGGTGGCTTGGCTGCCCTGCAGAGATCGTTTCAGGCTTTGGCCTCCTCTTTGATGGCAGCCAGTGTCCATGGTTCTTCTGTCCCCCCTCCAGCTACCTGTTCCCAGTGCCAGGAGCCCTCTAACCCCACGCACCCTAATCACACAATCAGACCAGCATGCACCCAAGACAACAGAGAGGACTTGCACAGACAAGCACAGGCACCACAGATCATACCACAACCATACACACATCCAATACACAGAAGCGCACACAACAGCCACTGCCTCCACTGTCTCCCCCCTCCTCCTCCCTCACAGTCACATCAGCACTCAAACCTGCAAGCACTGCATCTTCAGTTCCAGATCCTGCCACCTGTACAGCCTTGCCCACAGTCACCACAACAGCAGTCACGCAGACTAGCACCCCATTCACCACATGCGCAGTTGCCACCATCATCATCACTACCACATGCCGCACACCCACTTCACTTGCAGACACCACCACAGCATACAAGCACACAACCTGTTTCTCCTCTCCCACCCAGTCTGCCCAACCCCCTCCCAAAACACATAAACGCTCCCACTCAGACACTCAACAGCTATCCACCGCACACATGCACTCTGTACTTGCACCTGCAACCCAGTCCAGCACACCTACTCCTCCTACAACCACTCCTTCTACCTCCACTGTCCACAGCCTGCCCCATTGTACCAAAAAAACTGTTCCTTGCCCACCTTGACCTCTTCCCTCCTTCTCCCCTACCCCGTCCTGTCCGGAAAAGGAAGGTCCCACTCCCCCAGCCCAGTACCTCCAGCTCCTAGTCGTTTCATGTCCCTCCCCCTGCAGAAAAACCTCCCACTAAGGGGCACAACAATGTCACTCCGACCCCTCTCCAAGCCCACTCCTCTGCCCCCTAAACTGAAGAGCAAAGGCCCACCCCTTCCTAAACACAAGACCCCCCCTCAGAAGAAACCCCCCCACCTGCCTTGCCCCCTGAGGTACCTGCCTTGCATAATGATGTCCCTGCCCAGTGGAGTGACTTGGGATGTCAGGAGTCAAGTTGGGCCTTGTTCATTGCCTTTTGAGTTGTATGTGACATTGGAGTTGGGCAGTGGCCCTTTATATATGGTTGCCTCATTTGTTGTAGGTGCTGTTCCCACCGGAATACAGTGGTTGGACCAAAGGTATTTGCCCCGGCTTTCTTTACTTCTGCCTTATGTTGTAGTTGGATTTCTGAGCAGATTGTTTTCGGTGTGTGATATGTGTATGGTGTGTGTTGTGCGTGTGGGTGTGTCATTCTCCCCTCCCTCCCTTGTGTGCTAGGTGGCTGTACTCACTGTCGTCGGTGACGTTGCTGCTCCTGGACTGCCATTGTGTGGTACAGTATCAGCAGGGCTTCCAGTTTGGGTTCCATGGCGGCCTGTGTTCCTGGAGGTGAGTGCCTCCTTTAACATAATTTATTTCCATCAGGCTTTTTGTGGTGGTGGTCCCGCCCCAGAAATCCTGGCAGTGTGTGTCATAATATGGTGGATGGGGAATGGTGTTCCGCCAGCCTGAAGACAGCAACCACCGTGGTCGGTGGCCAGACTGCACTGGCGTTTCAGGTGGCACATTGGCTGTATATGGAAGGGATCACCGCCATGGGCATAATTTGGGATCTTCACTGAAGGCCTGACAAAGGAAATTCCGCCATCTCAGGCGTGGCAGTCAGCTGACCACTAATGTAATGAGGGCCTATCTGTCCTGATGATGACCCATTATTGATTTGTTCTTATATGCTGGGTCGAAACGTCAACATAATTTAATGTGGATTATTGTTGAGATAATTAGTGACTTCAGGCTCCTGGATTAAAGAGGTCTCTTTGAAGATCATGAATCCTTTTAACTACACCTCTATATATATTATATATAACACCTTGGGACTTATTCACTTTATTCACTCTCACTGTGACAACAGTTTAGGAGCACCTGAATATTTGAATCTTGTTTAATTTGTAATTTTATGGAACTGCTAATTGAATAAAAGGTACAATTTTTATAATAACCTTATTGAGACAAAAGGTTTCTAAAATGATTAAATTATTTCCATGGAAAACAATTAGTATATAGGCAAAAACATTTGAATATTATTATTCTAACTATGTCTTTATTCTTTCTAAAGTTCTGTTACAGAAGAGAATTCATTTCAACCAGCAGACAATTATTATTCTAACTATGGCCCTTATTACAACATTGGCGGTAAAAGGCGCTTACCGCCGTGCAGAAGACCACCAATACACCGCCGCGGCCACAGAATTCCATCACAGCTATTATGACACACATCTCGGAATCCGCCGAAATTCAGACACCCACACAACTCCGCCACACCAAAGGTCAGTGATAAACTGGCGAAAACAATTCCTCCACCTCCACGCCAACAGAAACACACCCATGCTATTACGACCCAGGAATCCACGCAGCGGTCTTTCAACCGCAGTATTCCATTGGCGGTACACACCGCTGCGCTCCGAATACACACACATCTCCAAAACACCGCCACATTGGACAATTCAAAATATACACACCTGATACACATACAAACAACACTCCCACTCACCCAATCTAATATAAAACACACACCCACATCACCCACAAACCCCTACGACCAGAAATTTAGACGAAGGCCAGAGAGACAGCACAGCAAAGACAACCCCACCATACAGAGGCACACAACACCATCACCCACACAACATCCACGCACAAAACACCACACACCACTACACATCACCACACACATCAACACTCACACCGACCCACACATCACACACACCACCCCATGGCACGCCAAAGACACCCCCGCTTTTCCGAGGAGGAGCTCCGGGTCATGGTGGAGGAATTTGTCCGGGTAGAGCCACAGCTATTTGGCTCACAGGTGCAGCACACATCCATAGCCAGGAAGATGGAGCTATGGTGCAGAATAGTCGACAGGGTCAACGCTGTGGGATAGCACCCAAGAAATCGGGAGGACATCAGGAAGAGGTGGAACGACCTACGGGGGAAGGTGTGTTCAACGGTCTCTAGGCACAACATCGCAGTTCAGCGGACTGGTGGCAGACCCCCACCTCCTCCCCCACAACTAACAACATGGGAGGAGCAAGTCTTGACCATCATGCATCCTGAGGGCCTCGGAGGAGTCGGTGGAGGATGGGACACTGGTAAGTCAAATCTTAACTATCAGATCCCCCACCCTACCTGCATGCTATCACACACCCCTACCCTCACACCCTCCCCTATCACTACAACTCCTCACTAATGTACTAATAACACAAACTACACATCCCAACACCAAGCCCTGCATGACACAACTAAGCATGGACACCCATCACCTAAGCATGCCCACTGCACATACCCAGAACAACCCCCTAACCATCATTACACAAGCCCCCACACAGGAATGCTTGCACTGGGGTACACGCACACCCACCCATTGCACACCATCACACACACACTCATGCTCTTATGCCCCTGCAGGATCACGAAGGACCATCACCACACCAGAGGGTCCAGACAACACCACTCCACCCACAGAAGAGGCCCACAGTGACAATAGCAGCTCTGCCCTACTGGAGCCTGATGACCAGCCCGGACCATCGTGGGCCTCGGGACAGTCGGTTCCCCTTGCACAGGCACAGCCCAACACTGACCTTCCACCCTCTGGTAACACCAGCACAGCACCCACCCAGCGGACCAAACCTCCATACCCAGGACAGGTCAATCAGCGGTGTGTCCACCACTACAGGGAACCCAGGGTAACCACCCACCCCAACAACAACAGGGACCTGAGGGCAGTGGTAGTGGGCGCACGGTCCATGGGACGGAGGCACAGGAACACAGGGGAACTGGGAGGGCTGCTGTGCGACAGGGGGCAGACAGGCCAAGGGAACCCACTCTCCATGAGGCCCTATCCTCCATCATGGGAGCATATCACCACTCCCAGAAGACGATGGCGACGGTCCTGGTCAAGTTTCAGGAGACCCAGCGCCTGCAGGAGGAACAGTATTTGGGGTTCAGGGAGGAGCTCAGGACCATCAGCTCCGCCTTGGGCACCATCGTAGGGGTGCTGAAGGACATACAGAACACCATGAGGGACACCGTGGCACTCCAAGGGGCCCCTGACACCAGCCAGGACGATGAACTGCCCACCACCTCCGCCGGTGCTAGTGGACAGGACGCCCCGCCACAGGACCACCACACCAGCACCCCACGCCCTGCAGACGGACAACCACCATGCAAGCGGTCCCTGAGAGCCAGGAACAGGACAGAGCAAGATGGCAAGACCCCCGCCAGGAAATGAGACCACCCTGATTGTCACCCCACTGTCCCACTTTGTTACCCTGTCCATACTTGAACTGCCCCAGCTCCACTTCCTATGCCCATATGGGTAGTGCACCTGTGAGGCTAATAGACTGGACTCTGCCATGGACATTCCTCCGCCATCACCCATCACCATTTTACCACCCCCTCCGATTTTTGAGCACTTCAATAAACACCCTTGAAACACAAAACAATCTGGAGTCAGTCTATGATTTGGTAAAATGTAATATCTATGACAGTGTCAAAATGCATTGTGAGATGTAAAGGCAACATACCAATGTCACACATCACAAGTACTTGAAGGATGCAAGTAGATGACACACGTTGGTAACCACACCTGTGAAACCGTAATGGAAAGAAACAACTCAATTACCAAATAATCCCATTAAATAACACACAGGATAGAGGAGGACGTGTGACAGTGAATGTAACGGTAAAAATGAAAATGTTCTCACCTGTGTGTCACTGGAAATATTGCTGTATGACTGACTATCTGTTGTTGTTGTCTTCTTCCTCAGCTTCCTCCTCATCACTGTCCACAGGCTCCACAGCTGCCACAACACCGTCATCTTGACCATCCTCCTGCAGAAAAGGCACCTGGCGTCGCAAAGCCAAATTATGAAGCATCGAGCAGGCGATGATGATCTGGCACACCTTCTTCGGTGAGTAGAATAGGGAACCACCTGTCACATGGAGGCACCTGAACCTGGACTTAAGGAGGCCGAAGGTGCGTTCGATCACCCTCCTAGTCCGCCCATGGGCCTCATTGTAGCGTTCCTCTGCCCATGTCCTGGGATTCCTCACTGGGGTCATTAGCCAGGACAGGTTGGGGTAACCAGAGTCCCCTAATAGCCACACACGGTGCCTCTGGAGTTGACCCATCCTATCAGGGATGCTGCTATTCCGCAGGATGTAGGCGTCATGTACTGAGCCAGGGAACATAGCATTTACCTGGGAGATGTACTGGTCTGCCAAACAGACCATCTGTACATTCATGGAATGATAACTCTTCCTGTTCCTGTACACCTGTTCACTCCTGTGGGGGGGGACCAGAGCTACATGGGTCCCATCAATGGCACCTATGACGTTGGGGATATGTCCAAGGGCATAGAAGTCAGCTTTAACTGTAGCCAAATCTTCCACCTCAGGGAAAATGATGTATCTCCTTACGTGTTTCAGCAGGGCAGACAACACTCTGGACAAGACGTTGGAAAACATAGGCTGGGACATCCCTGATGCCATTGCCACTGTTGTCTGAAAAGACCCACTTGCAAGGAAATGGAGCACTGACAGCACCTGCACGTCAGGGGCGATTCCAGTGGGATGGCGGATTGGTGACATCAGGTCTGGCTCCAACTGGGTATATAGTTCCTGGATTGTGGCACGGTCAAACCTGTAGGTGACGATTACATGTCGCTCTTCCATTGTCAACAGGTCCACCAGCGGTCGATACACCGGAGGATTCCGCCATCTTCTCAAATGTCCCAAATGACGGCGCCTACGAAGGACAACTGCGACAAAAAGTCAAATTTTTTCCAGGTATGTACCCACAGTTACACAGAAGACTACACCAAACACAAAACCCTTCCTGTATGTGTGTTGAATGTAGGCCTAGCTATGTGTGACGCAGAAGTAAATGAAGCCATGTTGGCCCCTGAAATGGCAGCTGCCTGACCTCTAAACTGGGACAATGGGATTGTGGGGTAACTGCGCTGGCGTTGCACACCGTCGCGGTAGGCGGTTGTAGACCACGGCGCAATGCTACATTGGTTAACATAGGACCCTATGGGTCCCAGGAGCCAATGAACAGGTGCGCCTGCGGTGATGATACGCACCACCGCGGACGCAATCACTAGATACCTGATCTTCGACAGGAGAGGACCTACACTGCAAGTGCTGCTGTGACCTCGGTCTGGAAGAGACAATGGCTGCTGCGTCTGGGGAAAGGGCCCCTGCCTTCACTGCTCAGGAGTTGGAGAAACTGGTAGACGGGGTCCTCCCCCAGTACACGCTACTCTACGGTCCTCCAGACCAACAGGTTAGTACACAGGGAGCACGTTGTATGGGCTAAGCCTGGGTGGAGAGGGCTGGTTGTAAGAGGGAAGGGGGCAGAGTTAAAGGAACATTAATGCATATGAATGAATGGGCCACATGGCTAGAGTAGGGAGGGGGTCCACTCACATCGACGGTACAGTTGGTAATGACTTTTCGTCTTCCCTTGTGCATGTCATGTAGGTCAGCGCCCACCAGAAGAGGGACATTTGGCGTGCCATCGCCAAGGACGTCGGGACCCTGGGGGCCCACCAGAGATGGGGCACCCACTGCCGGAAAGATGGGAGGACATTCGCCGCTGCAGCAAGAAGATGGCGGAGGCTCAGCTGGGGATGGCCTCCCAACGTGGGAGGGGTGCCGGTCGCACCATGACCCCCCTGATGATCCGGATCCTGGCGGTGGCCTACCCTGAGTTGGATGGGCGCTTGAGGGCATCACAGCAGACACAAGGGGGTGAGTACAACCTAATTTTGCGGACTTTGCGCGCAGTGGAGGGGTCTGGGTGGGGGAGGAGGCCTGTGGGTGTCCCTAGGCCAGGCAGAAATACGTAGACTAGGCCCCTCTGTAATGCAGCCCATGTGGCACTGTACACCACCGCAGTAGAGTGCCAAATACAGGTATATATGCCCCTGTGGTATCCATGTGTGCAGATGTCCACCATAGCCATGTAGGCCAGATCCCAGGAATTGCATCTGCAGAGGCCAGGAGCACGGCGTAGTGCAGGGGGCTGCTGTGTCTGTCTTGTCCGCCAACGGGATGCCATGCACTCAACCTGTTCTTCTTCTGTCTCCCCCCCCCCTGTTTGTGCTTTCGCTGTTCTTTTGTCCATCAGCATCATCAGGCAGAGGTACAGTGGCACCGGAGCACGAGGGAGCTGCATCCCACATGGCCATGGAGGGCCACACCACGGACTCAGAATGCACTAGTGGGATGGAGGGCGAGGGGAGCTTCACGTCGGCCACCGGATCACCAAGCAGCGACACGGACTCGTCCGCCGATGTGAGCTCCCTTGTGGTGGCGGCACCATCTGTGCGCCCCACTTCTACAGGTACAGCCGCCACCTCCTCTACCAGCAGTGCCCTCCCAGCAGCCCCTCAGCGTTCACCCCGTGCCCGCTCACCCAGCAGGGTGGGCATCACCTTCGCCCCAGGCACCTCAGGCCCTGCCCCAGTCACCCCTGCTGCCCTCAGTGAGGAGGCCATTGACCTCCTCAGGTCACTCACTGTTGGGCAGTCTACCATTGTGAATGTCATCCAGGGTGTAGAAAGAGAGTTGCAACACACTAATGCATTCCTGGAGGGCATTCATTCTGGTCAGGCTGCCCTTCAGCGAACCCTGCAAACTCTGGCCTCAGCACTGATGGCAGTCATTGTCCCTGTGTCTAGCCTCCCCCTCCAACCTCCTCCACCCAGACCCAATCCCCTGTACCCAGCCCATCCCAAGCACACCTACAGACCAGCATGCACACAAGTCAACACACAAGGGAAGCTCAAGCTAAAATAGGCACCACACAACCCACAGGCACTCACGCAAGCATCACACACATACAGACACAGCAACATCCACTGCCTCCACTGTGTCCCCCTCCTCCTCTTCTCCCTCCTCCCTCCCAGTCTCGTCTACACTCTCACCTGCATGCACTACATCTACAGGCACCAGGACTCGCAACAGAACACCCAGCACCACTTCCCGCTCACCTGCACTCACCACCTCCACTCACATTTACACGTCCTCTGTGTCCTCTCCCAGTGTGTCTGTGACGCCCCCTCCAAAAGTACACAAACGCGAGTACCCACACACCCAACATCCATCCACCTCACGACAGCCTCCAGTACCTGCACCTGCACCCAAAACACCTAAAGTGACACCTCCTACAACCACCTCCTCTTCCTCCACTCCCAGGCCCCCTCCAACTACCCATCCCAGTGTTCGTCAGAAACTGTCCCTCTGTAAAGTTGACCTTTTTGCCCCCACCCCCCCTCCAATTCATCAGTCCCGTCGTAGCGCCTCAGCCAAAAAGCCTCCAATACCAGTGGTGCCTGTTCAAGGTGTGTGGAGTGCACCGACCACCAGGGCAGGCAGTATGACCCGGAGACAAGGCACTGGCAGCACAACCCCTGTAAAGGCTCTGAAATTGGAAAGTGGCCGACGGGACTCTGTGAAGACTCCTGGAGGGAAAACAACTCACAGGGGTCTCAAGGGGATTGCAGAGTCAGCTGTGACTCCTCCAAAGGTGGGGAAGGGCCAGAGGAAGTCTGCACAGCCTGTTGTGAGTATCACGGCGGAGAAGGGCGGCATCCATCCCGGCGGTCGAGACGCCACCGCCAGCACCGTCGTCACTGGTCCGGAGACCACCGCCAGAGTCATTGCCCAGGAGGGCCCAAGTATCGTCACTGGTCTGGAGACCACCGCCAGAGTCAGTGCCCAGGCGGGCCCAAGTATCGTCACTGGTCAGGAGACCACCGCCGGAGTCTGTGCCCAGGAGGGCCCCGGTTGCCACAGCCCCGCTGGGCTATGAGGGAACATCATGCCACACACCAATGCCCAGTCCAGGGAACGTCATGCCACACACCAATGCCCATTCCAGAGACCGCCATGTCAAAGCACCGCTGAACCGTCCAGAACCGCCATGTCAAAGCACTGCTGAACAGTCCATAGACCGTCATGGCAAAGCACCGCTGAACAGTCCATAGACCGCCATGGCAAAGCACCGCTGAACAGTCCAGAGACCGCCATGGCAAAGCACCGCTGAACAGTCCATAGACCGCCATGGCAAAGCACCGCTGAACAGTCCAGGGACCGCCATGGCAAAGCACAGCTGAACAGTCCATAGACCGCCATGGCAAAGCACCGCTGAACAGTCCAGAGACCGCCATGGCAAAGCACCACTGAACAGTCCATAGACCGCCATGGCAAAGCACCGCTGAACAGTCCAGGGACCGCCATGGCAAAGCACCGCTGAACAGTGCAGAACCGCCATGTCAAAGTACCGCTGAACAGTCCATAGACCGCCATGGCAAAGCACCGCTGAACAGTCCAGGGGCCGCCATGGCAAAGCACAGCTGAACAGTCCAGAACCGCCATGTCAAAGCACCGCTGAACAGTCCATAGACGCCATGGCAAAGCACCGCTGAACAGTCCAGAACCGCCATGTCAAAGCACCGCTGAACAGTCCATAGACCGCCATGGCAAAGCACCGCTGAACAGTCCAGAGACCGCCATGGCACAGCAACGCTGAACAGTCCAGACACCGCCATGGCAAAGCACCGCTGAACAGGGCATGCACCGGGGAAGAATCAAAAGACCGCCACATCAAGCATCGTTATCCCATGTGCAGCTGGGACAGTGACGGGACAGGAACTTTCACGGGGAGACTAATCCAGTCTGGGCACCAGTCCGCCTCCAGAGCCAGTGGCGGCTGTTATCTACTTGCGAAATTGTGGCTTTGCACTCCCCAGGATGGTCCAGTGGGCAACCCACCCACTGTAGAGACTTGAGAGACTGTGGCTTTGCACTCCCCAGGATGGTACAGTGGGCAAGCCACCCACTGTAGAGACTTGAGAGACTGTGGCTTTGCACTCCCCAGGATGGTACAGTGGGCAACCCACCCACTGTAGAGACATGTGAGACTGTGGCTTTGCACTCCCCAGGATGGTCCAGTGGGCAACTCACCCACTGTAGAGACTTGAGAGACTGTGGCTTTGCACTCCCCAGGATGGTACAGTGGGCAACCCACCCACTGTAGAGACTTGTGAGACTGTGGCTTTGCACTCCCCAGGATGGTCCAGTGGGCAACCCACCCACTGTAGAGACTTGAGAGACTGTGGCTTTTCACTCACCTGGATACATCAATGGGCATGGAGCTCCGTCGTGGATCTGGCTTTGCACTCATCCGGCTGAGGTGCCCCCCCTTCCCTTCCCCCTGAGGTGCCTGTATTATTTCTATCTGATGCCCCGGCAGTGTTCTCTCCGATTGTGGACAGGTATCTACTGTGGGCCTCGCCCATGCATTTTTGGACTAGTGGTGCACGGACATTGATATGTGCATATCTGCACTACTTCTCGTAATGTATATATTTCTGACTGATTTTATAAAATATCTGTATATTTTTGACACATGTGTATTGATACATTACAATGTTTGAACTGATTTTGTTTTGTCTTTGCATTTTTCCGCGGGGATTGTGGGTTGTTACTGTGATTTTTGTACATGCATTGGTGTGTATGTTGTAATATGCGAGGGTGGGGGTGGGGGTGGGGGTGTTTCGTGTGTGTCCCCCTAACTTTTGCCTCCCCCCTCCCCTATGTCGTAGGTGCAGTACTCACCGTTGTCTTCGCCCGCGCCGGCGTTGGTCTTCGTAGATGAGTAGGAATACAAGGGCCTGTAGAATGTGTAATTCGGGCTCCATGGAGTCCTCGTTCCTCGTGGGATGTGTTGAGGTGAGCGGTTTCCCATTGCAGTAACTGTTTCCGCCGTGTTTTTATCCACGGTGAATCCGCCCTGGAAAAGGTGGCGGATTGGTAGGTTGTAATAGTGTGGGCGGTACATTGGCTTCCGCCTGTCTGTTGGCGGTGTCCGCCGCGCTGCTTGTCTGTACCGCTGTGGCGGGCGGTGTGTTAAAGTGGCTGTCTTTGTTGGCGGTTTCCGCCAGGGTCATAATTCCCTTTTTTTGTCCGCCGGCCTGTTTGCGGTATTGCCACACCTTTAAGACCGTCGGCCAGGGTTGTAATGACCCCCTATGTCTTTATTCTTTCTAAAGTTCTTTTACAGAAGAGAATTCATTTCCACCAGCAGACAAAAGTGATGGAAATTGTTTGGAGTTATTTCTTTTTGTCCACATCTATAGACACAGTTAAGACATACACACAATCTAACCTGCTTGATGAGACCTTCAGAAAATGATGCTAGAGTAAAGAAGAACTAATATTTCACCCAGTAGAAATCAAGGGGAAGACATTTTGAAAAATGCCTTGAAACATGAGGACGACAAGTTTAGAAACAAAATAGTTTATCCTAAGTTGAATTTGGACAGGAGACAAAAACTAAAAACATTTTTTTACCAAAAGGAAACCAAAATAGACAAAGACGTGGGGATTAGTAGTTGCGAACACACATTCAAATAATGGGAGAGAAATGGCAAATTTTACAGGGAGAGGGAACAGTCATTCCCGATGTTTATTTTATTTATGGGCAAGATGCTTATTTCCAGGCACCAAATAAATGGGAAGCTGTATATTATCTAGGTGTTATATTTCCAAAAATGTACCACGTAAGAAGTATAGATGGCCTGACAATGACCCCTTCACATTGACACTCACATGGCTGGTAGTATTTTTAGAGTAATTATCCCAACAGTAGGAGTTGTTTTAAAAGACAAGAAAATCAGAAAGCGTTCTACAGTAGTAGACAAAACTGGCAACCCGTACTTCTGGAGCAATGTTAGAAATGGGGTCTCTAGTTGGCCATCGAAGTAGGGACCCTCGCTGTAGTCAGGGAAAGGGAGCTACACAGCTCAGATAACACCCTACTTACCCTCTTGGTAGCTTGTCACAAGAGTTCAGACTTATCTCAGAGGCAATGTGTAAAGCATTTGTACAAACACACAGAGTAAAACAGTGAAAACACCACAAAAGGAATCCACACCAGTTTAGACAAATAGCCAATATTTATCTAAATCAAACAAGACCAAAACGACCAAAATCCAACATACACAAGTAAAGATATCAAATTTTAAATTGAAAAGAGTCTTAATCAATAAGAATCAATGATTGCGTTGTTTTAGCACAAAGTACCTGGTATGCATAAAAAATTAAGCCGCACTGGCGGGCGTGCATCAGCAAAGCAAGCGATGCGCCAATTCCTTCCTCGCAAGTGAGGCTGTGTGTCGATTCTTTCTCCGCAGAGTAACCAATGTGTTGTTTACTTGCAGGGAAAGAATGCGCTGGTTTCCAGACAAGCAGCCATTGGTCCGAAAAGTGATGTTGAATATTTTCGCGCACAGGGACGATGCGTGAAAAATTGGTACGCACAGCAGCAATGAATCTGTGCTGAGCGTGCGTTGCTCGATTTCACCAGCACTGCAATGATTTTTCAGCTGTGGTGCAAGCACTACGTAGATTATTATTATTATTTTTTTTTTGCCGGCTGGCTCCAGTGCACGGATTTTCTCTCTGGTTCTGCCAGCTTCTCCTTCCAGGGGAACAGGGATTGGATGTGGCACCACTTAGCAAGCCAGGAGGTCTCTGCAAGATAGCCCAGTTGCTGGCAGATGAAGTCTTTTCTGTCCCTGAGATTTCTTAACAGGAGGCAAGCTCAGTCTAAGCCTTGGAGAAACTTCACAAGCAGGATACACATCAAAGCCCAGAATTGGTCCTCTCTAAGGCAGAAGCAGCAACTGCAGGCCAACCCAACAAAGCACACACAGCAAAGGGGTAGTACTCCTCTTCACTGCTCTTCAGCTCTTCTCTTTGACAGAGGTTCCTCTTGATCCAGAAGTGTTCTGAAATTGTGGGGTCAGCAATTCAAAACTTATATTGACTTCTGCCTTTGAAGTATGCAAAACTTCAAAGGAAATTCTGTGTAGTGCACAAGACCCTACCTCTTCCGTGCCCTGCACCAGCCACACTCTAGGGGGTTGGAGACGGTATTGAGAGACCCCAAACTCCAAATCTCGATCTGCTCCCAATGGGAAACTGCACTTAAAAGACATCTCAAGGCAATCCCCCTGTTATCCTATGGGAGAGATAGGCCTTACAATAGTGAAAAATGAATTTAGGAGTATTTCAGGGCATGTAAAACATACCAGTGCATGTCCTACCTTTTAAATACACTGCACCCTGCTCATGGGGCTGCCTTAGGACAACGTTAGGGGCGACTTACATATAGTAAAAGGGAAGGTTTGGGGCTGGCAACTAGGCACACTTGCCAGGTCGAATTGGCAGTTCAAAACTGCACACACAGACACTCCAGTGCAGGTCTGAGACATGTCTACAGGGCTACTCATATGAGTGGCACAATCAGTGCTGCAGGCCCACTAGTAGCATTTGATATGCAGGCCCTGGGCACCTCTGGTGCACTTTACTAGAGAGTACCCAGTAAATCATATGTGCCAATAATGGAAAACCACTCAGAATCACAATTTACACAGAGAGCATATGAACCATAGCACTGGTTAGCAGTGGTAAAGTGCCCAGAGTCCTAAAGCCAACAAAAACAGTTCAGAAAAAATAGGAGGAAGGAGGCAAACAAATTGTTGATGACCCTGCAATAAGAGCCAGGTCCAACAAGCATTATTAGTTGTAAACACAGAATTAGTTTCAATTAGATCCATGTTTTTCCAAAATCGATTAGAATTAGACCTTTTATTCGCAAAAAAAGATGGAGTCTCCAAGATGCTGAAAGCTCAGCCTTGTTGTACATATATTTCCAATGGGAGAAAGATTTTGGAATTCACAAAAAATATTTCAGACCAGAAACCTGAATCAGAATCTCAGAAGCTGCTAGTGTCTTAGATAGGTTGGTTATGAAAGTTTCTGCAATAGGCACTTGGTTTGGTTTTCAACAGCAGGAGGAGGGATTCTCCAACTCCTATTAATGCCACTGTTAATATTTGGTGTTTGCTTTCTGACCTTGTTTGGCTTACATAAGGGTATTAAATGTTATCTCGCGAAAAGAAAGATGATGGAGAGAAACAAGTATGAAGAGAGAATTTGAAATGAATGCCCACATTAACAGGAATACAAAGGTTTACATTGCCAGAAAGCTTAAAAAGAAAAACAGACTCAACTGAAGAAGATGAAGAACTCTGATGAGTCAGTTGTGGATAATTTTGTGATGGTTAAGGTAATCATTAGAGGAGGTATTTGAGGCAGCAGATTTTATAATTTTTGAAAATATTACAGTTAATACTGATGTGCAGAATTAACATATAGGCCTCACCAGAAATTTACTTGAATAACTGAACGCTGCATTTATTGTTTTACATTGACAACTGACCTAGAGCAAGAATGTGAAATGTAATGTTTCCTGACCTTCAAGTAAGCATATGTTTCAATATAATATATTAACTTGAGTGAATGACATACAAAACCTTGCAGATGTTTCTGATTTATACAATAAGTATTGTGGAGTTATTAATAAAGACCTTGTATATTGAGTAGGTAATCTAGACGCATAAACATGAAAATGACAACTCCTAAATGAATGAATGATGTGAACCAGACACAAAGGTATTCAATGAGTGAAAAGAATGTGTATTATCCTAACAGACAATAACAGCCATTGATAAAAGTGAATAAGACTAGTTATTTAGTAGATTAGCTAAGAGTGTTCTCATAGGCAAAATGTATTCTTTTTTAAGTGGAAATCAGATCATTTAACATGAAAAGTAAGAACACTTGATGATTGGAGATGAATGTGGTAACATATTGTTGCTGTATGTGGTATTGTATCCCAGAGAAAAGATGAAGGAGTGTTTTGTTCTTAAGAAACCTCGCAATTTGACTGGATGCCTGAAGATTGAAAGAATAAACATGTTGCAAAAGCCAAAGATTAATATGTTTATATAAATGTGTGTTCCTAAAGTAGGTCAGCAGCACTTACCTGCTCTCCACACTCAAGATTACCATCCTCACTTGCCATTTACCTAGACTGAGTCTGATCAGCTCAGACTCTACTGACTTTCTTGAACCTCTCTTTAAGGGACGTTCTCATCTGATTTATTTTTGATATTTTAATTTGAAGCTTTATACTTGACCTCTTGAGATAGAACTTTTTATGAGCTCTAACTGACACCTGTTATCTTGAAGCTCGATTCCCTTTACAACCATCCTCATTCTTAGAATAGGGATTCGCTCCTTTATGGAACACACTTTCTTAATTGCTTATGAAATATTGATTATGTACTCTGCATTTCTATTATAGATACATTTTGATGCAATTATTACTGACTGAATAAAGATGAACATACAAACAGACTTATTAATATAGCTGATTAATAAAGTTTTGAACTCTCATCAAACTCTTATTATTGACTGATAAAAGTTAAAACTTTGATGAATAATTAATTTATATTCAGCTCTCGGTTTATCTCATCTAACAACAAAGGTCCATTTGGCCTAGCCACTGGGACGTCACCTTGATGAGTTGGTAAGACTTTCTTGTTAACTGGTAATTGTGAACTGGATGTCCCAGTGCTCCACCACAGCGCCTCTGCTGATGTGGTCACCACAGCTCTAAAAACAGTTTTTCTGACTGTTGGAATACTGGCAATCATCAAATAGGACAAAGAGCCATGCTTCAATGGAAAAAGCTTTAAGGAGTTTTCACAGTTCGACTAACATGTGTTAACAGCTGAGCTGTTATTTGGGAGGCAGCTCAGGATTTGCCTTCTCCAGGCAGCCCCTGTTGCAAAGAGAAGTATGTTTGGCAAACTCCAAGGATAATACATGTTTCAATCCTCATCTGTACCTAATAAGTGTAATGAAATTGACAATCCTCAAAGAAAGGGTGTATCCAGCTTGATTCACATCCTTTCTTACTTCACAAAGGATCCTTTGTCGAACCTTGAGAATTTTCATTAGAGCATGAACTGATTAACACTGAGTAGGCCTTTGGAGCAGTCTCTTACTTGGGTGACTTTGGGCCTCATTTAGATCTTGGCAGTAACGGTCCTGCCGTTGATTTTTTGACACAAAACCTGAATGCCTACTAAGCGGTCCCCTGCCTGATTTAGATGTTGGCGGTCCCATAACCGATAACCCATCTGAGTCCCGCCGACTCCAGCAGAACTTCCCAACCATGTTGATAGCGCCATAGGAGAAAGTGGCTGATGGCAGGACTCCAGCCACCCTTCCCGCCGAGCAGGTTAGGATGTGCCTTCCTGCCAAGCCAACTGTGCTGGTGCTATCTCCACACCTGAGTTGGTGGATTAGGGGGACTTTTTTCCTGATTCTACTTCTGTTTTCAACTGGACACAACTGGAAAATACCTTCTGTCGATGCTGCCACTGGACCACACAAAACAGGACGCCCCCGTCATTGGACTCAAAGGTAGGGAATCAGCATTGCTAATCTACATTGTGTGGTCACTGCACGTGAGCTCGGGACCACTGCAATTATATATGTCACAGTAAAAAAATTTATTACTGTGACATGCATATATCGGGACCACAATTGTGTTGGGCATGGAGGGAGACACCCTGGTACAAGGCACATATCACACACAGGCACAGATGTCATTTTGGTGTCAGTATTCATTTCCAAATGAATGCTGGCAGCACAATGATGTACCATTCACAGTTGTCAACTATGTCCATGTGTGCACATGGCAAGGGGACTTGTACATGTGATTCTGTGCTTCCAGTTGTGCATGTGAGTCTGTTCATGTATGTGTGTGTTTGATTGGATTGACTGCTTGAGGCGGAGGGAGCTAGAGTGGCTGATGTGGTTGTGTTAGATTGTGTGCCGCTTGCATATGGGTTTCATGTTGTGTATGTTTGGTTGTGTTGTATTGCTGTGTATAACATTCAGGTGAGTGTTGTGTGGTGGTTGGTGTCAGTATGTGTGTCCCTCCCTAATGTGGGCATGTGTTTCTACAAACTGTCTTCTCACCCACCCTCTAAGACCCGGTGCATTCTAAGGGCTACCATATATGCGCAAAATCATTATTGTCATCTCCCACCACACAACTGGGCAGGAGGTTGTGAGGTATGCCAGTTCTCACATCTCCAATTGACACTGAATGCATGCTTCCACTGTTGCCACTGTTGCTGCTGGATTCTGCTTGCTTGACTGGAAGATCCAGCTCCATCAGCCTCCTCTCATGAGCCATTCTCTTCTTCTCCAACTCAAGAATTTGGCAGCATCTAATTTGTCAATCCGTCCATCAGCCCTTGGAATGGGATGGGCATCTGTCTTGGTGACATAATTAAGTCCTCTGTAGTCCACACAAAACCTCATCTCTCTCTTTCCATCTTTGGTGTGAGGTTTGGGGACTAAGACCACTGGGCTAGCCCAGGGGCTGTCAGAGTGCTCAATGACTCCCAATTCCAGCATCTTGTGGACTTCCACCTTGATGCTTTCCTTAACTTGGTCAGACTGTCTGAATATTTTGTTTTTGAACAGTTTCTTTGCATCCAGGGCCCTTTAGACAACAGCCTCCTGCTTGGCTGTCTCCAGTTTCAATTAGGCCAACTCCCTCTCAGCCTTCCTGTCTGCCAGTTCCTTGGGGGTCAGGTTGAGGATGGTCATGCTGCTCCCTGCCCTGGCAGGTGGATCTTCTCCTGTGTGCAAGTTGTTCAACTGTTCCTCAGGGAGCTGCAACTGAGTGTCTGTGGTCAGAACCTCCTCTTTCTCTTTTAAGGCAAGCTAGGAGCACTGAACATTCACAATATTGCATGAAAAAGATGAATGAAGGAGCGAAGGCTGTGGAAGTTAAACATTTGAAAGTGAAACCAACATCATGTCAAACCTTGAAGGGGGCAAGGCAAAGCCAAAATTCTTTCAAGTGTTTAAAGCGGGGACACTATGCACAAGTTTGTAAAGCAGGCATCAACACTAAGGGTGGAACTCCACAGGCAGTCAGGATGACTGGAAACAGTTATTGAGATTCTTATGAGGAAAATAACGAGGTGCTTATGCTTTCATCGATTAGACCAGAATGGGATGGAGCCATGGAAATATAGCCTTGGGTGGTGGCACAGAAAAGAAAAGCTCCATCATGTGTTATTTCAGACAACAACAAAAATATGAAATTTTTGGCTGATTCGGATTCGCCATTCACATTAATGACCATAATGGATTTTGGCATGATTGACGACATTGAGTTAAATCAGAGGTCTTCAAACTGGGGGGCGGGCCCCCCTTGGGGGGCCTCAAGTGATCCCAGGGGGGGCTCCAAACTCTGGCCAAAAGAAATATTATACAGATAACATGCCTTTGTTTTAAGCAGAAGCATGTTATTGCAGTTTTAGAAAGGTAACAGTACTTAACTGCAATGTTTAAATAGGTTTAGACCTATTTAAACATTGCCATCTTTCTAAAATAATTGTGAAAAATTCTGAGGGGGGAGGGGCAAGGATTTTTATTTTTCAACTGGGGGGGCGCTGCATTAAAAAGTTTGAAGACCACTGAGTTAAATTAATCTTGTATAAAAATGTTTGCATATTGTGGGAAAAGGGTGGATGTGATAGGGAAATTTGAGGCAAATGTACAATTGAATGGAAAATATGTTGTGAAAGATGGAACCAATTTGCTGGGTTTGGGATGACCGAGGAGAGTTGGGAATTATATTAGACCCTAATCGTTCAGATATGATTCTGTCTAAGAGTGAGGCAAATGCCAGGTGAATCGTAGTATGTGTAGAGTTTGGGTCAAAGACTGCCCAGAAGTATTTAGGGAGGAACTAGGAAAGGTTAAAGGGTTTCAGCATTGCATAGTATTAAAAAAAAGGCTCCAAGGCTGTGGCCCACAAAGTTCGCAGAGTACCACTTGGGTTACAATTAGAACTCAAAAAAGAATTGGACAAACTATGTTCCATGGGGATTATTGAAGCCATTGAAGGATCTGAATAGTTAGCCCCTGTGGCTCTGGTGCCTGGTGTGAATTTTTCACTTCACTCGATATTTTCTTAGCCTATCATAAAACTGAATTGAGCAGGGATTCCAGACATTACACATCATTTGTGACTCCTGAAGGGGCGTTCAGTTATGTCTGCATGCCATTTGGACTGACGTCTGCAGTATTTCAAAGGTTAATGAATAGATTGTTTGAAGGGATATAAAGGGTTGTGTACTTTCACAACTATATTTTGATATTTGGTGGGAAGAAAATGGTATATGATGCAAGGGTGATGGAGGTCTTGGCGATCATAATAACAAGTGGATTAACTTTGAAGAAGGATAAGTGCAATTTTTTTTTAAAAAGGTGTGGATTACCTAGGACATCATGTGTCTGAGAAGGGTGTAGACCCAAAATGAAAATCTTAGATGGTATTAAAAATACACCTGAACCTGTTGACAAAGACC
This sequence comes from Pleurodeles waltl, assembly GCF_031143425.1. Classification (NCBI taxonomy): domain Eukaryota; kingdom Metazoa; phylum Chordata; class Amphibia; order Caudata; family Salamandridae; genus Pleurodeles; species Pleurodeles waltl. The sequence continues at coordinate 152,237,896 of NC_090450.1, read as the reverse complement.
AACTATGGTCGTTCTTAGGTTTGGTAGAGAAATATGCAAAGTTTGTATATAATTTTCTGACAAGACAGCACGCCTATCTTATCATAAAAAAATTCAAAATACTCTTGGAACAAAGAGTGTACCAGGTGTCTTAAAGAAATTAAGAGAGACATTGCAGAAGCACATCCCCTCAAGGCCTTTGACGTCAATGATTTATGTATTATTTCTTCTGATGCAAGCAACACAGGGTTAGGTGCCGTCCTCATGCACCAAAGAAGTAATAAGAATGAAGAAACTATAGCATTTGCATAAAGGACCTTTAGGGGAGCTGAGAACATGTACTCCACAATAGAAAAGGAGGCGTTGGCATTGTGGTGGGGCGTGCAGTAATTTAAAACTTTCTATGGGGAAGAGAGTTCATTTTGAGAACCGACCATAAACCTTTAATAGATTTATTCACAACAAAAGCTGGAGGTAGAGCTACCTCTCGTATTGCAAAGTGGCACTATTGGTTGCAAAGATTCCAGTATGAGTTGATGTATATACCAGGAGTGAAGAATGGGGTGGCAGATTGTCTTTCAAGGTTGCCTTTGAATTAAAATGAGACCAGTTTGGATGTAATGGACGACTTCGAAATGGTGTGTATGGTTAATTCTGTTATAGAAGTATCCAAAGGGGCCTTAAAGTAAGTGAACTAGTTAGATGCATTAGCTGAAGATGAGCACTTACAAAGTGTAAAGAAATTTGTAACAGAAGGATGGCCTAATGTAAAAAAAAAAACCTGCAGTTTTAATTCCCTACATGAGAGTTGAGGAGGAATTGTCTGTGGTTAGGAACATAGTGCGAAGAGGTGATCATTTGGTAGTTCTGGAAACTTTGTGTAAAAGAGTATTACATTTAGCACATGAGGGGCATCCTGGAATTTGTGCAATGAAACGCAGGGTGAAGGAGGATTTTTGGTGACCAGCTGCGGACAAAGCTATAGAACATTATGGGGGTCATTCTGACCCTGGCGGTAATTACCGCCATGGCGGAGGTCGGCGGTAGCACCGCCAACAGGCTGGCGGTGCACCGCTGGGCATTCTGACGAAGTGTACCGCCGACTTCCCGCTGCCCTTGAGAATCCTCCATGGCGGCGGAGCGCGCTCCGCCGCCATGGGGATTCTGACACCCCCTACCGCCATCCTGTTCCTGGCGGGTCTCCCGCCAGGAACAGGATGGCGGTAGGGGGTGCCGCGGGGCCCCTGGGGGCCCCTGCAGTGCCCATGCCAATGGCATGGGCACTGCAGGGGCCCCCTTAAGAGGGCCCCAAAAAGAATTTCAGTGTCTGCTTTGCAGACACTGAAATTCGCGACGGGTGCAACTGCACCCGTCGCACCTTCCCACTCCGCCGGCTCCATTCTGAGCTGCCGTCCTCGCGGGAAGGGTGTTTCCCGCTGGGCTGGCAGGCGGACTTTCGGCGGTCGCCCGCCAGCCCAGTGGGAAACCCAGAATGACCGCCGCGGTCTTTTGACCGCGGTACGGTCTTCTGGCGGTTCCCGCTTGGCGGGCGGCTACCGCCGCCCGCCAAGCTTAGAATCACCCCCTATGTCCGGAAATGCAGTTTGTGTGTGTTAAGTGACAAGACTCAAGTAACATATCCCTCACCTATGCACCCTATTGTAGTAAAGAATATACTGTGGTCCAAGGTTCCTTTACATGTATCTGCACCATTTGGTGGATGGATTAACAAATTATTTCCCCACAGAATGCTTCCTGCCCTTAACTAAGTGTCTCAGAAGGGGCATACAACAAGTAGGAAGCCTGGTGAGGTGCATGGGAGAGGTAGAGGTTTGAAATGATGATCTCAAAATGGCTAATGTATATACATAGATAACAGCACCTCACGTACTTAGTGTTAACTATTTCTGTGAGCAGCAATCATTCGGTGACACTCAATCGTTTAGCATAATAGTAAAAAAGAGAGAAGTTGAACGATATATGCACAGAAGCCAGCACTGTCTAGTGCTGTATGAACTTCTAGGGTGTGAAGATCATGGCACAGTGTCTTTGTGTCTTACTGCTTCTCATTTTCTCATTTTGATCTACCCAGTATGTTTCTTTTGTAGGTGAGTCATTTTACATATTCTCTGATTTTGTCTGTTTAACCACAAAACATTGCTAACAGTCACAGAATATAGGCCTTTTTTCCAGAATCTAGTAGACAAACTGTCTAGCAGATTTGTCTTTGTAAATATGTCTTGTGTTTCATGTCTGTGACCTCAGATTCTGATAATTGTGTGTGATGGGCTTAAGTTTATCTTTGGTAAATGAGAGGTGGTATACCCGTGTTTGGTGTAGCACAGAACCCATAAGGTTGGATGATGCTCCATATGGTATAGTAGTAGTAGCAATGCAGATTGTGTTCCTTCTCTGTCTGTTTCACTGCTCTGCACTTCCTTTGTACCTACCAAAACCATTGTAAAGCTAACTGTATATGTCTGGTTTTGTAATCACAGCCACTAAATGGAGAAAATATATCCTTTTGTGTTCACCTCTTTTGGAACTATCAGGCCCACCTTTGCCTGAGAGAAGCAACACTTGAACATATACTTTGTTGCTGAGGACTAAATCAAATGTTCACTCCTTAAACAAAGAGATTGGTTACCTGAAAGGGTGCATCCCAGCCACAGAATATGACTGGACAAAGATTGCTTTGTTTCCATTTCACAACTTTAAGGTTATGTGGTACCCTGGTGGTTGCTTGCCATAGAGCTGTAGCAGACCGGAGGGAATTGCACTTGGTAATGATTACTTTCCCCTATAAGTATGGGGTAACTTTGAATGGACGAGTTAGAGGTCAGCTGGACTGAATATGAGTTGGCCTCTTTGGCTTGTCAAGCACTGTCATGTTATGTGATGTGTATTTGTAAAGCACAGGAGGAGGCTTTGATGTGGAGTGCGAGGTCAATCCAAGCTCTAGGAGCAATGTAAGATAACCCTGTCCTCCTGATCTGCTTCTATTCTGTTGTATGTCTGTGAGTAGGAGTTTTGCTGAGCAGAGATATCTCCGTGGTTGGTAGAAGGAGATGCAAATTTTCAGGTAGGTGGGACCTGAGTTATATAGTGCCTTGAATGTGTGTGCAGGGAGTTTGAATTGAGCACGTTTATGTATCAGGAGCCAGTGTAGTTTTCTGAGGTGTGGCATGATGTGAGTTCTGTGAGGTCGATTGAGTTGTGTATGGTTTGTAGTCTTCTAGGGTATAGCTTGGTGACCCCAGTGTGGAGGGTGATCCCATTGTCTGATTTGCTGGTCACCAGGGTATGTGTGACAGTTTTTCTAGTGTTGCTTGGGAGCCATTTGAAGATCTTCTTTAATTTTTTCAGGGTGTGGAAACAGAATGCAGTGATGGCTTTAACTTGTGTGGTCATGTCCAGTTTGCTGTTGATGATTATTCGGAGGTTCCTTGTGTGGGTTCTGGTTATGGGTGTGAGTCCGAGTTTGGCCAGCCACGAATTAGAGTCCTGTGGTGAGGCTTGCTGAAGATCACTCCTTTTGCGTGTTGGTATTGAGCTAGAGGCAGCTGGCTTTCATTCAGTTAGTGACTTTGGACTTGCACACAGTGAACTTTTTTCCTTTGTTGGAGGTCACGTTCAAGAGGGAGAGTATGAGTTGCATGTTGTCCACATAGGAGAGGATGTCGATGTAGTGTGCTCAGATAACACTGACCAATGGAACCATGTAGGGGGTGGGGCTGAGCGATCAACCTTAAGGCACTCCACTTTTGTGTTTGTAGGCTTCTGCGGAATAAGGCACCAGGCTTACAGTTTATGTTCTATCTGTTAGGACGGAGCAGATCCAGGAGGGAGTGGGTCCTTGGAAGCCAATTTAGTGCAGGGGCCTGTTGAGGATGGGGTTTGAGACTGTGTCAAATGCTGCACAGACGTCCAGGTGAATGAGGGTTGCTGTGTCTCCTCTGTCAAGGATCATTCGGATGTCATCTGTGATGAAGATGAGTGCTCTTTCTGTAATAAGGTTGGACTGAATCTGAACTGCGTGGTGTTGTGATTGTTGGTGATTGCTGAGTTGGTTGGTAAGGCATTGGTTAATTCGATTCTTTAAGATCTTTGCTGGGTCAGCGGATGGTTTCTCATGCAGGATATTGATATATTTCCAGGTGCCCGGGAATGTGGCTGAGCCATTGGGGCATTGAGGACGGGTGTTAGAGCTTCCCTGATCAGTAGGAGTCCTTTGATGAAGGTGTGGTGGGGGCAAGGGTCAGATGGAGTCCCTGAGTAGATGGTTTTCATAGTAGGAGTTATTTTGATGGTAGTGATGGCAGGCCATAGGGTCAGGGTTTGTTCGTCAGTCATGATGGGATGTTTTGTTGCAACGGTGATGGGGTTTGGTTGAGGGCTGAAGTTGCTGTATTTGGAGGTGATTTTGTAACAGAAGAATTCAGAGAGTTTGTTGTAAAGTTCATTTGAGGGGTTGAAGATGGCAGGGGGTGTGGTGAAATATTTGATGATGGTAAAGATATCCTTGCTGCTGTTAGTGCAAAACCTGTGTGCTTGGTGTTTCGTATGTGCTGGTGGTAGCGTCTTAGGACTGATTTGAAGATGTCTCTATTTGAGGTCTCTTGGCTTTCCCCATTTGCGCTCCAGTTGCTTGTAGTTGCGTTTCCTCAGCCTGAGTTCCTCTGTGTACCACCTGGCCTGTGATTGTGATCTTGCCAATGGGATGTGTTTGAGGGGAGCCATGGTTTTGGTGCATACAGTGTTCCAGCCCTTGAGGTTTTTGATGGGTTTCAACAAGCCACTGGTGTGCTTAGACCAGTGCTTAGAGTGGTCAGAGGCCCAATCTTCTTCTGAGATGGTTCTTCGGCTGCAGGAGGCGGTTCTGGTTCTGGTAAGCCTGTGATTGTGCTGGATGGGTATTCTGAAACTGGTGAGGGTGTGGTCTGTCCAGGACTTAGTTGCTGGCTTTAATACTGTGGTATGCTGATAGAAGATGAATGTGGATCCAATAGGTTTCCTGCAGTGTGGGTGAGCTCAGTAACATGCTGGTTGAGGCCAAGGTTTTGAAGGCTTCCTAGAAGGGTCGTAGAGTTTCGGAGACTGCGGTCTTCTAAGTGAAAGTTAAGGCCTCTGAGAAAGATGAAGGTGCTGCAATTGATAATGAGTGGTGAGGCAAAATCCCTGATGTTGCTGGCAAATCTGATGAGGAGTCCTGATGGTCGGCACATGAAGATTCCACCCAGGGAGAAGTTGGCTTTGCATTTTGAAAGTGAGTTGTTCCATGTATCTGAAGGGGGTATCCATGTAGGTGCTGCATCTGATGGTATCTTTGAATATTGTCTTGTAGCTGGCAGGGATGGCTCTAGCAATATTTGGTGCCGCCAATGGATTTAGCCATGTTTCTGTGAGAAAGAGAAGGTCTGGAACATGGTCATGCATTAGGTCCCATAGCTCTCTTACGTGTTTGGTGAGCAAGTGGGTGTTGAGGAGCATGCATGTGGAGTATTGTTTTAGTGGTGTTTGGTCTGTGTGCCAGTGTGTGTGAATGGGGTTCTGGGTGCTGTTGGTGCAGCAGTGGTGGGGGTAGGTGTGTGAGAGTGCATGGTAACTTGCAGGAGGTGCATGTAAATGTTCTTTCCATGTTTTATGGGGCGGTGTGGCAGCAGTGCAGTGGCCAGAATTAGGTGCACTGAGGACCGCAGAAGGCATTGGTGACTAGGGGGAGAACCAGAGTTCCTGGAGCTGGGTGAGGCCCAGCGGCAGACCAACTCAGACAGCGCTGATTGGCCTTTCCTTTGGCATGCCAGGGCAGTGCATGCTGCGTGTCCACGCTACAACCACCATTAAATGGGTCCTGGGAGGAGGAAGTCGCACAGGGGAACATGGCAGGAAGCCAATTATGTCACTTCCTGTGCAAGTGGATGATGGTAAATCCAGTGGTCACTTCCAGTGCAAAGGGATGATGGTAAATTATGCCACTTCCTGTGCAGATGGATGATAGGAAATCCAGTGTTGCCACTTCCTGTCCAGATGGATGATGGGGAATCCAGTGATTTCACTTCCTGTGCAGATGGACAATGGGAAACATTCACTTTTTACTTGAAAAAAACTTTGCATATCATTTTGTTCGGTGTCTGGAACCAAAAGTAGGTACTCTGGTTGTCTCTTCTGGAGAGGTACACATAAAAAAACGTTTTTTCTCCCTGTACCTTTGCAAGAAATTCTTGAAGATAAAGACTCCCAACATCAGTCATATCACATAGCTCAATTGCCAAGCAACTTTTTGCACTTCATGCATCAAACATATATTTCACAAAACCATAGGGCACATTGATAGAAAATTACTATAGTTCCTAAGTTATAAACCAAAGTCAACTAGACACGTGCTCCGATCCAACTGTTAAAATGTGTGCTTGCACCAAAGTGAATAAGCGTTGACACATCTTAACAAATCAAAACATGGATATGAAATATATCTAATAACTCAATACATAAACAAACATACACATTGGGAAACAGACTTTTCACTTGCTTAAATGTCCCACTTTAACTGATCTTTGGTCATGGTATTGAGCAAAATGGATGCTGGTATTTCTTTTGTAGTCCTTGTGGTGATACTCTGGAAGAGAGTTTAGTGTCCAGTTTACTTGATCCCTTGAAAGTCAATGTTTTTCAATCTCTGAGGTCTCCCCAGGACTAAGGCTATTGAAATGGTCTCATCTTGCTTGAGGACCAAAGTGTGGCTGGTCAAGAACAAGAATGCATGTATTAATCACCTGGATACTTGTGGTTTCACACCTGTAATGAATAGTTTGAATACACGCATACCTTCTGAGTCTTAGTTATGATTTGGTAGCTTGCCATCACTTACCAATGGCAACTGTGTTTCATATGGATAACTTCTTTTTGTGCTGGGATGATTTAATGTTTTCCTCAACACAAGAGGAATGAATATGCCCAATGCCGGTGATTTCCTGCTGATGTGTCAGAAGAATCAGGAGAGGTAGGCAGCATATCACAGTGACAGTCACAGGAGGTAGAAGACTATGGTGCATATTTATAAGATTGTGGTGCTGCGTAAGTCAGCTTGCTGCACTGCGTCACAGGGAAAGGCAAGAATGTGCTGTATTTAAAAGAATACAGCACAATCCAACCTTTGTCTCTGGGCTGCCATGGTTTTGGCAGCCTAGCAATCTCTGTTGTAAGGAGGATTGTTTTCGTGCTGGAAGTGGCACCTTCCTGCACAAAAACAATCCCCCTGAGCCATATTCCTATTTCTATGTGTGCTGCAGGAAGTCGCAAGGAGAAATAAAGACATTTCTCCTCATTACGCCTCATCTGGGAAGATGTAGCAATTTGGAGCATTCCCATGTCTGCCACTTCTTTTAAGTCTGGGAATGCATCAGAATCCATGGATTTTGCTTCAGAATACCCACGCAAAACCCATGGAATGCCTCCTTGGGGCAGACTAACCCAACACAGTGATTTGTGCTGCGTTGCTTTACTCCAAATTTATGAAGCCACTCAGGGCCACGCAAGGTGGCCTTGCGTAGCTTCATAAATTGCATTTTTGAGTTATGTCACACATGCACCATGTTACATGGTGCAAGTGTGACACAGCTGGGCTCATAAATATGGCCCATGTTGTTCAACTTGAGCAAGAGAAGGATATAAACTGCCTGATGTTTAGACACCAGCAACTAGCACATTGCTGTGAGAAGGTTCATAAGGAGCAAGACTGCTAAGATCAAAGGTTTGCAACTGCTGTCCAACATGGCCTGTGATCACCCCTGATAAGTCTGCATATGACTGCAACCCTAGCTTGTAGGCCTGTGTGTCTTCATACACATGACTACACCTGTGGTCACCCTTTCTCTAATGGTGTACAAGTCCTGTTGAACTGTCTTGGTGGACCTAGAGACAGCAGAGGTCACAGGTGGGCATAACTGGAGGGTCTGCCACAAGTAAAACCTGAAAATGATTACTAGGTGCAGGTGGAGAGTTACGTTTTCATCAAGAAAAGCTTGAAAATGTCGATGCTTCAGTCTCTTCAGGATTGATGTTTTCTGACTAGTGGTGGGATGCTCTGTGTTGAAATCACTGATCTGTAGTCCAAAAGCAGTTTCCAAAGACTGGATAAACATATAACGTAACCTACACAATATATAACACATCTATCCTCTTTAACAAACAAAGAACACCACAAGGAACAAAACACCAAACATCAAACAAAGAAGGAGCAGCATCGTACACACCCTCAACCTCAAACAACAAGGCAATATAAAACATGGATACCACACAAAATGTTCAAAAAATATAAAGAAGCCTTCTGTCCCAACAATAAAGACTAGACAAAAGAAAATGGGAACACTACACAAAATCTACAAATTTGTAAGGAATCCTCCTGTCACAAAACATTTGTTTGACCCTCGATGCCACACTTTTGCCTGGATGCTCACTTCCTGAAAGCATGTGACACCCCTTCGTTGCCAAATTCACACTTGACCACTCTTGTAGCATTCCAAACTTTGCCATCTTGAGTGACCACACTGTTTCTGTTGACCTCGGCCACTCTCACTGCTATGCCGAATATGGAATCACTTTTAACCAGCACCCGAGTCTGACAATCCTGACCACACTCTCCTACTTCAAATTCAGACTCCTTGACTTCCCACTTCATTATAAGCACTGTTGACCTTCTCCTTTTTCCCTTCTACTCTAATTGCCACTTTGCCACTTCCCTTAACCTTCTCCTTTCCTTTTTCTTCTTCCTAAACCACCATTGACACAACTTAAACACTAGATTAATTTCTTTAAGTAGTTTAAGCGGACTGACTTCTGTGGTGGTATGCGGGGTAATACGATATGAGAACAACTTCTCCCTCATTTCATACTTCCACTCCCCTTCGAAACCACGTGGCCACAAAATACTCTCCTTTAATACATGGCTAAACCTTTCCAACTGTCCATTTCCTCGGGACTCGTACAGTGCAGTGGCGGCATAGCGAGCATTACAATATGTAAGAAAACTTTCTATATCCTGTGATCTCAACTACACCCCATTGTCAGTTATTAAAACTTCAGGGTAACCTTCCACGACAAACAGCTCCTTGAAGAACTCAATGACAGCTGCAGTAGTAACCTGGGAAACAAACTTCACCTCATGCCACTTGTAGTGATAATCCACTAAAACCATGACAAGTGTTGGCGAACCTGCATTCCTGCAGTAACAAATTAAGAGGTCCCGAAATTTCAAATCCCACTTTCTCCCTTGGAAGCTCTGGCCATTCAACAGGACGCAAACGTGGCGGTACAGCTCTTAGCATCTTTTCACTATTTGCACATACCTGCACTCCTGTCCAATTCTGTCCACTACTCTATCAAGACCTGGCCATCAAAAAGCCTTTTGTATCAACCTTTTTAAGGATGACACTCCCAAATGTCCCTTTTGTGCCAAGAACAATATTTGATCCCACAAACCACCAGGGGTCTACATTTTTCTTCCTTTAACAGCATACCTCTTTTCACATCCAAACCCCCTGAAATCTTCTAATAAGTGAACAACTCAGCTGAAATCTCTTTCTTCTTGGGCCATCCTTCCCTTACATACTTCACCACACTGTCTAACAACAAATCATCCTCCGCACCATAATCCCACTTTTCTTCACTCATACTTTCAAATTTTTCAGTTACAACATCAGCTATGCTGGCTATCATCTCAGTGTCATCCGCTTCATTAGTATTTTCCTTTTGGGCACATGGTAATCTGGACAACACAGTCCTCTGTGACATTGCTTTTATCAGATACATATTCCATCTTCAGGTTGTATTCTTGGAATCTAGACATCAATCTTGCAATGCGTGCAATAGCATTGCACCCTCCCCCAGACAACAAAATCACTTCAGTTGTTTTGTGGTCCATTCTCGCTTGAAATGAGAGCCCCAAACATAATTGTAAAAATGTTTCAAAGCCCACACACATACCAACAGCTCTTTCTCTACAGCCCTGTATCCTCTGTTTGTATCATTCTGGGTGCATGAAGCAAAAGCAACAATCAACTGTTCTTTTCTACATTTATGTGACAGCACACTTCCCTCACAATAGAAACTTGCATCAACTGTTATAACAAATTCCTTACTTACACGAAAAGGTTTCAAGGTCGGCGACCCCAAAATTTCAGTTTTTATCAAATTGAACATCTGTTGTCTTTCAGACCATTTAAACTCAACATTTCTCCTGGTCAACTCTCTCAATGGTTCCATTTTGGTGGTGAAATCTTCAATGAATTTACTATAATGCTCACATAGCCCTGCGAATGAAAGTGATTTATTTTTGTTGTCCGGTGCAGATGCCATGACAGTAGCATCCACCAACAATTCCTTGGATACCACACCCACACCAAATATTCTACTGAACAACGGAAACGTTTACACTTATTCTCTTTCAGTGCCAGGCTGTGTTTTTCTAACACACTACACACTTCCTTCAAATGTTCAGGTGTTCCTGCACATTTTTGGAAAAAGAAGAATATCATCTTGGAAGCACTTGAGAAAGCCCTCCACAGCTTTGAAAATGTAGAACATTGCCCTCTTGAATATGGAAGCCGCCGACACCAGTCCAAACTACATCCTCTTGAATTGAAACAGAGCTTGCAGGGTAATAAATATGGTCAAGCATTTGGAATCTTCAGTCAATTCAATTTGGTGACCGCAGGTCAAGTATGGAAACATTCTTGCATCATCCAACATGCTCACCACCTTGTTTATATTTTTCAATGGATGACAGTCAACCACAATATTAGCAATGAGCACTCTAAGATCTATACGCAACCTCAAAGTCTTATCCGTCTTGCACAACAAAACTATGGGTGACACTCATTCAGAGGATTAAACTTCTTTGATGATATCCCCACTCAATATCTTTTCCAGGATGCTCTTCTTCTTGGTTCTCACATTTATAGGTACCCCCTTTAACTTCTGTTTTGAAGGTCACGATCAGTGTTTAAGTTTATTACAGTGAGTGTAGCCCTCCAATTTGCCCAACCTCTCTAATACATTAGGGAACTGAGAGATTAGCCATGCAGAGTTGTCAAGCTCCCTCACCACTAACACTGGTTCTTTGCTGTGCAGATTCAACATGATTCCCAATTTCCACTGATCTCTCCTTCCTAGAACATTTACCCCTTTCATTGCCACATGCAGCTTAATCTGGGCTTCCCTTCCCTTGAATTTTATAACGACCTTGGTATAACCCATCACATTGATAGCGGATCCATCAAAGCTCTGAGCCACAATCTCTGATTCTTTTAAATCATCTTGAGGCATAACCTCACTAAACTTTCTTCAAAATAGTGCTTTGTGATTATTGTCCACAGGGACCCTGAATCTGCCATAAGCTGCAACTCCTTATCAAGTACATGGAATCTGAATATGGGAGGATTTGAAACCTCCCCTCCTCCTCTTTTTGCTGACAAGTATTTACGGATAACACTATTCACTTTTCCTTTTGCTGTTCGCTCCTCTGTCACATATACACCACACACATGGCACTTCTCTTAGGCTGGCGGTCCTGCCCTTGATCAAATTGGTAGCCTTCTCATTATCTTTACAAGCACATGCAAAATGCCACACCTGTTCACATTTGTTGCACTCTTTCCCAATGGCAGGACACTGAGAAGATGAAGCCAAGAGATTAAAACTTCCACACCGATAACAATTTATAGTTTTGTCATTCTTCCTCCCTACTTGCATATTCTTGTGAACAGAGCTATTGCCAGTGGCACACACATCTTCTGTTACATTCACACGACCATCCTGTATGGATTTCATCCACTTTTCAGACTGGTCAAAGGCTTTAGCTGTAGTGATGGAATCTTGGAGTTTTGGATCTCCCATCACCCACAATTGCGCCTGCATTTAAAAAAAAATGTTTACATTCACTATTATTCGATCCCTAATCTTCTCATCAATCGTGTTGCCAAGGTTACACTTCAAACACAGTAGCCTTAGTGATGTCAGAAAATCATTCAATGATTCTTCCTCTCATTGAGCTCTGGTATAGAACTTAAACCTGTTCAAAGCTATGCTGAAGGTAGACTTAAACCTGTGCTCCATCCGTAACAAAGCCTCCTCAAACACATTAAGGTCTTCTTGCGCTTCCAACGGAGCAATATGTGGCAAAGTCCTAAAAGTTACTTGCCCTTCTGAGCCAAAGAAATTGACAAAATATGTTTCTACCTTTCAGCACCCTTTCTATCCCCATCAATTGCTTTCATGTACGACACAAAGTCCTATTTCCATCAGGTCCATGGAATGGGAGGATCACCTTTACTTTGTAGAAACTTAGCTGGGATTCACCTGCAAGGAAACACTTCTAATAAAATAATAAACTCACCTTAAATCATGATGCATGAGATTCCTGAAGTAGAGTTCTAGCGGCTGTAAGCACACTGCATAGCCAGGCACATGGGCATGATTACAGACCTTGGTACTGTTGCAGGAATTGATCTGTTGAGATTCTAAGCACACAGCAAGGCTGTGCGCATTGGCACGTTTCCTAATATGACCCTAATATGTACTAATAGTCCGATGCAGCAGTGCGTATTGGCGTATATATTACTTCCAGTGTGCATAATGTGACTATCAGGTCGGGGTCGAAGAATTTGCAAATGCACCCTATGCAAGATGGCGTCACATTGCGTGGCTTATGTTACTAACAGCGTAGTGCGTTGCCGTGTCCTAGAAACTAGACAAGGGAAATTGAGTCCTTGTGTACCCCATGTTCCTGCGTCTTTGTAATGCCTAGAGAAGGTACGTCCACTTCACTCCACCTAGTATCCGTGATGTGGATATCCTTGCATAGTTGTAGCAACACCTCCCTGCACAGTACCAAGACTGCTACGTCTCACTCCACTGACTTGCCCCACCACACAGGCCTCATTTGAAAGATGCAGATGCCCAATTCAAGTGCTGAGGGCTCGTAAAAAGTACAAAATATTGTAAATATTTGCATAAAATTATCACTCTCCACAATCCTTTCTCCTGTCCGCCCGTCCAGCTAAAGGTTGTAAAGAGTAAACTTCAAATATCAGAAAATAATCCAAGAAAAGGGTACTACTCCTGTGCTGTGTATAAGGTAGAAGGTACCTCTTCTTCCTCTTTGCCAGTGTTGAAATCACCGATCTGGACTCCAAAAGCAGTTTTCAAAGATTTATTGAAGAACAGCACAATACCAGCATGCAGTCCAGGCAGCACAGTCCTAACCACCACTTAATTTCAGAGCCAGAACCTTTAAGGCAAAGTACTGGCATGAGACCAGGATTGAAAGTAAACGCAATACATTCAAAGTAACCTACACAATATATAACACTATGGTTTTTACCTGTGTGGGTACTAACAGATAATATATATCAGAAGTGAAGTAAACAAATTAGCAAACCATGCAGGTAGGTCAATATGCAGCTTGGCATCTGTTCTGAGGACTGATCTGGCATTACCACCTGAGAATACCATATTACCGCAAAAAAACTGAAATGGAAGTGCCATCTATGAAACCCGATGTCTTCTGAAAAGAACAGTTCACACAGTACTCCAAGGGGAAATATTTTGCTCTACTAACAATTGTTACTCCAAACGGTGAATTAAATACCTGAGAAGTTTTAAATAGAAATCCTTTTACAAGGTTTTTTCAGAATGTAGCCCTGAGTAACAGGTACAAAATCAACCCTTTATTACAATTCAATTCATTTTCAGTAAAAATAAATGATTAAAAATCAATGAAGCGAAAGAATCTACACACATCTAAATATTTATCTCGCTAACATAGTTAACAACACTCAACAAAAAAGCAGGCTGTGTTATTAAATCCTGCTTGGAATCAAAAATCATTTCTATTTCCGAAAAGATGCTTGGTAATTATTATATAATTTGGGTTGACTAAAATGGTACTGGCACTTCAAAATACGTAATGGCTGAAGGGGGTCTGACCTTTTGCCTCACTCTGTTGATGCTGCCAGTGGGCTGATACAGAATGTAAATGATACTTCAAAAAAGAAACAGCTGTATGGGGGCTGACCTTTTTCCCCCACTGTCAAGTACGCTGTGCTGTCTGTAGCATGATACAGAATATAAATGATACTTCAACAAAGCAAAGGCTGAAGGAGGCTGCATTGCCTAATTTTACAAATGTGACTAGAGAATATTATTTCTTTCATTATATTTAAGAAGTGTCTGTTTCGAGAGTGTTGCAATATTAAGTGTTGCAACATGAACATTTCCTATCAGACATTTCTTCTGTCTTTATTGCGTAATGCTGTATTTGTAAGCTCCACTTCAAAGAACATCATCCAACATGGAGAAAGTGAAAGGAAAACCGTATGGTGTATTTGGAAGCCAGTAATGCTGCTAAAATGTCAAAGAGAAAAGCCATTATATGAACTGTTTAGAACCTGAAGGGCTTAATATTTTCAGAACCTTAACTCAAACTTTGGCACCACCCGGAGACAGAAATGTTTTGGTTCATGTGTCACGAAGTTAAAGATGTAGAAAATAAATTAAATGTTTACACAGTGGTGTGGAACAAAATTAAAAATACAGAGCCATGGAGTCCTGTCTGTTTGTATGCAGACGCAATACGGTGACATTCGGAAGTTCGATTCAATGTTTATCGCAACTGTCTGCATTTAATCCTTAATGTGGTACCGGAACATATATTCAGTGCTGCCGGCTTTCCTGCATTTATTGCACCCCGGCCTAAATAACTTATACCGACACCAACCCTGCATGGTGCGGTTCACAAAAACTGCCCGCCCACCTGACCAGGCCTTTTTATTGATTTTCCCTGTCGTATGTCCGGACATAGGAGAGTGTAGCCTGCCGATCCCCCACCCCACCCCGGATCTATTGTCAGAAAGGGAGGACCAGACAGCCTACAGTAGACGTTATACATATCAAGTCTAGAATTACGAGGCTTCCATGCATCGTCTTAGTGTTTATTTTATGGTGATGCACAGCTGTTGATCTTCAAGATGCAATTACAGAGACCTAGAATAGTACCCGACTGATTCCATCGTTTAATTTTGTTGAGAGCACTATGGACTCCAGAAGAATTAATACTATGATGTAACTGAACAATGGGGGCTTAAAATACATCAACTGGTTTCAAGATCAGCAGCTTTGAATTGGCAATACAATGAACCACTAAACACAAAAGGAACTGTTAACGCGTCCCTTTATGATCATTTATTACACATCAGGACTCGTTTTAGGCCAATGAATCTTTTGACCCAGTTGAGAGACACCTTAGGACGAGATAGCTAATCAATATATCAATCAATACGTCAATAATGTCATCAATATTTATCACGACAATACACTTCACTTTAGTTAAAGTCATTAATTAATTCAAGATTCTACCATGACCTTGCAGCCAAGAATAACCACACCAGTTTAGTAGAAGTTTATAAGTTTTATTCCCTATCAGTTACAATCTTGGAGCAGGTGCGTTAATCTCAACACCAAGAAATGTAATAGCATAGTCACGATATGGCAACTTTGGTAAGATTTCAATAAAGCTAGAATCAAAAACATCAGAACATAACACGACGTGAACATAGATCAATTTTTAGCAGAGTGTCAATAATGCGTCAGTTCAACAAAGCATATTCCCAGTCGTTTGTCTATTTGCATCAGTTTTGGTGAAGCCTTGTCCTAACCACTGATTAGCATTCGCATGTTGGGCTTCATGCAAAACAATTTAGAACAATAATTTGGAAAACATCTAACTAAGGTCTCTGTAAAAGTAAGCAGTTGGTACCTAGAAAGAAAAAGCAAACAGACAAATCACAATTTCATTGTCATAATTACCCTCCAAAGTTTAGGTCAGCACACAGGTTCAGTCTTCATCTTCAGGATGTCAGTCAAATCGCCATCAGTCAGAACTCAGCTCCGGGGCAAAAGGGCACTTCCCTCATAGGGAGGAAAGTGTAAAATGGATAATCTAAGGGCGAGGATGGTTTAAGTAAACCAACAAATCATCAAACAAAGTGACAAAGTTTCTGGATAAAATCAATAGCATTCCCTACCTAATTCTAAATGACTCCCTGTGACATGGGTTTTTATCCCTTTTTCGTTGTACATTCCCCCAAAATTTTATTGGACATTTGTTATACCCCACTATCTTTAACCTATCAGAAAATACATTAGGTCACCTACCTCTTCACCCCATATTATTTTACATGTCTTTGATTGGTCTCCATAATTGACGTCTTCAGAGGTGGCACGTCCGGTATGATTTCATCCTTCTGTAACATCTTTTGGTCAGTAACTCCATTGTTTTCACAGGTTTGAATGACCTTAACATTAATCTACACTGTTTCATTTTGTTTAATATCATCCTACAAGAAATGAAGAATGCATGTGAACGGATCTAGCATGGTTACATTAGTTTTCTAGTTTGGAAAAGAACATTCGGGGTCATGTCCTTTTGTGAGTCAGCATACTCCAGAATAGAATAATTCATTTAATATGAGAGCCAAGCAGCTAAACTTCGGCTCATGCTAACTTAGGGCCTATAAGGATTTCAGCATAGATTCAATAATGCAATCATTAGTACATACTTATTTAGACATAATATAAACATTTTAGTCATCATTATTAGTCTACATATCCAGTGACGGCCACTCCCAGTGGTCACATTTTAGGTGCACTTTTAAGCAAAATTACTATTATAGTTTCTATGCAGCATTATCACACATTAATTCATAAACATTTTATATTAATATAGATTATATAAGCTACGCTCTCTCAAAAGAATAGAAATTCAGATAGAGGCTAGATTTAGTCAGAAATTTAAATTGGCTACTCTGCTCACCCTTATTTAAAAGCCAATTCTTGGGCACACAGTACATTGAGTCCACGTATATCTCATACTGTGCATCAGTGCATGGACCTGGGAAGTTTCCCAGGTCCAAGCATGATGTGCTGCTATAGTCCAGGTTTTTTCTTTGAATTCTGAGACTTGTATTCTTGTTTATTCCATTTAAAAACAGGTCAACAAGTCACGGAAATCCAATAAAAAACTGGACCGAAGTAGCACTTCACACTCGTACCTGAGAAAATTGGCAGCTATGATGCATGTGTAGATTTTCTGCAGTCCTCTCTGATGTGACACCAGCTTCTGTCTATTTGTTCATCTGGCCAGTAAACATACCTTCCCGCAGTATTGGTACCTTGGATTTAAGCATCTAGATGTGTTGGGGGAATTGTTGCAATTTGGCATGGCAATGCCACTTCCATCTGCCTTCCGATGATAATGATGATATGAGAATCATTGAGTGCATGCATGCTACAAAGAGTGTCCCAACGCTAATTGCAAGACTGCTCGCAGAATCGCTGATCATCATGTTAAGTTTGTTGGAAGAGTCATGTTTTTAATTTTTTCTTGAAGATGGATAGCTCAGTTGTGGTATGTAGTGCTAGGGGAAGATTATTCCAGGCAACAGACCAAAGGTAAGAGAAGGATCTGCCTCTGGTCCATGCCTGGCAGATTTTGGTGATTCTGGTTAAATGACCATTGGCTGACCCTAAATTTCTGGGGGGGTAGTTATAAATCATCCTCCCCAAGTAACCCGCTCGTTTATTGTGTAGTGCTTCATGAAACAGGACCAAGTTTTAAAAAGAATCCTCTTTTTGATAGAAGGCCAATAAAGCGCTTTCAGAAGCAGGTTAATATTGGTTCTTGGGGAAAAGTTACGCAGAATTTGAGCCGCCGCTTTATGCATCACTTGAAGTCTATTAAGGAGGTATTCTGGAGGACCTGAGTATAGTGTTTTTCCATGGTCAAGTCTGGAAGCTATCAATGTTTTAATCACCATTTTCTTGCCTTCAACAGACAGAAGAGGTAAAAAAATTTCCAGGTAGTGTAACAGCCCGAAACAGGAGCCAACCAGGGATTAAATTTGTGGTTGGAAGATAAAGACACTGTCAATTCTTTACCATGCTCTGTTGAGGGCCAGGGAGGAAGAGTCCTTTGGCTAAAAGCTCCTTCGAAAATCTGGCAAAGTGGGGCCAAAAAACACCATCTCGGTTTAATTGGTTGGTGGGCAGCAAGTTGAACATATTAGAGTGGCAGGTTTTAAATCCCTCTCCTTCGAGCTCTTTGAGACAAGGATTGACGAATCAGGCAAAAAATCCAAAGAAATTTCAAAAATGGAAAAACATTTATGAATCGTGACGGTTCCATGAGAAGCCAACAACCCACAGCTGAATAGTGTGAACTGCTGACCTTGTATTTTCATGACAAAATTACTACCATCCAAGCAAGCCTGCTTAGTGACTCACAGGCTGCTGATATTCCCCTTGAGGCTGTATATTCTAGCAAGTCACGCCTGTTATTTCTAGCTTCTCATATATTTCTATGGTAGAATAATTGGCGGCCATCAAGTGCCTTAATAAGGGTCTCCATCTGTACCATACCCTGCCAGTATACTTGTATAGTAAGTAGCTCATGCTATCAACCCCGCTGCAAATAGGGTTTTGAATATGTAATTGTCTTCTGGAACCCCTTTCAATGGAAATGTGACAAAATTCTGCCTTTACAGAAAAGCCTACGGCTGATCCTAAAGTCCAAGCGAATTAAAGGCCTATCTCTCTTCTCCCTGTATTTTTGAAAGTTTTAATAAAATGTCTAAACTCCCAAATTTTGTGATACTTGGAAAGTGATGATCTCTTGCACCAAGTCTGTCAGGATTCAGAACCAACTGCAGTACGGGGATGGCCCTGTTAGAGGTTGTTGAGCACATTAAGGGCACTCTAGATGAAGGAGGAAAGGCTGTCCTGATTTTGTTGGATTTATCAGCGACCTTTGACACTATTCCCCATGAGAGACTGATGGCATGTCTACAATCCATTGGGATTGGTGGCCTAGCCCTGAAGTGGCTGACTTTCTTCTTGAATGATAGAAGCCAGGAAGTTTGGACACATCTGTTTTCTTCTCCAATCCGTGGGTTAGCAGTTGGAGTGGCTCAAGATTCGGTACTTATCCCTACCTTAGTCAATGCTTATCTTGTACCCTTGGCTCTGTTAGTTGAGACTCTGGGGGTGAAGGTAATATCACACAGCGATGACACCCAGCTGCATACTCATAGAATGGCAATAATCTGACTTATGTTGAGTCTCTTGGCCTTATCTGGGGCAGAGCTCAGACAGCCATCATTTTGTTCTGTTTAATCCTTATTGAGACTCTGAGGTCCAGGACTTTGTGTAAATCACCTTCTGTCTTTTGTCTGTGGATCCCACCTGGAATGGCATGTGTAGATATGCCCCAAGACTCCAGAGCTCTTTAGTGTCAAATTCCTAAATTATTTTGCATGCTTCCATGCAGCAAATAGTTTTTTCCTCCTTCTAGTATTCAGAAGTTCAAATCTGCCTTTTCAGCTCAGAGATTCACTGCAGCAACAGTGGATGTGCCTGTTGGTACAGTAATGAGCCAGATTAGTCAAGAGGGCAAATATAAACCTCCTCTTCCTTTGACTTTTAAGAGAGTTTAGATTACATCTTCTGCTGCAGTTTGTGGCTAGCTACCATGTGCTTCAAGTGGCACCACATGAACTTCCCCCTGGTTCTTCACAACTTCTTCCGGTTCTCGAGTTTGAACCCCTCCTGGTGCAACTTGGGAATCTGTGAGACCTTGCCTCCTGTATCTTTAAAACTATTCTGCTGTCCTTAAACAGTCCATTTCTGTGTATCTGGTCTGGCAATTTCTTCTGTAGCTCTTATTAAATTATAAGTCAGCTGACCAGTTTCTCACTCACTTGTGATCCTGGAGTGGGAATGTTCTCAGAGAACAAGTCCATCTCAACTACTCTCCCTTTGAGTAACACATGTTCTCTGCCCTTTCTCCTCCTTGGAGCAGTGTCATGTAGTCAATTGGAAACTTAGACTTTTTTTGTTCAACAGCTTTAACCAGTCACATTTAAAACCCTGATTCTCTTTGTGCTTAACAAAAAAATAAACTAGTAAGTTGAAGAACTGAGGCAAGGTGAATTAGATACCGAAATCATGGTAATAAATTACTCTATTCTGCCCAATTACAATCATATTAATCTACCATTCACTTTGCCAAAAAACAGTTCTTGCCTAAAAACATTGATGATGATGCTAATAAGTCAAAGGTGCACTTAGTCCGGTACAATCATGGTCTGCTCAAGAATTCCTAAGTCCCAGGATAGGATTTCAGTACATTTTAAAGACCTCAAATTAGTTGTTCCTGTTTGAATGTTATCTATAAGACACAATCTTTGAATGCTGCTAATCAAGCAGTTGTTCTTCAAGAGCAAAACAATATTCAGAGGAAGAAGAAGCTCCAACTTGTAAATAATTTGTTTATTCCTCACCTACTATCTTAATTTGAGCCTGTTGACTAAGTTTCTAAATTCCTCTCTAGTGTGGCTTTTAAAAGAACATGCTACAACTATATGTGATCAATACACTTCATGCTTCTCCATGTCATTCATCTATGGTATTTATGATCTCCTGGAAACCACTGATCCCACTTAAACCCGCACACTTTGGCTATTTGCATTCCAATCACCACATGATTGATGTAGCAAAAATGTTGTTGCTACTTTTGACTTTACAGTAATCATCTGTATGTGACAATCTATACGTTTTGTTAATTGAAGTACTAAAAGATTTGTTGCAAAGTGGTGCACAGAAAGCCAATATCAATGTGCATACTCTGTAGAACAGAGAACTAAACTTTTGTGGCATAGCCCAAAAATGTCATATATAACCAAGTAATGTTTAAAATGTTACATGCAAAAGTCGAAGATTGCAGTTCTGCACTATAGGTAAAGCAATATATTAACAGTTATTTTGATTTAAATCCACTGTAACATGAACACTGACCGAGCTTATTAATGTTGAATTCATGATTTAAATGCTATTTGTGCCTTGTTTTGCATAAACACATTTGCGATTGTAATTTGTTTTGCTTTGTGTAAAAAACTTTTTAGTCATTCTTGCTAATGTCTAATGCAAGTTTCAAATGTGAGTTCAGTAGGACAGACTTCTAATATGAATCAATCGGTTCGGAGCTTTACCACAAATCTATCAGTTCAGAGTTCTAACATGAATCAGCAAGCACAGAACTATAATTCGAATCAGCATGTGCAATATTTGAGTTCACATCATCCTGTACAGAATTGTACCCCAAATCAACCAAGACAAGGCTTAAATACTGCTTTGACAGGACAGAGTGTAGGAATGGCAGTTTCACAGAACCCAATGAATTACATGAATCCAGATGCATTGACAGTTCCAGTGACAATCGTTCCATTTATTCCATTGTATGCTCCAGGCATGACTGGAAATAATTCACGTGCATTAAATGTCCTGGATGTTCAGAATATTCAAAATGTCCTGAATAGTTACATTGTACACAATGTTGACATGCAATGACTTACTTGAGTATTTAAAAGATACTGTGCCCCCAGAAGTGTGGCACTTTTCAGGAAAAGAAATAGGACTCATTACATGAGTTGACCCTACCAATATTACTCTAAAACTGAATGCTGTGCATCTGAGAACTTCCCCATATAACATGATGCCTGAAGCAATTGCAGGACTTACCCCTATGATCGATTCAATGATAGAACAGGAAACCGTAAAAGAGATAATGGGAAGTCCATGTAATTCTCCCATTATGGGATGGCGGAGGCCCAGTGGAAAATGCAGCATCGTCCAGGATTTGCACAAAATCAATGAGATAGTTGTTCCATGTTGTTCCGTGGTACCAAATCCAGCAGTGATTTTACTCTAAATTCTATGTGAAGCAGAGTTGTTTACTGTGGTTGGTTTGTGCCAAGTGTATACTGTTGCATGAGGAGAGCCGGTTTCTCTTCATGTTTCGGTTTGGCAGTCATGTTTTGGCACGGTGCTGAGTCTCACAAGGGTATAGCAAGATCCCTTCAGTTTTCAACCAGATCTTGAAAAAATGCCCTGTCATTCAGTTTTAGTCCAGTATATTGATGACATACTAGTGGCATCAAATACTCATGGAGCCTGTAGGAGAGATCCAATTGACTTGTTGACCACTTAACCGAGAATTGACATAAAGTTTCCCCAACTAAATTGCAGTACTGTAAGAAAGAAGTCTTGTACTTAGGTCAACATATTGTGCTGTATTTCTTTATTAGAAATTTGTAAAAGCAAAAAATCAGGAACAGAAAAATAACATAGTGCTCCAATCACTTTCAACATACACTCAACGATGTACAGTTGTCTCATGCTTAGATCCAACTCCCATACCGAACAGAGCCAATAATGTGAAAGGCTAAAATCATGCGAATTTACAACAGGTCCATGTGCAAATGGACGGTAAGTATGGCTTCAACACCAAAATTAGCATTCCAAAATGTATTGGAACTAATATTTTAACATAAGCAGCTTCATAGATATAGAAAGAAACAATCACAATACCAGACAGATCTCCATGACATTGTACACCGTTGGTCCAGATTGTTAGATCCCTCCCCACTCACTGATTAAGTATCTCCCACCTCCTTACACACATCCTCCATCTCTGTGGGTGACAGAAATGCGAACCACATGGAGTAGGGTCATTACTGGAGAATCCTATGGAAGAGGGTGCGTAATTCATGTACGTCCCGGGTTCCACAATACAGGAGTAGATGATAGAAGAGAGGGAAGGAGGTCAAAAGAGGGACAGGTCGGGTTCATAATTTTGGGGAGGTGGATCTTTGGACATGCAGGGAGGGTCTTGAAGAGGGGGATATGTGATGAGATTACTTGACTGATCGCCCTGTCAAGCACCCCCTGGGATGTACTGAGGTGTTAGGAGCGCCCTGCTTATTCCGTAGAGTTTGCGACAGTAGAGAACAAGTTGGTGAGAGAGTGAGAGTAGTTGGTGTTAGACTTGGAGCCCTAAGAATAGGGACCATCGGTCGTGTTGTTCCTCTGCTCGAGGATTTAGTTTGGACTGTAAGGTCAGTATAAGAAAGGAGGACATGGAAGTAGGGACATTATATTTGTGAAAAGGAAGAAAGAGGAGAAGAAGTGAGACATAATTACGAAACTATGGGAAGAGTATAGAGTGGGAGCAGAAACTGGAACAGAAACAAGAACAAGGATACAAACAAAAATAAGAACTAGAGTGTCGGCTGGGGAAGAAGTTGGGAGAGGAGATGGGGGCGCAGCGGTGGGGGGATGGAGGAGTGTCCTATGAAGGTTCCTAGGGGAGCATATGCAGGGCAATGGCTGGTTCTTAGAGGGGGTGGTATGAACTGGAGAGGCTGAGATCCCTATGGGTAAATGATCGAGAAGCATATCCTATCTCTTCCATAACAGACCACAGAAGTCTCAAGTGAGATCATAAGGGAGGGGCCCAACATCTCCAAATAGGAAGGCATGGTGGCAGCCCGGTATGTGAGCGTGTAGCCTCCTATTCACTCGACACAGGCAGGAAGGGTGCCCATGTCTGGAGGAAAACCTCTAGCTTGTCTTGGAGACTATAAATGAGTTTCTCATGTGTGGCTGCCTGGTACATATCAGCGATCCATTTCCCATGAAGAGGAACCTGAGTCGTACGCCAGGGTCACAGTATACACACCTTAGCTGAAGCAAGCGCAGTATGTAGTAGACGTTGTGGCCGTGTAAAGCAGCTTAATTCACTGGTATCATGCAATAATAAGAGGGAAGGAGTGAGAGAGGTCGGTAATGGAAGTATCACTCTGAGGGTATGCCCTACCTTCTGCCAGGAAGTCTGTATAGCTGGGCAGTCATGCAGAATGTGAAGGAGATCGCAATGATCATGAGGGCATCTCCAGCAAGAGGCATGAGATAATAGACCCGCCGAGCGCAACCTCAGAGGAGTCCAGTACCAATCGTGCAATGACTTGAATAGGCTGAATTTCAGGCGAGCTTCTCTAGCACCCCCCCGGTCCCTGGCCGCTATTATTGCAGTCCTTTCCTCCAATTCGTATTCAGTCTGAAGGCATGCCTGCCATTTTGCCTTAGTGGAGAGTAAAAGTGGGAGGGAGACAAGGTGGCGATTTAGCTGGGCGTGGAGCCCAGAGGTCACGGCCCAGAAAGATCCCCAAGTCTCCAAATAGTGAAGTATCGGAGACTGAGGAAGATCCCATGGGGGTCTACCAAGTCGTCCCTCCAAACAGTGTTTAAGCTGAGCGAAGCGCCATAGGTGGTGCCTAGGTAGATCAAATTCTTCTCTCAAGTGTGTGAAGGATTTCAAGGTGCCCCCATGTAGAAGTTGGTCCAATCGATAAAGGCCTTTGAGCACCATGTTTCCCAGACAATGTTTTTCTTACCTATAAGCAATCCCCTGTTGCCCCACAACAGTGCTTTTGTCATGGATCCGGGGATCAAGTTTGAGTAAACGGTCGGCATAAGTCCAAGAATTAAGCATGGCTCTGATCATAGGGTTTGAAGAGAGTGAGGAAGGAGGGATTGCATCATAGAGAATCTGTCATCCCGATGAGGGACAAAAGAGAGCTCTATCCATCTATACCCAGGGGGGCAGATCACGTGCCTTCGGTAGCATGTACACTAATTGCGAGAGGTGCAGCGCAAGCGCATAGTGTTTGACGGAGGGAAGGCCCAACCCCCCATACTCGTGCCTGGCTAGCAATGCTGTCTTGGGTAGTCTTGGACACATTGATCCCCACATGAAGGTCCGAATGCGTCGGTCTATCTCCCGGAGTGTCAACAGAGTAATCTGCAGAGGTATCATACCTAGGACATATAGAAAGTGTGGTAAGGTTACCATCTGTACCGCCTGAGCTCTGCCCCACATGGATAAGCCAATGTGCGTCCATTTATCAAAGTCACGTTTCATATTGGTTAAAAGCGGGTCCAGATTATCTGGGATCATGTTCTCTACTCCTCTATTAATATATATGCCAAGGTATTGCAGACGCGATCTTTTCCATGTTACCAACAGATCTCAGATGGATGCGCTCACTGTTACCGGGGATAACGGTAAGGCTTCGCTCTTACTCCAGTTAATTCTGTATCCTGACAGGAGCTCAAACTCAGAGAGGATGGTACGCAGCGCAGGCAAGGACTTGGGTAAGTCGGTAAGGGTGAGAAGGATATAATTAGCATATAGGTAATTCGTAGAATCCCCACCTGGGATGCGTATCCCTGAAATGTCACTCGAGCCACAGATCGTGGCCCCCAAGGGTTCCACCGCCAGAAGGAACAACAAGGGTGACAGAGGGCAGCCTTGCCGGCTTCCCCTGTGCACCGGGAAAGTTTCAAAGAGGAACCCCCCGCAGTTGACCTGCGCGGACGGAGAATTGTATAGCAGGCACACCATTTTGATAAAGCTGGTTCCAAGGCCAAAATGCTGCAGTGTTTCGAAGATGTACCACTACTCTATGCGATCAATGGCCTTCTCAGAATCCAGAGTGAAGGCTAGGGCTTCCTCATGTGTTGCCCAGATAGCATGGAGTAGTGTACCGAGGTGATTTATAGAAGAACGACCTGGCACAAAGCCAACCTGGGTGTGATGAACCAGGAAGGGTATAACTTTCTCAAGACGTGCCGCGAGTATCCCTACTAAGATCTGAACACCTCCGTTGAGGAGGGAGATAGGGCAGTAACTGTTTGGGCAGTACTACAATAGAGGCCCTGTTTGAAAATGGATGAAGAGAGCCATTTTGTGTGGCCCCTCGGTAGGCTTATAGAGGGTTTCCACCAAATCCTCCCCACCCATTTATAGAATTCCGCCGGGTACCATCCTCGCGAGGTGCCCTGTGATATGGCAGATTGGCGATTGCCTGCCTGATTTCGTCTTTACTGATGTCACTGGCTAGTAAAGCCCTACCTTCCTCTGATAGACACAGTAAGTTTTCCTTCTCCAGAAATGCGGATAATTTTACCTGATCTACCGCCACCTCTGAAGCATAATGATCTACCGCCACCTCTGGAACATAAAGGGTCCAATAGAAGTGACCAAACTCATTGGCAATTTCTTGGGGGTGTGTGATTAGTGAATCATGTGCATTGTATAGAGCCGGAATGGCCAATGTCGCCTGTCTTTGGCGGAGCTGGGTAGCTAATAGGTGGCTTGCTTTGTCACCATGCTCATAATGACAGCCCCTATTCTGCACGCGATGTGTAAAGAGAGTTAAGCTCCATTTTAGCGTGCTCCAGTCGACGTCGGAGGGGGGTGGAGGGGAAACGGGTATATTCACATGTAGTTTGTAGGATACAGTCTTCCTGGGCTTTCTGCTAGTCACGCTTTTGGGCTTTGGCAATGGCGGCAACTCTCATGAGTTTCCCCCGATCGCCGCCTTAGCCGCCGCCCAAAGCCGTTGGGGTGTAGCCACTGAGCCTTTGTTATTATGGAGATATTCTGTGATGTGGGACCTAAGCTTCTCTTTCCCCTCTGGGGTGCGGTAGCGGGAGATATTAAGGTGCCACGGTTTACGCCTAGTGAAACTTGCCCGAATCACAGAGATAGTAAGACCGGGGAGTGGTCCGAGAGGGTGCTGGAAGAATCTCAGACTCATGAACAGCTTGTAAAAGCCAATACAAAATTAAGAAGTAGTCTAGTCTGGATTGGGTTCCATGTACTGGTGACGTAAAAGTGTATTCACGATCGGTAGGGTGTGAGAGACGCCAGTGATCCTCCAGGTCATGGTCAGAGATGATGTCCCCTATGAGGGATCTGTCTGCATTGTTACCCATGTCATTGCCGTTCGATCTATCTAGAATAGCATCAGGCGCAACGTTCCAGTCCCCGCCCAAAGGTATTGAGAGGCGCCAATCTCGGTCAATATTCTATTGAGAGATAGAAAGAAGGAGCGTTTAGAGCCTGTAGGGGCATAGATAGATCCTACGCATATTGTGGAGGAGCCCAGTACTAGCTTGGCGAGGATATAGCATTCTTCTGAGCCGCTCCATGTCTTAAGAAGTCTAAACGGCAATGATAGACGAATGAGAATCGCCACTCTGCACCTACGACCTGTGCCCTGTATGCCATCTTGCGCTGATGGCGCTCTGCTGTGAAGCACCCGACCCACCCTGTCCCTACGTAGCTTGTCTGATTCTAATGAGGATAGGTGAGTTTCCTGCAAGAGAGTGACATCAGTGTGTTTGGATCTGAGATAAGACAGATTTTTTTGCCGCTTAACTTAATGTGTCACATCGTGGACATTCCAGGAAAAAATCTTTAGTGGTGTAGTGGAGCCCATTGAGAAATATCAAGGGTGCAGCTGTGAAGGAATGCAAAATCTCAGGGTGGGGGATTTGCTCACCGAAGAGACTATAGGGAGAGTGCTCCGAGGCTCCGGATATGAGTGCTGTGGTGAGGGGCTATCAAAGGAGGGGAAGGAAAGATTTATGGAGGGTCCCCGGCTGAAGAATAAAAGATCAAACCAATAGATAGTGGAGGGCAAGGGAGAACGATGAAATCAAATAACAGATACCAATAATGAGAGAAAGGGAGAAACACAGGAAATACAAGGAGAAGAGAAAAAAGAAAAAGAGAGAAAAGGAGGGGGCAGATCCGCAGGTATGAAAAAAGGAACCCAGTGCTCAAGCCCCCGAGAGTAGAAAAATAGAATAAGGAAGAGGAAGACACAGAACACAAAGCTATATCTGTGAAAGGTAAGGAAAGGATCCTCACCTCCGGTAGTGCTGTTAAATTGCAGGTCCGTGCCGACATGGTCGCGTGCCGAGCCAACGCGGAGGGACAGGGAGAACGATTAAAGGTATATGATTCAGTAATATGGGCCATCTAATAACCATTAGGAGGAGGTAACATAGGGCATGTGGTCCATTGATGCTATAGGGAGCAAAATGAAAGAAAAAGTAGGAAGAGGGCAGGGCCGAGTAGCCATCACCATACACTGCTAGGTCCCAGGGGCAGTAAAATGGTATGGCCGTGCACCGAGCACCTGATTAGAGGGTAAATAACCCAACTGGGCTGGGACCATGCTGACGAAGAATATAAAGGAACCAATGGATTGAGGTAATTGTGCATGTGGGTCCATCTCTGAACAAGGGAACATGCCAGATCAAGGGAACCGTACTCCATATGTGTCCCCCAGGGCCTACTTACGAACAATCCCAAAATAAACACAACAGTCCCCAGAAGTAATACTAGAACATTGCCATCACACTGAAACATTAATGCCGTAGCATGTAAATCCCCCCTGCCAGCCCTCCCCTAATAGTTAAGGAAACGCAGGAAAGGTCCACAGCCAGAGCACTTAGCTGTCCGTCGAAGAGGGTCCCATCGGGAGGCTCCATTTCTAGTTGAACCACAGAGATGACGTGGTAATATCAGGTGTGTTCATTGGTTGACGGTTTTATGGGGCAATGGGACTTGTCTCTGCCCTGGTCCTGTGTGTGCGCGATCACTGCTTGCATGGCATGGTCTCGCCCATCCTGCCCTTGAGGTGGGCGATTGAACACCCTTCCCCTCTCCTGCGAAACAACATGAGGTTAAGAGACGACAGCGGGGGCCAGAGAGGTGTCTCCCCCATCAGGGGGATCCGGGCACAAGGGCACAGGAGTGCAGTCCATGGGGCGCTGTGCGATGTTGTCCAGGAATGAGTTAAGGCTCGTGGGATCCAGGAAATCCCTTGATTTGCCATTGTATGTGATCCACATTCACACTGGTTCGAATAGCCCAAATTTCATGTCTAGCTTACAAAGTTGGGGCCGGAAAGCCAAGAACGCCTTGCACTTTTCAATCGTGATCCTGGAAAAATCCGCTGCCACTCTGACCTCCTGATCTTCCATCAGGAATGGACCCTGGGACTGTGCCTTCAGGAGGACCTGCTGGGCCTGTTCGTGCCGGAGAAAACACGCAACGGTCAGGCGGGGCCGCCCGAGGTAATAGAGCGAGGAAGGCCAACCCTGTGTACCCTCTGGAGCTCGAGTGGTGGAGAGATCAGACCAGTGAGCTCTGGTAACAGACTCTGAAGGTATGCCATCATTTTTTCTCGTATGCCAAAGAAGCGGACGTTGTCTCTGCGACTCCGGTCCTCCAGATCTGTGAGCCTTTCTGGTAGGGTCTGTAGCTCACCATCGTGCTACGGCAGCATCCCGATGTGGTCCTCTCCAGTTGTGAGGCATTGATCCAGATCCGCTACCTTCTCACTGAAGCTGTCTATATCCATCCTGATGGAAGCAGATGCCGCGGATAGATCAGTGATCTTCAAGTCCATCACTTCCAGATGCCTTTCGACCACTGTAATCTCCTGCAAAATACGGTCAGTGGCATCCAATGTTCGAGATTCGGCCGGGGCGGTCGCTGGGCTGGCAAGGGCCTGTTGGGCAGCCATGACCTTCGGCTGGGCTATGGCCTCTGAAAAGAGCAGTTGGCGGGAGTGCTTACCGGAGAGTTTTCCACAGGGCATCGCCATCAATGATGAAGTATTCTAGGAGGATCAGGCCAAAGTCCTTTGGTTGTGAAGTTATACCTTCAGCCTGTGAGCAAAGGCGCCTGCCCAGCAGCAATCAGAGGTTGCACAGCTTGTTTCACTAAAGAGTGACCGTCACATCTGATCAGTGTCCTTGTAGGGAAGGTATCTTCGAGGAACCAGGGCTAAGTGACCTCTCCCCCCTGCAGGGGTCGCGGGGTGTGACTTCTCTGTGGGGTTACAAGGTGCTCAGGCGTTACAGGCCTTGTCTCCCCATCCCTCTATGCTCTATTGGGGGATGTATCCCAGCCTTGTATGTGGTCACAGGTCTGTCCATGAATGAATTATAGATTGCGTCTGTCCCTCGCCCACTCACACATTCGCGGGATAGGAGTGCTCTCGGGTGCCCCCAGAATATAGCAGAATGGGGGGACCCAGGAAGGCGTGGATACAATGGGGCCGACAGTAGTGAAGGCCTGCCTGCACAGCCCCAAGGATAATAGCTGTTGTCCCAGACAGGGAGGCAACCCATACAAATGGTTCACATAGCCTATGGCCCTCATTACAACCCTGGCGGTCGGTGATAAAGTGGCGGTAATACCGCCAACAGGGTGGTGGTAAAAAAAATGGAATCACGACTATGGCGGAAACCGCCAACACAGACAGCCACTTTAACACTCCGACCGCCACAGCGGTAGAAACAAACACCGCAGCGGTAACCGCCAACAGACAGGTGGAACACAATGTACCTACCACACTATTACAAGGCACCAATCTGCCAGCTTTTCCGGGGCGGTACCAATGCCATCAAAAGCACGGCGGAAACAGTCTTTGGAACGGAAACCACTCTCCTCTCGACAACCAACAAGGAACCAGGACGCCATGGAGCCCGAGTTACAGGTGTTACCAATGTTGGTTTACCTCCTCATCTACCAGGAACATCAAAGACGGCGGCGATGACCACGGTGAGTACTGCACCTAGCACACAGGGGAGGGAGGAGGAAAAAGAGAGTGACACACACATGCAATACACAACACTCCCACACCCACCCTCACCCACAACACCATCCACACAAACACATCCAAATACATCACAGATACACCCCGTCACCCCCAGGATGAACGCAAGGACCAAATGAAATGATTGTAACAAGTGTAATCATCGAAAATCCAGATAGGCCAAGATAACTTTAAAAGATCAGTATATACAAATATTTACAGCAAGTACACAAGTCCGTATACTGTTCCATTAAATGTCCGTGGAACAGTGGTCCCAAAAAGCATGGGCAAAGCCCACACGACACCTGCCTCAAAACGGAGAGAACACTGCAGGGGCATCAAGTCGAAAAAAACACAAGCACCTCAGGGGGAATGGGAGGTGGGGCACCTCGGCCAGATGATGGGACGACGCCACTGCTCCTTGAGGGGGCTCCAGGCCCACTGCTTGCTCCTAGGGAGTGCAAAGCCACAGTCTCTCAAGTCTCTCAAGTGGGTGGTTTGCCCACTGCTTGGTCCTGGGGAGTGCAAAGCCACAGTCTCTCAAGTGGGTGATTTGCCCACTGCTTGGTCCTGGGGAGTGCAAAGCCACAGTCTCTTGTCCTGGGGAATACAAAGCCATGGTCTCTCAAGTGGGTGGGTTGCCCACTGCTTGGTCCTGGGGAGTACTAAGCCACAGTCTCTCAAGTGGGTGGGTTGCCCACTGCTTGGTCCTGGGAAGTGCAAAGCCCCAGTCTCTCAAGTGGGTGGTTTGCCCACTGCTTGGTCCTGGGGAGTACAAAGCCACAGTCTCCCAAGTGGGTGGGTTGCCCACTGCTTGGTCCTGGGGAGTACAAAGCCACAGTCTCTCAAGTGGGTGGTTTGCCCTCTGCTTGGTCCTGGGGAGTGCAAGGCCACAGTCTCTCTAGCGGATGCTGTTCTTCACTGGTTCTGGAGGGGGCATTGTGCCCAGTGATGCTGCACCTGGGGTGTGGCAGTTCCCATTCCCTCACCTGGGTGTGTGAGCCACAAGATTTTCAGGGAACAGGTAGCATGATACTCAATGGAGGCAGAGACACACCCCACCCTGCGGGGACTTAGCCTTCCAACGTCTGGCAGTGCCAGTGCAGGTTGTTGTGCCTTATGTAGTGTGTGCAGGGTCCAGGACGTCTCCTGCAGCCTTGGACGGCTGCCCACAGGGGATGCTGCTGATTTCCGCTGTGGTGGCACTGGCTGGGCATGTGGCGGGGCAGGTGGCGGTGACTGTGGCGGTGTCTGTGGCGGAGATGCTTCCGGTGGTACAGGTGTCTGCACCTGTGGAGAGAGACACCAGGCCGTCTCCTGCAGTCTCGGAAGGGTGCCCACTGGGGATGATGCTGGGGACTGTAGTAGAGGCAGCAGGTGTGCAGGTGGCGGTGCAGATGGCGGTCGTTGCGGTGGTAGCCACAGCCGTACAGGTTGCTGTTCTGTCTTGCAGAAGGGGTGACACCAGTCCCTCACCCGGAAGCTCCGAGCCCTGAGCTGACTTCCCTTTGCCCTTGTGTCCCTTCCCCACCTTGGAAGTCGCTGCTGGGACCTTGGCACTGTCCTCTTTTTCTCTGGAAGAGGCCTTGCTGGGTGATGGTGCGGCTTTTCCTTCGGCATGTGGGCCCCTTCTTTACTTTGGCAGGTGGTGGAATAGGGTGGTCCTTGGCCTCACTAGGTGGCACACTGGTAGCCCTGATGGGTGCCACCTTCGCTTTTCCCGGACTTGCAGGGACCACAGTGGTCGAGTCTTTTGTGGCTGAGGTGCTGGGCTGGGATCTGGACATCCTGGCCCTAGGGGAAGGACGGGGGGAGTTGTAAGGAAGAGGTCAATGGAAGAGGTCAATGGAAGCTAGGAAAAGTTTTTTAGACACACTGGGACGGGAAAATGGAGGGGGTTTGGGAGTGCAGGAAAAGTTAGTGGTTGCAGGAGGTGTACGTCTGCTGAGTTTGGGTGAAGGTGCATGGGCTGGAGGCTGTTGTGAGGTGGATGGCTGTTTAGTGGGTGTGTGCCTGCGTTTGTGTAATTTGGGAGGAGGGCTCACAGACCCACTGGGAGAGGACAGAGGAGACGTGTGCATGGTAGTGGGGGTGGTGATTGCACGTGAGCGGTGTGTGGTGAGGGGCGTGCTGGTGATGGAGGTAGTGGCTGAGGATGTAGTGCATGCAGGTGTGAGTGGAGATGAGACAGGGAGGGAGGTGGAGGACGTGGAGGAGGGGGACACAGTGGGGGCAGTGGATGTTGGTGTGTCTGCATGGGTATGGTGCTTGTGTGAGTGCCTGTGGGATATGTAGTGCTTATGTTTGCCTGAGCCACTTTTGTATGTTGATGTGTGTGCATGCTGGTTGTTAGAAATGGGGTCTTTGGTTGGCAGTCAGGTTACCCCCTGTCCAAGCAAGGACCCTCACTCTAGTCAGGGTAAGTCACACACAATCCAAATTATCCTGTCCCCACCCTCTGGTAGCTTGGCACTGAGCAGTCAGGCTTAACTTAGAAGGCAATGTGTAAAGTATTTGTGCAATAAATCATACAATAACACAATATAGCACCACAAAAATACACCACACAGTGTTTAGAAAAATATATAATATTTATCTGGATATTTGTAGGTCAAAACGATAAAAGATGCAATATGAAAATGTAAAGATATCACTGGAAAGTGATATAAAGTGTCTTAAGTCATTAAAAAGCAAACAAAGTCTCTTTCAAGCACAAAGCACCTGGTTTGGAGTGAAAAATCTCCGCAGAGGAGGAGATGTGTGGAAAATGGTGTGTGCATCGGTTCCACCCCTTCACACACGGACTTGCGTTGTTATTTTTCATGCAGGGAAGACGTTGCATCGATTTCCGGCGCACGGACAGGTCTCCTCTGTGGGTCCCGGGATTTTCAGACACCCCGGGGTCTGTGCGTGGAATCCTGGGCTTGTAATCCGGCTGCGCATCGTTCCGGTGGGCTGTGCGTGGAATTTCTCCCTCACGGCAGGCACTGCGTCGATTTCCTCTCTGGAAGCCGGGCGGCGTTGTCCAGGCGGACTGTGCGTCGAAGTTACGGTCGCACCGCAGGCGCCGCATCGATCTTTTCCTTGTGAAGTCGAGAGACGTCTTTCCGGTCCGGCGTGCAGTGAATTTTTCACTGCGGAGCAAGCTGTGCGTTGAATTTTTCACCCCACAAGGAGTCCAGTTGCAAAAGAGAAGTCTTTTTGGTCCTGAGACTTCTGGGAATAGGAGGCAAGCTCTATCCAAGCCCCTGGAGAGTACTTCTGCAGCAAAGCAAGAGAACAGCAAGACAGCAGGGCAACAGCAAGGCAGCAGTCCTTTGTAGAAAGCAGTCAGGTGAGTCCTTTAGGCAGCAAGGCAGTTCTTCATGTCAGGGTGCAGGTTCTGGTTCAGGTTTCTTCTCCGGGAAGTGTCTGAGGTGGTAGGGCAGAGGCCCTGTTTTATACCCAAATGTGCCTTTGAAGTGGGGAGACTTCAAAGAGTGGCTTAGAAGTGCACCAGGTCCCGTTTCAGTTCAATCCTGTCGGCCAGGGTCCCAGTAGGGGTTGTGGCAGTCCTTGGTGTGAGAGCAGGCCCTCCACCCTCCCAGCCCAGCAAGACCCATTCAAAATGCAGATGTATGCAAGTGAGGCTGAGTACCCTGTGTTTGGGGTGTGTCTGAGTGAATGCACAAGGAGCTGTCAACTAAACCCAGCCAGACGTGGATTGTAAGGCACAGGAAGATTTAAGTGCAGAGAAATGCTCACTTTCTAAAAGTGGCATTTCTTAAATAGTAATATTAAATCCAACTTCACCAGTCAGCAGGATTTTATATTACCATTCTGGCCATACTAAATATGACCTTCCTACTCCTTTCAGATCAGCAGCTACCACTTCAACAATGTATGAGGGCAGCCCCAATGTTAGCCTACGAAGGGAGCAGGCCTCACAGTAGTGTAAAAACGAATTTAGGAGTTTTACACTACCAGGACATGTAAACTACACAGGTACATGTCCTGCCTTTTACCCACACAGCACCCTGCTCTAGGGGTTACCTAGGACACACATTAGGGGTGACGTATATGTAGAAAAAGGGGAGTTTTAGGCTTGGCAAGTACTTTTAAATACCAAGTCGAAGTGACAGTGAAACTGCACACACAGGCCTTGCAATGGCAGGCCTGAGACAACGTCAAGGGGCTACTAAAGTGGGTGGCACAACCAGTGCTGCAGGCCCACTAGTAGCATTTAATCTACAGGCCCTGGGCACATACTGTAATATTGTGTTTATTGTTAAAACAATATTGTAGGAAGTGTTTTGTTGTGGTATTTCAATGTTGGGTTGTATTCTATGTTTTGTGGGGTATTTGTATTATGTAGAGTTTATTTGGTATCTCCCAGCTCCACCTGCAGCATTTAGTTTCTTCCTCAGCTGGACAGCATTCCGTGCTGGACAGTTGGAAGTGCTGGAGGCTTTAGTGGAGGCTGGAGTTCCTTGTTTTTACTTGAGAAATATATCTGAATAAAATGCTGATGTCAACTCCATCTGCATGGACCTCACTCATCCTTAACTCTAATACAACATGTTGGCGACGATCTGGCGAAGAACACCACTGCAACAGGAACTCTAGCCTAATTTTGGCCTTGGTATTGTTTGTGTCACTTCATCTTACTTTATCTGATACAAGGTATTTGTACAATTTATTTTGCCTATCTCATTTAATCCTTGTGTTTTCTATAGCCCTTCTATTTTTACTAATGCTTCTCCACCTTCCCTTCTTCTTTTTCATTTTCTCTCCTGCTCTTCATTATTTGTTAAAACATTTTTTAATACATATTATTGTTCCTCTCTTTATTTTATTTATTTTCTGAGCGCGCAGTTACCCGGCAGTAATTAAACAATGGGCGCGTTCCCTTTATTTGTGTTTATTTAAAATTGCTGGTAATGTGTTTCATCCTGCTGCTGGGCCGCACATGCGGTTACCAAGCAACGAAGAACAATGCGTAGTTCTTCTTCTGCCCTGCTCGTGTTCAACTCTCCGCACGTACTCGTGCCGCCAGAGTGAACTTTCCCGAGCGTGCGTGAAAGTGTGCAGCCGGTTAATCTGTGCAGCCACGATTACTGTTCAGAGCTATGCTAATACATTGTATTAACGGGGAAAACATGTTCACTGTCCTTTAGTAAAGGAAATACCATACTGTACACTTTATTTTCAAGCTGGCTATTCCTGTTCCATTGAAATACATGGTATCACACTTTATTTTCAAGCTGGCTATCCCTGTTTCATTAAAATACATGGTATCTACCCATTATCTTTTTAAACAGTACAACATTGTGTTTGTTTAAAATGTATGGTTCTACTGCACTGTACTGTTACTTTTTCTTTTTATCAGCATCATTGTGTCCTTTTCTGTGCATTGTTTTTTTTTCTCCGACATATATATTTTCTTTTTATTTCTCTCTTCTCTTTTTCCTTTAATCCTGTTATTTCCATACTTACGTTCTGTCATCTTTACATACTCTTCCACATTTAAAAAAAAAAATTTAAGATGCAGAATATCTCTCCTCCTCCTTTCTTCCTGTCTTCTCCTGGTGATCCGAAAATTCCTTGGCCAAAATGGAAAAAAGTTTTTTTAACCTATTTAGAAGTTTGCAGAAGCAATTTATCAATTGAAAGAAAAACATTGCTTCTTCAACACTGTTTAGGTGCGGAAGGGCAAGCAATATTAGAGACCTTACCTGCGGTGTCAAATTTGGATGGAGCTGTTGGAGATGCTCCTTTGAATGACTTTGATTAAACTCTCCTTCGCCTTGACACACATTTCTTGCCTAAGGTATAAATTCTTCTACAAAGATTTTATTTTGGGAAATGCAAACAGATGGATGAAGAATCAATAGAAGATTATATAACGAAACTTCGTAAACTTGCTTCTCTCTGCAATTTTGGTGCTAATATAGAAGAACGCATTAGGGACCAATTTATCTTAGAATACAAATGTGATAAAATTAGAGAAGCTCTATGGTCCAAGAGTGATCCATCTCTCGATGAAGTGTTGATGGTTGCAAAACAAATTGAACATTCTCAATCTTGCATTGAAACTTTAAAGAATTCTAAAGCTTCTTCTTCCTTAAACAAAATTGATTCAAAGCCTAAGAGCTCCATCAACATAAAGAACAAAACTAAAACAATTTGTTTCAGATGTGGCTCACTGTGCGAGGATGGCAAATTTATGACGCTGAATAGCAATATCGTGGTTTCAAAGAACTGTCTTTTATTGGTTCTTGAAACAGTTTATACGATGAGTAATATGTACAAAGTTTATGGAATAGTAGTAGGTCCTCTTGGCTCGTCCTTCTTCTTCCTTCCCAGGCCTCGCGGGGAGCATGGAAACAAGAAAATAAATAGATACGGTAAGTGGGGAGGTTTGTTAAGGCTTAACTGTTCTCGTCTTTCCCTTTTCTCTCTCACTCTCTTTGTCCCTGCCTCCGCTGTCTTCTTATTGTCTTACTTCTTTTCGCCTGTGTTGTCCCTCTTCCGACTCTCCTGCCAGATTTCCTTCCTGCCTGTTTCCTTGCGTCCTGCGCTTCTTGCTTATGTACTGTTTTCCGTCTTTCTCCTTCTTTTTCTCTCTCTCTCTCTTCCTCTCGTTTATTCGTTTAGTGTACTTAATCGTAAATCTCTTCCTGTGTATGCTCTATCTTCTTGGTATCGTATTTCCTATATTTCTCTTCCCTTTCTTTTCTGTATCTGAATGACTGCTATTGTTCTCTTGCCCCGTCCCCTTTTCCCCGCAGTGCTCCCCATCCCAAGTGCCCGTTCACCCTCTCCTTTTTCCCCCTCCCTTCTGTCCCCTCCTCTTCCCCGCTCCTCACTTCCCGCCTCCCTTCCCCGTTTCCGTCTCCGTACCTGGAGATGCCACACTTCTCCGGAAGCGTGGCGGCGTATAAGCGGGCTCCCCGGGCCAGCTGTCTCCAAATCTCCTCTGTGATACTCCAGCTCCCGTCGGCTCCGTCTTCCGGCCGTCCTCCTCCTCGATGGTGGTTTCCTCGTCCTCTTGTTCCTCCTTTGTCACTCGTATGTCTCCACTCCCTCTCGCCTCTTCCTGCGATCTCCCTGACGCTCCGCTTTTAACCCGCAGTTGGTCCCGCGGTTGCCATAAGTGACCAATCAAATCGCCGGGGTCTACAGTATGCACCAGGTCGTGTGTGGCAGAGTCAGCACAAGTAAGAGAACTGTGTGGGTCGGAATGGAGCGACCCATCACAGACACTCCCCCTAGAGAGCGTCTGTAGACGACGCTCATCCGAAGGACATCTGGAGAGAAAGTCAACATTGGCCATGAGACGTCCCGGAGAATGAAACACCTGAAACGAAAAGGGTTGTAAGGAAAGAAACCATCTCAGGACTCTAGGATTCGTATCCTTATGACGAGACAGCCAAGTGAGTGGGGCATGATCAGTCAGGAGGGTGAAAGGACGGCCACTGAGATAATACCGGAGAGACTCAATGGCCCACTTAATGGCAAGACATTCTTTCTCAATAGTGGGATATGGACGCTCACGGGGAAGAAGCTTCCTACTGATAAACAGAACCGGGTGAACCGACCCATCAGTTTGGGTTTGTGATAACACGGCCCCTAGACCAACATCAGAAGCGTCGGTTTGTAAGATAAAAGGACGACCAAAATCCGGGCAGCACAACACAGGGTTGGTAGCCAAGGCCTCCTTAAGCTTCAAAAAACTGTGCATACCTGCTTCTGGTAAGGAGGAGAATGTTTTAGGAGACCCATTCTTCAGCAGATTGGTAAGAGGCTCAGCTATGGTCGAAAACCCAGGAATAAACCGCCTGTAGTAGCCGACGAGCCCAAGGAACGAGCGTATTTCTTTTTTTTGACTTAGGTGCTGGAATCTGTTTTATGGCTGCAACTTTTTCAATTTGAGGGTAGACTTTTCCTTGTCCTAAGACATACCCCAGGTATTTGATTGATGTACAGCCTAACATACATTTTTCAGGATTGGCAGTTAAGTGAGCTTCCCTCAATGTCTGTAGTACTGTTGATAAATGTTGGAGGTGGTCAGTCCATGAGTCGCTAAATATTACAATGTCATCTAAGTAGGCTGAGGCATAGGAGCGATGGGGTCTTAAAATCATATCCATTAGCCGTTGAAAGGTAGCAGGGGCTCCGTGTAGTCCAAAAGGGAGAACTGTAAACTGATATAACCCAGAGGGTGCTGAAAATGCGGTCTTTTCCCTGTCTGTTTCTTTTAAGGGGATCTGCCAATATCCTTTTGTGAGATCTAAAGTAGACATGAACTTGGCATGCCCTATTCTCTCCAACAGTTCGTCGATGCGAGGCATAGGGTAAGCGTCAAAGTAGGTGAGCTCATTCACCTTCCGATAATCTACACAGAAGCGCGTGGTTCCATCTGGCTTGGGTACTAACACTATAGGGGAACACCAGGGACTACTGGATGGTTCAATAATCCCGGATTGTAACATTTTAGTAACTTCCTGTTCGATTACAGCTTTCTTGGCTTCCGGAATCCTATAGGGTCTTTGTCTTACAACTGCCTCGCTCTTGGTTCTGATACTATGTTCGGTTAAATTAGTGTGGCCAGGGTGTCGGGAGAATATATCTGCATAGGTGGTAAGTATTCGATAGAGAGAGGTTTGATAACTGTCAGCAAGAGAGGTATTGATCCGGGGTTTATCATCTCCTTCATTGGGGGAAAAGGAAAGAGCGGGATAAGGAATGTCTTCTATCTGCTCTGTCACGATATGTTGGATTTTATGGCTATGCTCAGTTCCTTGCCATTTTTTTAACAAGTTTATATGATAGATTTGTTCTTTTTGGGGTCGATGGGGAAGAGCCAACCGGTATGTTGTTGGGTTGATTTGTTCTAACACTTCATATGGTCCTTGCCATCGGGCTAACAATTTATTCTCAATACTGGGGAGAAGGATTAGAGCCTTATCTCCCACATTAAGAGTACGAAACACACTTTTAGCATCATAATTCTTCTTTTGCCTGTCTTGGGCTTCTCTTAAATTCTCATGGGCTCTATCCCATACAGCCTGTAGATTCTCTTTTAAGTCTTTAGTATAGGTCAGTAGATCCTTTATGTCCTCATCTCTTTCCTCCCATTGTTCTACCAACATATCAAGGAGGGTTCGAGGAGGTCTACCAAATAACATCTCAAAAGGACTATGTCCAAGGGAAGCCTGGATATGTGTACGTATGGCATATAATACGAGTGGTAGTTTTTTTTCCCAGTCTCTTCCGTCCTCTGCTACGCTCTTCCTAAGTAACGACTTAATGGTCCGATTATATCGTTCCACAAGTCCATCAGTTTGGGGATGGTAAACCGAGGTTCGGATTTGTTTTATCCCCAACGTGTCACTGACCTCCCTCATTAATCTAGACATGAAAGGAGTACCCTGATCAGTCAGAATTTCTTTAGGGAACCCGACCCTTGAAAAGAACTCGATCATAGCT
This sequence comes from Pleurodeles waltl, assembly GCF_031143425.1. Lineage (NCBI taxonomy): Eukaryota > Metazoa > Chordata > Amphibia > Caudata > Salamandridae > Pleurodeles > Pleurodeles waltl. The sequence goes on along the minus strand of NC_090450.1, from coordinate 152,198,036 downwards.
TGGGCCACTACCTTTGTATGCATACTAGGAAGTGGGATTGCCTCGGGATACCTTGTGGCGTAGTCCACCAGGACTAATATATACTGTCTTCCTTTAGTAGATGGGGTGAGGGGACCAATAAGATCCATTCCTACACGAGAAAAAGGGGTTTCTATAATCGGGAGGGGTTGTAAAGGGGCAGGGGGTTGCATTCCTGGGTTATAGAACTGACATTTCTGACAGGTTTGACAATACCGCCGTATATCCCCATATACCCCAGGCCAATAGAATCGCTGGAGGACCGCTGCCTCAGTCTTATCTCTTCCGAGGTGCCCTTCCCCTGTCTCCCCATGGGCTAGTTGTAAGACCTGCTCTCGGTACCTCCCAGGGACTAATAATTGTCTCCGGTCCATATTACCTGACTGGGGTAGTCTATATAACAGTTCATTATGTATGTGAAATGTGGGTCCTACCCCTCCTTCCTCCCGATTAAGGGCCTTTTCCCAGGCATTCTTTAAGGATGGATCCTCTCTCTGTGTTTGTCTAAAATCCCCGGCAACGGTGTATACCTTTCCGGTGCTTTTTTGTGAGTTCTTGTTTTCTGGATTCTCCTCCCAATATTGCTGTCTCTGGACTCTTTTCTGTCTTTTGCTTACGTGGGGTTTTAGAGGGCGAGTCTCAGCTATTTCAATATCATAGGGTACTTCCTCCCACCATTTTTTCATCAGATGTTCTTCTCCGGCTTTGTGCAATAATTGTGGAAAAGCTACATAGTCGGTCCCAATAATAATATCTTCTTCAAGATGTGGCAATACTCCAACCCTGAGGATTTCTTCTTCACCCCTCCACTGAAAGCGAATGCTAGCTACTGGGTAATATGACTGATCACCATGAACACATGCTATCAATACCTGGGTATGGGGTATGGTGTGCCTTGCTTCTACTAGGTTTTGTCTAATGACGCTCTGACTGCAGCCAGAGTCAATTAAAGCTACTTTCTCTTGTCCATTTAGACATATGGGAAGCGTATAGGTAGGCCTAGCCTCCCCAGCCCAGAAAACCCTGCCTTTAGTGACGCCAATTTCCATGGGTTCTTCTATGTCTTTTTTCTGTGGACAAAAGCGGGCGATATGACCCCATTCAGAACAATTATAACATTGAGGACCGCTAGACGTATAAGAGGCTGGAGGTGGATGGGGACTACGAATTCTCTCTGGCTCATGGGAACTTAGTGGTCGTGAAGGTGCTATTTTCCCTATATTTGGCCGTGCAGGGGATGGTCCAGGGTTCCGATAAGGGGTGGTTTTGAAATCTGGGCTCCTGTGGAAGGCACAGGCTAAGTCAATTGCTGTTTCGTTAGTTAATCCGGGGTGTTGCCGAACCCAATTTCTTGTGGTTGAGGGCAGTGCATCCAGGAATTGTTCTAATACAATCACATCAAACATTTCTTCCCGAGTCTTTTCGGTGGGCCTTAACCAACGTCCCGCCGCGTTTTGGACCCGGTAGTATAAGGCACGAGGATTTTCTTGTAATCCCCATTTCATATGCCGGAACTTGCTCCGATAACTTTCGTGGTCTAGTCCTATCCTTTCTAGGACAGTCTTTTTGATCTCCTTGTAGGGGAGGGTGCCCATGGGATTGATGGCTTGATATGTGGCCTGCAATTGTCCAGTCAATAATGGGGCTATATATTGGCCCCATTTGTCTTCGGGCCAGTTGGCTGTACTGGCCACCCTTTCAAAATTAAGAAAAAATGAATCCGGATCTTCCTGATCCTGGTATTTTTGTAGAACACTGCTCGGCACATTCGGATGTACTTTGGTATGTGCAATGGTCTCTGTTAATTTACTCATGGCAGTTTCATGGACTAGTTGATTGTTGGCCATAATCGTGGCCTGACTTTTAAGGGCCGTCTGTAACGCTTCTCTCTCCTCTTTGGCGTCTTTCATTTGCTGCTCCCACATCAACTGTAGATGTCGTTGTCCTTCTGCGAGCTGAGCAATTACATCTGCCATGGTGGGTTTTTCTTCCATCGTCTTCTCCGTGTGTGTGTGGGGTTCAAATCCCACTTCTGACACCACTTGTGCGAGGATGGCAAATTTATGACGCTGAATAGCAATATCGTGGTTTCAAAGAACTGTCTTTTATTGGTTCTTGAAACAGTTTATACGATGAGTAATATGTACAAAGTTTATGGAATAGTAGTAGGTCCTCTTGGCTCGTCCTTCTTCTTCCTTCCCAGGCCTTGCGGGGAGCATGGAAACAAGAAAATAAATAGATACGGTAAGTGGGGAGGTTTGTTAAGGCTTAACTGTTCTCGTCTTTCCCTTTTCTCTCTCACTCTCTTTGTCCCTGCCTCCGCTGTCTTCTTATTGTCTTACTTCTTTTCGCCTGTGTTGTCCCTCTTCCGACTCTCCTGCCAGATTTCCTTCCTGCCTGTTTCCTTGCGTCCTGCGCTTCTTGCTTATGTACTGTTTTCCGTCTTTCTCCTTCTTTTTCTCTCTCTCTCTCTTCCTCTCGTTTATTCGTTTAGTGTACTTAATCGTAAATCTCTTCCTGTGTATGCTCTATCTTCTTGGTATCGTATTTCCTATATTTCTCTTCCCTTTCTTTTCTGTATCTGAATGACTGCTATTGTTCTCTTGCCCCGTCCCCTTTTCCCCGCAGTGCTCCCCATCCCAAGTGCCCGTTCACCCTCTCCTTTTTCCCCCTCCCTTCTGTCCCCTCCTCTTCCCCGCTCCTCACTTCCCGCCTCCCTTCCCCGTTTCCGTCTCCGTACCTGGAGATGCCACACTTCTCCGGAAGCGTGGCGGCGTATAAGCGGGCTCCCCGGGCCAGCTGTCTCCAAATCTCCTCTGTGATACTCCAGCTCCCGTCGGCTCCGTCTTCCGGCCGTCCTCCTCCTCGATGGTGGTTTCCTCGTCCTCTTGTTCCTCCTTTGTCACTCGTATGTCTCCACTCCCTCTTGCCTCTTCCTGCGATCTCCCTGACGCTCCGCTTTTAACCCGCAGTTGGTCCCGCGGTTGCCATAAGTGACCAATCAAATCGCCGGGGTCTACAGTATGCACCAGGTCGTGTGTGGCAGAGTCAGCACAAGTAAGAGAACTGTGTGGGTCGGAATGGAGCGACCCATCACACTCACCTTCTCATCTAGCGAACTTTGAAGATTGTCCAGCTATTCATGTTCTCTGCAATAGATGCAACAAAAAGGGTTACTTCGCTAAATGCTGTAAGTCCGTAAACAAAAGTAATGTAAAAATGAATGAAGTGACCGATGACAACGATAATCAAACTTTCATTCTACAAATAGTCAATGACGTTAACTGCATTTCCACCGTTCATTGCGAGTACCCAAGGGATTTTGTAATGATAAATGGAATCTCTATCACTATGATGATGGACTCCGGTGCAAAGCTGTCTCTTGTGTCAGTGAAAGATTATTTGACATCTTTTGAGGGCAAAGTTGACCTACTGTCACCTGATGTTTTGCCTTTTTCGTACGGTGGCAAACCTATAGAATTAAAAGGATATTTTAATGCAAGGATTAACTTCAAAGGGAATGAGATAAGTGGTAAGATTTACATTCCTGTGGTTGGAGATACTATTTTAAGTTAGCCTCATCAGAAGGAATTGGGAATCATTTTGAACCCTAATGCAGAACCGCAAGTTATGGTGCAAGAGGTTTCTGATTTTGAACGTCAATTATGGAATGAATTCCCGGATGTATTTAATTCCAATGTAGGGTGCATAAAAGACTACAAACATCAGATTGTTTTGAAAAGAGATGCACAACCTATAGCTTCCAAGGTGCAGAACATTCCTATAAGTTTAAAAGGAAAAGTGAAGCAGGATCTTCAAAGACTTAAAGACAGTGGAATTATTCAGGAAGTAGAAGCAGCGCAATGGATAGCTCCCATAGTGGTTACGACCAAACATTCTGGTGATATTAGACTATGGGGGTCATTCCGACCCCCGGCGGTCTGGGGTCGGCGGGAGCACCGCCAACAGGCTGGCGGTGCTCCTGAGGGCATTCTGACCGCAGCGGTATGGCCGCGGTCAGAACCGGAAAACCGGCAGTGTCCCGCCGGTTTTCCGCTGCCCTGAGGAATCCCCCATGGCGGCGCAGCTTGCTGCGCCGCCATGGGGGATTCCGACCCCCTCACCGCCATCCTGTTCCTGGTGGTTTCGACCGCCAGGAACAGGATGGCGGTGAGGGGTGTCGTGGGGACCCTGGGGGCCCCTGCAGTGCCCATGCCAATGGCATGGGCACTGCAGGGGCCCACGTAAGAGGGCCCCACTTTGAATTTCAGTGTCTGCTTAGCAGACACTGAAATTCGCGACGGGTGCTACTGCACCCGTCGCACACCTTCCACTCCGCCGGCTCCATTCGGAGCCGGCTTCCTCGTGGAAGGGTGTTTCCCACTGGGCTGGCGGGCGGCCTTTTGGCGGTCGCCCGCCAGCCCAGTGGGAAACCCAGAATGACGGTCTTCTGGCGGTCCCAGCCAGGCCAGCGGCTACCGCCGCCGGCCGGGGTCAGAATGACCCCCTATGTGTTGACCTCCGCCACCTGAACAAGCAAGTTGTGGAAGACAGATTTCCTTTACCGAACATCAATGAGATGATAAGCTCATTAGGAGATACAAAGATCTTTTCTACCCTTGACCTAACTTCTGCGTATCATCAAGTGCAACTGACTGAAGACTCTAAACTCCTTACCTCATTTATTACCCCCTTTGGTGTCTTTAAATTCCATCGTATGCCTTTTGGTTTATGTTCAGCGGCAGCTGTATTTCAAAGACTAATGCAAGATATTTTAGGGGGTTGAGGGGTGTGTGTTTCTTCCAAGATGATGTGCTTGTATTCACTAACACTCATGAAGAACATATTAAGAAATTGAGAAATGTGCTTTCATTGTTCAGAGCTAAAGGCATTACACTGAAACAAGAAAAGTGTAAATTTGTTGAGTCTCAAATAACATATTTAGGACATGTTATTTCAAGTGGTGGTGTTAAGCCGAAAAATGATTTCATACGTACTATTACAGAATTGTCCACTCTGAAGTGTAAGAAAGATATTCAAATTTTCTTGGGCATGGCAAAAATCTATGCCAGGTACATTCCCAACTTTGCTAAAAGGTCGAGCTCCATTAGATCACTGCTCAGGAAGGGTATTGAGTTTAGTTGGTCTATGAATTGTGAGTTGGAATTTCAAGACCTTAAGAAAGCACTTGCTTCTGCGCAATCTCTTAGTAGTTTTCAACCTGGTCTTCCATGTCATCCTATTGCTGATGCATCTGATAAAGGTTTAGGATGTGTGTTGAAGCAACTAAGGAACGGGACTGAGACTACTATTGCCTTTGCATCTCGCAGTCTACGTGGTGCAGAATTCAATTATTCTACTATCGAGAAAAAGAGGCATTGGCAATTTATTGGGCAATTAAGAAATTTAGACAATGGGGGTTATTACAACTTTGGAGGAGGTGTTAATCCGTCCCAAAAGTGACGGTAAAGTGACGGATATACCACCAGCCGTATTACGAGTCCATTATATCCTATGGAACTCGTAATACAGCTGGTGGTATATCTGTCACTTTACCGTCACTTTTGGGACGGATTAATACCTCCTCCAAAGTTGTAATAACCCCCAATATCTTTGGGGCATTTTTTTTGAGGTACGATCCGATCATAAACCCTTGCAAGAGATCTTTGGAAAGAAAGGTTTGGATAATGTATCTTCCAGCATTTGTAAGTGGCTAGTTGGGCTCCAAGATTCCAATTTACGGCGAAATATGTTCCAGGATGTGACAACAAAAGATTGTTTGTCTAGGTTAGTTTCTGATGATGTGATTGATGAGTGTGATAGCACATCGTGGTGGACGTATGAAGAAGTACAAGTTTGTCCTATTACTGATGGGTGTGTTTCAGAACGTGAGTGGCGTGAAGAGTTAAGTAAGATCAAGATCTTTCTAAAGTGATAAATTTGCTGGGGTCAGGGAAATTGAAGGACAACCGTGATGTTTCAATTTCTCCTTACAAGAAGGTGTGGGACGAGTTGTGGTTACATGAGGGTTTGTTGCTAAGGGGTAACAAACTCGTTCCTCCGTCTTCTCTATGTGATCGGCTTCTTGCTCTCTCACATTCAAGTCATCTTGGTATAAGCAAACTAAGGAAAGAATGAGGGAGTCATATTGGTGGCCTGGAATGGATATTGCTTTAGAAAGGAGAGTCAGAGATTGTATTGAATGCTGTTTGGCGGACAAGACGCTTAAGGTGAGGCCTCAACCATTAGTACTTAAAGAAATTCCAAATGAATTATGGGAAGAAGTTGCTATTGACATTATGGGACCTATTTCGTCAGGGTCATGTTCTAAGGATATCATTGTGCTGATAGATATGCTTTCTCGTTGGCCAGAAGTGTTGATAGTTTCTGAGATCACTTCAAAGGTTGTTGTAGACTTTCTTTCCAAAGCTTTCAGCAGAGAGGGGAACCCTGGGGTGATTTTGTCTGACAATGGTGTTCAATCCACCTCAAAATTTATGAGAGATTTTCTTTCCTCTAGGGGTATCGTTCACAAAAAATGTGCACTTTATCATCCAGAAACCAATGGTATGGTGGAACGCTTCAATAGAACATTGAAAGAAACCATACAATTAGCTAAAGTAAATGGGGTTTGTTGGGAGAGTTGGGTGGAGACTACAGGTTCACTCCACATTCCAGCACAGACCAGACTCCTTTTGTGTTGTTTAGGAAGCGTATGCCACATACTAAAATCAATCCACCTTGGCTTAAGAAACATCTTTCTTGTGATGTGTATGAAGAGACTATTGAAAGTAATGCTAAAGATAAAGATAGATATCACCAACTAAAAAGATAAGAAATCTATGATGTTCGTAAATCTGTGAAAAAGTGTATTGTACGTACTGGGGACAGAATTAAAGTTAAATTACTTGGAAGGAACAGGTCTAGCACATCTAAGTTCAGTCCGATAAATGAAGTTGTTAAAGTGTTTAAAGGAGCTGTCAAACTTGATGATGGGCGGATCTGGAATTTAAATACAATTGTTGTGATACAATTTATATGGGGGGGGTGGTGTAGTATTGTGTTTATTGTTAAAACAATATTGTAGGAAGTGTTTTGTTGTGGTATTTCAATGTTGGGTTGTATTATATGTTTTGTGGGGTATTTGTATTATGTAGAGTTTATTTGGTATCTCCCAGCTCCACCTGCAGCATTTAGTTTCTTCCTTAGCTGGACAGCATTCCGTGCTGGACAGTTGGAAGTGCTGGAGGCTTTAGTGGAGGCTGGAGTTCTTTGTTTTTACTTGAGAAATATATCTGAATAAAATGCTGATGTCAACTCCATCTGCGTGGACCTGCACTCATCTTTAACTCCAATACCACACATACAGTGCACCTTACTAAGGACTTATAGGTAAATTAAATAGTCCAATTGGGTAGGATCCAATGTTACCATGTTAAAGGGAGAGAGCTTATGCACTTTAGCACTGGTTAGCAGAGGTACAGTGCGCAGAGTCTAAAAGCCAGCAAAAACAGTGTCCAAAAAGTGGAGGGAGGCAGGCAAAAAGTTAGGGGTGACCACCCTAAGGCTGTCAGGTCTAACACTGGTCTTATGGTGTGCTTTGGATAGGCTGAGGTAGAGGGGATTGGTTCTGGGTAGTGGAAGTTGGAGGGGGGAGGCTGGACACAGGGACAATAGCTGCCATCAGTGCTGAGGCCAGAGCCTGAAATGCCCTCTGTTGGTCCGCCACACCAGAATGAATGCCCTCCAGGTATGCATTTGTTTGTTGCAAATGCCTCTCGACACCGTGGATGGCATTCAAAATGGTTGACTGCCCAACAGTGAGGGATCTCAGGAGGTCAATAGCCTCCTCACTGAGGGTAGCAGGGCTGACTGGTGCAGGGACTGAGGTGCCTGGGGTGAAGGAGATGCCCACCCTCCTGGGTGAGCGGGCACGCAAAACACGCTGAGGGGCTGCTGGGAGGGTGGTGCTGGTGGGGGGGTGGCGGCTCTACCTGTTGTTGCAGGGGGCACAGAGGTGCCCGCCACTGCAAGGGAGCTCCCATCAGAGGAGGAGTCGCTGTCGCTGGTGTCTCCTCCTGTCCCCGTCGCCCTCCGTCCCATTGGTGCCTTCAGACTCCGTACATTCACCCTCCTGGGCCATGTGGGTTGCAGCTTCCTCCTGCTCCTGTGCCACTGCTCCTCCGCCAGATGATGCTAATGCACACAAGGACAGGGTGACAAAACAAAAACGGGGGGAAAGACAGAGGAGACACATGGTCAATGCCAGCAACAACACCACCGTTGGCGGACATAACACACAGGGAGCAGCCCTATGCACTAGGCCATGCACTAACAGTTCTTAGGAAAATCACCTGGCCATGGGGGACTGTGCCTAAGCCCATTTGGTGCACACCTGTAACCCACAGGAGCCTGACTAGGTGTAGATGGCCACTACCACTATTGGGGTTGGAGTGCCACAGAGCCTGCCTAACAAGGGACCAACCCTACCAAGTTCACCCTGGCCTAGGGGAACCCACAGCCCACTTCCCCCACCCAGACACCCCGTAAAGCGCGCAGAGTCAGCTGAATGAGACTGTACCCCCTTGTGGCTGCTGTGATGCCCTCAAGCGCCCATCCAACTCCGGATATGCCACCACCAGGATCCGGTACATCAGGGGGGTCATGGTGCGACGGGCACCCCTTCCACGTTGGGAGGCCATCCCCAGCTGGGCCTCCACCGTCTTCTTGCTCCAGCTGCGCAGGTCCTCCCATCTCTTGGGCAGTGGGTGCTCCGTCTATGGTAGACCCCCCAGGGTCCGCACTTCCTTGGCGATGGCACGCCAAATACCCTTCTCATGGTGGGCGCTGACCTAGAGGAAAGGTAAAGTAAGAATGGATTTTACTCCCCCGTCCAGTTATTCTTACTTATTGGCCACAACTTCCCAACCATGACCTGAAACATATACACTGACCGTCCTCACATGCTGGCCACAGCCCCACCCACATGTATCTTCCATCCACGCCACTCATACAATGATGTCACATCCACCATGCACACAGTGTACTCACCGGTTTGTCTGGAGGACCGTAGAATAGTGTGTACTGGGGGAGGACCCCAGCCACCAGGTTTTCCAACTCCTCCGCAGTGGAGGCAGGGGCCCTTTCCCCAGACACTGTAGCCATTGTCGCTTCCAGACTCAGGTCACAGCAGCACTTGCAGTGTAGGTCCTCTCCTGTTGAAGGTCAGGTATCAAGTGAGTGAACAGCTAGAAAATGTCAGTCACATCCGCGGCGGTGTGTACTGTCACCGCCGGCGTACATCGTCATTGGCTCCTGGAACCCATAGGGCCCAATGATGACCAATACTGTATTGCACAGCGGCCTTCGTCCGCCTACCGCAATGCTGCACAACGCCAGTGCAGTTACCTCATTTCCCCTTGTCCTTCCTTACAGGTCAGGCATCTGCCATTTCAGGCGGCCACATGGCAGGGCACCTAACTGCGTCACAGCACTTTTGGGTAGGAACACGGACAGACAGCGCCACACACAGATTACATCATAATAGTGCAAAACACCCTTGTGCAACCTACGTGGTATATGACCCTCTGCTCACCCTTCTCCTCCATAGGGCACATCCGCTGGGGCAGATGATGAGATGGCGTCATCCTCCTGTATACAGATCCCTGGTGGACCTGTCGACAATGGAAGACAGACACATCATTATCACCTACAGACTTGATCGTGCCACAATCCATGAACTGTGTGCCCAGTTGGAGCCAGATCTGTTGTCAGCTATCCGCCATCCCACAGGAATCTCCCCTCTAGTGCAGGTCCTGTCAGTGCTACATTTCCTGGCCAGTGGTTCCTTTCAAACAACAGTGGCCATGGCATCAGGGATGTCACAGCCAATGTTCTCTACCGTGTTGTCCAAGTGTTGCCTGCCCTGCTGAAACACATGCGCAGCTACATCGTTTTCCCCCAGTTGGAGGATTTGCCCACAGTGAAAGGTGACTTCTATGCCCTGGGACATATCCCCAACATCATTGGTGCCATTGATGGTTCACATGTGGCATTTGTCCCACCCCGCAGGGATGAACAGGTGTACAGAAACCACAAAAGCTACCATTCCATGAATGCGCAGATGGTGTGTTTGGCAGACCAGTACATCTCCCATGTGAATGCCAAGTATCCTGGCTCAGTGCATGACGCTTACATTTTGAGGAATAGCAGCATCCCTTATGTGATGGGCCAACTCCAGAGGCACTGTGTGTGGCTAATAGGTGAGCCCAAGGTCCCCACACAGTTTGAATAGGTGTCTGGGTATGGGAGAGTCCCTAAGGGTTGCTGTGTGTCTAACAGATACCCCTTGATATTTGCAGGTGACTCTGGTTACCCCAACCTGTCATGGCTACTGACCCCAGTGAGGAATCCCAGGACAAGGCCAGAGGAACGCTACAATGAGGCACATGGGCAAACTAGGAGGATTATAGAGAGGACTTTCGGCCTCCTGATGGGCAGGTTCCGGTGCCTCCATCTGACAGGTGGCTCCCTATACTACTCACCGAAGAAGGTGTGCCAGATCATCGTGGCATGCTGTGTGTTGCACAACCTGGCTTTGCGATGCCAGGTGCCTTTTCTGCAGGAGGATGGGCCTGATGTTGGTCTTGTGGCAGCTGTGGAGCCTGTGGACAGTGAAGAAGAGAAGGCAGAAGAAGAAGATATTGACAACCGAAACAACATAATCATCCAATACTTCCAGTGAGACACAGGTAAGAGACTGGCACTGCTACTCTCATATCAGACTACTGTAGGACATTGCATGATTCTGCCTTTTTACCTCTGTGTATGGACCCTGACAGTTCACTTTGCCTTTCCTTTTCACATATCTGGTACCACATTCTGCTATGTTTAATGGTGCCCAACAACTGTCATACTTTGATATGTGCAAATGAACATTGACATTGATATTTGCAAGAGAGGTTGTAATAACACACTTGTGAAAGTACAGACTGACTCCAGATTGTTTTGTGATTCAAGTTTGTTTATTTAAGTGCTAATCAGTGGAGGGGTATGTGCAATGGGCTGGGGTGATGGTGGAGGAATGTCCATGGTAAGAGTCCAGCCTCTTTGTATCACAGGTGCATTGTCCAAGGGGGCATAGGAAGTGGAGTAATGGCAGTTCAAGGGGGTCAGGGTGACATAGCGGGACAGAAGGGTAACAATCAGGAGAATCTTATTTCCTGGCAGGGGTCTTGGCAATATTCTCTGTCTTGTGCCTGGATTGCAGGGACCATTTGTGGGGTGGTTCTCCTTCTGCAGGGGGTGGGGTGCTGGTGGCCTGTTGGTCCTGTGGTGGGACCTCCTGTCCACTAGCGCCGGCAGACGTGGAGAGCTGTTCATCGTTCAGGCTAGTGTCATGGGCCCGTTGGTGTGCCAATGTCTCCCTCATGGTGTTGACAATGTCTGCCAGCACCCCTGCAATGGTGACCAGGGTGGTGTTAATGGACTTCAAGTCCTCCCTGATCCCCAGGTACTGTTCCTCAGCAGCCGCTGGGTCTCCTGAAACTTGGTCAGTACGTGCCCATGGTCTCCTGGGAATGGTGGTATGCTCCCATGATGTTGGAGAGTGCCTCGTGGAGAGTGGGTTCCCTGGGCCCGTCCTCCCCCGTCGCACAGCAGTCCTCCCAGCTTCCCTGTTGTCCTGTGCCTCTGTCCCCTGAACCGTGTGCCCACTGCCACTGCCCCCAGGTCCCTGATTGTCTTGGGTTAGTGGGTTTCACTGAGGTCCCTGTAGTGGTGGACACACTGCTGATTGACATTGTCCTGGGGACAGTGGCATGGGCCCGCTGGGTGGGTGCTGTGGTGTGTTTCCTGAGGGGGGAGGTTCAGTGTTGGTTTGGGACTGTGGCAGGGGAACCGACTGTCCATAGGTCCCTGATGAGCCAGGCTGGTCATATTGATCCAGGCGTGCAGAGCTGCTGTCGTCACTGTGGGCCTCTTCTGTGGGGGGACTGGATATGGCTGGCACCTCCTGTCTGGCGACGTTGGGTAGGGGTCCTGTTGGGGTGTAAATGCATAGTTATTATATCTGTGTGTGCCATCTTGTGCAATGTGTGAGTTTCCCTCTACTCCTCTGCTTGCATTATTGCCTTGGCCCTTGTGTGAGTTTTGATTTTGTGGCCTGGGTGAGTCTCTCTACTGGACATGCTTTGGTGATGGTTGTCCATGCAGGTCTGTAATGGGTGTCCATGCATTGGTGTTACATGCAGGGCTTGGTATTGGGATGTGTGGGTTGTGATAGTGTGGTATCTGTGAGGTGTTGGGGTGATGGGTGTGAGGGTAGGGGTAGGAGTTTGTGATGGCATGCAGGTAGGGTGGGGGGATATAATAGTAAATATTTGCCTTACCAGAGTCCAGTCCTCCTGCTACTCCTGCTAGGCCCTCAGGATGCATGATCACCAAGACTTGCTCCTCCCATGTTGTTAGTTGTGGGGTAGGATGTGGGGGTCCACCGCCAGTCCTCTGTACGGCTACCTGGTGTCTTGATACCACTGAACGCACCTTCCTCCGTAGGTCGTTCCACCTGTTCCTGATGTCATCCCGTGTTCTTGGGTGCTGTCCCACTTCGTTGACCCTGTCGATGATTCTCTGCCATAGCTCCATCTTCCTTGCAATGGAGGTCTGCTGTAACTGTGATCCGAATAGCTGTAGCTCTACCCGGATGATTTCCTCCACCATGACCCTGAGCTCCTCCTCAGAAAACCTGGGATGTCTTTGAGGTGCCATGATGTGATGTGGGTGATGTGTGAGGTGATGTTTGTTGTGCTGTGTGAAGTGTTGTGTTGGGGTGTGTTCTTTGAGGTACATGGATGTTGTATGAGTGATGGTGTTGTGTGCCTCTGGATGCTGGTGTTGTGTTTGCTATTCTCTTTCTCTCTGCTTCTTCAAAAAATTCAGTTGTAAGTGCTTGTGGGTAATGTGGGTATGTGTTTTATAGTGGTGTGAGTGTGTGGGTGTGGTGTGTGCATGTGTATCAGGTGTGTGTATTTTGAATTGTCCAATGTGGTTGTGTTTTGTAAATGTGTGTGTATTTTGAGCGAGGTGGTGTGTACCGCCAATGGATTACCGCGGTTGAAAGACCGCTGCGTTGATTCATGGGTCGTGATACTGTGGGCGTATTCCTGTTGGCGTGATGGTGTAGGTTTTGCTATCAGCAGTTTATCACTGACCTTTGGTGTGGCGGCCTTGTGTGGGTGTCTGTATTGTGGCGGATTATGAGATGTGGATCGTCATACCTGTAGCGGATTTCCGCTGCGGCCACGGTATCTTGACGGCCGTCAGCACGGCGGTAAGCGGGATTTACTGCCAGGGTTGTAATGAGGGCCTATGTCTCTTGGCCGTCTGATGGTTCACGACCCGCACAAAATTTAGCTCCTTGTATTTTCTAGGTTGTGGCTGCGGGATAGCTCCTCTGTTTGGGAAGGGCCTCTACCCACTCCAGACCCCTCTACTGGACAACATGGCGTATGGGGGATCAGTCGCCTGTCGCTCTTCCACGATGCGGCCTGCCCAGCTAGAGTTTCCCATATACAGGGCGCGTAGTCTGAGGGAGATGAGGGATATGTCATCCGTCGGGTCTTTAATCCGCCACGTCGCCCATACCGCAAGTTGAAGACAGAGGAGCAAATCCAGGTCGGGTGCACATCCGTTTGTGCGACCAAACCCAGCGTTGTTGTCAGGGTCTTGGGTAGCTGTGGTGGGCCCGGGAGCGCTCAGGAATGATACTTTATGGAGGCCAAGGAAGCCTCCTCACCCTGCATCTCTTTGTGGGCCTTCCTGTTCTCTCTCCCCCTCTCTGGGCACCTCTGTGATCTGCAGGGGCTCTCACCGTGCATTCTGTGTGGCTATGAGGGGAAGGGGTCCGCGATCCTACTGGATCGGGATGCCGGTCTCCCTCCTCTGTTGATGGGGCAAGTGTCTCTGCCGCGCGCAGCGCTCTGGTTTGCTCCGGAGCCGCAGGCTGAATTCTGGCTCACCAATTCGCAATGGAGACAAGGTATATATTGTTTTGAATGCATTATAGTTGCCTGCCCAGATTGTGGTTGTGAAGTGCTCCGCACAACGCAAAGCCACTGATTATGTAACTCTCTGCAACAACTACGCTAATGAGGTGGCTAGATACTGTGCCTTCAATTGTACTGCCTTTAATGGTGAGTACCCTAATCATTCAAATGATGAGACATCACAATCTTCTGTTAACTGCTACAGATACCTGGGAAGAAGTTAGGAGGTTACAGGAAGAAGTGTCAGGGGAAGAACAGCAAGATTGGGTAAGAGCATGTTGTGTTAAGAGAGATGAAGATGGTGTTTTGGTTTCAAGTGTGGAAGAGTTGTAATGCCTAATAGTTTTTTGCCACCCATAGCTAGGTATTACCATGGTCCAGATCATGTTGGTCATGATGCTATGATTAGAAAATTCAGGGAGACTTGGTTCAACCCCAGATTCACCAGACCAGAGGCCCTATGTCACAGATGTGTCACATGTCAGCAGATGAAGGTAGGTAAATGTACAGTAGTCACACTGAGTCAGAAGGCAGATCAGGAGGACCTTTCAACAGGATGCAGATTGATTTTATTGAGCTTCTCATGTGCGATGGACTGAGCTACATCTTGGTCATTGTATATGTTCTCTCTTGTTGGGTTGAGGCTCACCCGAATGACAATCTTACAGTAGCAAAGCTGTTACTTAGGGATCTTATTCAGAGATTTGGCCTTTTTACTTCTCTAGAGTAAGTGATGTCCTGAAATTATTGTGTGCTGAATTATAGGTTGAGCAAAGACTACATTGCAATTACAGACCTGAGGCTTCTGGATTGGTGGTGTAAGTTAGTGGAACTTTGAAGTCCAGACTGGCAAACGTTTGTGCTGCCACCTCCCTGAATGGCCTGATACATTGCCTCTTGTTTTGATGAGTTTGGACAGTACTCCAGACAGAAAGACTGGCCTGTCCTCAGATAATATTATAATGGGTGTAGGAGGCTGGCCTGGCTTATAGTGGGTACCTTGTGGTACTTACACCCTGTGCCAGGTCCAATTATCCCTTATTAGTAGAATAGAGGTGTTTCTAGCAGCTTAGGTCGATAGAAGTTAGCTATGGCAAAGCAGCTTAGGCTGAACTAGGAGACATGCAAAGCTCCTACTATACCACTTATATCATATAGCACAATATCATAAGAAAACACAATACTCAGAGTTACTAAAAATAAAGGTACTTTATTTTTATGACAATATGCCAAAAGTATCTCGATGAGTACCCTCAGTTAGAAGGTAAGTAATATACACAAGTCATATGTACGCAAACCCAAAACAGGTAAGTAATAGTAAGAAAAGTAATGCAAACAGTGTAGAATTACAATAGGATGCAATAGGTGAACATAGGTCTCGGGGCAACACAAACCATATACTCCAAAAGTGGAATGCAAATCTCGAATGACCCCAGAGCCATGGGAGCTTGTAGAGGGTCGCTGGGACTGTAAGAAAACAGTAAGGGTTTCCAAAATATCCCACCCCAAGACCCTGAAAAGTAGGAGTAAAGTTACCCTACTACCCCAGAAAGACACAATAGTCGTGATAGGAGATTCTGCAAGAACCACAAGCACCAGCAAAACACTGAAGACGGATTCCTGGACCTGAGGACCTGTAAAGGAAGGGAACCAAGTCCAAGAGTCACGAAAGTGTCCGGGGGGGCAGGAGCCCAGAAAACCCCAGGTGAAGGTGCAAAAGGGCTGCCTCTGGGTGGAAGAAGCCAAAGATTCTGCAACAACGAAAAGGGCTATGAACTTCTTCGGATGGAAGATCTCCCACGGCATGCTGGAGGTTGCAGAAGTGATTCCAGGCAGGAATACTGCAAACAAGCCTTGCCACCTGCAAGAGTCGCAGTTGAGGATTTTGGGTACTGCTGGGGACCAGGAAGGACCAGGATGTGGCCCCTTGGAGGAGGAGACAGAGGAGGCGCTCAGCAACTCAGAGAGAAGCAGGCAGCACCTGCAGAAGTACCGGAGCAGGCACTTGGAAGATCTGAGGACAGCGGTCAACTCAGAGTCACAAAGGAGAGTCCCACGACGTCGGAGTCCAACTCAGCAAGTTGGGCAATGCAGGACGGAGTGCTGGGGACCCAGGCTAGATTGTGCACAAAGGAATCCTTGGAGAAGTGCACAGAAGCCAGAGCAGCTGCAAAACACGCAGTACATAGGTTTGCAGTGTAGCGTGGGGAGGCAAGGACTTACCTCCACCAAACTTGGACTGAAGGATCACTGGACTGTAGGAGTCACTTGATATAGCGCCTGTGTTCCAAGGACCACGTTCGTCAGGATGAGAGGGGACCCAGAGGACCGGTGATGCAGTCTTTTGGTGCCTGAGTTAGCAGGGGGAAGATTCTGTCGACCCACAGGGGATTTCTTCTTGGCTTCCAGTGCAGGGTGAAGGCAGACAGCCCTCAGAGCATGCACCACCAGGAAACAGTCTGGTGAGCTCTTGCATTCGTTATCTGAAGAATACCCCAGAGGAGAGACCCTAAATAGCCAGAAAAGGAGGTTTGGCTACCAAGAAAGGAGGATTGGCTACCAAGAGAGGTAAGAGCATATCAGAGGGGGTCTCTGACATCATCTGCTGGCACTGGCCACTCAGAGAAGTCCAGTGGGCCCCCAACACCTCTGAATCCAAGATGGCAGAGGTCTGGGACACAGTGGAGGAGCTCTGGGCATCTCCCCTGGGTGGTTCTGGTCAGGGGAGTGGTCACTCCCCTTTCCTTTGTCCAGTTTCACGCCAGAGCAGGGCTGGGAGATCACTGAACCGGTGTAGACTGGCTTATGCAGAGATGGGCACCATCTGTGCCCATCAAAGCATTTCTAGAGGCTGGGGGAGGCTACTCCTCCCCATCCCTTCACACCTATTTCCAAAGGGAGAGTGTGTAACACCCTCTCTCAGAGGTAACCCTTTGTTCTGCCTTCCTGGGCTGGGGCTGCCCAGACCCCAGGAGGGCAGAATCCTGTCTGAGGGTTTGGCAGCAGCAGCAGCTGCAGTGGAAACCCCGGAAAGGCAGTTTGGCAGTACCCAGGTTCTGTGCTAGAAACCCGGGGGATCATGGAATTGTCCCCCCAATACCATAATGGTATTGGGGGGACAATTCAATGATCTTAGACATGTTACATGGCCATGTTCGGAGTTACTATTGTGACGCTATACATAGGTAGTGACCAATGTATAGTGCACACGTGTAATGGTGTCCCCGCACTCACAAAGTCCGGGGAATTTGCCCTGAACGATGTGGGGGCACCATGGCTAGTGCCAGGGTGCCCACACACTAAGTAACTTGGCACCCAACCTTCACCAAGTGAGGGTTAGACATATAGGTGACTTATAAGTTTATTTGGCCGATCTGCACCCAGGGGGGGTCGAAACCCACTAGACAACCAGGGACTTCATATATTGAAGTATTTGGGCAGCAACCCCTTAGGCAAGGGTTGCTGTCCCGGGGGGCAATATTTTTTTATATGTTTCGGCTCGCTTTGGGGCTAGATCGGCCAAGTTTTTTGGCCTATCTCGTCCCGGGTGGGTCGAAACCCACTAGGCCCCAGGGATTGTGTGGTGTGTGTGTGTATCGCCCAAAGGGGGGGAAAATTAGTACTGGCCATTTCTGCCCCCCTTGGGGGCAGATAGGCCTATTTCTTTTAGGCCGAAACCACCAATACGCCAGGGATTTTTTTGTTCCCCTTTTTTTGTTTTGTGCTGGTGGTGCCCCCTTTCGCCCCCTTTTGCAAGGGTCACCCCCTAAAGGGGACACAAAGCCATTGGCTATTTCTGCCCGCCTTGGGGGCAGATCAGCCTATTTTTTTTAAGCCCATCTGCTCCACAAGGGGGCAGAATCCACATAGGCACCAGGGATCCTGTGTGTGTGTGTTTTGTGTCGGAGGAGGCGGCACCTTGGGCAAGGGTCGCCCCCCCAAAGGGGGCACGTTACTGATGGCCATTTCTGCCCCCCTTGGGGACAGATCTGCCTATTTTTTTTAGGCCCATCTGCCCCCTAGGGGGCAGAAGCCACCAAGACGTGAGGGATTTGTTTTGTTTTTTTGTTCCCCTTAGTTTATTTGTGCTGGGGGTGCCCCCTTTTGCCCACTTTGGCAAGGGTCACCCCCCCCAAACAGGGAACAGAGCTGTTGGCCATTTCGGCCTATTTATTTTTAGGCCCAGAAGCCACATAGGCACCAGGGACAATTTCTATGTTCTTGGTGGCGGGTGTTTGTCAACTGGCGAAGTATTTGTATTTGTGATTATAACAGTTCAAAGCTTTTGCTTCCTTTGCTGTGGATCCTTGCGGTTTTGGCAGTAGTTGTCCTGTGGTTTGCATAGTTGCATGTTTTAGGTAAGTAAAAGCAATTTACTCCAAAGGAGTATTGTTGACATGCATGAATGACATGTTTGTAGGTGGTGTCCTAAATGCAGGATTGTGTGTGAAATTGTGATTAGATTTGAGCACAATGATATTTGTGTTGTCATATGTCTAATTTGCTTTTTTCTTTTTTCTTTTTAGTGGGATATCATTGGTGATTGCTGTGTCTGTGCAGAGTAGTTGCTGGTGAGTAGCTTTTTCAGGCAAGTGAGTGGTATAGTTTTTTAGTACATAACTCTTTGTGATAAAGCTACACTTTGTTTATTACTTATTTTAGTGCTGGTTGTTGTTGGCAATCCATTTGTTGTTAGAAAGGATCATGGCTAGCCTCAGATTGCCCACTCAGCAGGTTGTTGGCATGCTTTTTGAGTCGTCTTCTGACCATGATTATGAGACTGACTCTGCATCTGAGGCAGAGGAGGAAGTAAGAGATTCTGGGAGTGAGTTTTCTGTCCAAGAGGATTCTTCTGATGAGGAAGCCACTCTCAGTGCAAATTAAGGGCCTGTTTTAGAGGAGGACATTGATGTGCCAAGAGTGCAGCAGCCTGGGGCTGAAGGGTTTCCTATTAGAAGTTCTGACACCTGGATTGCCCCAAACACGGAGAAGCCACAGTTACCTGCATTTACTGGTCTCTCAGGGTGTAGAGTCAATACGGAAAACTTTTTGCCTGTCAATTTCTTTCACTTGTTTATGGCCAATGTATTTTTGGAAGAGATTGTGGAGCAGACTTATTTGTATGCGGAGCAATATTCGAGTTACAACGCTGCCAGACTTAGGCCTCAGTCTAGAGCTACTCAGTGGGTTCCCACATATCTGAAGAGACAAAAAAGTTTTTAGGTTTTACTTTTCTGATGGGGTTGATAAGGAGGCCTTCACTGACTTCTTATTGTTCTACTAGTCCCTTGACGGCAACGGCTATATTTCCTGAAACTATGACTCCTAATCGCTATTTGCTTCTTCTCCGTATGCTGCATTTTGTAGACATTGCTTTAGCCTTGCCATGAGATCACCCTGATTGTAACCGTCATTTTAAGATTAGGCCAGTCCTTGATTATTTTGTAGATCGGTTTTCAGAGGTCTATGTTCCAGGCAAAGAGATAAGTGTGGACGAGTTTTCGGTCCTTTTCAAGGGGCGTTTAGTTTTTAAGCAGTACATTCCTAGTAAGAGGGCATGGTATGGAATTAAATTGTATATGCTGTCAGAAAGTAGTACAGGATATGTGTATAATTTCCAGGTCTACGCTGGTAGGGATTCCAGTATTGACCTTTCTGGTTGTCTGCCCACTTTTGGAGTTAGCAAGAAAATTGTGTGGGAGCTTGGTAGACGACTGTTTAACAAAGGTCACCATTGTACGTAGATAATTTCTACACTGGAGTGCAGTTGTTCAAGGAGTTGTTTAGAGTGGACACTGGTGCTTGTGGCACAATCCGTTCTAACCCGAAAGGCTATCCAAAGGAGCTTGTCTGTAAAAAACTTGAGAGGGGACAGTGCAGTGCCTTGCGGAATAATGAGCTGCTAGCTCTAAAATTTTCAGACAGGAGGGATGTGAACATGCCATCTACCATCCATGATGAGAGTACTTCTTCTGTGACTGTTTGGGGTCAGGTTGCCGAAGTGTGCAAACCTGCGTGCATTTTGGACTACAATAGGCACATGGGTGGTATTGATATAGTAGATCAGAGGTTGGAACCTTAGACTGCTCTTCGTAAGTCTTACGTGTGGTATACAAAGTTGTGCCCTACATTTATTTCGTTTGGCAACTTTTAATGCTTTTATTGTTTTCAAGGATTGTTCACCTGAGTCAAGGATAAAATTTGTAAAATTTCAGGAGTCAGTGATAGAGAGCCTTATTGTGGTGGAACAGGCAAGAGTTCCTAGAGTAGCAGTGGTGGAGGATGTGGCTAGATTGAAAGATCGCCACTTTCCAGGTCACATTCCTCCCACTCCCAAAAAAGACTTGCCCACTAAGAAATGTAGAGTATGTGCCCAAAGAGGTATCCGGAGGGAGAGCCGGATGTACTGCCCTGGTTGCCCTTCAAAGCCTGGGCTGTGTCTGGCAGGCTGTTTCAGGAGTTACCTCACCAAGAATTGTTTTTGGGAAATACCATGAGCGTAAACTTTTATATTGTCATATGTTCAGTTTCACGGTTGGCATTACTGTCATGTATTTAGTTAGAGCTTTTGTGTTTGTAGTTTTGTACTTATTTTATAATTAGTAAGTGGTTTCTTTGATATTTATAAAAAAAAAGTGATGGCGGTGTGCGTGGGGTGGCGCTTGGCTGGCGGTGTGCGTGGGGTGGCACTTGGCTGGCAGTGTGTGTGGGGTGGCGCTTGGCTGGTGGTGTGCGTGGGGTGGTGCTTGGCTGGCGGTGTGTGTGGGGTGGCGCTTGGCTGGCGATGTGTGTGGGGTGGCGCTTGGCTGGCGGTGTGCATGGGGTGGCGCTTGGCTGGCGTTGTGCGTTGGGTGGTGCTTGGCTGGCAGTGTGCGTGGGGTGGTGCTTGGCTGGGGGGTGTGGGGTGGCACTTGGCTAGCGGTGCCAGCCAAACGTGAGTCCACACACTCCCATCAGCTAGTGTGATTGCTGTATCAGGCATGTGGGCGTATGTAAGTGATGGACTCTTGAGTGGCGCTGTCTGTCAATGCGAATGTTGTAATGTGCTGAGTCCGTGCCTGGCGTCGTGAATAGCCTTGTGCATGCCATGTATGAAAGGTGTGTAAATGGACCGTAAAACGGTTGGTGCCTTGACGCAGCTTTACAGCTCCCGAGCTGTGAGTCATTGGTTCAGTTTTTTGGCCTTTCAGTTATTAACAATGCATTTCACTTTTGTGAAATCTCTTGTTAGTAAAATTTGATTTACTGAACCATCACTCACCCTCGTGCCAATTCCAACCAGTATTTGTGGAAAAATGACAAAACCTGCTCCGCTGTAATCAGGCGTCGCAGCACACTTGTGACACGCTAAGTGTCTCAGGTGGGACCCCGATGATGAAGCATGCCACCAACTTGGTTGGTGGGTGAGGGTCTTTTTCACATAACCTAAGTGTGTTTCTTTACACAATTTTAGCGTTTGGCATATCACAGACGTACGTGGACACATCCAAATGATATATTACAAAAGTACCAGTGTTTGGGGGGGAGGGGGCACCTATGTTTTTGACCCTGGGTGCGGTCTTCATCTAGGGAAACCTACCAAACCCAGGCATTTTTTAAAACTAGACACCCCAAGAAGTCCAGGGAGGTGTGGCTTGCGTGGATCCCCAACATTTTCTTACCCAGACTCCTCTGCAAACCTCAAAATTTGCTTAGAAAAGCATATTTTTCTGACTTTTCTTTGTACGATCACCACTCAAGCACAAGATTCCTACTCCCCAGTGCTCCCATCCGTCTCCCAAGTAAAATGAAACCTCATTTGTGTGGGTCCCCAAAGCAGATTCAGCCTAAAGATGTATAAAAGAAAAATATGTGCTTATCAACTCGCTGTGCTATCCCCTCAATCTCTACAGGTTTTTGGCCTTTTTCTGTTGCAGGCACCTGGCCCACCCACAAAAGTGAGGTACCATTTTTATTGGGAGACTTGGGGGAACACTGGGCTGAAATTTGTGGCTCCTCTCAGATTCCAGAACTTTCTGTCACTGAAATGTGAGGAAAAAGTGTTTTTTCAGCCAGATTTTGAGGTTTGCAAAGGTTTCTGGGTAACAGAAGCTGGTGAGAGTCCCACAAGTCACCCCATTGTAGATTCCCCTTGGTCTCTAGTTTTAAAAAATGCACAGGTTTGGTAGGTTTCCCTAGGTGCCGGCCGAGCTAGAGGCCAAAATCCACAGGTAGGCACTTTGCAAAAAACACCTCTGTTTCTTGTGGAAAAATGTGATGTGTCCATGTTGTGTTTTGGGGCATTTCCTGTCACGGGCACTAGGCCTACCCACACAAGTGAGGTATCATTTTTATTGGGAGACTTGGGGGAACGCTGAGTGGAAGGAAATTTGCACCTCCTCTCAGATTCCAGAACTTTCTTTCACCGAAACGTGAGGAAAAAGTGTTTTTTTAGCCACATTTTGAGGTTTGCAAAGGATTCTGGGTAACAGAACCTGGTGAGAGCCCCACAAGTCACCCCACCTTGGATTCCCCTAGGTCTCTAGTTTTAAGAAATGAACAGGTGTGGTAGGTTTCCCTAGGTGCCGACTGAGCTAGAAGCCAAAATCTACAGTTAGGCACTTTGCAAAAAACACCTGCTTTCTTTGGAAAAATTAGATGTGTCCACGTTGGGTTTTGGGGCATTTCCTGTCACTGGCACTAAGCCTACCCACATAAGTGAGGTATCATTTTTATCGGGAGACTTGAGGGAATGCTGGGTGGAAGGAAATGTGTGGCTCCTCTCAGATTCCAGAACGTTCTGTCACCGATATGTGAGGAAAAGGTGTTTTTTTAGCCAAATGTTGAGGTTTGCAAAGGATTCTGGGTAACAGAATCTGGTGAGAGCCCCACAAGTTACTCCATCCTGGATTCCTCTACGTCTCTAGTTTTAAAAAATGCAAGGTTTGGTAGGTTTCCCTAGGTGCCGGCTGAACTAGAGGCCAAAATCCACACTCTGTTTTCTTTGGGAAAATGCGATGTGTCCACGCTGTGTTTTGAGGCACTTCCTGTCACAGGCGCTAGGCCTACCGACACAAGTGAGGTATCATTTCTATCGGGAGGCTTGGGGGAATATAGAATAGCAAAACAAGTGTTATTGCCCCTTGTCTTTCTCTACATTTTTTCTTTCCAAATATAAGACAGTATGTAAAAAAGACGTCTATTTGAGAAATGCCCTGTAATTCAAATGCTAGTATGGGCGCCACGGAATTCAGAGATGTGCAAATAACCACTGCTCCTCAACACCTTATCTTGTGCCCATTTTGGAAATGCAAAGGTTTTCTTGATACCTATTTTTCACTCTTTATATTTCAGCAACTTAATTGCTGTGTATCCGGTACAGAATGAAATCCCACTGCAAGGTTCAGCTCATTTATTGGCTCCGGGTACCTAGGGTTCTTGATGAACCTACAAGCCCTATATATCCCCACAACCAGAAGAGTCCAGCAGACGTAATGGTATATTGTTTTCAAGAATCTGACATTTGTTTTGAATAAATTAATGTTCCTTTTCAATTCACTTTGCTTAGCCTAAGGGAGGCCTTTCAAGGCCCTGTTTCCTGACTGTGTAGAAAAATGTTTAGTTATTCTTGCTAATGTGACTTTTCTTTCAGACTTCGTTACCATGAAATGCTAGCCTGGAAATAGATGTACTAATGCTTTATACACATTGTGAGTGTGAGACATTAACCTTGAGCCCAGTACATTGAGGAACTCTAGAAGTAAAGTGTCTACATTTGTTTCAACCTGTACAGGTCATCTCAGATGAATGCTTTTCACATGTTGGACTTGGGAATCTTCAATGATATTGCAGTTCCATTTCGAATGATCAGCTTTGATTGGACAATTGCTCCTTTCGAGTCATGTGGAGTGATAGATGAGCGAATCATCTTGTACTATGGACATTAATATACTGTTCTGCAGTTGGACTAGCAGCATTCTGCTTCTCACATTCCTCAAGGCACTCTACATCCTAGATCCATGGGACTCTGAGAAGCATAGACCTCTCTACCCTTGCCCTTTATACCAATGCTTTATTCCAGTGCTTTGCTGAGACTTAGAATTGTTCTCCTGACTCCAAGAAGAAGACTCCAGACAGCTTCTGGTATGCTGACGCCTTCCGTTTTAACTTACTTTTTTACCAACTCTGGTTAGTGTTCTTTGGCCCCACATGTAATTTTTCGAAATTATTTTTGACTTTTCCTTTTTCACATTTTGCCTACATGTGTTTTACTCCAGTGCATGTTAAATTTTGACTTACTATTCTGTAGGATTTGACCTTGCTCCAGCTAGCTTAGATGACTTTCAAATTGGCCTTATGCTTAAAAGAACTAAAAAAAGGCTTGTTTTCTGTCCATCAGATTATCTTTCTCATGTTGTATACTGCTTTTGTTGAATTTTTAGTCCTTTTAATATATTTGTTTGAATCTTTTCCGTCACCTTATTCAACCAATGGTGATTTTTTACCTTTATAACTTTATGACTTTAAGTCTGAGCTTGTATTCAAATCCTCAACCATATTTCAGACTGGAGTTTCCTTCTGTGGCCACATGGCTCATACTATCAATTTAAACTGTGTTGTGTGAAGATTTGATATCCTATTTCTTCACCCTTTCCTGCTGGATAAACAGATTTATCAGCCTTGTTTCAAACATAACCTGGAAATGCTTTATCATGATCTATCCTAGTCAAACTTGTTGGCAAAATAGATATTGGGCAATTGAATGCCTTCCTCCATTGGCAATACTGTCCCTCTCCATTATCATCTTGGTCTATGCTATTGATTGGGACTGAGACTACTATGCTGGATTTCTGGTGATTTAAAATGTGTATATGAGGGGCATGCTTTTCTAATGGTTATGCAGGACCTCTCAGTAGCATTTGACTCATGACAACTTGTTCAACAGATTATCCACAGAGACAACTGCTAACTTTCTACAAGGATATGGTTCCACCTATGAAAATCTTACATTTTCAACCCCTTCTCAGTCTGGAGCTCATTTTGGCTCACTAAATGAAAATTCCAGGCATGATTTCCAATGTTGAAATTATTTTCCAAGGGCAGATTTGTGACATCATCCAAAGTTTCTACTGTCAGTTATGTGCTTGGAAAACCACCCTTCCTTTTCTCCTGCAGTATTACAGAACCCTGCATTTGGATAGATCAACAAATAATCTCCTGGACTATGCAAATGCTCTTCATGCTGCTCTTTCTAAAAGCCAAGATGCTGCTTTATGGCTGTCTGTGACCTCAAGCAGAGATCATTTGACTGGAGGCCAAGGCTTCATTCTACTGTCACTGAAGGATAGGACCAAATTTGAGGAGGCTTGGTTCACCATAATATGTCTCTGTGGTATGGCATCATGCTTCCAAAATTGGGGAGGTTAATCTTCCATAAAAAACCCAGAAAAAACTCCCACTGATGCTTTACTCTGGGCTTACTTTCAAACTTACTTCCGTGGATGAGCACTGCTTTTCAGGCCTGCCCGGTTTAATGTGAAATAGTCTGTCAATCAATATGTGGCTAGGACCAATTTGACCAGCATTAACACCTGCTGAAGGCACACCTCTTCTAATGGTGTAGCTGAGTCCTGGATACCTAATGTTGATATCAGAACACCATGTAAGTGAAGTCAGTAAAATAGTGAGCTGATATTTAGGCACAACATTTGTGTATTTTTAGAAGAAAACTGGTGTTAGTTGACAAAATGTGCGCATGTCCAAAATACCTTGGAAGGTGGTATTTGAGTGATAATTCATGATGAATTGGGAAAACTGATGCAATTCCTTCATTTTCGTTACTCCTGTGAGCACAGACTCGCTCTTGTTGTGGTTATTTCATGACTCTGGTGGAAATGTCATAACATTTGTTCATAGTGCTTCACTACATACAACCATGGTGTGTTAAAAAATTATGAGGCACTAACCCCCAAGACTGGTGTAACCTAAGAGGCATATCTGCTGTCTGGACTTGCATCTGATTCTGTATGAACATTAACTTTTTTTTAGTTGTCATTTACAAAAAGAAGGGGCGTAGGTAGGACCTAATGTATATCTGATAGGAAACGTTTTACTACTGCTACCAGGCAGCAGCTTCCCAGTACCTGGTCCACAACCTCTTGCAACCATCAACCTGAGAAAACTCTTGTGCGCCTTGGTGCTTCCCCTTTTACAATTTGCTTTCCTTTTTTTAATCATTGGACCCACATCTAATATTCCTTTGTACTCTCACCTATCAGCGTGACCCATCTTATACCAATGCTTCCATACTGCCCACATTTCAGCCCTCTTAAGTGAGAGGCCACTTTGATCCCAGCAGTTCATTCGTTAAGCAGAAAGGACCCACTTTGTATATAGTGAGGGTTAATAAATAATAATGGTGCCTGCATTCTCCATAACTTTGGCGAGGCCCCAACACCATCTAGCACACCAAAAAACACCAGTGCAAGGCTTACCTCTATTTCTTTTCCAAACAAATCCGTTAAAGACTTACCCATATCTTGCCAGAAATTTTTTATAGCGGGATACTGCCAAAACATCTGGACGTCATCAGCACTCTCCGCTCCACATCTCAGGCAGGCCTTTTTTGGGCCTATGCTTGATAATTTATTCGGGGTCCAATCCAATCTGTGCACTGTAAACAAATGTTTTTTCTTGAGAGGTGCAGCTTTTACATTAGACCTTAAAATAGACATTGGTATTTGCCATAAGTTTGTCACATTGAGCGTCGGCAGGTCCCACTTCCATACTTCATCTGGCAGGGTAAAGTCTCCATTCTCGTCTTGCAATATCATTGCTTACCATTTGAAGACTTCTCTTCTTCGAGGAGGACTTCCTTGTATTTTTTCTTCCTAATCCCTGTTTCCTGCCCCGTCTTTACCCAAACCATGTGCTCAGCTTGCCAGCCAGAGAAACTTGAATCTAGACAGTTTGTGGTTCCTGATCTCAAACAGTAAGCCCTAAGAAATTAAGGAGTTCTCCACAATCAGTTGACCCCACTTTTCAATGCCCCCATTGATTCAGGGGTAATAGAGCTGAAAGTCTGGGACTGCTATACCTCCTTTTATTTTCCTCCTGCGCAGCGTACTTCAAGCAATTCTGACCCCCCTTACATGATCAGATAAAGCTATTTATCCCCTCCTGCAATTTCTTCACCCATTCCGGGTTTAAAATCAATAGAATTGCATTAAAATTCAAAGTAAATTTTGGGAGTACAATCATCTTGATCAAATTAGATTTTCCTATAATCGCGAGTGGGAGACAGCTCCAGGATGTCATTAATTTCTTGGTTACTATCATCCTTTATCAAAATTAATCTGGGTCATTTTGTCCACTTCTTGCACAGCTTTAACCCCTAAGTATTTTATTTCCTTTTTCCTTGCTATCGCAGTGGGTGTTCCAAGACATTGTCCTTCATTTTAACCTCGGCGGTCTTTTTGGAAGACCGCCGAGGTACCGCCGTGCTGTAGACCGCCAGTTCAGGCGGTTTTCCGCACAGCGCATTATGACTGCTGACAGCCCTCTGTCCTTTTTTGGACGGAGAGCCGCCAGCAGCCATACTGGCGGTCGGCGGGGAAGTGGAGGCTGCTCCACCGCAACGTTATCAGAACACAGCCCACCGAATCACGTCCCATGATTCAGTGTGGCAGTGTTCTGGTGACGGGGTGCTGGCGGCGGAGCAACCCCCATGAATCCCGTTCCCTCCCGGAGGATCACCGGACCAGGTAAGGTGATCGTCTCTTAGGGGAGGGTGGTTGGGGGGGCGTTGTGTGTTGTGTGCGTGCATGGGGGTGTGAGTGTGAGTGTGTAGAGGGGGTGTGTGAGTGCGTGTATGCATGCAGGGGTGTTGTGTTTTTGAAAATGTGTGCGTGTCTGTCTGTATGTATGTGTGCATGTATGACTGTGTGTGTGTCTGTTGGTATGTTTGTTGGTATGTGTGCTTGTATGTGTAATGGTAGTGTCTGTATGCGTGTAGGGTGGGGGTGTGTTTCGATGTTGGGGGGTTGGGGAGGGGGGTCCTGCCACCTTTGGGGGTGGTAGGGGGTCAGGGGTGTGGGGGGAGGACTCTGGGGTCGGGGAGACCCCTATCACTGCCAGGGAAGGAATTCCCTGGCACTGATAGTGCCTACCTCCATGGATTTAGTGGCGGTAAAGAACCCCACGAAATCCATGGCGGTACACAGGGTCGTGATACTGCCGGCGGTGTTGTGATAGCCGCTGGTCCGGAGCCCGAAGTCTCCAGCCCAGCGGTCGTTACCACCCTGGCAGTCGGAGTGGAGAAGTGGCGGTTTAGCATGGCGGTCACCTCCATGCTTGTAATGCCATTTTTTTTTCCACCGGCCTGTTGGCAGTATTACCACCATTTCTCCACCAGCCGCCAGAGTTGTAATGAGGGCCATTATCTCCGTCTTTTCTTGATTAACCAGATAACCCAAAAATCTAAATTGTCCAAAATGGGCATATGGCTGGCAGAGACCGAGTCCTATATGTATACCATCAGGTCATTCACTTACGAGATTTTTTTCCTCAGTCCATTACATTCAAAGGGGGTAATGTCTTGATTCTCTCTAATTGTGTTTGCTAAGGGCTCAATGAGTAGATAAAAAAGGAGGGGGCAGTGGTCACTCCTGTCATGTTCCTCTTTCTATTCTAATCTGGTTTGTTAGTTTCCCATTTACTACAATTCTCACTGTTGGCTTTTTATAAATTCACCTAATTGCCCTTGCAAATCACTCCCCTAGATCGTAGTGTTGAATAATATGATGTAAAAAGGACAAGCTTACCCCGTCAAAGGCTTTAACCATGTCAAAGGTCATGATAGTTAGCGCATATTTTTGTTTTCTGTAGCCATATCAATGGTGCCTACTAAGTCATGAGTTAATCCATGGATTTGCCAGCTCCTAATGAACCCCTTCTGGTCCTCTGGAACTAAAGTCCTGATCACCTTTTCCAATCTCTTTCCTAACACTTGTCTGTTGATCTTGTAATCACAGTTAAGTAACAAAATTGGTCTATATGACTCACAGATCTTACGGTCTTTATTTGGTTTTAAAATTAGGCTAATAGTGGCTTCATCGAGGATTGCGGTAGGGCATGACCCTCAAAAAAAGTTTTTTTCAGTAATTCCATTAGGCCCGGAATAAGTTCAAATTTTAGGACCACATACATTTCATGTCATTCGGTAGGCCATCCAGACCAGCTTCTTTCCCACTTTTTAGCTTTTTAATAACATCTTGTACCTCCTCTGTGCTAATCTTCTGATTTAAGGCATGCTTTAATTCAGCTTTCAATAATGGCACATCCTACAGTAATTCTCTGTCTGCGCCTTGGAAACCTCTAGGTCCTATCTGTAAAGATCCTGAAAGAAATTGGCAAAAGCTTGTGCTATATCTGAAACCTCAATACAATGTTTACCAGCCCCTTTTCCTTTTATTTCCTTAATGATATTGTTAGAGAGCTCAACCCTCAACTTCCAGGCCAATAATTTTCCGCATCTCTCCCTCTACTTATATTTGGCCAATTTAACAGCCTCATATCTCCTTTGTGTTATACCTTCCAAATTATTTGTTAAATCCGATCTTGCTCTACTAATTTTATCTTGTACAACATCCTGTTCCTGGAAATTATATGTAAGTTCGACATCCTCCTGAAGCCTCACAGTTTTTGATTCTAACTCTCTTAGTCTGTTCTGTAACTCCTTGTGTCTATTTGCTGCCAGGCTTATTATCCTCCCCCCCAATAAAAGCTTTGTGTGTGTTCCATACAATATGTAAAGGAGCAGAAGTTTAATGAGTTGGAAAACTCTCTTGTATCCTTTTCAAGTGATTCTCTCTCTTCCAAATCCAGTAGTGAAATTCTGTCTAGAGACTATCTGGGAGGGCGTGTAGTCTTGTTGAGAAGTAGTTCTAACTGAACAGCAGAATGATCTCAAAGATGTGACGGCAAAAGCTCCACCCTTGTGACTCTTTTAACTAATCTTTTATCAACCAAATAGAAGTCAATTCTGGAGGCATGCCATATTTCTTGTCATAAAAGGTAAAACCTTTGCCCTTATACATTCCCTCTTTCCAAATATCAGTTAGCCCAAGATCTTTCATCATCACATTTACATAAAACCTCATTTTAGGGGAGCTTGCTGTATTTCTGTTGGTGGGTTTATCAAGGACAGGGTTCATCAGGACATTAAAATCCCCTCCTATTACGACAGGGACCTTCGCTTCTGGTAGCTGGGAGTATAATGCTTGGAGGGTTACAGGATCATCAATATTTGGTCCATAGTACCTTACAAAGGCATACCAGACACCATGAATGTTAACTCTAGTGACCACCCACCACCCGTCTGAATCTACAAAACATTTTCCCAGTGTTGCTTTAGGAGAGCTTTTGATCAAAATTGCCACCTCTTAATGTAGCACTGTTGATTGGTGCACATACAATGCTGAACCCACTTCTGTCTCTTTAAAATGTCCTTCCATTCTTCTTGTAACAGGTGAGTCTCCTGTAATATTAGAACTTCATTATCTGATTCTCCTCCTGCAACGAAACCTAAGGCCATTCACGTTCCAAGTTAGTACCTTTAACAGTATATAATTTGCCAAGTCTGACATCCCTATTTAAAGATACCTATCTTCCCTATGCTCTTTACTGCTTTGCCTTTTGATTTTGAAATATTACCTATATGCAAAAGAGGACATTTTTCTACTTGCTCCCCACCCAGTGACTCCCATCAAACCACCTCCTTCTTGTGTTTAAAAACCCCATCTCCTTTCCTGGGAAACCCTCCCTAAAACCATGTTGGGTGTTCTCTATCTACCCATTTGTGCCCTCTTCTTCCTCAGCACTCTATTTTGGAATTCTGGTATGCTTTGATCTGTTCTATAATATTTTCCACCTTCTTCGGGTTCCTTATACTGTGCATTTTATTGTTTCACATGACTTTTAGATTAGTGGGGAAAATCATTTGGGGAACATGGCAGCCAACTGAGTACGCCGATAGGGAGCCCTTAAATCCTCTAGCACTCACAGTTGCAAAATGTAAGGAACTATAAGGCATACTATTACCTTTGCTGTCTGGAATCCCTGTAACTAGAGTCCGCTGCTGTGAACTGATGTCTGGATGGATGCAGCATTGTCTGGAGCGAGGTGGCACCGGGCTTTGGTCTGAGGTGTCAGTGAGGGTCTTTGGGGACCGATGAGCCTCAGCGCGAATTTGCTTCTGGGGCACATTGAGTGGAGTCAGTACTGGATGGATTCTCCAACACAGCTTCTTGTGGGAGTGACACAGAGGGAAGAAAAGAGAGAGGAGGAAAGCAGGAATCATATGAGCTTAGCATGAAGGCTTGGGGCAGCTGGAGGAAAGATGTCCTGTGAGTCTCCCAAACTCCCTGTGGTAAGCAGAAGTGTTAAGGGGCAAGGTTAGTGAAATCAGGGGCTGAAGGATTTGTGGAAGTCGAGCGGGGGGCTGCCAAAAATAGACCCTTAGAAATAAGAGCATACTTTCTGAGGCTAAAGCAGTAACAGCGGTCCAGAACCTGCCTCAGGTCTCTCCTTCTTTGCAGTGACTTGTTGGCGGAAGTGCAGGGAACAAGCAGAGTAATGGAGATACAGGGAGGCAGACTGCTCAGGGCATGAATGCAGGTTTTGCATTGGCTTCGCTCATGCCACAAGATAGACAGAAGATAGACAGACGTCTAAAGGATGTCTGGGCAGAGGGATTAAATGACCCCCTCCTTGAGGTCCATTTTCAAGGTGCAATCCAAAACAGTCCGAACAGTCAGAAGGGGGCAATATCATTCTGAAGGCAGACAAATAGGGTCCTGGGGAGTGCTTGGCAAACATTAGAACTAGCAATAGATTTCAAGTACCAACAAATGAAGGGTCACCTGGCCAAATTCAGCTTCAAGGGACACTTTTGCAAAGCTCAAAAGTCTGTAGGCTGGGGAAGTCAGCTAGCACTGAAAAGTGCTCTAGTAAGCTTAACAGAGGTGATCAGAGCCAAGTTTGCAGTATCAGAAAAAAAATCAAGGACGAATACAGAAAGTATGCAACACTTTAGCGGTCAAAATAAATACTGTAATGGAGAGAGTGGGGGGATGGAAGCCTCTATAGAAGAGCTTACTAAGAAGGTCAAAGCCAATTGCAGTTATGTTTGAACACTAAAGACAGGGGAGAAAGAACTTCAAGATAAAAAAGAATCTTTGGAACAGGGGCGGCTCCTCTCCACTGGCGGAGGGGCATGGCCCCCTGGCTGATACAGTAGATGAAAAATAAAACAATAGCTTGCCTTGCTATTGTTTTATTTTTCATCATCATTTTTCATTTGCTGGCTTAGCCAGCAGGTGCAGGGAGGGGCAAGGCTTGGCCACGGGGAAGTGGGAGGAGGGCAGAGTGCACTAAGTGCACATGTGTGTTAGGCCAGCTGTCTGAGGCCGCCCAAACACACATGTGCACTTAGGTTTCTCCAAGCCAGCTTTATACACAGCTGGTCTGGAGAAACAGCACAGACCCCAGGCTTGCACCTGAGTGGCAGTCACTGGGAGCTCAAATTAGAGCTGGCGGGGTTCAGGCCGCCCGTGTGCCGCCCGCCAATGTCATAATAAGTGCCTATATCTGTAGCCTTAAAAGCTGACAACTTCACAAAAGGAGAATGGTCTTTTCGGGTTAGGTCAGATATCTCTAGGGCCACACAAGACAGACAGTGGAAGTTGAGGAAGCACATTTAAGACACGTCATTTCACCAAAATGCCAGAGTTAGCCAAAGTAACATCACACACCATTTGACCTTCAATTTCATTCACAAACACATGCTTACATACACACATACACACACACACATACATTTACGTTATCATGCACTCACCCACAAGCATGCACTCAAATTATATTTAGAATAATTTTTTACTTACCTCAGCTGCCAGGGAAGTTCATATTCCAGCAGTGTACTCCATTTTCCATTCCACTAATATCGAGTAATGAAAAAATATTCACTATTAGTCTAATGAACAAAATAGAGAAAACAAAGAAAGGGGAGCCATAACCTACGTTCATTAGGACAGGCTGCCACTGTGTCCCTGGCACAGATATTGCTGCCTCTCAGAAGCAGTGCTAGGCGAAAGACAGGGTTTGCAGTTGGGGTCCCTGGCAATATTAAATGAAGCCCTTGTGTAGGATCAATCTGATCTGGGAGATCAGGTCTGAAGCCTGAGATTGTGAGATGTGTACATAATTTTTTTTATTTTCCCATGTAGTCTCATTATCCTTTCAAAATTCTCTTCATTAGGAGGGAAAACACCCCCTCACCCAAAAATAAAATACTCTTTGGAGAGAGAGACGAGATACTTTTGTTAGTTGCCCCTGAAGTAAAAGAAGGTTTTGAGCTCCTCTTCTCAATTGCCTTCAAATTAATGGCATTCCAGACAATTTCTTCCAAAATGATACGACAAAATGTAGTACTATTTGTACGCACTATCAGCCACTGGATGTTTATTCATAAAGATTAGCTCAATGGCTTCGCCAGACTCCGTGAAAAATATTGATATGAATGGATGTAATACATACATTTGGTCACGAGAGGGAGCATTTTTATCTGCTATTAGTTATTTTTCAAAACAATATGCTTTTGTAACTTGCCTGGAACTTTCGTCCAATGTACAAAACGCAGGTAACTACTGAGAAAGTCAGTGAACGGACAGCTATGATGCCACTTTTTCCAAGGAGCTTCGAGTTATGAGTTGAGAAAATCTGGTTATTACTAATTTTACTCCCTAGACATTTTCACTATTATACACCTTATCATCATAGCAAATACCCTGCACTTGAGCATACGCTGAGTCTTGCCCAGAAATACATGCCAACGTTGTAAACTGTATGTGGGAGATTCTGAGTCGGGTCTGTTAGCAAAGCATTGCTTTTACTAACAATTTTATGTAATGGCAAATCGCAATAACCACCACAAACAACAATGCGGACGTGAACTTCTTCCACAGTAAAATAACTGAACCTATTCATTGTAAAGTGTAGATGTGATCCAGCACCGGCCCTAACTTTCTGTGGGTCCCATGAATCTTTCTTCTCTTAGTTTCAAAGGGCTTTATTACAGGCTAGAGGCCAAAATTGCATAAGTGAGTCTCAAAACCACCGATATACAAAATCACCAATGTAGAATTAAGGCTTCACCCAATATTAAATCAAAGCAACCAATGAAAGACCAAGGGGGTCATTACAACCCTGGCGGATGGTGTTAAAGCGGCGGTAAGACCGCCAACAGGCTGGCAGTCTTTTTTTGAGTATTATGACCATGGCGGTTACCGCCATGGTCATCCGCCGCTTCACCGTTCCGCCCGCCAGGGTGGAGACGACCACTGGGCTGGAGACCTGGGTCTCCAGCCCGGCGGCCGTCACAATACCGCCGCCGGTATTTCGACCCGGCTTACCGCCGTGGAATTCCAGCAGTAGGAACCGCCATGAAATCCATGGCGGTAAGCCCTATCAGTGCCAGGGATAGGGGTCTCCCCCACCCCCCACCCCCAACCCGACTCCCTCCCCTACACCCCCCACGTCCCCTGCCACCCCCAAAGGTGGCAGGGCCCCCCTCCCCACCCGACCCCCAAGATCACATAACTCGCAAACACACGACACGCATGCAGGCACCACCAACACACATACACGCACACACACCAACATACATGTCTACATCCACACACTCAGACACGCACACCCATATACAGACATACACGCACACATCCATACAGACATACATACAGACATACACGCACTTACACCCCCCCTCTACTTACACAGACGCACACCCCCATGCACCCACACAACACCCCCCCACCCCCCTAACGGACGATCGACTTACCTTGTCTGTCGATCCTCCGGGAGGGGACGGGAGCCATGGGGACTGCTCTGCCGACACCACACCGCCAACAGAACACCACCACGCCGAATCACAGGACGTGATTCGCTGGGAGGTGTTCTGTCGGCGTGGCGGTGGAGGTGGAGCAACCTCCACTTCCCCGCCGCCCGCCATTATGGCTGTTGGCGGCTCTCCGTCGTAAACAGGACGGAGAGCAGCCAACAGTCATAATACGCCGAGCGGCAAACTGACACTACTGGCGGTCTTCCGCACGGCGGTCCCTCAGCGGTCTTGTAAAAAGACCGCCGAGGTTGTAATGACCACCCAAGACTTTAATAGCAACAATGCTGAAAATCCGTAAAAACAGCTGATGCCTGGATTCTAAAATTAAATTTTCTTACCTAACTATTGAACCTAGCTCCTAAACTATTCTAATATAAAAAAGAGTATCTGAAAAAAGTTAGCAAACTGAACTTCGGTAGAAGATTCTGTTCAAGAGAGGTGTCGTGGCATAAAGCCACATAGAAATTAAAGTATGAGTTCTGTACCTCAAAAAGGTCTGCTCTGTGCAAGGGACAAAGGAAATCTGAATCTCTCACCAACTAAACCACACGTAAATCTCAATTCTTCCAAGTGTGGTGACATCATAACCAAAACTCTAATTTCAAAATAAAACTGCAAATCAATTATATTTAACATTTAAGTCTTCTGAAGCCTTAGACATTCGACCTTAGTTCACCCCCGTGTTCAATAATTTCCAAATGTTATAGCTGGCAATTCCAGGATACCCCTTCCTGTGAGAAAGTAGCCTCTTTCTAGCCTTGTTACCCCCACTTTTGGCCTGTTTGTGAGTGTATGTCAGGGTATTTTCACTGTCTCACTGGGATCCTGCTAGCCAGGGCCCATTGCTCATAGTGAAAACCCTATGTTTTCAGTATGTTTGTTATGTGTCACTGGGACCCTGCTAGTCAGGACCCCAGTGCTCATAGGTTTGTGGCCTATATGTATGTGTTCCCTGTGTGGTGCCTAACTGTCTCACTGAGGCTCTGCTAACCAGAACCTCAGTGGTTATATTCTCTCTGTACAAATTGTCACTAACAGGCTAGTGACCAATTTCACCAATTTACATTGGCATACTGGAACACCCTTGTAATTCCCTACTATATGGTACTGAGGTACCCAGGGTATTGGGGTTCCAGGAGATCCCTATGAATCATTTCTTTTGCCACCCATAGGGAGCTCTGACAATTCTTACACAGGCCTGCCACTGCAGCCTGAGTGAAATAACGTCCACGTTATTTCACAGCCATTTTACTCTGCACTTAAGTAACTTATAAGTCACCTATATGTCTAACCTTTACCTGGTAAAGGTTAGGTGCAAAGTTACTTAGTGTGAGGGCACCCTGGCACTAGCCAAGGTGCCCCCACATTGTTCAGGGCCAATTCCCCGGACTTTCTGAGTGCGGGGACACCATTACACGCGTGCACTACATATAGGTCACTACCTATATGTAGCTTCACAATGGTAACTCCGAATATGGCCATGTAACATGTCTATGATCATGGAATTGCCCCCTCTATGCCATCCTGGCATAGTTGGCACAATCCCATGATCCCAGTGGTCTGTAGCACAGACCCTGGTACTGCCAAACTGCCTTTTCAGGGGTTTCACTGCAGCTGCTGCTGCTGCCAACCCCTCAGACAGGTTTCTGCCCTCCTGGGGTCCAGCCAGGCTTGGCCCAGGATGGCAGAACAAAGGACTTCCTCTGAGAGAGGGTGTTACACCCTCTCCCTTTGGAAAATGGTGTGAAGGCAGGGGAGGAGTAGCCTCCCCCAGCCTCTGGAAATGCTTTCATGGGCACACATGGTGCCCATTTCTGCATAAGCCAGTCTACACCGGTTCAGGGACCCCTTAGCCCTGCTCTGGCGCGAAACCGGACAAAGGAAAGGGGAGTGACCACTCCCCTGACCTGCACCTCCCCTGGGAGGTGCCCAGAGCTCCTCCAGTGTGCTCCAGACCTCTGCCATCTTGGAAACAGAGGTGCTGCTGACACACTGGACTGCTCTGAGTGGCCAGTGCCACCAGGTGACGTCAGAGACTCCTTCTGATAGGCTCCTTCAGGTGTTGCTAGCCTATCCTCTCTCCTAGGTAGCCAAACCCTCTTTTCTGGCTATTTAGGGTCTCTGTCTCTGGGGATTCCTTAGATAACGAATGCAAGAGCTCATCCAAGTTCCTCTGCATCTCTCTCTTCACCTTCTGCCAAGGAATCGACTGCTGACCGCGCTGGAAGCCTGCAAAACTGCAACAAAGTAGCAAAGACGACTACTGCGACCTTGTAACGCTGATCCTGCCGCCTTCTCGACTGTTTTCCTGGTGGTGCATGCTGTGGGGGTAGTCTGCCTCCTCTCTGCACTAGAAGCTCTGAAGAAATCTCCCGTGGGTCGACGGAATCGTCCCCCTGCAACCGCAGGCACCAAAGAACTGCATCACCGGTACCTTGGGTCTCCTCTCAGCATGATGAGCGAGGTCCCTTGAATCCAGCAACTCCATCCAAGTGACTCCCACAGTCCAGTGACTCTTCAGTCCAAGTTTGGTGGAGGTAAGTCCTTGCCTCCCCACGCCAGACTGCATTGCTGGGAACCGCGACTTTTGCAGCTACTCTGGCCTCCGTGCACTTCCGGCGGAAATCCTTTGTGCACAATCCAGCCTGGGTCCACGGCACTCTAACCTGCATTGCACGACCTCCTAAGTTGTTCTCCGGCGACGTGGGACTCCTTTGTGTGACTTCGGGTGAGTACCGTTTCACGCATCCTCGTAGTGCCTGTTTCTGGCACTTCTGCGGGTGCTGCCTGCTGCTAAGAGAGCTCCTTGTCTTTCTTGATGCCCCCTCTGTCCCCTGACGCAATTGGAGACATCCTGGTCCCTCCTGGGCCACAGCAGCATCCAAAAACACTAACTGCACGATTTGCAGCTAGCAAGACTTGTTGGCGGTCTTTCAGCGGGAAAATACTTCTGCACGACTCTCCACGGCGTGAGGGATCTGTCCTCCAAAGGGGAAGTCTCTAGCCCTGGTCGTTCCTGCAGAAACCTAAGCTTCTACTGTCCAGTAGCAGCTTCTTTGCACCCACAGCTGGCATTTCCTGGGCATCTGCCCATCTCCGACTTGCTTGTGACTTTTGGACTTGGTCCCCTTGCTCCACAGGTACCCTCGACTGGAAATCCATTGTTGTTGCATTGCTGGTTTGTGTCTTTCCTGCAGAATTCCCCCATCACGACTTCTATGTCCTTTGGGGAACTTTAGTGCACTTTGCACTCACTTTTCAGGGTCTTGGGGTGGGCTATTTTTCTAACCCTTACTATTTTCAAATAGTCCCAGCGACCCTCTACAAGGTCACATAGGTTTGGCGTCCATTCGTGGTTCTCATTCCACTTTTGGAGTATATGGTTTGTGTTGCCCATATCCCTATGTGTCTCCATTGCATCCTATTGTAACTATACATTGTTTGCACTGTTTTCTAATACTATTACTGCATATTTTGGTATTGTGTACATATATCTTGTGTATATTTGCTATCCTCATACTGAGGGTACTCACGGAGATACTTTTGGCATATTGTCATAAAAATAAAGTACCTTTATTTTTAGTATATCTGTGTATTGTGTTTTCTTATGATATTGTGCATATGACACTAGTGGTACTGTAGGAGCTTCACTCGTCTCCTAGTTCAGCCTAAGCTGCCCTGCTAAGCTACCATTATCTATCAGCATATGCTGCTAGACACCCTATACACTAATAAGGGATAACTGGGCCTGGTGCAAGGTGCAAGTACCCCTTGGTACTCACTACAAGCCAGCCCAGCCTCCTACATTGGTTGTGCAGCGGTGGGATAAGTGCTTTGAGACTACTTACCACTCTTGTCATTGTACTTTTCATAAGAGAAAAATATACAAAACAAGTTCAGTGTGTGTACACATAACTAAAAGGTTTTGCATTTCCTCTTTTCACTCTTTTCTAAGTGCTGAAAAGTACTTCTAACTTTCTAAAAAGTTCTTAAAAGTTTAAAAAGTTTTTTTTTCTGTCTTTCTAAAAGTTCTGACAAACTTTTTATCCTTTTTCTATCACTTTAACCCTTTCTAAAATGTCTGGCACAGGCCAAAATGTTGATCTGTCCAAACTTGCATATGACCA
Source organism: Pleurodeles waltl (assembly GCF_031143425.1). Classification (NCBI taxonomy): domain Eukaryota; kingdom Metazoa; phylum Chordata; class Amphibia; order Caudata; family Salamandridae; genus Pleurodeles; species Pleurodeles waltl. The sequence goes on along the minus strand of NC_090450.1, from coordinate 152,158,908 downwards.
CCTTAGCTGGAGAGGAGCAAGGAGTCTCTGTGTAGAAAGAGGTTTGAGTGTAGGGAAGAATCCTTCCTTGGAATTATTGCTTAACATGCTTAGAGAACAAGATAAGGCCAAAAGGGCCCCATCTGTTGAAAAAGTAGCTAATGGTTCCCAATCTGATCCAGGGACTCCCCTAGGAAAAGATTCAGGAAAGAAACTTCCTAGCCTGCCCATTACTAGACAGTCTAGCATAGTTGGTACTGATGTAGAGTCACACCATACAGATAGTGTTGTCTCACATCATAACAAGAGCATTCCTTCTCACCACAGTAGAAGTGAGGTTTCTGTTAACCAAGCTGTTAGGGTGCCTTCTGTAAGGGATAGGTCTCCTTCTGTCCATTCTCACCATACTTCTGTTTCAAGGCATGTCCCTCCCACCCACCCTGATGACAGATTGTTAGAAAGGGAGCTCAATAGATTGAGAGTGGAACAAACCAGACTGAAGCTCAAGAAGCAACAGCTGGATTTGGATAGACAGACATTAGAAGTAGAGAAGGAGAGACAGAAGTTGGGTTTAGAAACCCATGGTGGCAGCAGCAGTATTCCCCATAGTCATCCTGCAAAAGAGCATGATTCCAGGAATCTGCACAAGATAGTTCCCCCTTATAAGGAGGGGGATGACATTAACAAGTGGTTTGCTGCACTTGAGAGGGCCTGTGCTGTACAGGATGTCCCTCAAAGGCAGTGGGCTGCTATCCTATGGCTATCATTTAGTGGAAAAGGTAGGAATAGGCTCCTTACTGTGAAAGAAAGTGAAGCCAATGATTACAAAGTTCTTAAGAATGCACTCCTGGATGGTTATGGCTTAACCACTGAACAATACAGGATAAAGTTCAGAGAGATCAAAAAGGAGTCTTCACAAGACTGGGTTGATTTCATTGACCATTCAGTGAAGGCCTTGGAGGGGTGGTTACATGGCAGTAAAGTTACTGATTATGACAGCCTGTATAACTTGATCCTGAGAGAGCTTATTCTTAATAATTGTGTGTCTGATTTGTTGCACCAGTACTTGGTGGACTCTGATCTGACCTCTCCCCAAGAATTGGGAAAGAAGGCAGACAAATGGGTCAGAACAAGGGTGAACAGAAAAGTTCATACAGGGGGTGACAAAGAGAACAATAAGAAGAAAGATGGTGAAAAATCTCAAAATAAGCATGGGGATAAGGGTAAAACCAAAGATCCCACTTCAAATCTTAAACACTCTTCAGGGGGTGGGGATAAAACAAATTCTTCCTCTTCTTCTCAACCTACACAATTTAAAAAGCCTTGGTGCTTTGTGTGTAAAAATAGAGGCCATAGGCCAGGGGATAAGTCCTGTCCAGGTAAACCCCCTGAGCCTACCACCACTAATACATCAAGCTCTAGTGCCCCTAGCAGTAGTGGTACTAGTGGTGGGACTGCTGGCAACAGTCAAGTTAAGGGTGTAGTTGGGTTCACTTATGGGTCCATAGTAGAAACTGGGGTAGTCAGTCCTAAGACAGTTTCTGTCACACCTAGTGGCATTGGCCTTGCCACACTGACTGCTTGTCCCCTTAAAATGGATAAGTACAGGCAGACAGTTTCAATAAATGGTGTTGAGGCCTTGGCCTACAGGGACACAGGTGCCAGTATCACTTTGGTGACTGAAAACCTAGTGCCTCCTGAACAACACATCATTGGACAACAGTATAAGATTATTGATGTCCATAACTCCACTAAGTTTCTTCCCTTAGCTATAATTCAGTTTAGTTGGGGTGGAGTTACTGGGCCTAAGCAGGTGGTGGTATCACCTAGCTTACCTGTAGACTGTCTCTTAGGTAATGACCTAGAGGCCTCAGGTTGGGCTGATGTAGAGTTTTATGCCCATGCAGCCATGCTGGGCATCCCTGAGGAATTGTTCCCTCTCATTTCTACTGAAATGAAAAAGCAAAGGAGAGAAGGCCTGAAAACTCAGGATCCCTCTCCATCAACAGGTAAAAAGGGTATCACAGTATACCCTAACCACCCTACCATTCAGGATACCATTCCTGTGGTGGGAGAAACCTCTCCTCGGGTGGCACCTGTTCCAAGGGAATCATCAGCTGGCAAAGCTGGACTCCCTGAGGTGGAAGTACCTCTCTGTGGGATAACTCATATTGGTGAGAAAAAGAGCACCATTTTAGTTAACATGGAGCATCCCTCCAACCCTCCCAGAGAAACTTTAGTGCAGAAACCCTGCACTGCCTCACAACACTCAGGACAGCATCCCTGCCCTAGCGTGGAGCTCATAGGACAGCATCCCTGCCCTGCTCCAACTCAAGAGAAACAGCATCCCTGTTCTCTCTTCCAGCCATATGGACAAAGTTTTTGCCCAGCTATGGCTTTTCTGAGACAGCATCCCTGTCTGGCATTTCCATCACTACAAATAGGTTCAGTGGACAATTCCCACTGCTCTAAACTAAAACGTACTGATAGAAACTCTGAAAATACATCTTCACATTGTTGCTTAGCTAAAAAACTTCAAACAGGGTGGTTTACATCCCCACAGGGAAGTAACCATATAGTGGATGATAAAGGGAGTAACCAGTCTATTGCAGAGCTACTCTCTACTTATCACCACTTAGACAATAAAGTCTCAACTGGCCAAGGTTAGCCTTATTGTCCTTCGTTTGGGGGGGGGTTGTGTGAGAAAGTAGCCTCTTTCTAGCCTTGTTAACCCCACTTTTGGACTGTTTGTGAGTGTATGTCAGGGTATTTTCACTGTCTCACTGGGATCCTGCTAGCCAGGGCCCAGTGCTCATAGTGAAAACCCTATGTTTTCAGTATGTTTGTTATGTGTCACTGGGACCCTGCTAGTCAGGACCCCAGTGCTCATAAGTTTGTGGCCTATATGTATGTGTTCCCTGTGTGGTGCCTAACTGTCTCACTGAGGCTCTGCTAACCAGAACCTCAGTGGTTATGCTCTCTCTGTACAAATTGTCACTAACAGGCTAGTGACCAATTTCACCAATTTACATTGGCATACTGGAACACCCTTGTAATTCCCTACTATATGGTACTGAGGTACCCAGGGTATTGGGGTTCCAGGAGATCCCTATGGGCTGCAGCATTTCTTTTGCCACCCATAGGGAGCTCTGACAATTCTTACACTGGCCTGCCACTGCAGTCTGAGTGAAATAACGTCTACGATATTTCACAGCCATTTTACACTGCACTTAAGTAACTTATAAGTCACCTATATGTCTAACCTTTACCTGGTAAAGGTTAGGTGCAAAATTACTTAGTGTGAGGGCACCCTGGCACTAGCCAAGGTGCCCCCACATTGTTCAGATCCAATTCCCCGGACTTTGTGAGTGCAGGGACACCATTACACGCGTGCACTACATATAGGTCACTACCTATATGTAGCTTCACAATGGTAACTCCGAATATGGCCATGTAACATGTCTATGATCATGGAATTGCCCCCTCTATGCCATCCTGGCATAGTTGGCACAATCCCATGATCCCAGTGGTCTGTAGCACAGACCCTGGTACTGCCAAACTGCCTTTTCAGGGGTTTCACTGCAGCTGCTGCTGCTGCCAACCCCTCAGACAGGTTTCTGCCCTCCTGGGGTCCAGCCAGGCTTGGCCCAGGATGGCAGAACAAAGGACTTCCTCTGAGAGAGGGTGTTACACCCTCTCCCTTTGGAAAATGGTGTGAAGGCAGGGGAGGAGTAGCCTCCCCCAGCCTCTGGAAATGCTTTCATGGGCACACATGGTGCCCATTTCTGCTAAGCCAGTCTACACCGGTTCAGGGACCCCTTAGCCCTGCTCTGGCGCGAAACCGGACAAAGGAAAGGGGAGTGACCACTCCCCTGACCTGCACCTCCCCTGGGAGGTGCCCAGAGCTCCTCCAGTGTGCTCCAGACCTCTGCCATCTTGGAAACAGAGGTGCTGCTGACACACTGGACTGCTCTGAGTGGCCAGTGCCACCAGGTGACGTCAGAGACTCCTTCTGATAGGCTCCTTCAGGTGTTGCTAGCCTATCCTCTCTCCTAGGTAGCCAAACCCTCTTTTCTGGCTATTTAGGGTCTCTGTCTCTGGGGATTCCTTAGATAACGAATGCAAGAGCTCATCCAAGTTCCTCTGCATCTCTCTCTTCACCTTCTGCCAAGGAATCGACTGCTGACCGCGCTGGAAGCCTGCAAAACTGCAACAAAGTAGCAAAGACGACTACTGCGACCTTGTAACGCTGATCCTGCCTCCTTCTCGACTGTTTTCCTGGTGGTGCATGCTGTGGGGGTAGTCTGCCTCCTCTCTGCACTAGAAGCTCTGAAGAAATCTCCCGTGGGTCGACGGAATCGTCCCCCTGCAACCGCAGGCACCAAAGAACTGCATCACCGGTACCTTGGGTCTCCTCTCAGCATGACGAGCAAGGTCCCTTGAATCCAGCAACTCCATCCAAGTGACTCCCACAGTCCAGTGACTCTTCAGTCCAAGTTTGGTGGAGGTAAGTCCTTGCCTCCCCACGCCAGACTGCATTGCTGGGAACCGCGACTTTTGCAGCTACTCTGGCCTCCGTGCACTTCCGGCGGAAATCCTTTGTGCACAATCCAGCCTGGGTCCACGGCACTCTAACCTGCATTGCACGACCTCCTAAGTTGTTCTCCGGCGACATGGGACTCCTTTGTGCGACTTCGGGTGAGTACTGTTTCACGCATCCTCGTAGTGCCTGTTTCTGGCACTTCTGCGGGTGCTGCCTGCTGCTAAGAGAGCTCCTTGTCTTTCTTAATGCCCCCTCTGTCCCCTGACGCAATTGGAGACATCCTGGTCCCTCCTGGGCCACAGCAGCATCCAAAAACACTAACCGCACGATTTGCAGCTAGCAAGGCTTGTTGGCGGTCTTTTGGCGGGAAAATACTTCTGCACGACTCTCCACGGCGTGAGGGATCTGTCCTCCAAAGGGGACGTCTCTAGCCCTGGTCGTTCCTGCAGAAACCTAAGCTTCTACTGTCCAGTAGCAGCTTCTTTGCACCCACAGCTGGCATTTCCTGGGCATCTGCCCATCTCCGACTTGCTTGTGACTTTTGGACTTGGTCCCCTTGCTCCACAGGTACCCTCGACTGGAAATCCATTGTTGTTGCATTGCTGGTTTGTGTCTTTCCTGCAGAATTCCCCCATCACGACTTCTATGTCCTTTGGGGAACTTTAGTGCACTTTGCACTCACTTTTCAGGGTCTTGGGGTGGGCTATTTTTCTAACCCTTACTATTTTCAAATAGTCCCAGCGACCCTCTACAAGGTCACATAGGTTTGGCGTCCATTCGTGGTTCTCATTCCACTTTTGGAGTATATGGTTTGTGTTGCCCATATCCCTATGTGTCTCCATTGCATCCTATTGTAACTATACATTGTTTGCACTGTTTTCTAATACTATTACTGCATATTTTGGTATTGTGTACATATATCTTGTGTATATTTGCTATCCTCATACTGAGGGTACTCACGGAGATACTTTTGGCATATTGTCATAAAAATAAAGTACCTTTATTTTTAGTATATCTGTGTATTGTGTTTTCTTATGATATTGTGCATATGACACTAGTGGTACTGTAGGAGATTCACTCGTCTCCTAGTTCAGCCTAAGCTGCCCTGCTAAGCTACCATTATCTATCAGCATATGCTGCTAGACACCCTATACACTAATAAGGGATAACTGGGCCTGGTGCAAGGTGCAAGTACCCCTTGGTACTCACTACAAGCCAGCCCAGCCTCCTACATTGGTTGTGCAGCGGTGGGATAAGTGCTTTGAGACTACTTACCACTCTTGTCATTGTACTTTTCATAAGAGAAAAATATACAAAACAAGTTCAGTGTGTGTACACATAACTAAAAGGTTTTGCATTTCCTCTTTTCACTCTTTTCTAAGTGCTGAAAAGTACTTCTAACTTTTTAAAAAGTTCTTAAAAGTTTAAAAAGTTTTTTTTTCTGTCTTTCTAAAAGTTCTGACAAACTTTTTATCCTTTTTCTATCACTTTAACCCTTTCTAAAATGTCTGGCACAGGCCAAAATGTTGATCTGTCCAAACTTGCATATGACCACCTTAGCTGGAGAGGAGCAAGGAGTCTCTGTGTAGAAAGAGGTTTGAGTGTAGGGAAGAATCCTTCCTTGGAATTATTGCTTAACATGCTTAGAGAACAAGATAAGGCCAAAAGGGCCCCATCTGTTGAAAAAGTAGCTAATGGTTCCCAATCTGATCCAGGGACTCCCCTAGGAAAAGATTCAGGAAAGAAACTTCCTAGCCTGCCCATTACTAGACAGTCTAGCATAGTTGGTACTGATGTAGAGTCACACCATACAGATAGTGTTGTCTCACATCATAACAAGAGCATTCCTTCTCACCACAGTAGAAGTGAGGTTTCTGTTAACCAAGCTGTTAGGGTGCCTTCTGTAAGGGATAGGTCTCCTTCTGTCCATTCTCACCATACTTCTGTTTCAAGGCATGTCCCTCCCACCCACCCTGATGACAGATTGTTAGAAAGGGAGCTCAATAGATTGAGAGTGGAACAAACCAGACTGAAGCTCAAGAAGCAACAGCTGGATTTGGATAGACAGACATTAGAAGTAGAGAAGGAGAGACAGAAGTTGGGTTTAGAAACCCATGGTGGCAGCAGCAGTATTCCCCATAGTCATCCTGCAAAAGAGCATGATTCCAGGAATCTGCACAAGATAGTTCCCCCTTATAAGGAGGGGGATGACATTAACAAGTGGTTTGCTGCACTTGAGAGGGCCTGTGCTGTACAGGATGTCCCTCAAAGGCAGTGGGCTGCTATCCTATGGCTATCATTTAGTGGAAAAGGTAGGAATAGGCTCCTTACTGTGAAAGAAAGTGAAGCCAATGATTACAAAGTTCTTAAGAATGCACTCCTGGATGGTTATGGCTTAACCACTGAACAATACAGGATAAAGTTCAGAGAGATCAAAAAGGAGTCTTCACAAGACTGGGTTGATTTCATTGACCATTCAGTGAAGGCCTTGGAGGGGTGGTTACATGGCAGTAAAGTTACTGATTATGACAGCCTGTATAACTTGATCCTGAGAGAGCTTATTCTTAATAATTGTGTGTCTGATTTGTTGCACCAGTACTTGGTGGACTCTGATCTGACCTCTCCCCAAGAATTGGGAAGTCTCTAGCCCTGGTCGTTCCTGCAGAAACCTAAGCTTCTACTGTCCAGTAGCAGCTTCTTTGCACCCACAGCTGGCATTTCCTGGGCATCTGCCCATCTCCGACTTGCTTGTGACTTTTGGACTTGGTCCCCTTGCTCCACAGGTACCCTCGACTGGAAATCCATTGTTGTTGCATTGCTGGTTTGTGTCTTTCCTGCAGAATTCCCCCATCACGACTTCTATGTCCTTTGGGGAACTTTAGTGCACTTTGCACTCACTTTTCAGGGTCTTGGGGTGGGCTATTTTTCTAACCCTTACTATTTTCAAATAGTCCCAGCGACCCTCTACAAGGTCACATAGGTTTGGCGTCCATTCGTGGTTCTCATTCCACTTTTGGAGTATATGGTTTGTGTTGCCCATATCCCTATGTGTCTCCATTGCATCCTATTGTAACTATACATTGTTTGCACTGTTTTCTAATACTATTACTGCATATTTTGGTATTGTGTACATATATCTTGTGTATATTTGCTATCCTCATACTGAGGGTACTCACTGAGATACTTTTGGCATATTGTCATAAAAATAAGTACCTTTATTTTTAGTATATCTGTGTATTGTGTTTTCTTATGATATTGTGCATATGACACTAGTGGTACTGTAGGAGCTTCACTCGTCTCCTAGTTCAGCCTAAGCTGCTCTGCTAAGCTACCATTATCTATCAGCCTATGCTGATAGACACCCTATACACTAATAAGGGATAAATGGGCCTGGTGCAAGGTGCAAGTACCCCTTGGTACTCACTACAAGCCAGTCCAGCCTCCTACACTTCCCTCCTGTAGTGCTTCTCTAGGCTCTGTTAGCTCTCATGAACAAACAGCTGGTTGTTACCTTCAGCACCCGCAGCTTTAGAAAAACAAGCTTTCTCATTGAAGATTAGAATACATAAAAGAATTTGGCCTTCACCTCTATCAAGCTAAATTGAACACGAGTATACAGGGAGTGCAGAATTATTAGGCAAGTTGTATTATTGAGGATTAATTTTATTATTGAACAACAACCATGTTCTCAATGAACCCAAAAAACTCATTAATATCAAAGCTGAATATTTTTGGAAGTAGTTTTTAGTTTGTTTTTAGTTTTAGCTATGTTAGGGGGATATCTGTGTGTGCAGGTGACTATTACTGTGCATAATTATTAGGCAACTTAACAAAAAAAAATATATACCCATTTCAATTATTTATTATTACCAGTGAAACCAATATAACATCTCAACATTCACAAATATACATTTCTGACATTCAAAAACAAAACAAAAACAAATCAGTGACCAATATAGCCACCTTTCTTTGCAAGGACACTCAAAAGCCTGCCATCCATGGATTCTGTCAGTGTTTTGATCTGTTCACCATCAACATTGCGTGCAGCAGCAACCACAGCCTCCCAGACACTGTTCAGAGAGGTGTACTGTTTTCCCTCCTTGTAAATCTCACAATTGATGATGGACCACAGGTTCTCAATGGGGTTCAGATCAGGTGAACAAGGAGGCCATGTCATTAGATTTCCTTCTTTTATACCCTTTCTTGCCAGCCACGCTGTGGAGTACTTGGACGCGTGTGATGGAGCATTGTCCTGCATGAAAATCATGTTTTTCTTGAAGGATGCAGACTTCTTCCTGTACCACTGCTTGAAGAAGGTGTCTTCCAGGAACTGGCAGTAGGACTGGGAGTTGAGCTTGACTCCATCCTCAACCCGAAAAGGCCCCACAAGCTCATCTTTGATGATACCAGCCCAAACCAGTACTCCACCTCCACCTTGCTGGCGTCGGACTGGAGCTCTCTGCCCTTTACCAATCCAGCCACGGGCCCATCCATCTGGCCCATCAAGACTCACTCTCATTTCATCAGTCCATAAAACCTTAGAAAAATCAGTCTTGAGATATTTCTTGGCCCAGTCTTGACGTTTCAGCTTGTGTGTCTTGTTCAGTGGTGGTCGTCTTTCAGCCTTTCTTACCTTGGCCATGTCTCTGAGTATTGCACACCTTGTGCTTTTGGGCACTCCAGTGATGTTGCAGCTCTGAAATATGGCCAAACTGGTGGCAAGTGGCATCGTGGCAGCTGCACGCTTGACTTTTCTCAGTTCATGGGCAGTTATTTTGCGCCTTGGTTTTTCCACACGCTTCTTGCGACCCTGTTGACTATTTTGAAGCTTTGCAATTTTAAGAGTGCTGCATCCCTCTGCAAGATATCTCACTATTTTTGACTTTTCTGAGCCTGTCAAGTCCTTCTTTTGACCCATTTTGCCAAAGGAAAGGAAGTTGCCTAATAATTATGCACACCTGATATAGGGTGTTGATGTCATTAGACCACACCCCTTCTCATTACAGAGATGCACATCACCTAATATGCTTAATTGGTAGTAGGCTTTCGAGCCTATACAGCTTGGAGTAAGACAACATGCATAAAGAGGATGATGTGGTCAAAATACTCATTTGCCTAATAATTCTGCACTCCCTGTACTTTTATTTCAATATGTTTTAAACGTTATACTTGTCAAATATAAAATGATCATAAAGAATAACATTTCTAAAATACCATAGCATAAACATTCTTGCAAACAAGGATTAAATGTGGCATACATGAAACATTAAATTCATTATGCACTTTTACTGACATATTTCAGTGCAATATTTTTAACAATTCTTTTTACACATTAAAAAGAAAATAACCACCCTTTCTTCTCACATTTTGGGAGGCACAATGGCACAGCCAGATCATGCTCTTTCATATGAAAAAAGACTGCCTGTAAGGTTAATATAAAAATGCATGTCAATTCAAGTGCACTTTAAATTGCTCGATGTACCTTTCTCCTTGCATCCCAGGGCAGAGTCCCTTTGGTGTAAGAATCAAATACTGCTAATATATTTTTCCTCATAACTTATCAATAGCTAAAGTGACACTTGTGCGGACAAGAGAAGGAAAACATATTGGCTGGGTCAGTACTTTGAATGTGCAATGTAGAGCACAGAGTAATTCTGCTTCTTTAATTTGACCTGGACAGTACCTCTGTTTTTCACAAGGTGTACAATACTTTCAATTGGAAAATATCAATTGGAAAATATAACAGACCTTTCAACTTTAAGATCATTTTCATTGTGTGATTATACTGAAAGGGGAGCCTTCTCTTGCCTTCTCTTGGCAAGGATGTGGGGGCATTGAGAGTGGGGCTTGGAAGTAATTTACCTGAACAGCCTCACCAAACCCTTCCTGGACCTAAGCACATATTAACACATCTGGATCCACGTACCATGTCCTTGGGAGGTTTTAAGTATAAAAATTGTCACACCTGAGCTGGACGCCTATTCTGTGAACGTTGTCAGGTCTGATACAGGCATTTCTCTGCAGAAAACAGCTATTCTGCAGTAGTGGGTATGTGCTCTTCTGGGTTTTCCGTTCAAGCACTACACAATTTCCCATTTGCAGAGAGATCATTACTTTCCTCATTACTTGCCTGGGTCCCTTCATGGTCCAAGGAGCCCAAAACCAGTTTTTTTCTTTTCTTGCAGACAAGTGCATTCTGATGCCAGCCAAGAGTCCAGGTCCTGGGGGGGGGGCACCACTTAGGGGTTAGAGGCTCATTCTAGCATAGGCCTGGCAGGTCCAGTTGCATGGTCCAGTCAGATCCAGGGCAGCAGGTCAGCTGGCCTGTTGGTTGCAAGGAGGCCTCTAGAGCTTGTTGTGTCCCTGTAGCTCATTAGAGGAGGTCAGCCTACTCACCATGGAGTCACCCAGCCTGGGATAAACTGAGCAGATCCTGCCTTCATTCTCAGAGATCAGGGCAGGGCTCAAGCAGCAGGACAGCACTCTGAGAGACAAGGCAGGCCACAAACAGCAAGGCAGTCCCCTGGAGGACAAAGGCAGACCTGAAGCAGCAGGGCAGTCCTCTGGGAAACAAGGCAGTCCTTCCTCTTGTAATGTCCACAGGTCCAGGAGTGTACTAAAGACATTTATTGAGGATCCAATATTTATACCTGGTGCCAGCCTCTGAAGTGGGGGTGGCGTCCTTGACTACACCACACCTGTTACAAGAAAATGTGTAATTTCTCCTGCCAAGGCTTCAGAAAGTCTGTAATAACATAAGATTTGTGTCAGGTTCCTTTGTGTGTGTGCTGGAGACAGGCCCTTTGAAGTGTAAATGCGGCAGGGGCTAGCTCCCCCCTCAGCCATATAGGCAGAAAGGCCCATCCTCCCTATGCCAAGTCCTCTTTGTCTCACTGTCTGGCAGGAATACATAAATCCCAACAGCAGAGCCATTTACAGTCATGTGACCTAGAACATTGACTGAAGCACAAAAATTGTTAGGGTGTGTTGATGCCAACTTCCTAAATGTGGCATTTGCAAAATTGGGACTTAAAGTCCGTCTTTACCATTAAAGTGGATTTTAAATTACAATTCATTTGAGTCTAAACATGAAATGTCTACCTGCTCCCAATCAAAGTTAACACTTACTAAATGTTATAAGGTAACCCAACGTTATCTAAATTAAGAGGTAGTTCTTAAAGTAGGGAAAAACAAATTTAAGAATTTTTCATGACCAGGACATGTAAAATTTACTAACACATATCTTGTTTTTTTAATATAATGCACCCTGCCCTATCATCCCTTTAGGTCCTAACTTAGAAGTGACTTATATGTGTTTAAAAGGTCCTTAAGGTCCTACCTTAGGGGTGACATATGCATTAAAAAGGAAGGTCTAGGCCTGGCAGATGTTTATTTTGCCAGGTCAAATGGCAGTTTAGAAGAGCACTACAGGCTGCAGTGGTAGGCCTGAGGCATGCTTTAAAGTGATACTTGAGTGGGTGGCATAATGAATGCTGTAGGCCCAGCAGTAGCCTTTAATCTACAGGTCCTGGGTTCGTGTGGTTTCACTTTAGTATGGGCTTACAAATACATTAAATGGGTTAAGCAAATGTAGACCAAGTTTAACATGTTTTGGAGAGAGAGCACAAACACTAGCACTGGTTAACAGTGGTAAAGTGCACGGAGCTTTAATGCCAACAAAAACAAATTCAGAAACCAGGAGGAGTGAAGGCAATAATTTTGGGAGAATACTATCCCAAGACCGGTGTTATTAAACTGGAATTTGAACTCTTCACTGTAGTAATAAATATGTAAATGTTATTTATTAGTACAGTTACTCTAAATAATATATTATTTGGACACATTTTTCTTCAAAGCCATGAGATCTAGAGTTTGCCTCAGCTGGCTTTTATTTTCTTGTGATCCTTCAACTTCAAGTATATACATACTTTGATCGTATTAATTTGACCCAGTGATGTAAAAGCAACAATTTGTAGAAATAATATGTTACAACGGAGGCAGTTCCAAAACTGTTTAGTGGGTGCTGCAGCCACTGAATCACATATTTCCAATCGCACTGATCATTGTCCATTGGTTCAACAATCAATTCATAAAGGTAAACAAAATCTAACCAATCAATTTCATCATTAGCTGCACATTGACAGGTATAGCTTCAACAACCTCTTTCTTCAAGCCTTCAAGCTAACTGTCCCAAAATATAGTTTCTATTTGATTTCTGTAAAAATCAAAGTAACCAAAGATATTCATATTTTGTTGTTCCCTAATATTAGAAATTTGTATGTGCTAGATCTCTAAAAGCTTGCTTTAAGACATTTGGGGCCTGATTTAGATCTTGGCAGATGGGGTTACTCTGTCTTTGTATTACGATTCCATTATATCCTACGCATATTGTAATACAGCGGATGGAATAACCGTCACGCTTGTGACAGAGTAACCTGTCGGACAAGATGTAAATCAGATCTTTGAAGAACATATGTCTTTCTTGAGTAATAAGTCTGCAACTTTCTCTTTACCGGGAATGAAGTAGCCCATTGTACCACTTGACTCAGGGTAGAGAAGCAGAGCACTCAAATGCCTGCTCAGGGGAGGTGGTGTGGCAGACTGCCCCTAACCCAGTGGTGTGCAACAATAAATCCCAATAAATAATTGTCTAGTCACTACTTTTTCTTACTACAAGGAAAAGTATTTTATTTTACATAAACTAATAATTTCTACATGTTAGACCTGACATCCTTGGTTTGATACTCTCCTGAACGTTTTCCTTACTTTGCTGAGCTTGTTTTTGTTGACATTATGACTCTCTGCACTTTACCCCTGCTAACCAGTGCTAAAATGCTAGTGCACACTACTTTAAAAATGGCCTACACCAAATTGGCATATTTAATTTACTTGTAAGTCCCTAGTTAATGGCACTACCTGTTCCCAGGGCCTGTCAATTGAATGTTACTAGTGGGCAGTAGCACTCATTGTGCCACCCACTGAAGTAACACTGTACAGCATGTCCAAGGCCTGCTACTACAGTCTGTAGTGTAGTTGTAAACTGACATTTTGATCTGGCAAAATAAACCTTTTACCTACCCTAAACCTTCCTTTTTAAAACTTATAATTCACCCCTAAAGTAGGTCCACCAACCTTAGGGCAGGGTGCATGGTATTTACAAAGTAGGACATGTGTGCATAGGTTTTATGTTTAGGTTTTCAATGTCATAAGACCATATCTTTCACATAGACTGGGTTATCATAATACATTTATTAAGTGCTAACTTCAGACTGAGGACAAATAAAGATATGCTGTTTAAATTGTAATCTAAAACCCTCCTTAATGGTGAAATTAGATGTAAAGTTACTATTTTGAAACTGCCACTTTTAGAAGGTTGGCATTTTCTTGTCCCAACCAACTGCCTTTCTGCCAGTGTCCTTGGTCACATGGCTGGAATGGTTCTGTTCTTGGAATTTGTGCATTGCTTCCTGTCAGTGAGACAAAGGAAATCTAGGTGTGAGGGTAGAGGCTTTTCCTGAGAGGGTGGCTGGGGAGGGGCTGTGCCCTCTCCTGGTTATATTAAAAGGGCTCTGCCGGTAGCACACACAAGGCAACCTAGCATCAGAGCTCTTCTGCCTTTGTCACCCTAGACAGTTTGGTGCCAGGGCGAAGGTAAGTGGAAGAAATTACCAGAACCATTTTTGAGGCAGGGCAGTGAATTACCCAACACAAAGGCTGACACCAGGTATAAAAATAAGACCTTCAGAACCTCTCATTAGAGCACTCCTGGACCTGTGGTAGATTCTAAAGAAGGACAGCTCTACTGCCCGAAAGATCACGCTGCCTCTGGAAGGACTGCCTTTCTGTCTGAAGAAGGAGGATTTGACCTGCTTTCCTTGATCCCAGGCTACCCAAAGTGACTTTGAGGGTCAATTGGCTGACCTGTGTGAGATACAGACACACAAAAGGCTTCCAGAGGTAAACCTGCAACTGGCTAGTTGACCAAGATCAACTGGACCTGCTTTGACTTCTCTGAGCCCTGCTCCTTGCCTCTGCTGGAGTGAGTCATGATCACTACGGGGTACCTCCCATCATCTGGACCATTGCCTGGCATCACTGAGAACTCTTCCTTAAGAAAAGGTGAAAATTCTGAATTTTGGGCTCTTTACAAACATGAGCTGACCTCACTGCGCTGAGAACTAACCGCCCATGATGACCTCCACCTTGAAGCTCCACTGGGACTTGCACTTTGACCAGCAGTGACTATCAAGGACGATCGCCAATGTGAGACCTGCAGTTTTCACCAACAGTGACGGTCCCTGGTGATCGATCAATGTGAAGCACCAGTGACGATCAATTCTCACACTACAGCAATGACCTTGTGCGATGTTTGACCTGGACTTAAAGTCAAAACCTTCCTCCTTGTTGCCCCGTCCAAAGCAAAGGGAACTCTTTGCACCCCACTTGACAAGGTAAGTCTTTTCAACAGGGCTAGTGTAGTCCCTGTGTCTGACCCGTGTGGTCAACCTAATTAAATTTGTGACTTTCTTCTGAGGTAGCTCGACCAGATAACCCTGAATGGCACTTTCAGCTTCTTGGGGCTATTGACCTAAAATCTGAGACTTGAGGTCTCTTATGGTAAACCTTTGGGGGCACCATTGCATGCTTATTTTACTGGTGCTATATGGGGAGCCCAATACTGTGCATTCCACATACCTCACCACCCGCCCAGCGCTACACTGTGCCAGCAGCTTTCTTCTCCTGGCTAATTCCTCACAGACAGGAGAGGTTGGTGTGATGTGCTTCCGGATATTGACATATGTAGCAGGGACAAGACACCACCAGTGAAGGAACATGATGGTGCTCATCTCTGTCCCAGGGAAGTGGGGCTGTGAGGAAACAAAGAAATGTGTCACACCACGGGACGCAGGGGTCCAGTGGCTAGATAGGATCTTGAGGAGGTCCCACGAACTCCCTCTCCCTATTCAAAGTTAAGTATTGGAGGTTGTGCTGACCCACAAGGGCTTGGCCCCCCTCGGTGTGGTTGCAATAATACTGTAAAACGTGTCAAAGGCCTGTTCTGCAGCCTATAGTCCAATTTTAAACCTCCATTTTGGCTTGGGGTGCTAAGCCCTTAATTTCCCATTGGCCCCATAGGTGACCAAGCTCATGACAGTAGTTTAATGAGCCTTGTAGGGCCAAATTGCATAATTTTGCTCTTGATTTACTCTTGGGCACCAACACTATCCAGAAGAAGCATTCTCTTCAGTCCTCCTATCCTCAAAAGCTTATGTTTTGGGGGAGAACTTGAGTTTGCTGCTCCCTTGCCAGACTAGTTGTCTACTCGGGCTCCTGATGCTTTCTCCCAGGAGAAACCCATCCTAGTCCCGAGTGGCAGTTAGAGTGAAAGCCCTTCAGTCTAGCTCAGTGAGTTCTGGTGACTTCTCCTTACATGCTTCTGAGTCAGCTATCCAACAATGAGGAAAACAAAAAAAATGATTTTTGGAATGCTGGAATTGAAGTGAACCACTAGCAACTACTCGGGGACACATTCCTGTACATTGCTTTATTGCCCACTGCCCCTATTGACCACAGTCAAGAAGCATCCTCATCTAACTCTGGACTGGTCCTGCTGACACAAGCACATAGAGTGAAAAGCGATGGACTAGAATAAAGTCAGAGTGAGTACTAGCGGAAGAGCTTTTGAAAGCATACCACCCTTTTTCTTTCTGTTTTCTTTATTGTCACACCCTAAGTGCATATGCCCAGTTTTGTTTTGTGATGACTGTGCCAAAGAATTGAAGCTGTACCTTAGTGATGAAGCCCAGCTGACATGAACCCATTCTGAGGTTACTTACATTCACTTTCAAAGGGGACCCTGCTTTGCAATTCAGGCTAGAGTGCTCCCAGTGGAGCAGGACCAGATCTGAGATCCACAGGGTAGTTTGTATCTGAAGAGGAATAATTGGAGGAAAACACTGGACTGGAATCAGGCCTGAGCAGTTACCAGTGTCTAAGGCTTTAACAAACCTTTGACCCATGACCTTTGTGTGTTCATGGTATCCTTTGATATCTGCCACTACAATATTTTTCTGTTGCTGCCGGCCAGTCATCTTGACCGGATCTTTGCCTCTTCAGAGGATCCACAAATCGTGTGAAGGAAGAAAGCTCTGTTGTAGTTCTGTTCAGTGTTTTTACTGTAGTGGAGAGCAGAAATTCTTATCGGAGTTAAAATGGGACAGAACAAATCAAAACGAAAATCTAAAAAGGCAACTTTTAGAGAAACACAGCTATGGCACGTTAATCTGTGTATATGAAACTTAAATCAAAACGATTTGCTCAGAGAAATGCCTATACATAATTAGGGTAATCATTGTATAAATGGTAAAATTTAAGATGTAAGGTAGCCCAAAAGAAAGTGTATTCAGGTAATGAACAGTACATCTAATCTTAGAAATTAAACTTAGATTGGCCTTGAATTATAAGGATGATCTAAAGTTAATCGGATAAAGTGTCTCTACTACAGAGATATAAGTCATTTTGATCCCTCAGTTATTGGGCCACTTACCCGTCCATGGGCGAAAATGCCATACTTCTTCGTCCCGGGATGAATCCCATTTTACTAAATCGGCGTTATAGGCTGGCGCCATATTTCATCTGTTCCTTAACATAGTCCCTTTCTTAGTTTTAGTCCCCCAAGAAATGAGTGAATGAAAGGATGTGAAGATCGATACCATATTTAAACGGTCTATGTGTGTAAAACATCGTAACCTGCCATAGTAACTGTTCTTGCCAGAGTTTACATGTGATGGAAAAACATTGAGTGAGACAATAAAATACATTGTACAAATCAGTGGTGTCTTCAGAGGAGCCAATAGTGCCATTCTGCGCCTTTGTTGAGTTCTCGTCGAACTGTGTCAAATCGGATCATAAGGGAACTTTCCATTGTCATATTTTTCATTTGAGGTCCCCAGCCTGAGGGTGTTGTTTTAGTTTTTGTATACCACAAAACATAAAAGTACGTATGAGGGGGTCACATTTGACAAAGTGTTCAACCAGTGGACGTTTTACATCATCCTTTTGTATATTTCGATAGTGCTCCTGCATTCTCACTTTCAATGCACTAGTTGTACTGCCTATGTAAGGACTATTACAGGGGCAGGTGATGAGGTAAACTGTATTACAGTACTCTCACAGTTGATGAAATCACGTATACTAAAATGTTGTCCATTAAGGGCAATTTCTTTAGATTTGGAGAGGCCCAGTTTGCATATAGTGCTATTAGTGCAGGCATAGAATCCTGTAGTTTGTTTAAAGAAATGTTTAACAGTTTTCTTTTCTTGGAAGAATGAGAAGCATATTTTATCTCTAAAATGTGGTGCTCTTCTGGAGCACATCTGATGGATTGATTGTATATTTTGTGCAATTGAGGGATTTTTTTGTTAGTAGATACCAATGTTTATGAAGCTATCTGTGAATATGTTGTTGGCCATTGTGGAATTGGATGATGAAGTGGAAGGATGTCTGTGTAGTAGTGGTTTTGCCCTTGTTCAAGATGATATTGCGGTCAATTTTGGCAAAATGCTCTTTGCTGCGGTTAAATCCAGAGATGTTGTACCCTCTTCTAGATAGACGTTCAGAAATTTCTGACGCCGTTTTCTCATAGCCCTCTGTGTTACTGCAATTGCATCTGGCCTGTCTATATTCCCTAGCTGGGATGTTGCGTATTGTACTTTGTGGGTGGCAACTGGTTTCATGGAGAATAGAGTTGGCATCTGTAGTTTTTCTGTGGAACCTGGTATGCAACTGGTTCTGATCTAAATAGAGAGTAAGGTTCAAGTATTCTTGTGAGTCCCTAGAGATTTGATGGGTCACTTCAATACCCCACTTGTTAGGTGTGAGAGTGAATACAAAGTGTTGAAGGAGGGATTCTTGACCTTGCCATATAAGGAGAATATCGTCAATGTATCTTCCCCAGAAAATCAGATGTGAAAAATCATCTACATTTTCATTCCAAAACCAATGTCTTTCTACTTTTCCCATAAGGATACAGGCATACGATGGAGCGAAGCGAGCTCCCATCGCAGTCCCTTGTTGCTGAAGGTTGTAGTCCCCTTTAAATAGGAAAAAGTTGTTCTCAAGACAGAAGGACAGCATGGCTATAATCATTTCATTTCTTTCAAGGAGGTGTACAGATCTAGTGGATAAACACCTTTGAATTGCTTCAATGCCATCTTGATGTTTAATTGAGGTGTAAAGACTGACCACATCTATGGTTCCAAGTATATAGTCTGGTTGCCAGTCAATATTTTGAAGTTTCTGAAGTATATCCTTAGTTTCCTTAATATAAGAAGGTAGATTCTTCATAAAGGGTTGTAGTTCAGAATCAATAAAGATGCCCAGATTCAAACAAATTGAGTTTAAGCCCAAGATGATAGGTTTACATTTGGGTGGGCGGTCCCCCTTATGCATTTTTGGAAGGAGACATAGAGTGGGTGTAGTTTGGTGTTTCATAAATAGGAAGTTCCTCTCTTCCAAGGTGAGAATGTCCCTTGAATACCAGTGGTCCTGTAATTCCCATAATTGTTCTTGAACTTCCTGTGTTAGATTGTATGTAAGTTTTGTATACCATGAACTGTCATTGATTTGTCGATATACCTCTTGTAAATAGTCTTTTTTGTTGAGAATGACAATGTTGCCCCTTTTGTCTGCTTCCTTTATCAGGAATTTGCTATCCGCTTGAAGTTCAAGTATGGCCTCTCTTTGTTTATAGTTAGTAGTCAGGAGAAGATATTTTTGTTTTTTTATTTATTTTTGATATTCCTGAGCTCGGTCCTCCATCATAGCCATGAAAAAATATCAATTGTGTTGCCTGGTGGCAGTAAAAGTGTGAAAGTAGACCTTGTCGGTATTCTAGATTGTTTAGTATGTGATGTGTCAATGTTGAGTTCCAGTGCTGTCTCTGTTAATGATTTTTCACGTTCCTCAGTACTGGAAAGGTTGCTGAGTAGTTGTATAGTAGTTAAGTCTTGAACTGTGAGATCACTGGTAATATATTGTTGTGTGGATTGAGTTTTATCATGTTCATGAGTGGCAAAGAAAGAGTGAAATTTCAATTTCCTAGTGAATTTAAACAGATCAATTTTTGTTTGGACTAAGTCCCAATTTCGGGTGGGGCAGAAAGAGAGACCTTTTGTTAGGATCCCCGTTTGAGATTTTGAAAGAACTCTGTCTGATAGGTTTACAATAAATCCTTGTTTAAGATTTGTTCCTGGCTTTTTACATGTGCCTGTGACTGTATGCCTGATGTGCTGGGTTCTGGGGTTTTAGTACTTGGTTGTCTTGTGCAGGTGTCTTGTGCTGTGCCCAGACGGTGTTTTCTCACCTCTTCGTAAAAATGTACTCCTGGTCTTGATGTTTGATGTATTCCTGTTTCCCCAGGAGAATTAATCTCCAATGATGGTTGAGACTCAGAGCAACTATGTGGTTCTGTGGGAGTGCTTAATGTCTTGATATTATCATATTTCTTGCTAAAGGTGTAGATTCTTCCAAGTTGGTAGTCAGTAAGATCTCAGTGAAATTTTCTGTTTTTCCTTTGGATTATGTCTTCTTCATATTCATCAATGATTTTGTTAAGCATGTCATAGTTTTTCTTTGTGATATGTCCCCAATTTGCTTCTTCAATTTGTCTATTAAGTGTGTCCACTTTGTCCAGATATTTTTCAAATTCCTCTTATGCTATTTTGATTAATTGTCGTAGCATGTTATTTGAGGCTGTCTGTAAGTTGGCTTCCCATTGTTTGAGCCTTTCCTGGGAAGTAGTTTCAATAGGTGGAAAGATCAAAATTCGAAGGCCTCTTGGTATAAGGTCATGCTCAACATATTTCTTGAGTGAGGCTGCCATCCACCATTTGGAAGTTTTTTTTTTAACAACTCGTTCTAAGGTTTGAAAAGTAATTCTGGCAGAGGACGGGTTGTTGATGCATAAGGTAACATATTTAAGCGCCTAACAGTGGAGAGATCTGAAAATGGTTCTAAAAAAATCAAGTTGCCGTAGCCCAACTCTCTTTTCCTTTTTGAATGCCCTTTTTTGGTAGTGTTGTGGGTAATCAAATGGGGTATGGGCTAATACTTCCCCGGGTCACAGTCTTGAAGTTATGAAAGATCGAAGCCCACTGGAAAAATTCAGGATTTTTATTGATTGCAAATTGAAGCAAGGTTGCTTGAGGCACCACAAATTCCGTTACACCTCTGCAAAGAGCACTATAGATATTCCTCATGTTCCCGCCAGTCCCTCCTACTTTTGCTATTAAAATTAATTATTCCAGTGTGTGCGAAGATCTGTTACATGTTGGTAGAGATCTCCACACAAATCACATAAAAGAGTCAGAGGTGTCCAGCTATAGTTTGCAAATTGTATTTTGTAATACATGGGTTTTACTACTGTAGTAATGCATGTACTAAAAATGCAGTTTGTAAATCAGATCCTATATTTTCAGAGGCTGCACACAAAAGACGAACATTGTTTTTGTAACAAAAAATCATAGTCAAGAGATATATGAGTTGTTTTGAATGAAAATTTATAACATATATAACAGTACACAATAACCTAACCGTTTAATATAATTAGAGTGAAGAGAAACTGCTGACTACAGAGCAGAGTTTTATTTAAAAGATTTTAAAGCAGTGTTACACTTTAGGCATTTACATTGTACAACATCGTGAGCTTTTATTCTATTTTGAGAAGAATGCTTCTATGTGGCAGCTGCTACTGAATGTGATGCTCTGCCAAACTAATATAAATGCAATTGATCTTTAAAACTCTGCTGAACACTTCCCTAAATATTTGAGGGAGGTTTGCATGGTCCAAACTAGAGTTGACTACAGCTCTTATCATTAATGGATTGTATTCTTTGTGCAAAAACAGAAATATCTGTTCAAACATTTTAAGTTGAAACAAAGTTGATTACACCATTATCTCTATGGTGGTGTTCCTGGCTTGTCCCTGTTCTTGACATATATGATGCAACAAACTTGTAGCATAAACATTGGAGGCCTGTTTCCATGATCACTCGTCAGGGCAGTACTCTTCCAATCTTTTGTTTTCTAGCAATTCTTGCATCTAAAATATTATCTACTGCATAGGTTTTTCAACATTAACCTGAATTGGAGTAGGATTTAGAGCAAAGCACAGACAAAGGATTCAACATGGATATGTGGGGTATACAATAAATGTGCATAAAATGGGTCAATAGATTTTTGTTACAACTTAGAAGATTTTTTCAAACATAAGTTTTTAGTGAGTAGTCACATTTCATCGCCCATCATGCATTTAGGAGCAAGGATTTTTTTTAAACAATAAAACACATCTAGCTTTGGATTTTTCTAATACATCCAGTGCTGACTTTATATTTTCTTTAGCTCAGGTGTATGTTCTTATACTGAAAGAGCTGTTGTGGAGAAGGAAAAATCCAATGATAATAAAAGAGGATGATGTCCATACTTACAAATGTAATGTTGCCTCCCAGTAGCTAAATGTTCTGTATTTTTGCATGTTAATTTCTCTAATGCTCTTTTGTTGCAAGGCTTCCTCTCAAATATTGTTTAACACATTGGTTCAATCAATGTCTGCACATCTGTCTGCTGGTGACCAATATACAAACAAAGTTCCACATTTGGGGCCATATTTATACTTTTTGACGCAAAACTGCGCTTACGCAGTTTTGCGTCAATAATTATAAAGCCGGCTAACACCATTTATTTGTGCTGTGCGTGTGTAAAATTTATACTTTGATGCACGGCGGCGCAAACCACAGGTGTGAGTCATTTTTTTTTTACTCAAACCAATGTGTCACGTCGTAAAGAAAAACGACGCTAACGTGGCGAAAATGACTGTGAGACGGTTTACGACGTCGCAAACTGGAAACGCAGTGTTTTTTGATGCAATTGCGTCAAAAAGCGGCGCAAACACAGCAAAGTGTGCTAAGGACAGCCAACATGGATCCCAGATGCTTGCACAGACCCCAGGAAGATGACAACAGACCAGGAACCAGCCAGGACGACCCACACAAGACCCAGGACAGGGAGAAGAAGAAAAGAAAGTGTCGCTTCAGTGCAGAGGAGCAGGAAATTCTGGTGAAAGAGGTGACGGAACACCAGCACCAACTGTTTGTCACCTCAATGTTGCCAATTAGTAGGAGAGTGGCAATATGGCAACAAATTGTTGACAAGATTAACAGTGTGGCAGAAGTACGGAGAACAGTCATTGAGTGCAAGAAACGCTGGCATGACTGCAAGCGCAGGACCAAGGAAAAGATGGCCAGGAGCAGGAAGGCAGCACTGCAGACTTGAGGTGGGAGTCCAACACCGCAGGAGGCCCTGGACCACATGGAGGAGATGGTGGCAGCCGTCATCCCTGAGGAGATCGTCACAGGAATTCAAGGACAGGGCAGCGCAGACTACCAGGAGACAACACACATGCAGGGTAAGTCGCATAGGGAACTAAAATGCCTAATTGTTAACTGCAACCTGGGTTGGGACATACCTACTACACAATGCATGTAAGTCATGATATTCGGGGAGTGGCATGGTTAAAGGGGCACGGTATAGGGGCATGGCCCATTCAGAGGAAACCTGTGGTACAGTACTACACTCCACCAACAACCTTTGCATGGGGGTATGTTGGCATGCCAAGGATGTTGGAAAGGTAAAGCCAGGCTAGAAGGGTAGGGTAAAACGTAAAACTGGCATGCTGTCACACGTCAACCAGTATTCTCCCTACATGAACTAGGGCCCAATTAACAACTTCAGGCCATATCCGCAAGTGGAATTTAACATTGACAACAGTTGCCATTACCACCTCTGTTGTGTGTGCAGGTCAAGTAGCTAATGGCAGTAACGTCCCCATGGATCAAACACACCCAAATTAGAGGGTTCAGGATGACAACATTATCAATCTCCTGAAATCAATACAAATGTTCCAATCCTGTCTAATGTGATTTTCCATAGTTGCAAAACACATCTGCCATTGTCATAAACAATATGAGGTACACAGCACTAATGTCATACCCATGCTGCATATGTCAGGGTCCACCCAATGCCTGGCTCACAATAGCTCCAATGACACCATGCAACATCCCAAATGTCATACTGCTCAGACAACAGCATTCAGGGGGAGGACATAAGTAACTGGTTACAGAAATACACCTGCACAGTCAGAGGAGGAAATGGAACACTGCTAGGACCATCAGTGCAATCCACTGTAGCACACATTTCCCAACATCAGCAGTACACACTACCAATGCTGACATCCATATCGTGCCATACCAATGCAATACATAGTATATGCTAGGTCTCAGCAACATATAGGTGGATGTGAAATATCAGAGACTGTGGCAGTTCCAGAATGTTAAGTGTGGTGCATGTGCCATCAGAACACCCACAGCCAGTGAAAAGCCTCACCATGAGAATGGAAGTAGACGGAGGGTTGAGTAGGACAAGAAGGTGGCATATCACAATTTGGCCAGAACCAACACCTAGAGGATGTGATGCTGACAAGTCCACAAACTGACCACAATACATGTGACATTCAGGTGGGGCATAGGCCTGGGAGAATGCTAATATGAAAGACAGGAACAATGAACAGGAACCAAGATCACAATGTGAAAATAATAGGAAGGCAGGCACGTCACATTACAAATCCCACAACACAGACACACTAATTGTACCATATCTCAATGTAGAGGACAATGGCCGACCTGGCTGCCTACCACAGTGATGTGGCTGCTATTCTTAAGAACCAGCAGCTCCTCCTTGCTGCAGTACTGCCCTTAATAGCCCCACAGTTGGCAGCTACCGGGATGTCTGACTCCACGTCTTCAAACACTGAGGTGTGTGTTGCCCCTTCACAACCACCACCACCAACGGCAGAGGAGACAACACACACATCAGAAGATGAAGACGTGGAACAGATCACCTTCACCCGTAAGAGTACCCGGTAGCACTAGCCCCTGCCGCATGGCCACTTATTGCCAAGGTCTTGTGCTTTGTAACATGCCTGTCTTGCAACAACTGCACTCAAGCACTGTTCTTCAGCCCACTGTTTATCTTGTCACCCTGCCCTGTGATTGTCTCTCAGTAACTCCTTGGCAAATCCTGTCCCTCTGCACTGTCTGACACTTCACCCCAGCATGTCCAATGACATGTCCTTTTGCACTTGTGTAGGATCACAATGGAAGGTGTCACACTAATGGACTCACAATCATGGACAATGTACATATAGCACTACAGCACTTTCTAATAAATAGCACTTACACAACAACTTTGTCTCTGTGTAATGTGACACATCAACCGTGAGCTAGATCAATGATGTTTACCTCAGGTCAATGATTATAGATTGTCAATACACCTGACCTGAAAGAATGTTGGCTTATAACTATGCACAGTGGTCTGGATTGTACCATCATCTGCCCTTCCTGAGGGTTATTTCTGAGGAAAATAGAAACTATACACCATAATGCTGTGTTGGACAGAATAACGCTTCCTCAAGGGATGTCTAAGAGAAAACGTATTGCCTTCAAATATTTTTTCAAGCCCAAACGTACGTATGTGACATTTGACCCACATTTTACCTAACACACACCATACTGCATGAAGGATGTGTATGAGTTTACATACAAATATGTAACAGGGCTGAACATTGTAACAAATGATAGGTGTGAGTTATGTATACCATACTACATGAGAGCATACTACCACTCACCTTATAAGGATTTGCTTGGACATCAGGCTGCAGGCAGGCTTAACACAGTGTCCTCAATACCAATTCTGGTAGCAAAGTATGTGACATTAAAAATAATACATCAAAAATTAACAACACTTTGGGATCCATAGTAACCGTGAGTGGTGGGTACAATGGATGGCAGAATCTTAGCAACGTAGCTTTGGTGTAGCTGCCAATGTAACAGCTCAGTTGGGATTTGGTTGCAGCATGGGACACAAAAGCTAATACAAAAGATACACTGTTCACTCATGCCAAGGCCCTGATCCCCAAGCATGTGACACATACTGTAAAGGGTTACCTAAATATTTATTAAACAGTAAAAACAGAAGCTTAAAGCAGGGGAAACACGTTACCTAACCTAACCTATCCTAACTACACATTACCCACAACTGGCCCTAACTAACCTAAGCTAAACTTACTTATCACATTTAACGAAACGATCTAAACATCAACCCATTACCCCCCTTATAAGACGGGACACATGGAGGACAACATATACTAACCTAAACACATAGGGGGTTATTACAACTTTGGAGGAGGTGTTAATCCGTCCCAAAAGTGACGGCAAAGTGACGGATATACCACCAGCCGTATTACGAGTCCATTATATCCTATGGAACTCGTAATACGGCTGGTGGTATATCCGTCACTTTACCGTCACTTTTGGGACGGATGAATACCTCCTCCAAAGTTGTAATAACCCCCATACTGTCTTATACTAAACAAATATATATTTTTTTGTATTTTTATATTTTATAATATATTTTTGTAATATTTTTTTTAAAAACACCAAAACCTCAACATCATCCCCCACCCACCCACCCCCACACATAAGAAAAAACAGATATTAAAAGTTTCATACCCCCACCCACTACAACTAACTAAACTAACAGCCTATACTAACCTAACACTAAGCCCCCAAACCCACTAATTAAAAGCACAAAGAAAGAGGAGGGAGGGGAGGGAATCATGGCTGAGGGTATATTGTCTACAAGTTCGCCCTCCACAGGGTCTTTTTTATGGCACGCACCCTCCTATTTACTTGTGCCACCTCCTTCTGCAGCCTGGCCA
Organism: Pleurodeles waltl; assembly: GCF_031143425.1. Taxonomy (NCBI): domain Eukaryota; kingdom Metazoa; phylum Chordata; class Amphibia; order Caudata; family Salamandridae; genus Pleurodeles; species Pleurodeles waltl. The sequence continues at coordinate 152,132,554 of NC_090450.1, read as the reverse complement.
TTTTCCTCAACATACGGTCCAAGTTCCGTTACATCTGCTGAAAATCTGCTGGGTCAATGACTGCAGCAAGGGTGGTCTGGGTGCCAGTTGAAGAAGTATGTCCCCCTGTCGGTGCCATGCCTGTAGGAGGAGGTGCAGGTGGTGCTGTGACAGGTCCTGCAGCAGTGGAGGTTGACGGTCCTGCAAAGGTGCCTGCTAAGGTTGGTGCCACCTGGGTGGTAGTGGTGGTGCTGGTGGTGGCTGTGGTGAACACGGAAGGCCCCCCTTGGGCAAAGGCCCTTCACACTCCGGAGGCTCTTCATGGCGATAACAACTTGCCATGTTGCGGAACCCCGACTCCACATCCAGAATGTGGCGGTAACGCATCGCCCTACGCAGAAACTACCGAATCTAGATGGGATTCATATTGGCAGCTGTTAAAACAAAGAGAAATCCAAACATTAGTTACTTCATTGTGTGATATGGCTCCAGAAGTTAATCAGACTCTACATCTAATGAACCAGAAATAGCCCATATCATCATACAGATCACTGATTGTCCCTGAGGAAGTACATGCCAATGCAGCCCACACATGTCCTATCAAACAGCACAGCAATACTCTAAAAGATGGGTAACAACTTGAACGACCTATGCATCTTTGTTCAGCCATTTGTCACGTAAAATAAATGCTGCAAGTCCTCCACCACTGACAGGCCAACTAATGACTATCTTCTTGATGACAATCAAGGGCCACAAGATCTGCGAGTTGTAAATGGAATTGCCAGGATAGAATGCAGTTGCTAATCATGAGTGGGATCCTAGGTTTGGACAAGTGACTTATGGATTTACATGTCTGTGTACTAAACTTGGATCATCAGTCCTAGGTACACTTTTCACAACCCTACGCCTGTGCCTGAGGGGGGGGGGGTGGACAAGCAACAAATACTTTGAAACATCAAGGACACCTAGGAAGCTTTGGACAGCTGTACATGGGTTTGGGAAGCCCACCACAGGTAAGGAGGATGTCCAACTAGGATACACCCAAACCTTGGACATTCCCATCCACAATTATGTTTGGAAATGCAGACAATTGTCAACATAATTTCCTACCTGTTACACATGACTTACAACAAGCAGATAGATGCAAGCACACATCTGGCCATGAGCTGCATGCACACCTGGGCCATTGTACTCAAGTGCTTCATACTCGTAGCACAACATGTGGAGCTACATGCTGCTAGGAAGTCAAACATACCGTCAAACATGTTCATTAGTGAATAGGGAAGCTGAAGTCTGTGGGTAAGACTTTGGCATCCCTATTCTGTGAGAATCAGGGTCTGACTTGCTGACTAAATCACAAATCTGGTCCTCTGCTACATTTTCTGAATTTAAGTTTTATCCACAAAAGTCATCCCTATTCACATGGCTGTGCCTACAGGACTGCCCTACAATCCCAAATTATGACTATACGCTAATGATTGCCCAACTCAAAGATGGGGAAAAAATGATACTCCACTCAAGGAACATATCGAATCATTGACCAGCCATCACACCTTGCTAAGTGTCTAAGACACAGGAGTCAATCACACAACAGCAGCAAACACAACACAGAACAGAAATATCAACACTTACTGGAGATGTCTGGGTCCGCAAATCGAGCCACCTCTCCGATAGTGTAGGGGACAGGTCCGGGCATTCCAGTGAGTGACACACACATTTCTGCATACATGCAGTGGCCCTAACCATCATGTGGTGGCAAACATGCTCCATCATTTGTTTGCAGACTCATTCATGGAGTGTATTCCCCTTATCATGTGTATCCATGAGAGACATGCAAAGCCACTTTCCTGTATGACTGCAATACCAGTCACCCAGCTATAGTAACTAAGACCAATGTAAAACACTCAGGTACAATGTACAGAGGACCAGGGCCAGTTGTTACCCCTCAATTTGTATAATTTGCTACATTTTATGTGCCATAGCTATGGTAAGTTGCACCAAACATTGAGATATGAACCCGTGTGCATTACTTTTGGCATCCGTCCCTAATTTAATTGTGGCACAACAAAGTCCAAATATCAGTCTAAGATGTTACCTGAGATCAGCTATGACTTGTTACGTGTGTGTCAGAATCCTATCCAGACATGTATCTGAAACAAATGAGGGACACATTATTTTTTGAAAATATCTGGATTTCAAACATGCCTTTCCTGGTACACTCACAGACCATGCATAGAACATATATTAGAGCCACATTTGCATCATCTATTGACGTGAAGGCAGCACTAATTTACAGGATCCTGTTGTGTTTTGTAAGTTAGTGCAGCTGTTGTGTCAACAAATGATGGTAATGTGTAGGAATTATTGTATAACTCACAGGCAACTGTATGTTTAACTTGCATTCCACATGTCCAAAAACATTGCCTGCAGCATATGAAGAAATATGCTACTGCCACTACAGAGCATTTAAATGTGCACATTACTCTGATTTGTACTCACCAACAGGGCCACAAATCACAATCCCCAGGTGGTCCAACAGGTCTTGCAATGGGCAACCAGGTCAGCCCAACGGTGTTTCAGCTGGTGGTCGTTGCGCGGTGTGTTGTAGATTCGCTTGAGATGGTACAGGACTTTTGCCCACCGGAGCTTTGATCATTAAGGGTAGGAAGTGGCACACCAGCCAAATAAATCCACCCAGCTCCTCCTCTCCCATCCTGCCAAGATGAGACTTACCCAACATGCTTGCACAAAAAAAGGGAATAAAGGGGTACAGAGGAGAATGAAGGGAAAGTAGGAGAGGGAAATGAAAAACAATTACCAGAAAACATCCCAACTATCCCCAAACTAACACTACCCACAACAGACTCCCAACAGTACAAAGCCAAATTTATACAGCAGAAATGATAAGAAATACACTTACTTAGGATACACAAAAAGACAATTTAAAGACCACACAGGAGACAAAATCACAAAATGCACAGAGAGACAAGTCAAAACACATCCACACAGTCAGGAAATATCACAGACTGCAAAGTGAAAGTGAAAGTACACCCACTGTACTAATTCTGTAAACAGGATTTCCTATTACATCACTTCCTGCCTCAAATAAGGGGTGTTTTTATTCTTACGCGTCAAAATATTATAACGCCTACAGTCTGTGTGTCATTTTTTTTTTACGCATATGATTAGAAATAACCCTGCATCCATATTTTCAATTAATGTTTCATACTTAGCCAATTTCATGGGGTACAGTGTGGGAATTACCACTCAGGGCCAATGGATGTATCATGGCAATGAGCATCATTTTTCGACGCATATGCATCATTTATTGACGCATGTATGTCTTTTTTTACGCATATGTGTCAAAATTTCTCTCTTTGACTGGGTTTGGGTCATTTCTCATTTTTAATAGTACATAACAGGTGTGACAATACAGAGATAGGCTGATTGCAGTAACATTGTGCGTTCCGGTGTATGGGCACATATGACAGATCATACTACTGCAGACCATGATCCTCTAGTTGTTGTACCAGATTTGCACTCTTCACTGACGCTATAGATGGCCAAATGTGTGGAATACAAATAGGTATTACCCAGTTTGGGCATGTTTTGCGTCAAGAGAAGATAGCAAGGCTACGCAACTCAATACAGTAACTCAATGCCTATGTGTCAATGTGTGTGAATTGGCTATTACTATTGTAGTTGTCCCAATGTGTGAACATCACAAGACACGCTTTCTCAAATCTGCTTGTATGCATGTGGAGTCAATGTGTCCAACCCTCAGATGCTACTCAGTGTGGAAATGAGAAAGGAAATGTGTTTGTCATACACATAGCAACAAATGCTGTGTGAACTTCCTAGGTTTTTTGGGACATAAGCACCACCAATGACAAACCATGCACAGGATAGATCGAAGACGGTTGATCATGGCAATGTTCCAAGACTAAGCCATCACATGTCCTGGAATGTTGGATACTACTTCCTAGGCACTTGTTTGTATACTACCCATAAGTCAGGCACTGGATAATGCTATGTGGGTACGGTGTTTGTGAGACCGAGTCCCAAATACAATCCACAAATGTCATGTCACACCACAGTTGGAGTCATATAAATGAGCCATGTTTCTCCTGTGGCAGTGGAGGACCAGCAGACCAAGCAGCACGCGTTCACATATTTCCTGTGGTAAATTGCACAAAGGTGTCCGGTTCAAGTGTGTGGGGCCATGTGTAGCCTGAGTCATTAGTGAGGTCCATGTTGTCACAGTTACGTGCAGGTCTAGTCATGAGTCTGTGGAGCCAGTTCCTGCATTTACAAAGTATCCTTCACAGCTGAATTGAAGGAAAGCCGAAGAGGAATTGAGAACACACATGAGGATAATCCAGCTATGGCACTGCAGACATGTTATGAGACTGACAACATGGCAACCTTGGTGTGCTGACAAAGTTAATGGATCAGGAATTTTGAACCGGCAGGTTTCCTCACAACATTTGTACACAGGGTGGCCTCTAAAATTCCCACTGCAGCCGGGAACATCAGTGCCTCTGTGCTGATTAATCTCACAGCTATTCACCACGCAAGCCCCATCAATATGTTGGGGGCAATGTGAATCAGCGTGTGGACTGTCAGGGTACTAACATGTGTTGACATTTCATGCACATTATCTGACGTTGTTTGTTCTGCTGGAGGCACCATACCCAATCCATGCATACAGCCATGGTACACTGTCACTATTTGTCACTCATGCATACATGAAACACAGACAAGGGATGGGCCATGATTAGGCTATTTGAAGACAAGTTCCACCCCATGATACAATAAGTAAACTGATTACGCTATACAATGTATTTGAGTATTCATTGTAGACCTACCTGACACAATGCCCCAGGAGGAAAGTGAGGGCTTGGAAAGCAACCATGAGACAAATGTAGCCACATGGAACCTTTATAGTAACGCAAAGACAGGAATCAGTCAGGCTAACAGGATGCAGAGTCAATCAGGATCAAATATTTAACAAGGCAAATACACAGTGAGCAGACTGAGACTGGTCTAAGCTGCAACAACACTGTGGAAATTGAAAACTGTGTTTGTCCTGTGTGTTGGAACGTAACACAATAACCCAAGGCCTGTGTTACACAAGTGATTCATGCGGCAATGCATAACAGTGTAATACATAAAAATGGCAGCTTCTATGCTGTTCCAGGCAGCTGCAAGGGCAGTGCATGTTCAAATGGCTGGTCTGCATGGATGTGCTCACAGGTGTGTGCAGCTTCAGTCTCTCACAAGTCCTGCAGGTGTGAATCAAGTTCAAAGGGCCAACAGTACCTTTCACCTGGGAAGAAATGTACATGTGATTACAGGTCTTACAGACTACAAGGCAGTGCATTATTCAACCAGAAGTCTATGGAGACAGAAGAACAATGACTATGGCATACCATACCAAAGAGGGAAGCACACTGGACTCAGAATGTGAGTCTGGGTGTGTGTAGATGAGGGATTATCTGGGTACACATATTCCCTTTCCAGGGCCCTCTGAAGAAGGGTGGGGTGAGACAGGGAACATGGCAGTGGCAGGACTTAATACCTGGGCTGGCATGTGCAGAGGATGTCTTGTGAGCAATGCTAGTCATACCTGGGGCACTTGTGCTATCCATTTGCTGCTTATATGGAATTCTTGTCACACATACTCCTTGCAAAGATAGCTGATGTCACACTTACTGCTGTCAAGGGTCTGGTCATATCTTCTTGTCACCAATGCAATAGCACATCTACTGCCACATGTATGAGACATTGTATTACCTTATTGACTGATGGTGTCTTAGTTGTGTGCCATATGCTGAAATGAACCAGGTTTAAACATGTATGTGTGAAATAGCTGTGGTCCTCTGATATTGCCCTTCAAATGTGAAATGGACAGGATATATGTAATGTACAGTGTGTGTGAAGTTGGCTGTACAACCATACCCATCAAATAATATGTGGAATTTTCTGTATCCTAATCTGTATTTCTGCAATGCTCCATGAGACTACACTCTGATTCTGATTGTTAGGGATAATGTTATGCAAAAATGATTACCCAGAACATGATATAGTGAATAGTATAGGCGTTTATTGACATATGGTAAGACAGTGGTGATGGATGAGTAGAGTTAAAAGAAATTTTGGACAATATGTTGTCTCCGAAGCAATCCTGCAGCTGTGTTTGGATGGTCCCCATCATGTTGATGGACAGCATCCTCCTCTTCCTCCTCTTCAGGCATTTGTGGATCGGGTTCATATAGGGGAATGTTCCTTCTTACACATATGTTGTGCAGGATGGCAGAGGTCAAAGTAATTTTGCACACCTTTTCAGGTGAGTATAGGAGGCTGCCTCCGGTGATGTCGAGGCACCTGAATCTTGACTTCAGGATGCCAAAGGTCCTCTCGACTATGGTGCGTGTCCTCCGATGTGCCTCATTATAGGCCGGCTCTTCTGCAGTGCTTGGATTTGCAAATGGGGTCATGAGCCATGGCTGTATCCCTTACCCCTGATCAGCTGAAAGAGAAAATGAGTGAGAACATGTTGATGTAGATTGCACCATGACTATCACTTTGCATGGCAGTTGTTCTCATGTGTTGTCTGTGATTCATCTGTGTTTGTGTTATTGTGTGGAATCCTAGGCTTCTAGGATGTACCATCAGCATTGGGTTGTTTCCTTATCTGAACAGGTGTTTGGCTGAATGACCGGATGTCACCAGTATTTTTGTAGAGTTGCAGTACATTGTGCACGCCCTTGCATTATGACATGTGAAAGAGGTGTCCCTGTGTCTTAACTGGGGGTGACATGATACTTCCATACACAGAATCAATTCCACAGTGGTGGTAACATGGTTGCATCTATATACCCTGGACATCCCATCCAATTTCACATATGCAATTGAATTAGTTAAACATCAGTGAGGCCCTTAGATTTGGCTAAGTGACAATGTACAAAACATCCCGGTACATTGTCAGCACTGACGTGTTGACAATTGACTATGCACAAATTTCACATGTGTGACAAACTCTCTGCGACCTATTTCACTGCCCTTGCCAGGTCGGCTCCGGTTCTAACGTGTACCTATACTACTGAACATGTTCTAGTTCAGCTGGCTAACTTGGTTGTGAGGTTGTCATTTGGAGTGTCAAAAGGTCCGTATGCCTGTACATCTGTTGTGTGTGTGTGAAATTGTCTCAATCCGTATGTGTGAGAATGTGCACTTTCAATATTGTCCCATCAATATGTGTTCTTCACACAGTCCCCTTGCTAATTGGTAGTGGACAATGTGAGAGCAGGAGTGATGTGAGATATTGGTACAGCCTCAATGATTCCATGTGACCTTCATTGTAGTCATCCTCATGCTATGTGTGTCATGGTGTTTGACCTGCAGCAAAACACATTACACACCCCTTACACAGTACGTATTGGTTGAAAGGGTGTTTGATTGAGTGTTATTGATGTGATATTGAAAGATTAATCTTCCAAGTTGCACTGCCAGTTGAGGCCATGTCATTGTCATTGTGTTGTTTTAAAATGTTCCCTTGTGTCTGTGGAGTGGCATCTGTTGTTATTTGGTTCTGTCATTTGTCCATAGGTGTATATCCAAATGTGTCAGGATATCACACATGCCTAGCAGTGTCACAACCTCATTGTCTTCTGGCCATGTGTCAATGTAGTGGTGTATGTGTTGTTTGTCCTAGAGGGTTGTTGTGCAGTGTGTATATAAGTAGGTTTCTGTACTTACCAACAAGTAGCCATTTCCATATCGTCCATCCTGGAAGTGTTGATTGATGGTGCAGTGGCGGAAGATGAATGAATCATGTACACTCCCAGGATACTTTGCCACGATGTTGGTGATCAATCCCTGGTGATCGACAATGGCCTGCACGTTGATGGAGTGTGTGTGCTTCCTGGTATAGATGTTAGGTTGCAGCAGGTGGCACAAGGCGTACATGTGTGCAGTCAATGGCACCAAGCACGTGTGGGAAGCCGTTGATTTGGTAGAAGCTCTGTTTGGTCTCCTGCTGCTTCTGCTGTGTGTTGGGGAAGCTGATATGGCAGGGTGTGAGGGAGATGAAGGCATCGAGTGCCTTAGGTAGGAAGGCAGAGAATGAGGGCTGTGAGATCCCGGCAACCAGGGCACCAGTGGTTTGAAAGGAGCCACTTGCCAACATGTGGAGTACAGCTAGCAGCTTGGTTTCTGGTGGAATGGTGCAGGATGTCTGCAAGCTGGGTGCCAACTGTGGCTCAATGTTGTGCAGCAGCTGTTGAATGGCTTGCCAGTTGAGCCTGTACCTCTGGATGATGTCTTGTTGGCGCAGTCCCAGAAGGGTTGTCCTGGTGCGGAACATCCTCTCCTGCCTTCTGCGTTGCCTTTGGGGTTCCTGCTGGTGTTGTGGAAGCTGCTGTTGTTGGTCCTGTGCTCTGCTTCTGCGTGTATGCTGGATGAAAAGCACCTCCATGTCTTCCTTTTGGAGCTCTGCTGTTGCCTCTGTGTGTTTTCATTAAGAACAGGTGTATTTGACCTATATTAACGCCTGCCCTGACCAAGGCGTTAAATTTTTTACACAAATCGGGCTGTCCGTCATTTTCCAACTCCACCTCCTGGCCGTGCGGGATTTTTTCGCGATTGGATAAATAAGGCGCACAGGTGTTTAAGTCATGTTTTGGAAAGGGAACGCCTACCTTGCATGTCATTAACGCAAGACGGTTTAGGCAATCCAGAAAATGACGCACACGGCGGAATTTTGGTGTTCGCGAGCTCGGGTGTCAAAGTTTAAATATGGTGCACGGTTTGCGCTGAATGTGTGTCAACATTTTTGATGCACATTCGGCGCAAACAGAGTATAAATATCCCCTTAATCCTTTACACAAAGGATACCACAATATTAAGGTGAACTGAGACCCCTTGTCTGTTATTATTACTTATGATGTGTCATTAGTCAAATGATATGGTGTACATTGATTTGTTGTAATTATTGTAAGGTGAGCAATCCTGGTAATGAAATAAAATGATCAGTTTTTGTTAAAGGGTCCAGAGTAAACACAATTACAGCACAATTTTGAATGCTGGGCAATTGTACTATAAAATATTTGGATACTCTGTACCAAGGTAGGAGTGAAACGGTTTCAAGAGATGCATAGGTTTAAAATGGGATTTTTTTTATCTGTGCTCAAATGGATCACAGTTGAACATATTATTTTACAACAGCAAATGAAGGTGCTAGCACACCTGGCCTTAGTAAGTAAACTTACAAGGGGATGCGTATAGGCAGATGAACCTTTTGGATCGCATGGAGTATCCTAGCTAAGTAGTAATTGATGAACATCAATTATCAATGTAATCAATCAATAACCACTAAGAGAATCATTAATCATGAGACAATATATTGACATTTCATGAATAACCACAACTCAATATATGTTTTAACAATTTTATTTCCCTATTTGTTACAATTCTAGTCCATTGATTAAGTCAATCTTTATTCAATCAGCTCAGAATTAGTTCATTAATGACCACCAATAACATAATCTAATCAGACATGGAGAAAACATATGCTCTAATGCTTCAGCATAAGCTAACAAAGATGAATATATCAACATTACTAGCAGAGTTCAGCAATCAGTTTGTCAATCATTTGTCACTGTCAACGTCACCTAAAAGACCCTTGCCTAATCCAGATTAGCATTAGCACGTTGGACTTCATGCAAAAACAATTTAGAACACAAATTTAGGAAACATCTTGCTGAAAGAAAAACTATTCAAACAGCGCAGTTGGTACCTAGAAAGGCACAAAGTTAACAGTCACATTGTCATAGCTACCTATACACAGAATGGATCAGCATCAAAGTCAGTCTTCGCCTTCAGGTCATCAATCGATCAGCAACGCATCAGGCTCTCAAGTGCATGAGCCCAATGACAGAATCTTCAAATCGCATCTTCTAACATCATCAATTCACCCCTCGCATCTGCGGTTTTTGCCCTTTGTCATGACTTTTTATTAAGGTTTTCCAGTCCATCCCCCTAATTCCTAATTGGGCAGTCAATCACCAGTTATTATCCTAACCAATAACTTCAATTTTTCGAATCAATGAATTCTAATATTACGCCGTTCTCAGTTCGTTGATGGGTTCACTGTACAATGTCCTCCTCATCCGGCTCATCAGGTGCTTCTATTGTTCAAGTCCTGGGAAAGTACATCGAGTCTGTCTTACACCAAAATTGTTACACACTCTAGTCCCTCATCTCTTGTCCGTCGGTACATTGCAGAAAACTCTGGCAAAGCAGATTTTATTAACATATGCAGTTCATGGACAGTTCAACGCACCAGCTTCTCTGCAGTGCACTAGAAATTCAGCTTCTGCATGAGGCCTGGCAACTAGGCCACAACTTCGACTAAGTTAACTCTACAATATAATGCATAGCATAGGTTATATAGCTTAATATGACATAGTACTACATTATTATTACACATTTTCATTAGTTCGTTTAATTGGCTGTCATTCTCCGTGGGCACATTTTCAAATGCACACATTAATTTCTCTATGTGTAGTTTTCTTGTTAATCAAAACACATAAACATTCATTAATAATTTCTAATTAGCATATCTGCGTCAGCAAAGGTGACCACTAAAAGAAAATGTGTGACTGCTGCAAAGGCGACAGCTGTTCCAGGATGCCGAACAGTATTAGATTTATGATGCTAGCTCTTTGGGCCTGATTACGATTTTGGCGGATGGAACACACCATCACAAACATGATGGATATTCCGTCCGCCATATTATGATTTCGATAGGATATAACTGAATCGTAATACAGCATACAGGATATATGTCACATCTGTGACAGCGTAACCCTGTCCTCCAATATCATAGTTATGGCCCTTAATCCGTTGTCTACTGAAATAAGGGCACGTACGTAGGCTTTCCATGATACAGTAATTCATCTCTCTTACTTCTATTTTCCAATTTTCTGATTAAGGTGTGCTTTTGTCAAGAATCAGCCCATGTTAATTAAAGCTATAGAATGACTGTTCAAAGTTGTAAATGGCAGAATTAATGCTGACTCTTTAATCAGTTTATTTTCATTTTCATGTTCATTCTGCCAGGATAAAGTGTGTGTTTTGCCATAATTGGAACCACGTGTATAATTAATTATAAAATCATAATCCCAAAAGGATGTCAATAAGAACCAACCAAGCTATCTGAAGGTCAATGAACTAAAAGATTTAAAAAACTGTACATTCTTGTGATAACATTCTTCTACAGTGGTTTAATGCCTAACAAATTGTGAATTCACTATTCGAAAGACCTCTTTATCATTCAAGATTAATTCTTCAAAGTCATTAGAAGGAATAGACATACCTTGTGTTATTGGTTATGTGACTACCTTACTATCGTTTTGTGAAAGTTTCTGTCATGCAATTGACAAGAAAAAAAGGCAATATATTGCTTCCACATAGGAGTCATCATTGTAAGATATATGAAGACCTAGGTGCAGCAATACCCTATAATCAAGTATTTGTACTTACAGTCAGAAACAAAACATTGTAGGCAGTATAGAGATAAAAATTGTCCAGTGCATTTATTAGACCTTTACAGTCACCTGCCTGTTTTGCTCAAATAATCGTACAGCTGAAAAGTCATATTTTTACATGTAACTAATTTCCGGAATGTCAGTGACATGCACAAAACGTATGTCTCTGTCAGATGGACGGTGTCTTATGTGCTCTGAGCACAGGTACAGAGACTGACTTATGTAAGTACAGGGTGAGTGGTAGCAAGCTTTATAAGTATGAGTTGAGCAACAAAAGGATGGATAAAGATAGGGTGGGTATGGTGTTCTCTTCAAAGGGTGTTGGTTAATTGGTTGCTCACATTTTAATGAGGAATAGTTTGAAGAGATGAGTCTTTAGCTCCTTTTGGAAAGAGAATGAAGCTTGCAGCCTAAATTGAGTCTGAATGGAAGTTACTGGCACAAGCAGGAAAAGGGCTAATGTCCTGTCTTCTACTTCCTACAGTTTCAGGTGTCGTGCTTGACCATGTTGTGTGAGTTATTAAAGCTCTGAAGATCTTACCCTTTGTTGCCAAGTATGAAGGGGAAAGGGGCTCAAGTGACTATTTTGTAGACAATACAGCAAGTCTTAAATGCAATGTGAGACAACAGAAAGAGTTGTACAATTAATTGAGAGTTTGTTTGACTGTCCTACATCTGCAGTCCTGTGATCAGAAGAATGGATAAACATGTAGAGACAACACTGGTATTTCAGGTTGCAATATCTGCAGGTATTTTGGTGTGGTTTGATATGGATGCAAGCACAGGCTATTTAAGTATTCGTTTCTTGATTGACTTTTTTTCTGAATTGCAATCCATACTTTTGTCTATTTTTCCGACACGTTTTACCCACTTGCAGGTACAGTTTGGGCTTTTTTTCAAAACAAGAGACTGTTTTTCAAACCAAAACCCGAATAGCTGAAAGCAAAATCTGCATGTGGTGCGAGATAAAAGTACAATTCTGTGCTTGTACCTGATATCACAAAACTAAAGTGCTGCCACACTTTGTCCTGGAACAACTCAGTGCTGTTACTGATTTGTCACAAGAAGCCGTCAAAATTCATTGTAATGAGCCAGAATTACTGAAACTGCGTGCTGCTTCCTTTTCGCTATCAAGCTATAGTACCTCATGTATTCTTCAATGTCAGATTCACAACCTTTTATTAAAGCACACCATGATCGTGATTCGTTCTAAGACACCTAATGAACAGGTAGTATTAAAGTCAGATTCAGGTTTAAGTCAGTTAATAGAAGTAAGGCTATCTTAGTCATCATCTTTACTGAATGCAAATCTATGAGGGTCTAGTTCAGAGTCCCTGCTCAAGACTTAGCCAGGAGAATAATAGCCATGTCTTGGAATGCCTCAACTGCACCCCTTGAAGCCTTGTTATTGAAAGGGAGAGGTTAAATGCAGCAATTGGAACACCTCCTTGCTGATCTTGGAAAACAAAACTGAAGGAAGGCCTCCATGACCAAGGGGTAATGACCTCCTAAGCTTTATGGAAGGACAGGACAGGACAGCACAAAACAATACACCACTTGAAATTAATGTTAGGGGTACACAGAAGGTAAGTGGCAATGTACTAAGGCCCAGATTTAAGAGGGCGTAGCACCATTCCAACACCACATTAGTGTCAATTTTGTCATGCTAATGTGGCGTTTGCAAGACCAAAAATGGCACATCATATTTACAAAGTGGCACAATGTTTGCATTGCACCACTTTGTAACCCCTTGTGCCACATTATGCCTGCGCCAGGCATAATGTATGCAAGGTGGGTCAAACAAATGGCGCAAAGAAATTGAAGAGATTTCTTTGAGTCATTTTTATTGGCATTTTTAACACCTGCTAAAAGCAGGCGTTAAAGGGAGGCTCCCATTGTTTTCAATGGGCCTCTGGGTGCTTTGCAGGATTAGCGTCAACATTTTTGATGGTAATCCTGCAAAGCGCCAGACTAGTGTAAAAAACGATGATGCTAGTACCCCTGACTACCGCCATTGTGCGCCGTTTTTTATACATGGCGTACACATGGTGGGGGCTCTAAGGGGCACAAGAAAAGTGGCGCTACTCTTGGTGCAGCGCCACTTTTCATGAATCTGTCCCTAACTCTTTTAGATCACCCAGATATGTTTTATGAGCAATCAGAAGATGTACTAATCATCCATTTAACACCCTACAGAGAATAAGCATTTTGTCCTGGTTTGGTTTTGTGTTTTTTTGTACTGTTTATTATACTTTCAAAGTTTAAGAACACTCTAATGAAAGATTCTCTATATCAGAATGCAGTAATGCAACTCTGATTGTGTTGCTAAAAAATAAAATAAATAAAGAGTGATTTGTCTTGCTGCACCATCCTGCGCCACCGGGAAAGGACAAAAATGCACCGTATCTACAAGATACGGCGCATTTCTGTCCTCTCCCACTGTGCTGGTGCAGAAATTGCTGTCATGCCCCAGTGCAGGCACCTGCGTTGTGGGGATGATTGTTTTTCTGCAAGAAGGCATATCTTCCTGCATAAAAACAATCAATAGAGGTGATTTCCGCTTTCTATGTGTGCTGCATTCTGCAGCACACATAGAATTGGAAAAAACAGGGATAAATAAGTATATTTTTCCCTGTTGCGTCAATCTTACACCACCCCAAAGGGTGGAATAGATTTTTGACGCATTCCCATATTTACAAAACCTTGTAAATCTGGGAACGCGTCAAAATCCATGGATGTTATGTGGGACTACCCATGCAATACCCATGGAAATGCCTCCCTGACGCAAAGGAAGGCAAAGCAGCGACTTACACTGCGTTTACCTTTCTGCATATCTACAAGGCCACGAAAAGCCATACAAGGTGTCCAATGAATCCCATTTCTTCCCCTTGCTGTGGATGTCTTCATGACCCAGCCTATGGCCAGCAAGAAGAAATAAGGTGAGAGCAAACAACCCTTATGGATTCCGGGCATCACTTGGAAGGCTTCCATGAGTTGTCCTTCATGAACTATCTTGCAGGTCATTCCCACGTAAGAGTTCCCGATTATTCTTGTGAGTTTATCTGACTCACTATAATGGTGGACAAATTTCCAAAGCCCCTGTCTGTCCACGCTGTTGAATGCTTTCTCATAGTTGTTGAAGTTGAAGGAGAGGTTCCATTCCATCAACTGCTCAGTAGTGCAGTGTTGCAATCTGACCTGTACAAGATCTATGTTTGCAGAAGCCAGTTTGCTGATCTGGCAACTGAGTGTTGACTTGTTCCTTTATTCTGTTCAGGATGACTGTTGAACACTTTTCCTGGGGTTGATAGAAGAGTTATCCCCCAGGTCATCTTTCTTGTGGATCATGATAAGATATGTCTCCTTTCAGTCTGACAGCAGCTGTTCCTCTTCCATTTTTACTTCCAAACATGGGGTAGAGTATGTAAACTGATATTTCAATGTCTGTTTTCAGTGCTTCTACAGGAATGTTGTCAAGTCCTGCTTCCTTCCAATTTGTCAGATATTTGATAGCTTGCTGTATTTCTTCCTTGAGTGGTCTGCCTTACTTGGTTGCTAAGTCCCTGTCAACTGGATGTATGTCTGGTGGAGACTGTAAAACAGGCTGTTTCAGCAGTTCTTCAAAGTGATCCACCCATCTTCGTTGATGGATCCACATAAATGTGTAGATTTTGTTTTTAAGAATGCTGCAGAGGCCTGATAGGAGAGTTTGGTTTGTCTATCCACCAAAATTCCAATATATAGATGGCACACAACTATACAGGAAAATCATCTCACCAACATCATCAGTTACAAAAAAGTGTATAACCATTTTAAAATGGATGTCCTCAAGCATCCTCACATTAACCCAGAAGAACTGAATGCATTCTAATTGCCCAAGAATACCAACTGAAGTGTAACGGAAATTGACTGGAGGAACTACTGATTGATGGGTTATTCCCAAACCTGGCCCCAGAAGTCAAATCTCTAAGTTTTTGAAGGTTTTATCACCAAATATTGAGTCCTAGAAAGTCACGGTACAATAATATTGAGGACAAAATATCGAAGGAAAAAAAATATTGAAAGTTAAGTGCATATAGGGATGTGTCGATTTACTATTCCAAACTTCACATCTACATACCTTGAAGAAATATTTATCATAGAAGTACATATATGTGGAGCTGGATATAGGAAATCTGGTCTTACCTACCTGTCGATATATTGTGTGCCCTCCATATTGTGGTGTCACTATTCAAGATGCTCACTGTTTTTGCATACAGTGAAACCTATCCTTAGGAACACACATTGAACACAGACAACAATGAGCTGAAGTAACTTTCATTGTCTCAAAAAGGCTCAGACCGCTCCCAACCCAAACATAATTTCATGCTGCAATCCAACCCATTGTAATTTCTAAAACTGACCAAGCAAATACCCTACTGTAGGAGGCTGGTCTGGTTTGTAGTGGGTACCTTGGGTACTTACACCTTACACCAGCTCCTGTTATCCCTTGTTAGTGAATGCAGTAGTGTCCTAGGAGCTTAGGCTGATAGAGGTAGCTATAGCAGAGCAGCTTAGGCTGAACTAGAAGACATGCAAAGCTCATGCAATACCACTTATAGTTACACAGTACTTATACACAAGTAAAGACATTACTCAGTGTTACCAAAAATAAAGGTATTTATTTGGGTGACACAATACCCAAAATATCTCAGAGACAATACTCCTTCTGGAGGTAAGTATTATACACAATATATACACTAGACAGCAAAAGTAGAGAAGTAAATAGTCATAGAACAATGCAAACATTAGGAAATCCTATAGAATGCATTGGGAGAAAATAGGTCTAGGGGCAACACAAACCATATATTAAAAAAGTGGAATGTGAATCACAAATCCCCCCCTAGACAAGTGTAGTGTGTGCAGAATCGCTGGGAGAGTAAGAGTACAGTAAAGGTAAATAAATAACCCCACCCCAGAGCCCAGAAAAGCAGGAGTAAAGTACTGCAAGTTTCCTTAGGACACACTACACCTCGTTTTGGGGATTTTGCAGCAGACAACCAAGTCTGTAAAGAACAACTGCTGGATTATTGGACCTGAAGACCGGCAAAGGAAGGGGACTAAGTCCAGAAGTCAAAGGAAGTTCCAGGAAGGACAGGAGCCCCTGCCAACCCAGAAGAGGGTGCAAAAGAAGAGTCCCTGGTTAGTAGAAAACTGCAGAAATGCACCCTTGGAAGATGCCAACAGGTTTCTGCATGATGCAAAAGATGTCCCACTGCGTGAAGATCGTTGCAGATGAGATTTTGTGTTGGAAGGCACCAACAAGCCTTGGCTACAACAAAAGTGCATTTTTCATCAAAATGGAGCTGGATGGATCCAGGCGGGACCTGGGAGCCTCAACTCTGTGTGAGGATGAAGAGGGGGCTCTCAGCACTTTAGAGAGCCCTCAGGATGCCAGCCAGCAACCCCAGAAGCTGGAGGATGTGGGTTCAAAGGAGGTGCAAATTGCAGTTGATGCAGCACCACAAAAGAAGGTCCCACACCGCCGGAGAACAACTCAATGAGTTGAGTGTCACCGGGTGGAGTGCTGGGGGCATGGGCCAGGCTGTGCACAAAGGAATTTTGCAAAGAGTGCACAGAGGCCTCAGGAGGCGAAGAAGACACAATACAGAGGGGTACCATCGTCCTTGGGGAAGGCAAGGTCTTACCTCCTCCAAATTGCGTCAGCAGGACCACAGGACAGTCTATGTTGAGTATGTCCACCCTCTGTGTCCTTAGGAGCACGCTCGTCACCGTGAGAGGAGTCCCAGGGTACTGGTTGTTGCCTTGGAAGGTGCCTGCTTGGAGCAGGGGAGTGACTCTGTCACTTCACAGGAGATTTCTTTGGTCCTTCTGGTGCAGGATGAAGACAGGGAGTCCCCAGAGCATGCACACCATGGAAATTGTTGCAGTTTCTGACTTGGAGCTGAGGTTGCTGAAGAAAAGTGTCTCGTGTAGACACTTTGTTGCAATTACAGCGTTTCTTGGAGCAGGCTGCGGTTGATCTGTGGTCAGAAGAGTCTGAAGTTGTTGCAGAGGATTCCTGAAGGAAACTTGCAAGCAGAATCTGAACAGGACCCACAGGAGAGACCCTTAATAGCCCTGAGAGGGGGATTGGCTACTTTATCGGGTATGGACCTATCAGGAGGGGTCTCTGACGTCACCCGCTGGCACTGGCCACTCAGAGCCCTCCAGAGTGACCCCACACCTTGCAAAGCATGATGGCTGGTACCATATACTAGGACTTATAAGGGAGGTCCAGTATGCCAATTGAAATTGGTAAATGAAGTCACTGGCCTACAGTGACAAATTTAGAAGCAGAGCGAGCATTAGCACTGAGGTTCTGGTTAGCAGAGCCTCAGTGACACAGTGAGGCACTACACAGGCATATACTGAGCACTGGGGTCCTGGCTAGCAGGATCCCAGTGAGACAGGCAAAACACACTGACATATAGATTTTTATCTATGAGCACTGGGGTCCTGGCTAGCAGGATCCCAGTGACACAGTAAAAACCCACCGACACACACTCACAAACAGGCCAAAAGTGGGGGTAACCATGCTAGAAAGAAGCTACTTTCCTACACCTACTCATCGAAACAACCACAATGTTTCTTGCACTCACGACATCTCTACTTAACCGAGTGGCCTGACTGGCCTCTGGTGACAAAGAAACACCATATAACTCCAGTAGTAGTGTATGTTCACTGGGTATCCTCGGTGGATAGAATTAAGCTCAAACTGGCTAACCACATCTTCAAAGCCAAAATAACTACAAAAAACAGCATGTCTTCACTCAATTTGGGATAGTACCAGAGGTACTCAAAACCTCAGCAGCAAAGAGGTTCTGTGACTGGATTAAAAATATTAAAATCCCAATCAGCTATTTTTCTGTCGTTGCTCCTTAGTTATAGAACTCACTCCCTGGTGATCTGAGGTGCCAGAAAAACATTATCTCATTTTGAAAATAATGAAAAGTCTCACTCATTTTATATTTATTTTTTTCTCTCTCAAATACATGAAGGACAAATTGCCCTTTTTACCTTAAACAGCCTACTTTCCCCTTCTGTTTGAACTCATCTATCTACCCTGTCTGTTTTCTTACCAAGCAGCCTATGTTTTGAAGTTTGGAATCTATCTTGCTATTTTCTGTTGTTTAACATAATTTTGAGACCCTGGCCTCTTATTCTTTGTAAGAGGTAAAATACTCTCATGTAAGAGTAGTAACACATAACAATAAAAAATTAGAAATAGGTAAAAGTGTGCCATGCACTGATTGGGAGATGCCAGTTTTGTGTGCAGCCTTTGGGTATCCTGATTGAAAGGATGTATTAGGGCACAACTGAGCTTTTAGCTCCTTTTGGCAGCCATCTTTGAGTCAGGCAGCTTTCCCAATAAGGCCTGAGGAACTTGTGGCGCCATCTTTGAGTCAGGTGCCACTGCAGTCCTGCATCACAAACAGCAAGTGTGGCTGTAACTACTGTGAAAACCTGCTACTTGACACATTATAAAGGAAAGAACACCAACTTGAAAACCTGCTCCATGACACACTATAAAGGAAAGAACATCAATTTATGGCTGTGCACATAAACTACACCCCTCAAGTGCCCATACATATATAAAGAAATACTGTGCATACCAGTTTGCTTCTACTCTTCAACTCTTCAGGTGCACACTCACTACTCCTGCATCCAGCTACTACAGCAGAGGCACCCATTCCAGCCAGGAATATGTTGACATCACCTGCCTCTGTGCAAAGCATTTTGCCAAGACCAGCAATGCCTTGGGTGTCTTTTCTATGCCACCCAGAACTGCTAGCCCTCATGTCTGGCAGCGGCATTGGACTTTGCTGGCAAGAACGGCAGGATGAGTTTGAGGACTTCATGAAGGGGTCTCAGTTCACTCACCCAGTTCAACAACTCCTTGCCCTGCACAACTTAATAGGCAAAGATCTGGGACAAATCATCAAGGACCTAACAGCAGATGTGATGACATCTTGTCAGGACATTCATAAGGCACTCAACAGACAATTCCTCTACAAAAGAAACATTGACTAAGAAAGATACACCTTCAATCTATCTTTCCAGGAAAAGGATAAATCCATGGGGTAGTTCATCATGTATCTAAAACGACTAGCGCGTTACTGTGCTTTTGACACCGTTATGATTGAAGATGCCCTCAGTCTGTGGATTGTAGAGGGATGCCAATTAGTGTCCCTGCAGCGAGCGAAAAACTTTTCTCTGGATGACATAGAAGAAATGACAACAGTCAGAGATCAAGCAGAAGAACATTCGAAAAATGGAGGTGAGAAAGTCAGAAAAACAAGAACAGGCATTCCGACTCCAAACAAAGAATGATGTCTGTCTGAGCACCGGCAAGCACCTAGACCTACAGATCATCATTGCAGTCCCAAACATATTGAAAACAGAAGAAAGAACCAGCTGCAATGCTACCACTGTGGACAAGAATACCTGTACGTAGGATCATGGCCTGCCATGGGTCAAAGATTTTAACATTGCGGGAAGGACAATCATTTTAAGAACATGTGTAGAGCATCTCTAAAAGACATTAAAAAAAAAATCCTTGGAATCCAGATCTCACCAGCATGTAAAGTCAGTATGTTGCCGGAGAGATAGCTCCATCAGCTCTTCATGATCAAGTATACAGTTGCATATTACATACAGATCTCAATGCACTGTGTCTCGCAAATCAAGATCTCTCACTTTAATTTCCCAAGACAGCGTTGAATATGTCTGCATGGTCGCTGATCATGATAGACTAAAGAAATGCCCAGATCTGCACATCCAAATGGAAAGCACCTGACATAATTGGTGTTAGATAGTGGTGCATCACTCAACTACATCTGTGTCACTGAGTATAACAAATTGAACCCTACACCCAAGTTGCACAAAGCTGCTGTGTGAGTATATACCTGGATGTCCAGAGAACCATGGCCATGCCTACGACAATTTTGAAGGTCCCTCACATACAAGGGCAGAACTATACAAGCTCAAATTCATGTCATTTATATGCCTGAAGCAGCAGATTCTTTCTTTAGTCTGCCACTGAAATGAGTGGAAATACTGGTTTTAGAATTACAGGTTTTTTAATTTGTTTATGGGACTTGGAAAGGTGGCACATTTTCAAGTTCACTTACACATCAATGAACAAGTGACATTTGTGGTTCAACATCACCAGAAAGTGCCATTTTATCTGCAAAAGGCAGTGGAAGATGAAGTATGAGATTTACTTAGGGTTGATATCATTGAGAGATCGTCCAGACCAACTCCATGGCCCCCCCAGTGGTTATAGTGCCTAAATGAGGACCAGAAGGAAAAGTGTGTCTATGTGTAGACATGAGAGCACCAAACACTGCTATTGAACGAGAAAGACACCTGGGACCCCACATCAGTGATATGATCACACTGTTGAATGTGGCGAAAATATTCTCCAAATTGGGCCTTAACAATGGCTATCATCAACTTGAACTTCATGGGAGCTCACATTACATTACCACATTCGCAGCATATCAAGGCCTGTTCACATACAAATGTCTCAGCTTTGGCATTTCATCAGCAGCTGAGATCTTCCAAGAAGCAATAAGAAAAGTAATTTGCCACATCCCCAACACCCTGAACTACAGTGGTGACATCCTTGTGTTTGGTGCTACCGTCAAGGAACACGACAAAGCATTGGATCATGTGTGCCGGGCGCGCCTGGAAGCCCATCTGAAACTCAACTGAAAAGTGTGAATTCCACAAGTCCACACTAAAATTTTATGTACACATTTTTACGGGTGAAGGGATGAGGCCTGACCCTAAAAAGTCACAGCGCTAAGCAACACTCCCTACCCATGAGATGTCAGAGATATTTGGTCTTTCCTAGGAATGGCCAGCTACTCTACCCAATAAATCAAGGACTATGCCACCATAAGTTATCCTCTACATAAACTAACAAAGCAAGGTCAACACTTAAAATGGTCTGCAAGATGTGATCAAGAGTTCAATAAAATCAATGCCACTGTAGTCAGCCATCAATCTGGCTTAGTTCAACCCTTGCAGGAAGACAGAAATCATGTAGATGCTGAACACATAGGGGGTCATTCAGACCCCGCCTGGCGGGAACCGCCGAATGACCGCACCGCGGTCAAAAGACGCGGCGGCCATTCTGTGTTTCCCGCTGGGCTGGCGGGCGACCGCCAGAAGGCCGCCCGCCAGCCCAGCGGGAAACCCCTTCCCACGAGGAAGCCGGCTCCTAATGGAGCCGGCGGAGTGGGAAGGGTGCGACGGGTGCAGTAGCACCCATTGCGAATTTCAGTGTCTGCTATGCAGACACTGAAATTCAAAGTGGGGCCTGCTTACGGGGGCCCCTGCAGTGCCCATGCCATTGGCATGGACACTGCAGGGGCCCCCAGGGGCCCCACGACACCCCTCACCACCATCCTGTTCCTGGCGGTTGGAACCACCAGGAACAGGATGGCGGTGAGGGGGTCGGAATCCCCCATGGCGGCGCAGCAAGCTGCGCCGCCATGGGGGATTCCTCAGGGCAGCGGAAAACCGGCGGGACACCGCCGGTTTTCCTGTTCTGACCGCGGCCAAACCGCCGCGTTCAGAATGCCCTGCGGGGCACCGCCAGCCTGTTGGCGGTGCTGCCGCCGGCCGCCGGGGTCGGAATGACCCCCATAGTGGCATATACTAGCCGCAGGCTGACCATCACGAAATGTCATACTTGCAGCCAGAGAAGGAAAGCCTGGTTGTAGTCTGGGCCTGTGAGCACGTTCCCATCTTCATCTCTACGAAACACTTCACACTCGTTATGGATCAATAGGCTTTACTAACCATTTTTGGAACCCCCGAGCGAAGATGCCTCCCAGGATTGAGGAATGGGGAATCCAACTTCAGTAATATACTTACATGATTGTTCACAAACCAGGAACAGCAGCAATTTGTGCAGACTACATGTCAAGCCATTCTCCATACCGAAAAACTCGCTAGCGGAGGAATACATTCAGTTTGTCTTCAATCAGGCAAGTCCACCTGTAGTCCCACTTGAAGCCATCACCGAGGCCACCACAGAAGATGCCACCCTTAAGGATGTGGCACGCTGACTCCAAACAAACATGTGGAGACACTTAGAAGAGCATAAGGCTAATCAAAAGATAGACTCCAAAGAACTGGCCTCTTTCCAACTTGTCAAAGAAGAGCTGACAATTGCTGACAATGGACTACTAATCAAGGAAAAAAGGATTGGCATATTTAAAAAACAGCATCAACGAGTGGGCAGCTTGGCATATGAAGAACACAGGGGCAAAGTGGCCAAGAAAAGTGTGTTATGTGAACAGATCCGGGTCCCTTCTCGACCTGATGGTCGAAACCACGCTAAAAGACTGCACAGCCAGGCTGACGCTGGGCCGCTTTCTGTGTGAAAGAATCCCCACAAGGGAAAACCCCACCTGTTGTGCCTATCAGGCTCCAGACCATGAAAAGCTTGCAGAGCAAGACCAGAACAAGAAGGCCAAAATAAAGAAATATGTGGACACTTGTCGTAAAGCAAGAACATCAAAGGGTTGGCTTTGCTTCAAAACCAAACTGCAAGTGAAACTAGGTGCAAACCATGGTCCAAGTGATACATTGTTTATGGAATCTTTGTGTGACTTGAGTGATTCATGAGAAAAGCACGCATTTTAGGAAGCATACGTTACTATGGCTATTTTCACATCAGAATCTGTATTAGAGGTTGTACATCAAAAACAAATCCACCACTGGATTGTCCTCGTGCCATGCTGCAAGACTATCGTGCTAAGCAGTCTTTTTAGTTAACCATTGGTCAAGCCTGAAAAATAAATAGAAATGGCTTTTGTTCTAGTCTTGTCATGCCACATCTGAAATCCTGTCACCAACTTACTCCTTGTTGTGCTAGATTCTCCAAATAGGATGACTGGGAGAGTGCAGGCTTAGGACGTCTGGGAAACACATATATTTAGGGGTTGGCAGGTGGGATACTCCTTCACAAACATGGCGAGACCTGCCAAAATGTAACAAGGGGTGCATTCTTAATCACACCTGGTAATTATAGGGTGTGATAAACATCACACCACTCGTAACTGGGATCGCTGTAATCCCAATGTAATAGTTCATTTGTAGTCAGGCCCATAGATATCCCTTCATGTGAGCTCAAAACAACCGAATTCGTAATAAACAGAGGCAAGAATTTTTTATATCAATTTATGACTTTCCACAGAGAACGAGGAAAAAACATGCTGTCACCTTTCTAGTTGACAGAGCTTACAAGCACAGTGGGAAATCCATCAGTAAACAATGGAATAGATGGAGGAGTGAAACGTGAAAAGTGTCAGTTATAAATATTTTATGTATTGAAATTGATGTGGCACTATGCTTTTTGGAAACGTACAGTTTTGACTCTATTGAAACTAGAGAACGTTCGTTTTTTTAGTTTCAATCATGATGACTAAATCCAAAAGCTTCCTTTTTTCTTTTTTATTACATATGGCCGCCATGGCAGAGGGCGGCGGAAGCACCGCCAACAGGCTGGCGGTGCTTCCTGGGCTATTCTGACCGCAGCGGTAAAGCCGCGGTCAGAAAAGGGGAACCGGCGGTTTCCCGCCGGTTTTCCCCTGGCCAGGGAATCCTCCATGGCGGCGCTGCTTGCAGCACCGCCATGGGGATTCTGACCCCCTTCCCGCCAGCCTGTTTCTGGCGGTGTCCACCGCCAGAACCAGGATGGCGGGAACGGGTGCCGTGGGGCCCCTGGGGGCCCCTGCCCTGCCCATGCCCTAACAGGGCCCCACAAAGATTTTCACTGTCTGCTTTGCAGACAGTGAAAATCGCGACGGGTGCCACTGCACCCGTCGCACCCCTGCAACTCCGCCGGCTCCATTCGGAGCCGGCTTCCTCGTTGCAGGGGCTTTCCCGCTGGGCCGGCGGGCGGCCTTTTGGCGGTCGCCCCCCGGCCCAGCGGGAAAGTTGGAATGACCGCGGTCAGAATGACCGCCATAATGTTATTGGAGGTTTGAGGTCCCTACAAATACATTGCTGCTCTTAAACATCAAAATACATATTTTAAATTGAATTTCAGGTCAAAATACAAAAATAATAAATTGCACAAAAGTGTAAAAAGCTATTTAAGTTACGAAGGATACTGATTCACATAATATTATCGTCATCGACGAATTCCTAAAAGCCACCCCTATTTCAGAAAAAAAATATGCATTAGCTCTGAATACAAAGCTCTGTTCTGAATGTTGAAGGTGCCACATCTTTGACCTACAGCATCAAAGTCCGAGTGTCCAACATAGTAAACGACATCCAATTGTCCGCTATAGCTCGCGCTGCTTGGCCTGGTGTACATATAGGACGCTCCTTATAGAGGAGCTCCTACACTGTGTTTTATATGAGATCATTCATATTTGAACTTTTTGCAATTTTTAGTTACTGTCTACAAAATATATATGGTCGTATCATATAAAGTGAAAAGTTAGCTGGAAGCGCTATTTTAAGGCAGTCTCTACCACTTTTTTTTTGGGGGGGGTCACTAAGGCAGATCATAAATAAAAAAATGCTTGTGTTATTTCTTGACCTTGGTCATAAGCTAAGACAGTGCATGGATCACCCACCTTTTACCACTGTATCATAAAAGCAGGTATCCTGAGGTGAAATGTGCGGCAGTAATGTTTTGACATATTTCTTGGGTGGCATGCAGTGAAGTGTTGTGCTGTTGTTTGAGCTACTGCTATAGTTTTTGTGGGTAAATACAGTGGTTCCTAAGGAGATATTTCAATACAACTATACTGGATTCAACCTGAGTAGAACGGTATCACCTCTATAGATTTCATATGAAGTATAAAAGAGTCCAAATATTTCGTATAACCAAACATTTATAGCAGATTTCAGTGGAAACCATGCAGATGTAAAAAAGCATAATCCATATTCCAAGTGGTGCTCAGCAGGTGCAGTGCATGAATTGCGTAGGAGTGGAAGGCATGCAAACCAACTCAATTACAGTTATGTACAAGAACTGGCTACTCCATGTTCAAAAATAGTTGGAACATTTTCATTGAGGTTTTCCTAGTTAGGCTTAACATGTGCCTGGCAGTCCAGTTATATCCAAAATGTCAATGTTTCAAACTCTAAATATTTGAATGAAATGTGGTCTTCGTCTGGACCGCATCCAAATACAAGGGTTCGTTTGGCAGTTGGGACCAACAATAAATTGGTTATGTTGTGCTAAAGTGCTTTAATTAATCAAGCAATCCAAAAAAACGAATAAAGAAATTGTCCTTTTTTTAGTTTGAAGTGTAACAACTGTAATGTTTAAACGAATTTTACACTTTGGTCATGATGCGCCTAAAATGCGGCTTTTGATTGCGACAACATCAAAAATCCATTGGCATGTCTTTTTCTAATAATTACTGAGTCTCAAAAACATATTCAGCATCAGTTTTGTCCTCTCCTTTGAGAGTGAGTTCAATACTGTTTCCTGAGACTGAACTTTTCCCCTGTGCCATTCAGTGCTTAATTTGTAAATAAAAACGTGCCGGTGCCCAAAGCCCTCCTCTTAAACATACGGCTTCTGCACTTAACTGTGAGAACACGTAATACTGAGGCATCTCGGGGCTCTTCAATCCATATAAAGCCACTCCTTGCCAGCTCAGCTCAATCTAGCAGGTTTCTACTTTCTCCCTTTGTGACACATTTCGTTTTTCCCTTCTTCCGTCTTTCCCATATATGTCTTTTACTCGCAGCAAATGCTTGAGGCAGGAGAATAAGCCCCGGCCCTCAAAAATAAGTGCCGGTGCTCAGCACCGTAAACAACAAGCACAAATTAAGCATTGGGGCCACTGCTAAAGGAAAACAGTTTTGAGCTACTCTGCTATGCCACGCTAATTGTTCTGCTAGCCCTTTGACAAGCTCTGGAAGGGTCCTCCTAAAGGGCTCACAGAGTGACCAGTCACCAAAAGAGGCTGTCTTCTAAGTCTTGGAGGAAAGAACCAGATCTTTTTTGATACTATTCTTTTTATTGATTGTATGAAACACATAACATTTCATCAAAGTTGGCAAAATCGTCTATCAATTTTAGAAAGCATGCAATGCAGTGCAAAGGTTTAATGGCAGGTGTAATAGTCACAGGTCTAGTTCAGGCAGTGATACTATGAACTAGTGGCATTAAAATACTTCCATAACTGTTCCTATATCTTACTGTGTTAGCACGGACAGCCCTTGACTCTGTTTTTTGAGAATGGAACACCTGTCCATGCCTCTGAACCTTATCTGCATCGAGTTGGCCTCTTTCAATCTCCATTTCTTTTCAATATCCACTTTGGATAACAGTAATAATATACCCGATCAATTAAATTTGTCTCTCTCCCGGAGCGGGGTGTGCTTTCTCGAATCCCTGAAACGGAATTTTAGGGGGCTGGGGGGGGGAGGGGGCTTGTGGCTGCAATGTGACATCTCACTACTTGAGGCAACATCCGAAATATTGCTTGGTAATTTTCTATATCACTGAGCAGCCTCATAGAGTATGGAAAAAGTATTATACTTTTTAGTGTCATCTATAGCAGTCAGGAGACGGATCCATGCCCATTTTACACAATCTGCCTAGAGTACAGATACTGATATGATGAAATCCCAGGACACCATACGGGCCGTTCTCTAGTTCCCTTCTTCCATTGAACCCAGGTCACCCTCCCACTGCTAAGCAGTTGTGGGTTTTAGGTGAGTGCTTGTTAATCACTTTCCTGCATAGGCTGTCTATTGTTAATCTTGCCTCTAGTGAATTGTATTCCAGAAGAGCTTTAGCAACTGGTTGGTAAACCTCCATGCCTAAACTAAAAGTGTTTGTAAAATTAAGACCTGTGGAAGGCGAATTCTTCATATAGAGTAATGAAGGATTTCATGTGGTGCCATTTCGATACATCACACAGTTTGGAGATCTGTATTCAATCCCATTTTTCATTGCCAGACAATCTAGCTGTACAGTGCAGTGATGTGCCTCCTAGCGCCGGAATTCCACCTTGCATAGATTATGCCTGATACAAGCATAATGTGGCGCAAGGGGGTGCAAAGTGGTGGAATGCATGCATTGCATCACTTTGTACATATGGCGCAGCAAAAATGCCTCCTTAATGCAACATTAGCATAAAACATGAGGCTAATGTGGTGGAAGGAGGCGCTAGGGGCTTGTAACTATGTCCCTACATGTCATGAAACCACTAAGAACTGGTTAGTAAGACTGGTTCATAGCTCTTGTCAGTCCACTGCTGCTAGGAAGGAGGAAGCAGCAGTGAACAGGGACTTAAAGTCACAACTCAGCTAACAATTATTTCATGGAATGTGGAAGGTCTCAAGAAATTATAGTTGGCAACTCAGTCGTTCATTAGTTACACAGAGGAGACATCCTTTGCTTCCAGAGGAGTTTGGTAACAGGGACAACTATCCTGCCAGGCTATTATGAATTTCACCTCCCTGCAAAAACAAATAATATTTTCGGCCGTCATCTAGAGGGCTTTCAATCTATGTGAAACATGAGCGGAAAATAGAACCCATAGCAAGATTGACTAACCCCCCTACCATCCAAGCTCTGCTCATCGAAGGTCTAAAAATGCAAGTTGAAACCTCTTTCAATGTTGTTAATAAACTGCTATGTCAACGTTGCACAGTCAAAAAAATCATACCCTACATGTTCAAACAACTACAATGAAAGAGCTTCTAAATAAATACGATTTTATTATGCCAATATTGGTGGGTGACGTTAACACAAGGGGCCTGGGCTGACAAACCAAAATAACCAGTTTAACCGCTGACGCGGTCATGTTTCAAAGCCTCATCAAATGCCACAAATTAGTTTCCTTGCAACTTCTAGAAGAAACAAATG
Source organism: Pleurodeles waltl (assembly GCF_031143425.1). Classification (NCBI taxonomy): domain Eukaryota; kingdom Metazoa; phylum Chordata; class Amphibia; order Caudata; family Salamandridae; genus Pleurodeles; species Pleurodeles waltl. Next base: position 152,104,114 of record NC_090450.1, on the reverse strand, counting down.
AGCAGCAATGTGATATTCTTCCCACATCCAGGAACATATCGATTATATTTTCATAAGTAAAACATTGTCATCCACGGTTAGTACTTTTGAGTTAGATGACCAGGTAGAAAGCAACAACAGACCCCTAAGAACAACCCTGCAAATTACTCACCAAGAATTCGCCACTGGCATAGAATGTCACAAAGTCCTCCCCAGAATAAAATGGGAAAATAACCTAAGTGACAAGTTAAATATCTGGATCATGTCAAAACAGTTTGCCAACCCGCCATCCAGCATACTTCCATTTCTGGAGTGATGGGACGATTTTGTGGCAGATCTTCACACAACTTTGGGGGAGGGAATCATGGCTGGCTCCTAGGAAAAGCCCCCCACTCAATCAATTGCCTCTCAAACATCCTCTAAGATATTGGCCATCAGCAAAGCAATTTTCAAAGAGCCCTAGTGGCAAAAGGATGAGGCGAGTAAAACGTCTCACGTAGTCGCCGCACATAGAACGCCTCATAGGCGATTGTGTGGGAACTAAAAACTATGAAAAGTGAGGAAGAATGGCTTAAGGTTTTCACAGTTTTGTAAGATAAAAATGAAGACCTTTTCTGGAGGCACCTAAATAGGCTTAGGGCCTGATTTAGACCTCGGCAGATGGATACTCCATCATAACGATGACGGATATACTGTCTGCCGAAATCTAAATCCCATTATCGTCAATGGGATTTGGGTTTCGGCAAACAGGATATATGTCACCATTGTGATGGAGTAACCTATCTTCCAAATTCTAAATCAGATCCTTAGTAATTTTGCCCAGACCAAAGAAAACGCCACGCGAAAAAGGCAGTGGATTGCCCACGTTAAGTCTCTGTATACCGATGAGCAGGTGAACAAATGATTGGCCAACCAGACATCTTTTGCATTAGACAGTCCTGCACAAGTCTCTGTTTGAGCAGCAATATGAAAAATGAGGAGAGAAGGGGCGTTGAGACTAAATAGTCTCCCTGCAGCAGAAGATTTCAGGGTTGGGATACTGACACCACTCTATAATCAGTCATTTGCCACCTCCACTGTTCTGAATTATTGGGGAGTGTCTTATCCAGGTGACTGATTGACACCTGATCTGTTCGATATAAGTCAATAAGGACGCTCAATGAAGGATTACACGCCAATTATGAACACAATTTAGCTTTACTAGAATTTCAGGTAAAAGGTATGCATTTTTGGCACATCAACGAAGTAGAATGAAAAACCAGCACTAAAGAGCATCTATTTAGATATGAGCAAAGAGTTCATTGACATCTATTTATATATATATAAGCAAAGGGTTCATTGACAGATATAAGCTGTGATTAACTGTATACGAAACACATATTTCAATTACTGCAGCAAGCTCACATTAAGATGGTCGGGAAGCAAAATATAAACAAACTGAATACTTCAGATTATAAACATAGTGCAAGCATAATAATCAATCATAATAATAGAGCAGAGAAACAAATGCCTTTCATCCCTGGGTGAAACTTAACTTAATACACAAAATGCTGTTAAGCCCTCTACCGCCCGCTTGGACCTATCTCCCCCTCGAGCGTTACGGTCTCTGAACAGCAAAACCAGGGCGGCAGCGCTGTGGGCCTGGCGATGGCAGCTTTCACACCCCCATCTGCGAGCTTCAATCCCCTCACCCGCGCCTCAGTGCTTAAATAACCTGAAGCTTGGATTTTATCCCTTTCTCGCATCTTCTAGCTATGTTATCAGCACGTGTCCCTTGGCTGCTCTGCCGTTCCCAAGCCATTGTTTTTTTTGTCTTTTTCCTGTACTCCCGTTCCCAGGGTTAAGACGACCTTCGTCTCTCTCTCCTACACATCCTGCTTCTTACACATGCAGCTGCGAATAATTTTATCTATGGAATGTTGAAAAAACAAACTTGAAAACGACATTGTGGATTTTTCCACGTTGTTTCAGGTTTCAGCAGGCATCACGCTCATCTACACTGTTCAAGCTAATTAACCCTTTGCGTCACAATGTCTTCCGCACCTTTCCCTATACTGATCACTCCACCCCTTAGATGAGCGCGATGCATGGGAAACAAAATCATTTATTTCGACGTTTCACTAGCTAGGTTTCTACGAATACTTGTCAGCATTATACTAAGCGCTTGCATTTTAGTATAAGGCTGTTTTGTGCATACATATAGTCTACATAGTATAGTCATTAACGCAACACAAACAATCAATAACCAAATTAAAGGATGTAACATTATATTTAGCGTCTTTGTAGCTCCTGGTGCCCAGCCTAAGAAAATGCCATACCAATGGTGCTCAGTTACTTGCTGGATGCGTGAAGCAGTGTGCATAAGCTGTTTGGCGTCTGTGGTCATCTGTATGTCGGTATCCTTGGTATATTTAGCTGCCATATCAAATTTAACAAATGTGGCTTGTCCGTAGTGCCTGATTGCCTCTAGTCTGGGTAGCTTAACAACAAGCGGGATGTTCCATTCTAACTGTGCTCGCATTTGCGTCTGTAATGTGGTTGTGGTGAACTTAGTCGGTCGGAATAGGATGTGAGTGCTTATGTCAATAATGCTAGTACTATTGCACATGCACATTACTTGCTCTCCGGTGGTTTGTACAAATCCGTTACTGAGTAAGGGATGATTAGTAATGTAACATATACTCTCTGTCCCTATCTGATATAAGTCTGTGCCATTAATAGGATAAGGTAATCATTCACATTCTCCTGGTATTGGGTGAAGGCATGGATCTAGCACCCGTCCAGTGTGGGTACATAACCTCCCCTTAGACCAATCTGCACATCTAGTGGGATCTACATTGTGATTTGTTTGATCAATCCACTTTTTGTCAGTATGCTGTATCCACCACTCTTTACCTATTACTACGGGGAGCAATATAAAGGGGCACCATATTTCAGGAGGAAGATCACTTCTTGCTATATCAAAATGAGCATAACACATTTCTCCTTCACAGTGAAACTGTATGGGCTTTACCCATATTTCCCCAGGCAAATGCAATTGTTGTCTCCAATATTCACCCTGAAGCTGTCCCCATTCCGCTTTAAAGTCTGCATACTGTTGATTAACAATACTTTGCCATAGTATGCACTGGATGCCCTTGGACACTGCTTGGGTGTTTTGAAAGCTTTTTCCAAATTGCTCATAAGTGAAATTATGCCATTGCCAATCACGATACAACCCTCGCAGGATCTTCCATACTTCTTGAGAGTGTGTGGGCCCCCATTGGGAAATTACATTTATAGCCTCTCCTGTACTATATCCTGTAGAGGATAGCTTACTCCTAATGTCTTCAATATCAAAAGAATTCAGGGCCCCTACCCCGATTCAGGTGGCCCCGGCTATCAAGGATCCTAGATCTCTTCTTTTGCGTAGCTTTGGCAAGGGCCATAATTGTGGTGTCCGTGGTGGGCATAATGGATCATACTTTGAGACATTCCCCTTAGCAATATTTATCTGTAACACAATACAGTTAATTGTGCTTGCATGCAAAGCTTGCTTACATCCTATCCTATATCGAACTATGGAAACATTGCCTTAGTTGCTAACCATGTGTCTTTCAGCTACATAAAACATGAAGGCTGGTGGTTTAGAATATCGAGCTCCTTTGGTTCCATTGTTCATTGTAACAACCACCATATGTCCTGGTAAAATACTTTGTCAGAACAATCATAGGGTGTGCACGGATATGCCTGTGCTGGTGTAAAAGGTACAATGGTATCACAATATTTACATATCATGTTAAGTGTATAATTCAAAGCCTGTACTGTTTCTGGCATCCCCTGCAACTCGTTTAGTCCGTTGCCATGTCGGATTTTCTGTCCAGTTACCTTCCAGGTCACAGCTTTGGCAGCCATCCACTTGCCTCCAAGTACCTTTACGTTGCAAAGTGAAATCTTTCCCTGGTCATCAGTTACGTTAGCAGCTTGAGGTGCACAAGTGACATGAAGGTCCGTGACGACCTTCTCTGCTACATTCGGTCGAACCCAAACACCTCTTCCGGTTGTAATTATGACCGCAAACAGCAACCACGTCATCGACTCAGATGTCATCATTTACGACCGTGGGGTAAGTCTCACTGCAGGTACAAACATAGGTACTTTAGAGTTCTTTAAAAGTACAATATACGTACTCCCCACCCCTTGACTCAATTTCTCTCCTGCCTCTGGCTTTTTCCCTGGATGGTGCACCCATACTTTTCTTCCTGTGCTTTCAAATCCTCCCTCACCTCTCTGGGCGTTATCGGGGGCAGATCTTTCTTTAATGTGGGGGGTGTACGCTTGTTCACAAATCAATTTTGCAAGTCTGTCATGTGCTTGATATGATACAGCAGCATCTCCTTGGTTCAACAATACTACTTTAACTTCTCCTCTATAATCTGGGTCTATGACTCCCCCTAGCACTGAGTACTCCCTTGATGGCAAGGCTGGATCGAGGGGCAATTCTACCATATGTTCCAGGTGGTACTCTTACTTCTATTCCTAGGGGAACAGTTTTCACCTGTCCTACAGGTACTTCTCCATCCTCTGGAGCAAACAGGTCCAGTCCTATACTGCCAGAAGTAGCCTGCAAAGGTAATCGAGCTCGAGGGTTCGTTTTCCAGACAATCGTATGTGTGGTTTCCTTATCATGCCCTGTCATCTGAATGAAAGGAGTCTGCTACCTAACTGGTCTGTTGTTCAATACGAACAAGGCTTTGTCTAAATTGCTACTCCACCCTTTTAGAGTCTGATGTTCTGATAACTTTTTTAGCTGTTCTTTCAACAATCCGTTATATCTCTCAATCATGCCTGCAGCTTGTGGATAATAACTAAGGTGCAAAATCCACAGAATTCCCTGTTCCTGCACCCAGTCCTGCACTGTTTTCCCTGAAAAGTGTGTGCCCCTATCTGTTTGGATCTCATCAGGTACCCCATAATGTTTTATCAGGTAGTTTAGCACTCGCAAAGTGGACTTCTGGTCTGCAGACTTACAAGGCATACCCAACATAAGGCCAGAGTAGGTGTCCACCATGGTCAATACGTAGCTTTTTCCTCCTTCTTTTGGTAGCAGGCCGATATAGTCCATTTGCCACACTGTAGCAGCTGCAGTTCCTCTTCTGATATTGCCTCTAGGCTTCTTTTGCATGGGCATTTGTTTAATCTGGTTGCATGTGGGGCACTTCTTTACTGCTTGTTGCACTTGTTCTTTAGTAACTGGAATCTGTCGTTGCTGTGCCCATGCATAAGTGCCATTCTCTCCTAAATGTCCGGATGTTGCATGGGCCCAGTTTGCTAAAGCGGCTTCAGCTTCCTCATTGATGACCACTGTTCCTGTTTTGGCCATCTGATCTGCGGTATTGTTGAATAGAGATGCAAGTGAGGTGTCCGATGGGCAATGGGCATCCACATGTCCCACATAGATTTGACATTTTTGCCCTTCTCCCACATCATTGCCTTTTTCCTTGATGGTACTGGGCAGTGCCATCTGACAACCATGCATTTTGTTGTTCCTCTTCAGTAAGTTGTTCAAAAAGTGGGGCTGGTTTAAACGGTGAAGATTCCATTTCAGAGGGTTCTGGCGAGGGGGCCATTGCCTGCAAGTCCACTGCCCCTAGCATTTCTTCTTGTAACTTCGACACTCCTGCTGGCCCCGGCTTTGCCCTCTGCTGCAGGTACCATTTCCACTTTACGATGGTAGACTCCTGCGCCCTGCCTACTTTAGTGCCAACCCCTCCTTCTCTTATCCAGCCTAGTAAGGGGACCTGTGTTCTTAAGGTAACCGACCAGTCACTAGTTATGCATTCCGTTTCCACTAATGCCCAATAAGCCCCTGCTAGTTCTTTCTCTAACGGGGTGTAATTGCTCATGGATGGTGTTAATCTCTTTGACCAGAATCCTTGTGGCACCCTCTTTTTCCCTTGCCTCTGCCATAGGCTCCACATCACTACATCATCCTGTACTATCATTTCCAGCTCAAACGGGTCTCCTTCTGTGATGGGACCTAATGCAAAATAGTTCTGTAATGCATCTTTTGCTCCCTCAAAGGCCTCTTGCTGTTCTTGTCTTGCTACCTCATTGGAAAGAGTGCTTTTTTCGTGTGACTTGATATAATGGTCTCAGGATTAATCCTAAGTGAGGGATATGTTGTCTCCAGAATCCCATCAAACCAATAAATCGTTGTGCTTCTGCCTTAGTTGTAGGAATCTTTAGCTGCTGTACCGTATAATTCACTTTCTGTGGTATTCTTTTTACCGGCCCTGACCAAATAGCGACCAGGAATTTCACCTCTTGTGCAGGGCGTTGGACCTTTTTTGGGTTAATAGCCCATCCCCTCTGCTATAAGTACTCAATTAACCTTTCCAGTATGTCTGAGACTTGTTCTTTGGTTTCCCCAGTGATCATGATGTCATCAATGTAATGTGCAAGTCGGGTGTTCCCTGCCGAGAAGTTGGCTAAATCTCTGGCTATTAGTCCATGACACAAGGTGGGACTATGTATGTATCCCTGGGGCAACTTCCTGAATGTGAATTGTCTGTTCTGCCAGCTTATTGCAAATTGGTCTTGACTGGCCTCATCAATGTCAATTGAATAAAAGGCGTTTGCTAAATCAATTACGGCATGCCATTCCCCCACATCTTTGCTCAACTGTTCCACTAGCGTGATGATGTCTGGGACTGTGGCTGCCAAGGGTGGAGCCACTTTATTCAGTTGTCGACAGTCATTCGATAGGTATCATCTGGTTTCTTTACAGGCCATATAGGAGAGTTAAATGGGCTCACAGCCGGCCTTAACACACCTGCATCTAGCAGCTCCTGAATAGTTTCTGAAATCTCTTTATGACCTCCAGGTATGTGGTACTGTTTAATGCACACCAGCTCCTTTGGAGGAGACACATGTAATGGGATCCACTTTGCATGCCCAGCCAGAACTGTCCTAGATTTCTTTATTTGTACGCTCCTCACACCAAAAGTAAATGTTCCCCATTGCGTATCAATAGTTTTGCCTAATAACAAATCCATGCCAATAATGTGTTCTGCTACTTCAGCTATTAATATCTCTGCCGAGAACGGGGGTCCTTTACCAATTGACAATTTGAGTTTAACGGGTTTGGCCTCTGTCTCAGCACCCCCGTAACCATTAATGATCACACCCTTTCCTGGCAGCCTCTTAGGGTTTCCATTTATCAAAGTTACTTCCGCACCTGTATCGAGCAGTGCCATAAGATGTTGTGTTCCTTTTTGCCAATAAATGATAAGAGGTACATATGGTCGCCTGTCCCCGGGGCTTACCTCTTGCACTGCTCTGACTCCCGGGGTTTGGCCTGACCTTCATAATAAGGGGTCTGGGACTTCCCAGCCATCGCTGGGCAAGTCGGGATGTAGAGTTGAGACAGGCACCTCCCTACTTTTCTCTGATTCTGTTTTTCCTTTCTCAGACTCTTCCATGGGTGGTGCTGAGGGCTGCTTTTCATCTAATGCCTCCTTTTCTTTCTGTCTACGCTGCAATGCTTTCCATTTATTAAACAGATAAGGGGTAGGCTTCCCGTCTATCTCCTCTTTCTTCACCCCAGCATTCAATAAATCTATCCACATCTGTTGTCTGGTCACTTTTATTGTAGACCCTCCTCCCTTATACTTATTGTCCTGCCCCACGGCTCTTGCTGATTTTTGCCTGTCAAGCCCTTCCAATTGTGCCATTAATAATACCACATCCCCCACTGGTCTTCCCTGAGCGGGTCCTAGAAGAGCCAACAAGGCACTTTTAAAATGCGGAGGGGCATTCCTGATCAACCGTGCCCTGATCCCTGCTGTCACAGGTTCAACGTCAGGTCCTAAAAACTGTTGGGAATACACTGCGGTCTGCATCCCCATTTCTTGCAGTTGTTCATTTGCCTCTGAAATTGTATGCCAAGGGCCCCAACTCTCTTCCACATCTATAGTAGTTGGGTACAATTGCTTCACTCCTTCCATCAACCAACCCATTAGAGAGAAAGCTTGTTGCCCCTGTGCACCTCGTAACCATTGTCCTACCATGGCATGTGTAGTTACTGATCCCATTTTCAAAAGTTCAGTTGGTGATAAATATGTACCATCTGCTTCAGTGTCCCACAAGCTCACCAACCATTTAAACAAAGGCTCTGCAGGCATCTACCTAAACATACGGGTTATCTCCAACAACTCATTCTGTGTATAATCTCTTACCAAACGAGAATTCTGTATTTGCCCACCATTCACTCCCTTTGATTTGTTTTGCACGAGTGGGCGAACCTCCATTACACTTCCCCTTCCACCTACATCTTCACCTACACTTCCTTCTCCACTTTCAACTCCACCTAGTTCTGCTACACGTACTTCTACCTCATCCTCCCAATTCCAGTCATCATCATTATCCAAGACTGTTCCATCCCAAGTATAAGGATCCCAGTTTTCTTTGCGTACCAATGCCCTCACTTGCACAGCTGAGGGTATTTTAGGCTTCTGCCTGCTCTCCTGTTTTGCTACTCGTACTGCTAATGAGGTGCACCTTGCCTCCATTTCATCACCCCGAGTCACTGCACTTTCTATAGTTTCTTTCATAAGTAACTGCCTTTCCTGCAAGGCTGCAACCTCATCCCGCAGCTTCCTTATTTCTGTATCTTGGGTTAATGTTTTCCTGTATACCATATGAAGCGCAGACAGGAAAAGCCATCCCACTTGCCCTGCTGCTTTCAGCTCCAGCTTCGCCCCTCTTAGCTTCACACCCTCGACCGCATCTTCTTCTAAGAGAGGAGTCACTTTCTCATCTAGTGCTTCCCATAAAACCGGCGCTGCCCACCGGTTCAGGAGTCCTGCCACACCAGAGAACGGGTCAGTTGCTAACCACCCGGGAATGGATCTGGCTTCTGCCCCATGCTGCCTTCCGCTCTCTGCCCCACTTTTCTTACGTCCCCAAAGAGGCATTATTGACTTATACCCCACTTCTGGTACCAAATTGTCTTATCCAGGTGACTGATTGACACCTGATCTGTTCGATATAAGTCAATAAGGACGCTCAATGAAGGACTACACTCCAATTATGAACACAATTTAGCTTTACTAGAATTTCAGGTAAAAGGTATGCATTTTTGGCAAATCAACGAAGTAGAATGAAAAAACAGCAATAAAGAGCATCTATTTATATATGAGCAAAGAGTTCATTGACATCTATTTATATATATAAGCAAAGAGTTCATCGACAGATATAAGCTGTGATTAACTGTATACGAAACACATATTTCAATTACTGCAGCAAGCTCACATTAAGATGTTCAGGAAGCAAAATATAAACAAACTGAATACTTCAGATTATAAACATAGTGCAAGCAAAATAATCAATCATAATAATAGAGCAGAGAAACAAAGGCCTTTCATCCCTGGGTGGAACTTAATACACAAAATGCTGGGAAGGCTTCTACCGCCGTTTGGAACTCTCTCCCCCTCGAGCGTCATGGTCTCTGAACAGCAAAACCAGTGAGGCAGCGCTGTGGGCCTGGCGATGGCAGCTTTCACAACCCCATCTGCGAGCTTCAATCCCCACACCCGTGCTTCGGTGCTTAAATAACCTGAAGCTTGGATTCTATCCCTTTCTCGCATCTTCTAGCTGTGTTATCAGCATGTGTCCCTTGGCTGCTCTGCCGTTCCCTAGCCATTGTTTTTTTCATCTTTTTCCTGTATTCCCGTTCACAGGGTTAAGACGACCTTCGTCTCTCTCTCCTACACATCCTGCTTCTTACTCATGCAGCTGCAAATAATTTTATCTATGGAATGTTGGAAAACAAACTTGAAAATGACAATGTGGATTTTCCACTTTGTTTCAGGTTTCAGCAGGCATCACGCTCATCTACACTGTTCAAGCTAATTAACCCTTCGCACAATGTCTTCCACAGCTTTCCCTATACTGATCAGAGAGGGTCTATTCTCTTTCATGTTCACTAAAGGGCAATCATTCAAGCCCAGCAAGTTACTAGCCTGTTAGATCTGGAAGCAAAGGCTTATGCACAACTTCTGCTTGATGACATGGGGCCCTGGTGAAAGAAAGCAATATCCTTCCATACTTTCAATCGGGATTCAGGCCAGCAAGTTTTACAATTGACAATGTCATTGCAGTAGCTTACTTGGCCCAGCAAGCAGCGTGGAGTGCAGCTTTTGACAGAGCGGACCGGGGCATACTGTGGGACAAACAAACAGCATTGACGGTCCCGCCAATTCTTCCTAAAACAAAAATATTTTTATATGAGGGGACCTGAGTCCGGATAAAAACAGGCCCCACCACAGCCACAACCAAAGACCCAATTAACAACGGCCTCTTTGCACCACTGACTTCGGGGAGGCACTGGATTTTTCCAGTTTAGATACACCCAGGCTAGGCCGGCTACGTCTTCTTATCGTGCTGTATGCCAATGACATAGAAATCCTGGACCATACAAAGCTAGATCTTCAGAGCTCCATGTGTATAACACAGCCAATAAGTTCCAGATGAACCATGGTAAAACTAAAATCATCATCTTTGAGAAATACCCCCACAAGAAATTAGGACAGTGGCAGCTCGGGGACCTAAGAATAACAACAGTTCTAAGCTACAACTACTGAGGCGTTTGGCTTATTGGATGGGCTAAACCAACGGCACACCTGGAGCACCTACAGATCAGAGGCACAGGAGTTATTAATAGCCTAAAATGCCTTCATAGCCACCTGCAAAGTCCATCTGCAGAATCTCTGCTAAAAGTCTTGAAAGCAAAATTGATCCCCACTTTAAATTATGCCCACCTAACATTTCCTGGAGCACTGGTTACACAATAAAATAAAATCCAAATTATAGCATACAAAAAACTTTCACATACCACAGCAGGTTCGAAGAGCAAAGCTAAGACTGGAGCTCGGCTTCAGGAGAATGGAACTTGATTTGCAAGGAGACCTGTTAAAGTAATATCTCAGGATTGTATTGGCCCCAAGAGTACACTCAAGGCAAAATTCAAAGCAATCTTCAAGGCATTGGGCACCCCATGGTAAACGTATCTAGTCCAATTATTCATGAATTTAAAAATCAAAGCTAGAAACCTTTTCTCCCAAACATACCATTACCAGACTGGAAAATGACAGTGAACTTGCAAGTTACGATATCCTTCTTTGAACTGGATATAGGAAGTCTTCGCAGCAACACCATCACCAAGGCACTAGAAACTTTGTATATGCCCGGAAAAACCCAGCCCTAACTACATCAAGCCCTGGCACCACACACATGCAGAGAAATATTATACATATGACTCCTCACCCTACCAATAACGGATTTTAACCTGAATCAGGTGAGGTAGGGTGGGGCAAGTTCATGTAGATTATGCAACTATTAGAAAGAATCTTGGTTTCACCTTTAGTGCTGTTGCCCAAAACTTTCCAGTGAATGTCACCACCTGTTACTTCCATTAAGTTTAGCTCAAGGTGCTAGGACCTGCAGAAAAGCGGCAGACACATGTTTGAATAACAATATCCCATTGATCATAGCAAGGCTGGGGAAATCCACTGAAGCAATTCACACTGAAGCAATTCACACTTCAGTTGTCGCAGTCGTAGAGAGGATCCACTGGTGCAGACTTATCACACTCCATGTTTAGCCCCCTCTGAAATTCTCCACCTTTAGGTCTTCAGCCCTTGCCACCCAATAACAACTTTCTGTACAAAAACTTAACTAATGGGCTTTGTTTCCTACGTCCTTTAGATATTAGGACATTGCTGCCATTAAGACTGCTAATGGAACCATACACTTTGTGATGCTATATTTGCACATTTTGTTTATCTATTTTTCATCTTTTGGAATTTTACATTGGGTTTTATACTTTTTATAATCGGGTAATAACTTTATATGTAATGTCTTCAGACGATGGCTCATGTAATGAATAATTGAACATAAATAACCTCAGTTATTCTTCACATTATTTAAGGGGAGGGGAAATGCAGACCCTCCCCCTGAGACACTTATGGCCCCAGGGAACTCTTCCCCCGGGACCAGTACTTTAAAAAAGGCCGTGCAGCCCCCTCCATGACCTACATAATACCCTAGCGACCCCATCCCCTGGGACCAAAATACTAATAGAAGGAGAGGGAGGCTGCACATCCCTTCCCTGTACCTATATTGACCCTAAGACACCATCCTCCAGAGGGCAACAATCTTCTGTGTCCCAGGCAGGCCACCGCTGGGAGACGGTGGTTCCCTGCCTGGGAGAGTGCACCCCCAAAACAGTAGTTTCTGGGTGCTTCAGGTGGGCACCGGGGCACCCACTGAAGGCTCCATTGTTGGTCTCTGGGGCCCTTAAGCGTCAGCGAGAAGGACTACAAGCCCTCCCTACATTGTTATAAAAAGGGCCTGGGAGATGTGGTCCCTGGGACCACTTGTGGCTTGGTGAGGGGGGGTCATGCCCCTCTTTTCCTTATTAAAATATTTCGAACCCAGAGTATGAGGCCTGGAAATGCTTGGAGTTGCACTGCACATCCACAGACAAATAATTGTTTTAAAAAAGTGAAAAATGAGGGGAGAAGCCACTCATTTATTATTCACTGTTCCTTTGACAAAGTGTCACTAAGGGCCTGATTACAACTTCAGCGGAGGGGATTACTCTGTCCCAAATGTGATGGATATCCCGGCCGCCGAATTACATGTTTATTATATCCTATGGAACTCGTAATACGGCGGGCGGGATATCCATCACATTTGGGACGGAGTAATCCCCTCCGCTGAAGTCTTAATCAGGCCCTAAATCCCTAAAGAACGTCATTAACTTCCTATCGCTGTACTGCTAGCATTTTCTCCCATATCCTCCACTCAACAAAGCTGCCAGGCTGGGAAAGACATCAAATTTTCAGAAAATTAGGTCAGTGAAAGACTGCACTATCTGCACTAATTTATTCACCCAAATTCAGTTAAATTGCCTAAGCAGAGCAATACTTGCCAAATGAGATGCCAAAACCCAGAAAGCCAGGCCATCTCCACCAAATAGATTAATTACAAAGTCATTTTGGACTTCAGAAATAATTTCCAAGACCTCAGATGAGGTGTTGTGCAAACTGCCGCTCATCGACCTTCTGGGGTGTCATCTTTCTGCTCAGCCTCTGGGAGGTAAGGACTGACAGGCTCTTGAAACACACAGCATTTTAAGTTTTGCATTTTCAGTGTGTGCTCTCATATCATCATGTAATGTTGAATGTCTTGTGTTAATAGGAAATCATTTCAGAACAAGACATCAGTGGCCATATTTATTCTTTAATTGCATACGAATCAGGACTGTTCCAGAAAGTGTGCAATAAGCCAGACACTGATGACCACCTTCAGTTCAATGTTACACATAGGAATCAGTGGCAGCTTGTGGTGTGCAGAAGGGGCAGGGCACCACACGGGGGATAGGGAACTAAAACTTAAATTAATTATGAAAAATAAACACTTACTCTCCTCTGCCCCTCTGCTGGCTGCAGGCAGGCACAGGCTCCCAACCTGCCCTGCGGCAAAACCTGACGCTGCACAGAACAGTGTAAAGATTGACTGGGCGCGCCCAGCCAGGACACTTCCAGGCAGACTGGGAGTCTCTGCAGGCTCTCTCCAGCCCAGCAACTGTTTTGCCGGGCTGGAGAGAGCCTGTGCGCATGTGTGTTTGGCCTGCCTGAGACGGCTGGCCAAACACACATGTGCTCTGAGGGGAAGTGCTGAGCACTCCCCCTCACCGCTCATCACCCCTGGGGCCCCACCCCTTTTACTAAAAAACAATAAGAAACATAGTTTATTATCTTTTTTTAGAGAAAGGTTTGCAGCTACTGCTGCTAGCGGGGGCGACGCTCCTCCGCCGAAATGTAGGAGCTGTCCCTGATAGGAATGGTAGTGCAACAAACCTTTCATATCCTAACAGTGTATTTTGTTAACTCCTGTAGAGCAGATGACAAAGACACATCTGGAAGTGCTCCTCGAGCCCAAGTTTGATTTTATATCAAGTGGACTTCCAAATAACCATACAAGAGAGGGACTCTCTCATTTTAGCTTCACTTATTAACATAATTTTAAAAAACTGACCAGGAGGCCAGGCTCACATACTTACTCTCAGGAGTCACTTGGCCTGATGCCCCAGGATAAGCAGACTTCCATCCATCAATTTGTTAATGATAAACAACTTTACCTAAGAGTGTCACATCCATTGTACATAACAGTCCCAAAATTATTACCTGAAAAAAATAATCAAGGTAGAGTTTATTCAGCATGAAACTGGTCTCTGAAAAACCTAAAAACCTCTTCTACTTAGGATAATACTCATGCCCAGCTCTAAAAAAAATGCTAGAACAACTTTTGCATCTAGACATATCAAGACACATCAACGATGTTCCTCTTCCGCAAATCAGTAGGCTTCTTCATTTGACATAAATCTCATTCATTGACATTTTCTAAAAAATAATATATATTAAATTAGTTAAAGCAAATCAACAAACCCTTTTCTGACGTCTCTTCACCTAGGACTATCACACTAACAGTACACATGTCACCAGCTCAAATACTTGACACATGATTTATTTATAATTGAAATTATTTTTATACATGTAATTTATTTTTTAATAAATTATTTTTAAATAATTAAATGAATTGCTCTTATTTACAATTTAATTTTCCTTCCTTTTTGTGTCTGTTGTATTGTATATATTGCAAGCATGGTTGCACGTTATCTTGTATGTTATTTTCTATTTAATTTTATTTGTATTTAAATTACCATTGAAATTAAATTATAATAAAACTTAATTTAATAGGTAAAACTATTTAAACATAAGTGTCATATATTTAATTTATTTACCTTTCTTATATTTTACCTTAAGTGTTGTTAATGTTATTGCCTCCCTTCATTGTTTTTATTGGCAATGCATTGGTTGGCCATACATGGTGCTTGACCTACTCCAAGGCTTGGCAAAAGTATACTAAAATCTACATAAACAGGCTCATTCAGTTGGTAAAGTAATGCTAATATGTACTTAGGCTGGTAGCCATTCAGTATAGTTAAGTATTTTTACTTAATAGAAGTGGAATCGGTTTTTAGTTTCACTAACCAGAACAAAGCTGTTGCGTGTGTGAGAAATCACAGTTGGTGCAGTATATAGAGGAAGCACCTCATGTGAGCAGCGGGTGGGCCCACAGGATTATCTTGTGCTATGTCCCAGGCTCCTCATCACAGAAATATATTAGAAATAGCTTAATAACCTACTGGCTTACCGACTGCATGGGATTGTGAGAAATTGGGATATTGGCTTACTGGGGGGGTGACCCTTGTTCAAGCAACATCCACAGTCCCCATCAGGGTCGACCACAAAAGGCACTAAATTAACCTGTGCTTAATCCGCTGATAGATTGGCATTAAAACAGTTAGGCCCTCATTATGTCATTGGTGGTAATGACATCCTACCGCCGCGGTGACGGCTGCCAAAACACCGGCCCATGGCTACCTACCGTCCGCAATATTATGACGTTGCAGGAATTTCACCAGAATGCTGGCGGAATTCTGGCTACAGTCATGACGGCGGACGGCAGTAAGGTGGTGCTGCTGCCAGCAGCAGCGCCACACTAGTAGACCGCCGCAGAATGTATACACATGATATGGCCTGGCGGTGTTTTTCTGGCAGCAGCGCCACGTCCCGTCTCCTGCCGAAGGACCCCCTGTAAGCAGGTAAGTCGGATTCTCCGACAGGGGAGGGGGGTGGGGGTGTTGGGTATGTGTGTGGGTGTATGTTTGTGTGTGGGGGTATGTTTGTGTGTGCGTGCATGTGGGTGTGTGGTGTGTGGAATGCATGTGTGCATGAATGGGTGTGAGTGTGCGTGTATGTGGTGTTGTGTGAATGCGTGGGTTTCTTGTGTGTATGTCACTGTGTGTGGATGTTTGTGTGAATGTATGTATGCATGCATGGGTGAATGTAGGTATGAGTGTGTGTATGCATGTGTATGTTGGTGCATGAATGTGTGTGTATGTCGTGGGGGGGTCGGGTAGGGGGAGGGGGTGGGTGGGGGAGGGTTCTGGGAAGGGGGGTCAGGGGAGACCCCTATCAGTGTCAGGGAAGGAATTCTCTGGCCACCTCCATGGTTTTTATGGCGGTAAGAAAGCCAAGAAAACCATGGTGGTAGGTGGGATCATAATCCCCCAGGTGGGACAGTGACGGCCGCCTGGCTGGAGACTCAAGTCTCCAGCTTGGTGGCTATTACAGCCCTGGCGGACGGAGTGGTACATTGGCGGTTTGGCTTGAGCCAAACCGCCAATGTAATATTTTGGGGAGAGGTACAGTCAGCCTGTTGGCAGTACTTTTCTCCAAAATACTGTCATCTGCCAGGGTTGTAATGAGGGCCTTAGGCTTAACCTAGAGGCAATGTGTAAAGTATTTATGCAGCACACAAACGATAATAAAGTGAAAACACAACACTAGAACACCAATTTAGGAAAATACAGACCATTTCAAATTATTCAATACCAAAATGACAAAATCCAATTATTAGAATTGGAGTTCTGAATTTTTTAACTATACCGTGAAAACTAGCACCTAAAATATCAAAGCACCTACTTTGGATATCTTATCGTGCAAGACAGGGTCAAAGTCGAAAAATATGACTGTGATGGAGCACGAGTTGGATATAAGAAGTAGAGTAGGCCCAGTTAGGCGAGGCTGCAGGTGGTGTCTGAGGAGGAAGCATTGTCAATGGAGAGCCACTGAACAAAGTCACAGTGAAGATTTCTGCATTTGGACTTAGGGCCTGATTCAGAGTAGCGTGGAGATGTTACTCCATCACAAACCTGATGGTTATCCCGTCTGCCGTATTACAAGCTCCATAGGCTATAATGGAATTGTAATAAGGTGGGTGGGATATCCATCACATTTATGACTGAATAACCCCCTCCGCCAAATTCTAAATCATGCCCTTAGTCTCTTTTTTGGACGTTTAAAATCTACAGCAGAGCACGTGGAGGAAGGCTGTAGCTGATAAGAGGGCATGGAAACTGGATATCCCTTTGGTGAAGGACCATTGAACAGGAATTGCTGCTGCGAAGGAGGACTTAGCAGGAGCTGCAAAAAACTCAGCACCTTAGGTGGGTCGAGGAACAAGTTAGTCCCAGTCATCTCTTGGTTCTCACAACAGTTTTCAGCCAAAAATGTTCTAATTCCCAAGTTTTGTCTTTTGGGTTCTGGGCACCTTTAGCACCACTACCAAGGGTCAAGGACCGGAGAGGCACTACCTGGGAGGTTAGGACTCACTCAGACTGGATCCAGGTGTGGGTTCAAGATAGTGGGAGCCTCTTCTGTCCCTGTGGCCCTGGTAAGGAGGCCACCGAACTAGCTCTTGGAGTCACTCTGGTAGTCCTGGGTTCAAGGGTGGAAACAGGGCTTAAGCAGCAGGACAGGCCTCTTAAGTATTAAGGCAGACGTTAGGCAGCAAAGCAGTCCTTCCAGATGCAGCAAGGCAGTCTGCTGAAGTACACTAAGGTTGTGAAGGTAAATGCCTGTCATCTAGCCATTCCCCTTACATTCTCATCAATTCATCCTCGTGGGTAATCCATGACATATATGCTGAATTCAGGGAGGGGGGCCGTCGTTCTTTGCTACAGCCCTCTCAACATAGATGTCCCAACAGTTCCCACCCCCTATAGCCCTACCTTGGAGTGAAGTCATGCAAGCATGTCTGACTCAGCACAAGCCCATGTCAGGAGTATCCCTAGCCACACCTTATGCCTGGCGCCGTGAACGCCTTCCATGTCATAGCTATTAGAAGTTTGAATAAGATAAATGCCAGGTCTATGAATTTATGGATGCACTTGTTCCCCTTCGCTTTGGGATGGATCCCCAGCACGCAAGATTCAGGGGTGGGTAAGAGCGTGTGTTCCACAAGTCTAACTGTTATCTCTCCCTGGGCACGTTGGAGTACTGCACAGTCCCAAGCCATCTGATAGAAACCAGCAACTGGGAACTTGCATCAGGGACATTACGAGGAGGCCACCTGGTACTTGCGTTGAATGTTGTGTGGGGTGAGATATGTGTTATTCACAAAGTTGAACTGGGTAAATCAGAATCACAGATTGGGGGATTGCTCCCTATCCTGCTGCAAAGCTTGAACCTGCTGTTTATCTGTCAATGGAGTGTGTAAATGTCTTGGTCATTCCCTAGTCCTCCCCGTGCTGTAGATTGTGAAGCCTTATATAGATTCAAAATGGCATGATGCGTGCCCCACCCCCAGGACAACATAACATGAAATAATTGGGATTGGGGTGGTTTGTTGCCTTCAGCTCCCCAAATGGTGTGCATTATGTGTTGGATCTGGTGGTAGGCCAGACATTTTTCCACTGCAATCCCACATGTGACCATAAATGTTTTGGAAGGACATAAGACTAACTTCGTAGTAAAGATCTCCTAGGACCAAGGTCTCAGCTGCCATCCATGGCGCCAAGTCGAAGCAACATGTCACTTCCCAGAAGGCGGACATCTGCCGGATTGGAACGAGAGGGGAATAAGGCAAGCAGTCACCCTGTCCCTTCATGTAGCATCTCCAGCACAGACAGGCTACAACCCTTGTTGTAATTCCTCTTGTGTTTGAACTCCATGGGTTTTTACCCATATGTACAGTGAGAATATCTAATGGATTCTCATAATTGCCACCCTCTCTGAACAGGCTTCTTTGCCAAGCCAGCGCATAAACCACTGTAGTTGCACTGCTGCATAGTAAAACTCATTATATTATCAGAGGCAGCCAGTCTTCCAACATCTCTCCACCCCCCATATGAGCCCCTACAGTACCCCATGTAATTCCCTGAAAAATGTCCTGCGGAGGTATACTGGGAGGACTTCGAAGAAGTATAGGAGCTGAGGCAGTATCAACATTTTAGCAATTGCCACCGACTGTGCAGGGAACAATGGCAGCAACATTCAGAATGGGAGGGATCTACAAATTCCAGCAAGAGCCTTTTTGATGATCCCGTCTTTAAAGTCACCTGGGTCAGGGTAGACCTGTACACCCAGGTATTTAAATGTGGCCTAGCACCGGGGCAGTTGGCAGTCCAGATGGACCCCCTGTTCCAGCTCCAGGACTGGTGTCAGAGAATATACAGGATTTGGCCCAGTTTACTTTAAGGCAAGCTATCTCGCCAAAGTCGTCCAATAGCAACATCAGGGATGGGAGTGTGGGGACAATGCATGTAGATATACCAGCGCATTGTCAGCATACAGAGACACAAAATGGTATTTGCCCTGAACCAGTATCCTTCACTGTTGTGCACACAGTCGTAGGCTACATGCCATAGGTTCCATGGCCAAGGCAAATATCAACGGAGCAAGTGGGCAGCCTTACCTGCTGCCTCTTTGAATATTGAAGCTGCTAGATATTGGGATGACTGTGTGCACCCTAGCTGTCGGCTTCCCGAACAGGGTGTTGACCTAACCTATACAGTTAGGACAGATGCCCATTTGCCCAAGAGAGGCCATCAAATATTCCTAGCCCAGGTTTTCAAAGGCCTTTTCTATATCTAATGACACAGTGGTCTGCCCTCGAGCCTCTGCAGGTCCATCATACATAGCAGTCTGCGTATATTTATGAAGGTGTTGTGGCCAGGTATAAACCGGATTGATCCACATGTACTAACAGGTCAATAACAGGAAGCAATCTCCTGCCCAGCACCTTCCCCAGCACCCTAATGTAGAAGTTCAATAGGGACAGTGCCTGGTAAGACCAGACATTTAAGGGATATTGACTGGGCTTGAGGCTCTCATTAGTGCTGCCTCCCCTTTCAGCCCTAAATAGGTGGTAATCGGAGTTCATAGGTCCTCTTTAAAGGGCAGATCCAGGGGGGGCTTCTGTTTTAAGCCTCCAACTTGGAATCTTGGATTGCGACCTTCCCCCAGTGAACTGTGACCAGTAACGGACAGTGCCAAATACTCCGTTCCCACAACCCCCCTCCCAGAGAGACACTGCAAAGAAAAAGGTCTTGCATGGATACCATGGACCTGGGAATGAAAGGAATACTCTTCAGTAAGCACCATGCATTATACAGACAGTTGCGAGGCATCCACTCCCTAAAGTGCTGCCCAGTCCATACACTTGTGGCCCCTTGGAGGGGAGAGATAGAAGGGTCCCTTTTCAGAACAGGCACACAGTTGTAATTGCCACTCCTCATCCCAGGTGCCTGGGGATCTTTCAATAGTGCTGGGGTAAGATCATCGTAGAAGGCTGATTGGCCAAAGTTAGGGACGTATACGTCCATCACTGTGAACGGCAGCCCCCCTGTTTGGCTTCACCTTACCTTATTCTACATGTGTGACGTGTGTTTCCCATAAAATCGCAACATAGACATGGCAGCACATATTTTAAGCATGTATTTATATCGCTTGGAGGGACTGGCTATGCTGCGCACACTCCATGTTAACAATTCATATTGGGGAGCAGTTTTGTGTAGTGGAGTGCCCATGTGTACCTATGTGTAGGAGTGCTAGCCCCTGAGCCCCATTACAGCTCTGTAAGGACCCCATTAATAGAGCATTTGACAGCCAGCTGAGGGATAGAGGTAGCCTACTGTAGGCAGTGCTCTCCTCTGTAAAAGCTCTCAATCAAATACATTTGTCAAATACAACATAACATAAAAATAAAAATAGAACAGAATAAGAAATAAAACAATAGAACAGAACAGTCCCACCCCACCCTTGCCAGTAAGACTACCTGTCCCTGGCCCATAACACCCACACAAATAACAACAACACAAATGAAAAAAAAACATCCAACAAGCCCAGTCCATAACAGAAGCCCGACGGGGCAAGGCAGACTTACAGCTGTAAGGTTCTGTCCATGGTGCCTGCTCTTGTCATCAGGCCTGGACCTAACCAGTGCAGCCGTCTCTGGGAGGAGACCAAAGCAGCAAGTAACAGGTACAGAACAAAAGTAAAAAACAAATGGTCAACATTTCCATCATCCGCCATTCCGGCAGTTAAGACCAGACCCTTTGTCAGTGTCTCAGAAGAGGCCCCGGAGCTGCTTGCCGCTGAGCTATTATCCGAGGGGCACTGATGTCTTAGCACCGCAAAAAGATTTGTCCCAAGTTACGAGGCCTCCTGGGTACCTGTTCCACAGTGGGGCGATGTACTGTCTTTCTGTGCCTCCTCGGTGCAGTTTAGGTGTTATCCATCATCAGACAATTGATTGACACCAGTGCCCATAGTGAAACCTTTTTCATGCAGCCAGGTCCATATATCTTTGAGAGAAGAGAAGGAATGAGTAAAATGGCCATCCATCACCTTAAGCTTGGCAGAACACAGCAGGCATATTTCAGTGACAGATCATGCAGCTTCTGCTTAACTGCAGCATAAGAGTTGCATTTTTGTTGCACTTCCGCAATGAAATCCGGATACACCGCTATATTGGCACCTTCTTATTGCCAGGGGTCTTTAGACTGGAACTATTGCAAGATCAAGTCACTGTCCCCATAATTTAGGAGGCGAGCAATTACTGGTCTTGGACGGGCTCCACGAGGTGGCAGCCTGCCCGGGCCCTCTCCACAGAAAAGAACTTGGCACTCTGCCCTCTAGAACCGTCATCAACCAGTCTTCCAAGAACAATTCCACATTGGGAACTTCTGAGCATTCGGTGCAGCCAAGAAAGTGAACATAGTTCTGACTTGAGCAGCACTGTGATCGGTCCATCGGTGAAGAGATGTGACTTCCATCAACAGATCCTGTATTTGGAATTGGAGAGTCTGTAAAATAGACCCCATGGAGGTCAGGGGCCATTTGGCGGCATCCACCCACTCCACTAGCTTGCAGTGATCCACCCTTAGCCAGTTTACACCCAGGGAGACCATATCGATTTTGGCCTCCAGGGTGGGTACAGAGAAGCATACAACTGCCTAAAAGCGCTTGAATGCCTCATCTGGGGTAGTAAGTGCTATATAAATACAATGACAATACAACACAATGGCCCTCATTTTGACCCTGGCGGTCCGAAGACCGCCCGGGCCACGGTTGCGGTCTCACCACCGATGGGCCAGAGGTGAAGTCCGCCACATTATCAGTGTGGCGGGTTGGCCTCTGCCAACCCACCACATCCCCGCTTGTACCGCCAGGGCGTTTGGACAGCTGGGCTGGAGATTAGCATCTCTGACCTGACGGTCCACTAAAGACCGCCGGCGGTATACCGAGTCGGCTTTCCACCAGGGTTTCCGCGGCACTGGCACCGCCATGAAAACCCTGATGGAAATGCTACTTGTGACATTAAATTTCTTTCCTGTCATCGGCAGACAACTCCTCCAACCCCCCCCCGGCAAAACCAATAACCCTCACCCCCCTTCCACACCAGTACCCCAACCCCTTTCCAGAACAGCCCCGCCATCCCTGCACACACACACACACAACCACATGCACCCCGCATACCCTCATTCACCTACACTTACATACACACATTCACTCAAATTAATCCATACTCGCATTCACTCACACGCATCCAAACTCGCATTGACACAAACATTCCAACACACACTCACTTCAACAATCATACATGCATTTAAATAACCATATACACACCCATACACACATGCATACACACCCGCATACACACAAGCATACACACATTTACATATGCAGACAACACCCACTCACACATGCACAAACAACAACCCCCACCCTCCCAGCCTCCTCCCCTGTCGGACGATCAACTTACCTTGTCCGGCGAGGAGGTCGTCCGGCAGGGAACAGGTGCTTCTACCGTCATCAGGAAACCACCAGATGGTATTACAGGTCGTAATACAGCTGGCGGAGTCCTTTTGGCGGGGCGGGCCAGTGGTGGACTGCCCCTGAGCCTCCAACCGCCAGCACAACTACTGGAGGATTTCCGCCCAAATTGTGATGGGAATCCCTCAGTACTCGTAATATGCTGGTAGGAAGACAGCCAGCATTGGCGGTCTTCTGGCGCCCGTGGCTTTAACTGTCTTCTGAAAAGACAGTTGAAGTAGTAATGAGGCCCAATATGTCCTTCATTATTTGTTTAGTTATTTGCCATTTAATATACATGTATTATTCTGTCTTCCAGCTATTTCATTGTTATTTGAAGCAATAAGAACCTGCCAGTAAAACAGAGGTACCAACAAGGAGAATGTTCAGTTCAAAATTTGGGAGCCATAAATTTGTAGTTTTACATTATTCGCATTTGTATAACTCACATTATCAACTCATTCAATCCTTGTCTCCTGCTACGTTGTGTTCTCATTTTTTAATTGCACAAATCATTTTTAGAAAACAACTGTAGCCTTGCAGTAACGTGGAAATGCAAAGTGAATGTCTGTCGACTCTAATACTGTTCCCTGGAGCAGTTTTTCTTTTCATAGGCTATAAACAGATTTACATTATTCAGTAGCAACAACCCAAGCTTGCATAATTTTCCACCGCATTCAATCCAACTCAATTAAGATGTAGTAACGTTACTTGGGAGATTTTTAGAAAAAATACTTTTGTGTATTGCTCAATGCCCCAAAATTGCAGTTCTACAGTAACAAAGGACAAACAGGACATCTTATGGAGTTACTTTTTTATTATAATTTTAAATTAGGTCAACACAAGCACGATATTATAGAATAATAAATGTTATAGATCAAGTTATATTTATTTATATATCATCTGCCATTTACACATCTAACTATAGCGAGACAACCAGAGGAAAAGTACACCTGCTCTGAAAAGGAATATCGTCGGGCACACAGTACCCTAAGCCTAACATTTGGCTTCACAGCATCACTTTTCCCATATTTTATTGTTGCCTCTTTCAAACCCTGTGATGTATGACTGCGATAAATAATCAATTCCCCCCCTCTGTGATTTCTTCACAGAATAAAACATAGTCCAAGCTCTCCTGATTCCTCGATGTTCAATAATTCACACACTTCAGCATATAAAATTTCATACTATGTGTCTTATTCTCCTCCAGTGCATTTCGCTGTACTTCTCCAAAAATGCAAATGACGGAAAATTGTAATTTTGTGATAATCAAGAAAGGCCCAAACTCCATTCCAGGCAGCACAGAGGCATGCCTGCCTGCTTCCATTAGAGGTCTCCATTTTAGATCCAAGCATTAACTCTATTATCTTACAATACATCATTACTTCCTGCGCCTTCCTCGCAGCTGCCATCCACATTTATTTCCGTTGGATAATTACTCCTAATAGGCACATAAAGTGCTCTTAAATTCAGCCATCAATAATGTTTATTCTTCTTAGATTTGCCATGGTTTGTAATAGGCCTTTGGGTCCAATCCCAGCTGTGCACTTACACGTGACAAGTGCACTGAGGGAGTTGCTGACATCTAAAGGGGTAGATTTATGTTGAGTGGAGTAAACCAAAGCAGTGAATTGTGTGATGTTCCCTCAAGTGCAGCAGGGAAAATCTACATGGTAGACTTCTGCCGCGGGGGGAAGCACGCTGTGCTGGTCTGTACAAGCTGAGAGTGTTCCTAGCTGCCTGGCAGCTCAGATGAAGTCATAGGAACAAAATAAAATGAGAGTTAGTCCGTTTTCAAAATATGGAGTAAATGTGAAAGATTACTTCAAATAGCTTCCATAGTGGATGCAAATATTGAAGCAAAACCTTTCAGAAATTTTAGATGAGAATGCTAAGAGTTTCTTTATCAATATATAGGCCCTCATTACAACCCTGGCGGATGGTGTTAAAGCGGCGGTAAGACCACCAACAGGCCGGCGAGAAAAAGTTGCAATTACGACGTGGCGGAAACCGCCAATAAAGACAGCCACTTTAACACTCAGACCGCCACGGCGGTACAAATAAACAGCGCGGCAGTCACCGCCAACAGACAGGCGGGAGACAATGTACCGCCCACACTATTATGACAGGCCAATCCGCCACCTTTTCCGGGGCGGATTCACCGCGGATAAAAACACAGCGGAAACAGGAATTTTGAAGGGAAAACGCTCACCTCATCACACTCCACGAGGAACGAGGACACCATGGACCCGGAACTCCAAATTCTACCTGCAATAGTCTTCCTGCTCCTGTACCAGGAGCATGAACGCTGGCGGCGAAGACCACAGTAAGTACTGCACCTAAGACACAGGGGAGGCAAAAAACAGGGACACACACACGCAACACCCCCACCCTCACCCACTACAACACACACATGAATACATGTTGATACATAACAGTTACACCCCCCAAGCCCCCTGGAAGAATGCAAAGACAAAAGGAAATAATTGTAACCATTTTAATCTATTAAAATGCAGTACTCCAAAATATATATACACTATAAACAAATATATACACCAATAATACAAGTCCAGGTATTGCACCATTTATAGTCCGTGGACCACTGGGCCCAAAATGCATGGGCGAGGCCCACACTCGATACCAGATCAAAACAGAGAGAACACTGCAGGGGCATCAGATAGAAATACAACAGGCACCTCAGGGGGAAGGGAAGGGGGGGCACCTCAGCCGGATGAGTGCATGACGCCAGATCCACGAGGGGGCTCAATGCCCACTGTTCAATCCTGGAGAGTGCAAAGCCACAGTCTCTCAAGTCTCTACAGTGGGTGGTTTGCCCACTGTTCAATCCACTCATACACAAAACACACTCTCGCACATGAACAATACACATACCATGCACAACACACACATGCCATACACACACCTCCCTGCACACACACATCACAGCTACAGGCCAGCACACCTACATACAACACCACAGAGTCACACAACATCACAACTGCAGCTACACAAACTCTTGGCAACACATTGCACTGCACACCTACACATGACAACAGATACCGACAACAACAAGCAAAGACAACACACAACCAATCAACAACAGCTCACACCCACACAACGTACCAAATGTCACACCATGCCCACACAACACACAAGGCAGCTGACATAGCCATCACTATGCACATGGGGACACACATAGCAACCACACAATGGCATACAACACCAACACAATACATCACACCGCTTACAATGCTCATCTCAGAGACACACATGTATGGAACCAAACACTCATGTTACACACACAAAACACATCAGTAGCAGCTGGACCACTGACTGGCCCACACACACACACACACACACACACATGCATTCCAGGTACAACAGCCAACACCAACAGCAGGTTGGCCCTGATGTATTCAACATAAGATATTAATAAATAACTATATGCAGGCAAAAGGCCATAGGCCAGTCCATTTGTCTCTTTGCCATAACACAAATGGCATCTCTCAGTGCCTCAACTTGACTCCTGACTGTAAATTCACCTCCCCCTGGTTGGGGCATCAAGGGGGCAGGCAGGCACCTCAGGGATGAGGGGGTGGTATACGAGTGGGGGGTTTGGGTTTGGGGGGTCCCTGGGTTTGGCCTTGGGTTGGGGGCTTGGGCTTGGCTTTGGGTTTGGTGGAGGCTCTTTGGCCTTGAGAGGGGGGACTTTGAGTTTAGGGTGTGGACTTCTTGGCAGGGGAGGAGCATGGGCAACACCCGGGGGGGCACGGGAGAAGGCGGACGTGGAGCGGCTGAACTTGGGCAGGGGCACAGAGCCCTTAGGGGACTGACGGGGTGGGAGAGGGTCAGGGAGGTGGGTAAACTCATAAAAGAAATCTTTCTTAGGGACGCAAGGGCAGTCAAGGGAAAAGTGTTTGGAAGTGGAGGGAGTGGGAGCAGGAGTGGCTCCTCCATAAGGGGGAAGGAGCATCGCCCCCCTGCCAGCAGCGGCAGCTGCAAACCTTTTACCCAGAAACAATAATAAACTGTGTTTATTATCGTTTTCTGGGAAAAGGGGCGGGGCCACGGTAGTGACAAGCAATGAGGGGGAGTGCTCAGCACTCGCCCTCACTGCGCATGTATGTTTGGCTGGCCATCTCGAGCCTGTGTCTGCAGTGAGAGACGGAGGAACAGAGTGGCGTATCGAGGAGCGAGGTAAGTATTTAAAAAAAATATTTTTTATAATGTAAAGTGTTGATGACGTGCCAACAGGTGTGAGTGGTGAAGTGTCTGTGATGGAGGGGGTGGTGAGGGTGTCTGTGTAGGCAGTGGATGTTGTTGTGTCTGCAGCTGGGTGTTGTCTATGTGCATGCCGGTGGTGGGTCTTGTGGTGCTTGTGTTTGTCATGTGGAGCGTTGCGTTGTGTTGTAGTGGCTGCATGCATGCATGTGTGAAGGTGTGCTCTGGATGGGTGTGGGGAGATGGGAATGGGAAGAGGTAGATGGAGGGGAGACGGCAGACAAAGGAACATTGGCTGCCGTCGGGGGAGGGCCAGAGCCTGAAAGGATCTCTGCAGACCAGCCATGGCACTGTGAATGCCTTCCAGGTCCGCATTACTCTGTTGCACTTGAGCCACAAGTCCCTGGATGGCATTCATGATGGTGGTCTGACCCACAGAGATGGACCGCAGAAGGTCAATAGACTCCTCACTGAGGGCAGGAGGGCTGGCTAGGGCAGAGGTGCCTGCAGCAAAGGAGACGACCACCCTCCTGGGTGAGCAGGCACGGGCAACTGGGTGGGGAGCTGCAGGGAGGGTGGTGCTAGTAAGGAGGGTGGCAGATAATGATGGTGCTGAGGCGATCCCAGATGGGTCCGCCACCGCCAGGGAGTGTCCCCTGGAGGAGGATTTCGAGGAGGATGTAGATGATCCGGTCTCTCCACTGGCACTCCCCTTCCCCTCTGTCCTACTGGGTCCCTCAGCCTCACTGGAATCAGTGGCCTGGGTCCCATGGGCTGCCGCTTCCCCACTCGCCAGTGCCTTTTCCCTTCATCAGATGATGCTGATGCACACAAAGTGAGACAAAAGGGAGGGAGGGGGAGAAAGAAGATGGGGAGAAAAGGGTCAACACCTATCTTCCATATACACATATGAACATGTGCATATCTCACATAACATCTCATGGCCAGGCATGCCATTACCTATGCCCATTGAAAGCTGTAATGGACAGTTAACATAAGATGTCCACACAAGTACAGATATGGACATGAAGAAGGCAGTGACTCACTATTGCAGCAGAGGAATTGACAGGATCAGTTCAACAATGGCATGGATACACAATGGTGGTACTCCAGGGACCTCCCAGGGCGCTTACAACATCAAGTACCATACCATAGTTGTAATGCCCAGTCCTACAATGTTATCTACAATAGCAGCAGTTGTTGTACAATCAGCCCTCATGTAATCCTATGTAGCAGCATCCCATTGTTTCCCTACACATACCTACACTTTGAAGGTGACATATGTTTGCATAGGCACCTATCAGTGAAATACTCCTGTCCCATGGAGGCCCTTCTTGTGGTGGAACTGTGAATTCAGACCCACAATCAGTCCGTGGCAGCAACTGTACAATATCAAGACATTCTCAGTTCATATAGGAGACTAACACAGATGGGATTGCACTTACACCTTTGATACACTGATGACGATGGTAGGAGCTGGTGAGACACAATGCTTAGCTTGACAAAACGAGCACAACCATGGCAAATGTGACATTTCAATCCAGTGACAGCATTGTCTTGTCACTCATAAATCATATCTACCCTGGCTGGGTCACTGATACCCATTCTTGTTGTGAGTCTACCATAGAACACAATCACAATATTCCAGTAGTAGCCTACCCAATCCCACTCAAGGCCTGACAAGGGGAGGCAACAGTCAGTACTACCCCCCCTTGTGGCTGCTGTTCTGCCCTCAAGCACCCATCCACCTCAGGGTTGGCCACCGCATAAATGCAGGCCCTTATGGGGTCAAGGTCTGATGGGCACCCCTCCCTCATTGGGCGGACATCCCCAGCTGGGCCTCCACGGTCTTCTGGGCCCAGCATCTCAGGTCCTCCCACTGCTTCTAACAATGGGTGCTCCGCCAGCTACGCACCCACAGGGTCCGCACTTGCTTGGTGATGACACACCAAATCCCTTTCTTCTGATGGGGTGCTGACCTGGATGGGTGACACAGACAGGAGGAGAAAGTGGTTAGGACTGGCACAAAGTAGACAGCAATGGTCTTCACACATCAGACATGCCACATCAACATTCACATCAATCGTAACAGGTCACATTCCTAATATCTATGCCCCCAGCATGCATGTACTCCGTGGCCGGTATGCCTATGCCATTCAAAATGACACAGACCCCACCACACACGACAATGTTATGGGGCTCACCTTCTCCACTGAGGCCCCATACAGCTGTTCATACAGGGGTAGGACCCCTTCGACCAGCTTCTCCAGTTCTTCTTGGGTGAAGGCCAGGGCCCTATTACCTCCAGGACATGGCATGGTTGCTTCAAGAGACAGTACACAGCAGCTCATGTAGTGGAGATGTTGATTCCAGGAATGTCAGTGGTCAAGTGAGCTAAGTTTTAGAAAATGGCGGTCACGGCCGCCGCGTACATGACCATCACTGCTGGCGATGATCATCATTGGCCCCAGTCCCCCATAGGTAGCAATGTTAACCAATGAGAAGTTGCACATCGGTTGCGACTACCTACCGCTACGACGGCATGCGCCGCGGGCTTGAATCACCTCCATCTGTCCTGTACTGCAAGACAGGCGCCTTCCAGTTTATGTACAGTAAATGGCTTGTTGTTTAAAAATAAGTGTGTCATGGTACTTATATGTCCAGAATGCTGCGCCTGCACATGTTGCACCATCATTTATTGGCACATACATGTCACATTCAATGCACAGTGCTGTAATTGGGGTGGAGGTCACATGAACTGCATGTTCACCTACTAGCTGCCTTGTATGCGGTGTTGCACCACAGATCACTGTAACATCTACATACATGGCCCATGCGGGAGCCATATGTGCACACAACATGGGACATCACAGATGTGTTGTGTGGCACAACATTTTGTACAGCTAACATTTGGAGAGCTAATCATATTCTATATCATCTACTCTCCATCCTAGACACTGTGTAATGAGGAGAATGAGAAATGCACCAGTGTACTGTCTGCTAGTCGACCTCGCTACCTCGGAAGAAAGACACATCGTCCAGACCTATTGTCTGAATCATGTCACTATCATGGAGCTTAGTACCTAGTTAGAGGCAGATCTATTGCCTGCCATCCGCAATCCCTATGCCATCCCTCACACTGTACAAGTCTTGATGGTACTACACTTCCTTGCCACAGGGTCCTTTCAGGTCACAGTGGGCTAGGCTGCAGGGATATCACAGCCTATGTTCAGTTTCGTTTTCAAGGATGTACTGTCTGCTTTCCTAAAACACATGGACATCTACATCAGGTTCCCCCAAACCGCAGATTTGGCCACTATAAAGGCAGACTTCTATGACCTTGGACTCATTCCCATACTGCTTTGGTTCATCCCACTGTAAACAAACAAGTATATAGGAACTGGAAAAACGTTCACTCTATTAGCATGCAGCTGGTGTGTTTGGTGGACCAGTACATCTCCCAAGTGACTGCCAAGTTTCTGGGATCTGTACATGGCACCTACATAATGAGGAACAGCAATGTCCTACACATGATGGCATGTCTACAGAGAGAGAGGGCTTGGTTCGTTGGTAGGTATCAATATGGATTTGTGTCTCTGTGGTAGCACATGTCAACACATTCTTCTCTGTGGCTGTTCCTGGTTTGTAACATGTCCTGCCTTCATTTATACAGGTGACTCAGGCTATCCTAACCTGCTCTGGCTGTTAACAGCAGTGAGATTCTGTTAGAAGTTGGGGTCTTTGGTTGTAGTCATGTTACCCCCTGTCCAAGCAAGGACCCTCACTCTAGTCAGGGTAAAGGAGAATCACACTCAGTTAACCCTCACTCACCTCCTGGGTAGCTTGACGTAAGCAGGCAGACTTAACTCAGAGACAATGGCCCTCATTACAACCCTGGTGTTAAAGGCCGCTGACCGCTATGCTGATGGCCGCCAACCTACCGTGGCCTCGGTGGAAATCCGCTACAGGTATTATGACCCACATCTAGAAATCCGCCACAATACAGACACCCACACAAGTCTGCCACACCAAAGGTCAGTGATAAACTGGCGATAGCAAAACCCACACCGTCACGCCAACAGGAATACGCCCACACTATCACTGGCTACAAATCAACGCGGCTGACTTTCAACCGTGGTAATCCATTGGCGGTACACACCGCCGCGCTCAAAATACACACACACTCACAAAACACAACCACATTGGACAATTCAAAATACACACACCTGACACACATACACACACCACACACTCACAACACTATAAAACACACCCCCACATTAACCACAACCCCTTACAATGACATTTTTGGAAGAAGCAGAGAGAGAGAAGAGCAAAGACAACACCAGCATCCAGAGGCACACAACACCATCACTCATACACCATCCACGCACCTCAAAGAACCCATCCCAACACATCACAGCACACATCACATCAACCATCACCTCACACATCACCCAAACCACACCATGGCACCTCAAAGACACCCCAGGTTTTCTCAGGAGGAGCTAAGGGTCATGGTGGAGGAAATCATCCGGGAAGAGCCACGGCTATTCGGATCACAGGTGCAGCAGACATCCATTGCAAGGAAGATGGAGCTATGGCGGAGAATTGTCGACAGGGTCAACGCAGTGGGAAAGTACCCAAGAACACGGGATGACATCAGGAAGAGGTGGAACGACCTACGGGGGAAGGTGGGTTCCGTGGTATCCACACACTAGGTAGCCGTACAGAGGACTGGTGGTGGACCCTCACCTCCTCCCCCACAACTAACAACATGGGAGGAGCAAGTCTTGTTGATCATGCATCCTGAGGGCCTTGTAGGAGTAGCAGGAGGACTGGACTCTAGTAAGTCAAATCTTTACTACTATATCCCCCACCCTACCTGCATGCCATCACAAACACCTACCACTACCCTCACACTCTTCACCCCAACACCTCACAGATACCCCACTATCACAACCCAAACATTCCAATACTAAGCCCTGCATGTGACAACAATGCATGGCCACCCATTACAGACCTGCATGGACACCCATCACCAAAGCATGTCCGGTATAGAGAGTCAGCCAGGGCACACAATCACTACTCACACAAGGGCCAAGGCGATAATGCAAGCACAGGAGTAGAGGGAAAATCACCCATTGCACCAGACGGCACACACAGATACAATAACTATGCATTTACACCCCAACAGGACCCCTACCCAGCGTCACCGGACAGGAGGTGCCAGCCATATCCAGTCCCCCCACAGAAGAGGCCCACAGTGACGACAGCAGCTCTGCACGCTTGGATCAAGATGACCAGCCCGGCCCATCAGGAACCTCTGGACAGTCGGTTCCCCTACCACAGTCCCAAACCACCACTGAACCTCCCCCTCAGGAAACACCACCACAGCACCCACCCAACTGTCCCCAGGACACGTCAATCAGCAGTGTGTCCACCACTACAGGGACCCCAGGCAAACCCACTAACCCAGGATGATCAGGGACCTGGGGGTCAGTGGCAGTGGGCACACAGTTCAGGGGACAGAGGCACAGGACAACAGGGAAGCTGGGAGGACTGCTGTGCGACAGGGGGAGGACAGGCCCAGGGAATCCACTCTCCTCAAGGCACTCTCCAACATAATGGGAGCATACCACCATTCCCAGGAGACCATGGGCACAGTAATGGCCAAGTTTCAGGAGACCCAGCGGCTGCAGGAGGAACAGTACCTGGAGATCGGGGAGGACTTGAAGTCCATTAACACCACCCTGGTCACCATTGCAGGGGTGCTGGCAGACATGGCCAACACCATAAGGGAGACAGTGGCATACCACCGGGCCACTGACACCAGCCCGAACGATGAGCAGTCCTCCACGTCCACTGGCGCTAGTGGACAGGAGATCCCGCCACACGACCAACAGGCCACCAGCATCCCACCCCATACAGAAGGAGAACCACCCCGCAAACGGTCGCTGCAATCCAGGCACAAGACAGAGAACATTGCCAAGACCCCAGCCAGAAAATAAGACTCTCATGATTGTCACCCTTCTGTCCCACTATGTCACCCTGACCACCTTTGACTGCCATTGCTCCACTGCCAATGCCCCCTTGGACAATGCACATGTGATACAAAGAGACTGGATTCTACCATGGATATTCCTCCACCATCACCGCAGCCCATTGCACATCCCCCTCCACTTATTAGCACTTAAATAAAATCTTGAATCACAAAACAATCTGGAGTCAGTCTGTACTTTCACAAATGTGTTTTTACAACCTCTTTGACAAATATCAATGTTAATGTTCATTTGCACATACCAAAGTATGACAGTTGTTGGGCAGCAGTAAACATAGCAGAAGCCAGAATGTGGTACCCAGATCTGTGAAAAGGAAAGGCAAAGTGAATTGTCGATGTCCATACACAGTGGTAAAAAGGCAGGCCACCGGCGGATTCCACCATCTTCTCATATGTCCCAGCTGACAGTGCCTACGAAGGACAACAGCGAAGAAACAGTCACTATTCTTCCAGGTATGTACCCACAGTCACACACAAGACTACCCCAGAGAATAAACCCTTCCTGTATGTGTGTTGAGTGTAGGCCTCAGTATGTGTGACGCATTTGAAAATGAAGCCATGTGGGCCCCTGAAATGGCGGCTGCCTGACCTCTAAACTGGGACAATGGGATTGTGGGGTAACTGCGCTGGTGTTGCACACCGTCGCGGTAGGCGGTCGTAGAGCGCGGCGCAATGCTGCATTGGTTAACAATGGACCCTATGGGTCCCAGGAGCCAATGAACAGGTGCGCCGGCGGTGATGATGCGCCCCGCCGCGGACGTCACCGCCATTTTCTATCTCTTCAATCACTAGATACCTGACCTTCGACAGGAGAGGACCTACACTGCTAGTGCTGCTGTGACCTCAGTCTGGAAGCGACGATGGCTGCTGCGTCTCGGGAAAGGGCCCCTGCCTTCACATCGGAGGAGTTGGAGAAACTTGTGGATGGGGTCCTCCCCCAGTACACACTACTCTACGGTCCTCCAGACCAACAGGTTAGTACACAGGGAGCACTTTGTAGGGGCTAGGCCTGGGTGGAGAGGGCTGGTGGGAAGGGGGTAGAAGTCATACTACAGTAAAGACTGGGAATAAATGGGCCACATGGTCAGAGTATGGAGGGGGCCACACACATTGATGGTGCAATTGGTAATGACTGTTCCTCTTCCCTTGTGCATGTCATGTAGGTCAGCGCCCACCAGAAGAGGGACATTTGGCATGCCATCGCCAAGGACGTCCGGACCCTGGGGGCCCACCAGAGACGGGGCACCCACTGCCGGAAGAGATGGGAGGACATTCGCCGCTGCAGCAAGAAGACGGCGGAGGCTCAGCTGGGGATGTCCTCTCAACGTGGGAGGGGTGCCCGTCGTAACATGACCCCCCTGATGTTCCGGATCCTGGCGGTGGCCTACCCGGAGATGGATGGGCGCTTAAGGTCATCACAGCAGACACAAGGGGGTAAGTACAAACTCATTCTGTGGACTTTGCGTGCAGTGACGGTGTGTGGGTGGGGGAGGTGGGCTGTGGGTGTCCATAGGCCAGGGCGAGTTAGTTAGGCAAGGCCCCTCCTTAATGTAGGCCATGTGGCACTCTACTCCACCTCAGTAAACTAGCAAGTTGAGGTATAGTTGCCCCTGTGGCATCCATGTGCGCAGATTTCCAGCATTGCCATGTAGCCCATATCCATGAAATTGCATGTGCAGAGGGCAGGAGCGTGGCATTGTGCATGGGGCTGCTGCGTCTGTCTTGTCCGCCAACGGTAGCGGTATGCCATGTACTAAAACTCTCTTTCTTCTGTCTCCCCCCCTTTTCCTGCTCTCCCTGTCCGTTTGTACATCAGCATCAACAGGCGGAGGTACAGTGGCACTGGAGCACGAGGGAGCTGCATCCCACATGGCCATGGAGGGCCACACCACAGACTCTGAATACACCAGTGGGACGGAGGGCGAGGGGAGCTTCACGTCGGCCACCGGATCACCAACCAGCGACACAGACTCGTCCGCCGATGTGAGGTCCCCTGTGGTGGCGGCACCATCTGTGCGCCACACTTCTACAGGTACAGCCGCCACCCCTCCTACCAGCACCGCCCTCCCAGCAGCCCCTCACCGTTCGCCCCGTGCCCACTCACCCAGGAGGGTGGGCATCACCTTCGCCTCTGGCACCTCAGGCCCTGCCCCAGTCACCCCTGCTGCCCTCAGTGAGGAGGCCATTGACCTCCTCAGGTCACTCACTGTTGGGCAGTCTACCATTGTGAATGCCATCCAGGGTGTAGAAAGGGAGTTGCAACACGGTAATGCATTCCTGGAGGGCATTCATTCTGGTCAGGCTGCCCTTCAGCGAACCCTGCAATCTCTGGCCTCAGCACTGATGGCAGCAATTGTCCCTGTGTCCAGCCTCCCCCCTCCAACTTCCTCCACCAAGACCCAATGCCCTGTATCCCAGCCCATTCCCTGCACACCTACAGACCAGCATGCAAACAAGTCAACACACCCAAGTAGCTCAAGCAAACATAGGCACCACACATACCACAAGCACTCACACAAGCATCACACCCATACAGACACTGCAACATCCACTGTCTCCACTGTGTCCCCCTCCTCCTCTTCTCCGTCCTCCCTCCCAGTCTCGTCTACACACACACCTGCATGCACCACATCTACAGGCACTAGGACTCGCACCAGGACACCCAGCACCACATGCTGCTCGCCTGCACTCACCACCTCCACTGCCATTTACACGTCCCCTGTGTCCTCTCCCAGTGTGTCTGTGATGCCCCCTCCCAAAGTACCCAAACGCCGGCAATCACTCACCCAACATCCATCCACCTCACAACAGCCTTCAGTACCTGCACCGGCACCCAAAGCAGCTAAAGTGACACCTCCTACAACCACCTCCTCTTCCTCCACTCCCAGACCCCCTCCAGCTACCCATCCCATTGTTCGTCAGAAACTGTCCCTCTGTCAAATTGACCTTTTTGCCCCCACCCCCCACCCCCTCCAATTCATCAGTCCAGTCGTAGCGCCTGAGCCAAAAAGCCTCCAGGACCAGTGGTGCCTGTTAAAGGTTTTTGGAGTGCACCGTCCACCAGGGCAGGCAGTAGGACCCAGAGCCAAGGCACAGGCAGCCCACCCCCTGTAAAGGCTCAGAAATTGGAGAG
Organism: Pleurodeles waltl; assembly: GCF_031143425.1. Classification (NCBI taxonomy): domain Eukaryota; kingdom Metazoa; phylum Chordata; class Amphibia; order Caudata; family Salamandridae; genus Pleurodeles; species Pleurodeles waltl. Next base: position 152,067,948 of record NC_090450.1, on the reverse strand, counting down.
TGGACGACGGGACCGTGGCAAGACTCCTGGTGGGTCAACAAGTGAAATGGGATCGAAGGCAATTGGTGAGTCAGCTGTAACGCCAAAAAAGGTGGGGAAGGTCCAGAGGAAGTCTACCCAGCCTGTTGTGAGTGTCACGGCGGAGAAGTGCGCCATCATTTCCGGCGGTCCAGACACAACCGCCAGCACCGTCGTCACTGGTCCAGAGACCACCGCCAGAGTCAGAGCCCAGGAGGGCTCAAGTATCGTCACTGGTCCAGAGACCACCGCCAGAGTCACAGGCCAGGAGGGCTCAAGTATCGACACTGGTCCAGAGACCACCGCCAGAGTCACAGCCCAGGAGGGCTCAATTATCGACACTGGTCCAGAGACCACCGCCAGAGTCACAGCCCAGGAGGGCTCAAGTATCGTCACTGGTCCAGAGACCACCGCCAGAGTCACAGCCCAGGAGGGCTCAAGTATCGTAACTGGTCCAGAGACCACCGCCAGAGTCACAGCCCAGGAGGGCTCAAGTATCGTAACTGGTCCAGAGACCACCGCCAGAGTCACAGCCCAGGAGTTCTCAAGTATCGTCACTGGTCCAGAGACCACCGCCAGAGTCACAGCCCAGGAGGGCTCAAGTATCGTAACTGGTCCAGAGACCACTGCCAGAGTCACAGCCCAGGCGGGGCAAGGATGCCACAGCCCCGCTGGGCAATGATGGAACGTCATGCCACACACCAATGTCCAGTGTGGAAATCGTCATGCCACACACCAATGTCCAGTGTGGAAATCGTCATGCCACACACCAATGTCTGTATCAGAACCGCCATGTCATAGAACCGCTGAAGAGGGCAAAGACCGCCATGTCATAGCACCGCTGAAGAGGGCAAAGACCGCCATATCATAGCACCGCTGAAGAGGGCAAAGATCGCCATGTCATAGCACCGCTGAAGTGGGCAAAGACCGCCATGTCAAAGCACAGCTGAACAGTCCTGAAATGCCATGTCATAGCACCGCTGAAGAGGGCAAAGACCGCCATGTCAAAGCACCGCTGAAGAGGGCAAAGACCGCCATGTCATAACACCGCTGAAGAGGGCAAAGACCGCCATGTCATAGCACCGCTGAAGAGGGCAAAGACCGCCATGTCAAAGCACCGCTGAACAGTCCTGAAACGCCATGGCAAAGCACCACTGAACAGGGCAAAGACCGCCATGGCAAAGCACCGCTGAACAGGGCAAAGACCACCATGTCAAAGCACCGCTGAACAGTCCTGAAACGCCATGTCATAGCACCACTGACGAGGGCAAAGACCGGCATGTCAAAGCACCGCTGAAGAGGGCAAAGACCGCCATGTCATAACACCGCTGAAGAGGGCAAAGACCGCCATGTCAAAGCACCGCTGAACAGTCCTGAAACGCCATGTCATAGCACCGCTGAAGAGGGCAAAGAACGCCATGTCAAAGCACCGCTGAAGAGGGCAAAGACCGCCATGTCAAAGCACCGCAGAACAGTCCTGAAACGCCATGTCATAGCACCGCTGAAGAGGGCAAAGACTGCCATGTCAAAGCACCGCTGAAGAGGGCAATGCACCGGGACAAGGCACAACCAGGTATAAGTACTGGACCTCTGACACCACTACATCAGTACACTTCTGGGCCTGTGGATACTCTGCCAGAAAGGACTGCTGTGCTGCTACAAGGACTGCCACTCTGCTGGACTGCTACTCTGCTGGACTCTTGCTTGGCTGTGATGGCCTGCTGCCTCTTGCCTGGCACTGAGAAGGGATGGACCTGCGTCCCTCCACCTCAGTAACCAGAGTGACTCCAAGGGCCAGCTCCTGTTTTTTAAAGTCTCAGGGACATAAAAGACTTCCAACTTCATTGTACCTATGTAGGAGGCTGGCCTGGCTCGTAGTGGGTACCAAAGGTACTTGCACCTTATACCATTTCCAGTTATCCCTTATTAGTGAAATATAGTCAGTTGTCTAGAAGCCAGGCTGTCTAGAGGTAGCTGTAGGCAGAGCAGCCAAGGCTGAACTAGGAGACATACAAAGCTCTTGTAATACCACTGTAGTCACACAGTACTCACACACATGAAAGACAATACTCTGTGTTGCAAAAATAAAGGTACTTTATTTTAGTGACACAATGCCAAAAATGCCTTAGAGACTATACCCCCCAAAGGAGGTAAGTAATATACACAATATATATACTAGTAACCAAAAACAGGTCAGTACGCAGTCAGAAAACAGTGCAAAAAGTGAAAATCACAATAGGTTGCAATAGGCCTAGGGGGAACACAAACCATATACTAAAATAGTGGAATGCAAATGTTGTTTTCCCACCTTGGCAAGTGTAGTGTGTAGAGGGGCACTGGGAGTGTAAGAAAATACCAAAGGTAAGTAATAGAACCCACCCCAGAGCCATGGAAAGCATGTGTAAATCACAGTAAGTTTCCTGAAACACAAAAGAAGTTGTGAAGATTATGCAAGAACCAGAAGAGACTGCAAGACACAAATGGATTCCTGGACCTCAAGATCTGTGGAAGAAGGGGACAAAGTCCAAGAAGTACTGAAGAGTTCAGGGAGAACAGGAGCCCCTGCAAACCCGGATGAAGGTGCAAAAGAAGATTCACCGGTAAGAAGACAAAGTCAGTTATCCACCCATGAAGACAGATGAGGTTCCTGGTTGGTGCAGAAGATGTCCCACGGCAAATAGATGATTTCAGTCATCCATATTTGTGTTGCTGGATTCCACCAACAAGCCTTGGCACGCGCAAAACTCACGGTTGGTAGAAGATGACGCTGCCCGGGACCAGGAGGGACCTGGTGGCCTCTACCCAGGAGGGGGAGACAGAGGGGGCTCTCAGCAATTCAGAGAGCCCTCAGAAGAGCAGGCAGCGTGTACAGGAGTCCCACAGCATGGGGACAAAGAAGGTGAAAATGTAGACCCATGCAGCACAACACAAAGGGATCCCATGGCGCTGGAGAACCAGTCAGGAAGCTGTGCGTTGCACGATAGAGTTCTTGGGTCCTAAGCTGTGCTGTGCATGAACAACTTCGTGGAAGGTCGCACACAAGCCTTGGCAAATGCAAGTCATGCAGTGCATGGGGGTACTGTCTTGCGTGGAGAGGCAAGCCCTTACCTCCACCTAAGTCGGACAGCTTGACGTTGGGACTGTTGGGTTCACTTTAGTCCACCACCCATGTTGCTGAATCTACGCTCATTGTCTGGAGAGCGGACCCACATCACCGGTCAGCACTGCAGAGAGGTGCCTGCTGAAGCAGGGAAGTGATGTCATCACTTCACAGGAGATTCGTTTGGTTCTTCTGGTGCAGGCTGATGAGAGGCAGTCTTCAGAGGATGCACAACCTGGAAACTGTTGCAGTTGCTGGCAGGAGCTGAAGTTACAATGTTGCATAAGTCATCTTTGCTTCTTTGTTGCAGTTTGTCGAGTTCCTGAGGATTCAACTGCGGTTCCGTCTGTAGGAAGATGAAGTAAAGGATGCAGAGGATTCCTGCTGGAGTCTTGCAATCCGAATCTGAAGAAACACCCAGAGGAGAGACCCTAAATAGCCCTGAAAGGAGGATTGGTCACCTTACCAGGTAAGCACCTATCAGGGGTGGTCTCTGACGTCACCTACTGACACTGGCCACTCAGATGTTCCCAGAGTTCCCTACCCATCCTGAAAACAAGATGGCAGAACCCAAGGACCCTCTGGAGGAGCTCTGAGTGCCAACCCTGGGGGGGGGGGGGGGAGTGATGGACAGGGGAGTGGTCACTCCCCTTTCCTTTGTCTAGTTTTGTGCCAGAGCAGGGACTGGGGTCCTTGAACCGGTGTAGACTTGATTATGCAAGGAGGGCACCATCTGTGCCCTTCAAAGCATTTCCAGAGGCAACCCCTCCCATGCCTGTAACACCTATTTCCATAGGAAGTGGGTGTAACACCCCTCTTCCAATGCAAATCCTTTGCTCTGCCTTCCTGGGCTTGGGCTGCTCAAGCAACAGGAGGGCAGAAACCTGTCTGTGAGGTGGCAGCACCCGGGGCTGCCTTGAAAACCTCAGAAGGTTGGTATGGCAGTTCTGGGGGTCCATAGTGGAGCCCCCAGAGTGTATGGAATTGTGCAACCAATACTAGAATCAGTATTGGGGTACAATTCCCAGTTGTTAGACACCTTACATAGCCATATTCGTGGTTACCATTGTGAAGCTGGACATAGATATTGACCTATGTCCAGTGCACGTGTAAAATGGCGTCCCCACACTCACAAAGTCTGGTAAAAGGGACCTGGGCAATGTGGGGGCACCTCTGCTAGTGCAGGGGTTCTCTCACACACAGGTACTTTGCACCCAGCCTTCAGGGTTGGAAGACCTGACATATAAGTGTCTTATAAGTGACTTTGTGCAGTGAAAATGGCTGTGAATAGTGCGTGCACTATTTCACACAGGCTGCAATGGCAGTCCTGTAGAAGCCTTTGCATGGGCTCCCTATGGGTGGCAAAAGTAATGCTGAAGCCCTTAGGGATCCCCTGGAACCCCAATGCCCTGGGTACCTAGGTCCCATATATTAGGGACTTATAAGGGAGGACCAGTATGCCAATTTGGAGTGAAATACTGTATTACCAGTATGTAAGGACACATTTGGAAACAGAGAGAGCATGAGCAATGGGGTCCTGGTTAGCAGGACTCCAGTGACAATTTAGAGAACAGTGAAACCTACTGACAAGCAGGCCATAAACCATAAGCACTGGGGTCCTGACAAGCAGGATCCCAGTGCCACAGTCAAAAACACACTGACATCAGGCAGAAATTAGGGGTAACATGTCAAAAAGAGGGTACTTTCCTACACCCCTCCCCCCCAGAAAAAACGAGGGACAATAAGGCTAGCTTTGCCCAGATGAGTCTTCATTGTCTAAGTAGAAATATCTGGAGAGTCCATCTGCATTGGAGTGGTTAATCCCAGGTCTATGTTCCACTCTAAAGTCCACCCCTGTATGGAAATGGACCACCTCAACAGTTCAGGGTTTTCACCTTTCATTTGTTTTAACCATAAGAGAGGTGTGTGGTCTGTCTGAACTATGAAGTGAGTCCCAAACAAGTATGGTCTTAGCTTCTTCAGGGCCCAGACCACAGCAAAGGCCTCCCTCTCTGTGGACGACCAACGCTTTTCTCTAGGGTTCAAGCTTCTACTAATAGGGCTAACAGGTTGATCCTGGCCCTCGGAGTTTAGTTGTGATAACACCGCTCCAACCCCTACCTCAGAAGCATCTGCCTGGACAATGAACTTCTTAGAATAGTTTGGGCTTTTCGGGACAGGTGCAGTACATATAGCCTGCTTAAGCTCCTCAAAAGCTTTTTGACAGCTGGCTGTCAATAACACTTTCTTGGGCATTTTCTTGGAAGTGAAGTCTTTAAGTGGGAAACAATGGAGCCATAATTCTTAATGAACCTCCTGTAGTACCCAGTGAGGCCAAGAAAGGCTCTGACCTGGGTCTGAGTAGTAGGGGAGACCAGTGTAAAATAGTCTGGATCTTCTCCTGCAGTGGTTCAATTTGTTCCCCACCAACTAGGTGTCCCAGATAAACCACCTTCCCCTGCCCTATCTGGCACGTTGAAGCCTTGATAGTGAGGCCTGCCTTTTGCAGGGCTTCCAAAACTTTCCACAGGTGGACCAGGTGGACATCCCAGGTGGAGCTGAATACAGCAATATCATCGAGATATGCTGCACTGAAAGTTTCCAGACCTTGGAGGACTGCATTTACCAGTCTTTGGAAAGTGGCAGGTGCATTCTTCAAACCAAAGGGCATGACTGTAAACTGGTAATGCCCTGCAATGATAGAGAATGTCGTTTTATGTTTAGCATCTTCTGATAGCTTGATCTGCCATTACCCTGCAGTAAAGTCAAAAGTGCTCAGATGCTTGGCAGATGCCAGTGTATCTATCAGCTTATCTGCCATGGGCATAGGGCAAGCATCAGTCTTGGTGACTGTATTGAGCCCTCTATAATCAACACAAAACCTTATCTCCCTTTTCCCATTTTGAGAATGAGGCTTTGGCCCTACACCACTGGGCTGGCCCGGGGGCTATCTGAGTGCTCAGTCGCTCTTAAGTCCAACATCTTCTGAACTTCTGATTTAATACAATCCCTGACGTGGTCAAGCTGTCTGTAAATCTTACTTTTGACAGGGAAGCTGTCTCCAGTATCTATAATGTGTTCACACCAAGTGGTCTGACCAGGGGTCAGAGAAAACAGCTCAGCAAATTCACCTATGAGGTTTCTGCAGTCCTCCTTTTGTGAGGCAGTCTACAAGGACAACTCCTTCCACTGAGTCATCAGCTGCAGTGTTGGAGAAGAGGTCAGGAAGAGGGTCACACTCTTCTTTCTGCCCCTCATCAGTGGCCATGAGTAGGGTCAAGTCTGCCCTATCATAGTAGGGTTTTAGGCATTCACATGAAGTACTCGTAGAGGACTTCTGGGAGTGCCTAGGTCCACTAAATAAGTGACATCACCCTTCTTCTCCACTACTAGATTTGGACCACTCCATTTGTCCTGGAGTGCTCTTGATGCCACAGGCTCCAACACCTGCACCTTCTGTCTTGGGTGGTTCTCTGTCAGGACAGCCTTCTGGTCATGCCATTGTTTCTGTAACTCTTGGCTTGCCTGAAGGTTCTTCGTGGCCTTTTTCAAGTACTCAGCCATTCTTGATCTCAGGCCAAGCACATAATCCACAATGTCTTGTTTGGGGGGCTTCAAGGGTTGCTCCCATCCCTCTTTGACAAGTGCGAGTGGACCAAAAAATGAGTTCAAATGGGCTGTAGCCCACTCCCTTCTGGGGTACCTCCCTGTAGGCAAAAAGGAGGCATGACAATAGGACATCCCATCTCCTTCTGAGTTTTTCAGAGAGTCCCATGATCATACCTTTGAGAGTTTTGTTAAACCTCTCAACCAATCCATTTGTCTGTGGATGATAGGGTGTGGTGAATTTGTATGTTACACCACATTCCTTCCACATTGCCTTTAAGTATGCAGGTATGAAGTTACTACCTCTTTGGGGAAGCTCACCCTGCAAAATATTCCCAGGAGGGCCTTTGTCACTGCAGGAGCTGTTGTGGTCCTTAGAAAGATGGCGTCTGGATATCTAGTGACATGGTCCATCACCACTAAGATGAATCTATTGCCAGAAGCAGTCGGAGGGTCAAGGAGGCCAACAATGTCAACCCCCAACCTTTCAAAGGGCGCCCCAATCACAGGTAGTAGGATCAAGGGGGCCTTTGGGGTGCCACCAGTCTTGCCACTGTCTTGGCAAGTGAAACAAGAGCGACACATCTCTTTTGTGTTCTCTGACATGTGAGGCCAGTGAAAGTGAGGGACCAGTCTGTTCCAAGTCTTACTTTGCCCTAAATGTCCAGCAAGGGGAATGTCATGTGCCAGTGTTAGGAGGAATCCCCTATACTGCAAGGAAACGACCAGTCTCCTGGTAGCACCAGGTTTTGGGTCCCTTGCCTCTGTATAAAGGAGATTGTTCTCCCAGTAAACTCTGTGTGAGTCACTGGCATCCCCTGCTTCTTGTTTGACAGCTTGCTGTCTCAAACCCTCTAATGTGGGACAGGTCTGCTGTGCCACACTCAATTCGTCCATGGCAGGACCGCCTGCACCCAAAAGCTCAGCTGTGTCAGCTTGGAGCTCCTCTGGTGTAGGTACTGCACAGGGAGTAGACTCCTTCTCACCAAAAGGGGAATCTTCAGGAGAGGGAGGGATAGTGGACAGGGTTTGCTCTTTCTACACCTAGTTTTTGGGAGCACTTGGTCCATTGTTCCAGGATCCAAGTTTCCCTGTCCTCTTTGCTTCTTGGCCTGAGCCCTGGTAAAAGCAAAGATGTACCCTGGAATGCCCAGCATTCCTGCATGAGCCTCCAATTCCACTTCAGCCCAAGCTGAAGTTTCCAAATCATTGCCCAGTAGATATTCTACAGGTAGGTTAGTGGATACCACAATTTTCTTTGGACCAGTAACCCCCCCAGTTGAGATTCACAACAGTCATGGGGTGGCTAACAGTGTTATTATGGGAGTCAGTCAATTGGTACTGATGACCAAGTAGGTGTTGCTCAGGGGGCACCAGTTTCTCCATCACCATAGTGACACTGACACCTGTGTCCCTGTAGGCCTCAACCTGGATACCACTGATTAGGGATAGTTGCTTATACTTATCCATATTAAGGGTTCAGGCAAGAAAGGTGGGACTACGATTACTCAGGGATCCCCCAGCCATTACTGGTCCTTTCTCACCACTGGAACTTAGGTGCCTCTACCATATTCATCTCTGTCCTGAGGATGACCCCGTCCTGACTCACCTGTACAAGGGGTCGAAACGTCGACACTTTCCAAAAGAGTGAATGAGAAAACCATATAAGAAACCTTGTTACACACCAGGGCCTCCTTGATTGCAGGAGCCACTGGAAGTCATCAATTTTTATACAACCACACTCTGCACTACTTGTACATATCACCGCCACTCACTTGCACCTCCACACTTTCAATGTTTGTTCTGGAGCACCTACCGTCGTTCATGATGCATAATATGACAATTTATTATTAATATTATATGTTAACATAAGATGAAAATGAAAAAAACTTTGAAATGCTCATTAAATCTTGTTTGTTTGACATTTATGGCACAGAGAGATTTCATTAAGTTGTTAGCATACTGTGGAAGTCTAGGCTACTTCCCCCTTGCACTGACCTATATTATTATTATTACATATATTACCCTGGTCATGAGGGTTAGTGGGCAATTGCCTCATTGTATAACTTCCTATTTCTTCTGACCGGCTGTTGTTGGCTTTTGAACTCTAAGCACTTTACCACTGCTAACCAGTGCTAAAGTGCATATGCTCTCTGTGTAAATTGTATTGTTGATTGGTTTATCCATGATTGGCATATTTGATTTGCTGGTAAGTCCCTAGTACAGTGTACATGAGGTACCCAGGGCCTGTAAATCAAATGCTACTAGTGGGCCTGCAGCACTGGTTGTGCCACCCACATTAGTAGCTCTGTAAACATGGCTCAGACCTGCCACTGCAGTGTCTGTGTGTGCAGTTTTAAACTGCCAATTCGACATGGCAAGTGTACCAATGTGCCAGGCCTTAACCTTCCATTTTCTTACAAGTAAGACACCCCTAAGGTAGGCCCTAGGTATCCCCTTGGGCAGGGTGCAGTGTATGTTTAAGGTAGGACATATACTAATGTGGTTTATATGTCTTGACAGTGAAATACTGACAAACTTGGATTTCAATGTTGCAAGGCCTATCCCTTTCACAGGTTAACATGGAGGCTACCTTTAAAAATGACTAAAGCGTAGATTCCCTCTGGGAGAAGATAAACATGTGGAGTTTGGGGTCTCTGAGCTCACAATTTAAAAATACATCTTTTAGTAAAGATGATTTTAAGACTGTGTGTTTGAAAATGCCACTTTTAGAAAGTGGGCATTTTCTTTCTAAACCATTCTGTGTCTCTGCCTATTTGTGGATTCCCTGTCTGGGTCAGTTTGGCAGTTGGGCTGTTTGCACCTCTCTCTAGACAGTGACACTAAGGGAGCTGGGGTGTAGCCTGCATATCCTGATGAGCCATCTGTGCTAGGAAGGAGGGGAGGAATGGTCACTTACACCTGAAAGGTCGGTGCCTGCCCTCACACAATGCAGTCTCCAACCCCCTGGTGTGTATCTGGGGCCTGGCCTGGGCAAGGCAGGATTTCACAAACAAGAGAGACTTTCCTTTGAAGTAGGCCTACATCAAAGGCAGATCTGGGTATAAGAAGGGAACCCAACACCACAGACTTTAGATCACTTCTGGAAATCAAGAGGAACCTCTGCCTGGAGAAGGGCTGAGGAAAAGTGCCGCCCTGACTGTGATTGTGCTTTGAGGAGCTATCCTGCAGTTGCTGCTTCTGCCTGTGCAAGAGGACAAAGACCTGTCTTTGTGTGCCTTCCTGCTTGTGAAGAGATCTCCAAGGGCTTGTCCTGAGCTTGCCTGCTGTTGTTGAAGTCTCAGGGTCATCAAAGACTTCTCCTGCCAGCACCTGGACTCTCTGCTGAGACTCCTGCCCTGCCAAGTGGTGCCCTATCCAGTTCCTTGGGCCTTGGAAGGTGAAGCTGGCAGACCAAGACTGAAAATACATGCACAGACCACCGTGCAGGGAAAATATCGATGCACCTTCCGAGATGCGGCTGAAAAACGGCGTGCCGCCGGCTTCGCAGCACAAAATCAACGCTCCACTGGTATCGCGGCTGGAAAATCGATGCACGTGACTTGAAAAACTACGAGCAACACCCGCTGATGGAGGCTGATAACGTTGCAACCCACATTGCGCTGTTTTACTGATACAGAGCGGCAGGATTTTCGATGCAAACCTTGCTGGGTGCGGAAATACAATGCAATGCCAGCCCGGACCCTAGTGCTACCTGGATCAACGCATCACTTCCCTGCGGGGAGGAAAAACAACATACGCCGACCCGACCGGAGAAAGAGAAACGACGCATGGTCTTGTTAGTGGGTGAGAAATTGATGAACTGCTTACCTTTTTCAACACACATTCACCCATGCGTGTTATTTTGATGCTACCCAGGTACTTTTCAACGCTAACGGTGTTTTTACTATTTTCTCAAGGATTTAAGACTCTTTTACTTTTAAAATTAATAACTTGACTTGTGTATGTTCTATTTTTGTTGTTTTGGTCTTGTTTTGTTTAGATAAATAGTTTCTATTTTTCTAAACCTGTGTTGTGTCATTTTGTGGTGTTTTCACCGAGTTACTGTGTGTGTAGGTACAAATACTTTATACCTTGATCTCTAAAGTTAAGCCTGCCTGCTTGTGCCAAGTTACCAAGGGGGTGAGCGGGGGTTAACTGATGGTGATTCTCCTTTGCCCTGACTGGAGTGAGGGTCCTTGCTTGGACAGGGGGTAACCTGCCTGGCAACCAAAGACCCCATTTCTTAACACTATGGAATAGAGGTAAGTCACACAGACATACCCTTGCCATATATGTCCCCCTGCATCGCACATAACACAACACACCACATACACACTATTAGCCATTGTCATCCTCCACAACACATACATGCTGGAAACACACATTGAAGTAAATTCATGACACAACATACACACACACTATTGATACAACACCCACTTACGACACAACCACAACAACCAGTACAACTACACACTCATCCACACAAACATACCCAGACAACATCACAACTACACACATGACAATGACCGCCACACAACACTCAACAGAATGTTGCATGCTGCATCACAACCCAACACACTACATACAACATCAATGCCATTTGCAAGTGGCACACATACTGACACAGCCACATCACCCACTCCAGCTCCCTTCACATTACCCAGCCAATCACATTACACACACACATACACATACTGAGACACATGCACTACTGGAAGCGCAGCATGACAGGTACAGTTGACAAGTATGATTATACTGCCATTGTGGTGCCAGCATTCATTTGGCAATGAGTACTGACGCCAAAATGACAGTTGTGTATGTGTACAATATGTTTTGTATACCACTGTGTAACTAAATGAGTATAACCCACTCGTGTTCTCAACATATGCATGTCACAGTAATTTTGAAACATTACTGTGACATGTAAATGTCTTCAGTGGTCCTGGGCTCATGTGCAGTGACCACCCAATGTATCTGGCTTCCCTACCTTCGTGTCCAGCGACGGGGGGGATCGTGTTTTCTCCGTGGTCCACTGGCTGCAGCGACGGAGGGTGTTGCCCAGCTGTGTCCAGCCACAGGAGTGAGGGGAAAGGGGAAAGTTGAGTTATCACCCCTTTTCCCCACAATCCTCCAACTTAGAAGTTCAGGTCGGACTGCCACATTTTACTTGGGGGTAAGGCACATCCAAATCTGCCCTGCAGTTAGTGTGTTTGGGGTCCTGCCACCAGTCACAATTTCCTATGTCGCCGTGGATGGAAATCCTTTGTGGAGCCGGCAGGACTCAGGCAAGTTAAAGTTCATGGGACCACTAACATCTAAATCGGGCGGGGGGACCCAAAGCCAACAGACAGTGTTTCAGTTGAAAAGGTGGCAGTGGACCCCTTACTGCCAACATCTAAATCAGGCCCTTAATGTCTGAGTTCCTACTTTTAAACCATAGTGCCCTGGTCCTGGAAGGTGGGAGAAGCTGTAGACTGTGGCTTTGGAGTGCATGGAATTTCCTGCCTCTCCTGCCCTAGCTCCAAGCCGGCTGAAGTGCCAATGCAAAGTCAATAGGCCCTTTTTTGTGATGGCAGAGCACAGGCTATTCAGTTGCAAATGGGGCTGTGCTCAGCTCCGCCCTCCTTCCTCCTACCAATAGATGCCCAATTCAGGCCCACCTAATCCTTCTATTATGTGACTGTCTGTGAATAATTCACAAAGTCCAGCTGTCAGCTACACCCAGTCATGTAGCTCAAGACAGGCTACAGGCACAAAAGGGCTAAGGACAAGAAAATGCCCACTTTCTAGAAGTGACATTTTCAAAATCGTAATAAAAATCTGACTTTACTATTAAAGAGGGCTCATCATTACAATTTCATGGACACCAATCTTGACACAGCCAACAGCTCCCAATTGGAAATTACAGCATATTACATGTAATTAGGAATCTGCAGCATTATCCTATCGAATTGATAGGCTTCACAGTAATGAAAAATGAATTTAGGAGTTTTTCACTACCAGGACATGTAAAACTTAAAAGTGCACGTCCAACCTTTAATTACACAGCACCCTGCCCTATGGGCTACCTAGGGCAAGCCGGTAAATTATATGTAAAAAAGAGGCATTTCAGGCTTGGCAATAGGGTTTAAATGCCAAATCAACATGGCAGTTTACAACTGCATTCAGCCTGGCAATGGGAGACCTGTGACATGTTTTACAGTGCTACTTAAGTGTGTGGCACAGTAGGTGCTGCAGTCCCAATAGTAGCATTTAATTTATACACCCTGGGTATGTAGTATACCACTCTACAAGGGACTTATAAGTAAATTAAATGTTCCAGTTAGGTGTAAGCCAATTTGACCTGCTCTAGTGAAGTGAACACAGACAATTCAGCACTGGATAGCAGTTGTAAAGTGCAGAGAGTCCCAAGGCCAAAATAAATATGTACAGCAAAAATGAGGGGGCTGTGGCAAAATGTTTGGGGAAGACCACCTGAAGGCTGACAGGTCTAACACATGTCCCCGCCCAGCTAAAAGTGGGGAAAACTACCCAGCCCTTTCAGAATAGGAAAAACCTGGAGGGACCATCAGCATTTTCATTGTGTGACTCAGGGCAGTGTTCAACCGTAAAGTCCAGTCCCAAGAGAGGAATGGACCATCCTCAACAATTTTGGATTCACACCTCTCATTTGCATTATGTACCTGAAGGGCATGTGGTCTGTCTTAACTCGGAAGTGAGTTCCAAACAAGTATGGTCTCAGCCTCTTTAGTGCCCAGGCTACAGCAAAGCCGTCTCTCTCAGTAAAACTCTACCTCTGTTCCCTGTGAAGTAACCTCCTGGAAATGAATGCTTCCAGGCCGTCCTCATTTAGCCTTGATAGTATTGTCCCTAACCCATGCTCTGAGGAATCTGTTTGGACAGTAAACTTCTGAGAAAACTCAGGGGCCTTGAGCACAGGGTATGTGCACATGGCCTGGTTTAGGGAGTCAAAGGCTTTCTAACAGTCATCTAGCCAGATCAGCTTCCTGGGCTGCTTCTTGGACGTCAGCTCAGTCAAGGGGGCAACAATGGTGCCATATCCTTTGACAAACCTGCTGTAGTATCCAGTAAGGCCCATGAAAGTCATCACTTTTGTTTGAGGGTTTTGGGGGCTCCCAGGCTAGGAAAGTCTTTATTTTGGCCTGGAGGGGCTGCACCTGACACCTGCCCACCAAGACCCATATTTATACTTTTATAGCGCCGCATTTATGTCATTTTTGAAGCAAAAATGGCGCAAACGTACAAAATACAATTGTATTTTGTAAGTTTGCGCTGCTTTTGAGTGAAATAGGTGGTCCTGTCTACTGCTGCTGCAGACGACAGTCATCTAAATAAGCAACATCTGAAGGCCTCCATCCCAGCTAGATTTGGTTCATCAGCTCGTAGAATGTGGCAGGGGCATTCTTGAGTCAAAAAGACATCACTGTAAACTGGAATTGGCCCTATGGGATAGAGAAGGCTGACCTCTCTTTAGCCCCCTTGGTTAGGGCAATCTGCCAGTACCCTGAAGTCAAATCAAAAGTGCTCAGATACTTGGCAGCCCCTGGCCTATCACTGAGCACATCAGCCCGGGGGATGGGGTATGCATCAGTCTTGGTGATTGATCTGAGTCCCCTATAGCCAACACTGAACCTGAGATCTGGGATGGTGCCCCTTGGGGCTACCTTTGATACCAGCAATGCTGGGCCTGACCAGGGGCTACTGAAGTGCTCAATGACCTCCAGTTCCAACATCTTTAGTAACTTCTGCTTTGATGCTCGTCCCAGTATCTATATTGCGGGAACACAAGTGTGTAAGTCCAGGAGTGAGGGAAAATAGGGAGGCAACCTGAACTGTTCCTGTAACTGGTGACAGTACCTCTGCTGCTCTAGGGTCGGGTAGGAAAGAGGTTGACATCCTCCACTGCCTCATCCTTCTCTTTAGATGACAGGAGATCATGGAGAGGTGGATTCTCCTCCTCCTCCCCATCATTACATTAGCAGACTTCTGATAGTGGGGTTTAAGGCAGTTGAGATGGAGTACGCTTAAGGAGGTCCTGGTGGTCTTGAGATCCACCATATTGGTGCACTCTCCCTTTTGCTCCACCACCTCACATGGCCAAGTCTAGCGATCCTGGAGACCCCTGGACTCCCCTGGATTTATGACCCACACTTTCTGCCCAGGTTGAAATTGCACAGGGGTAGCCGCCTGCCCACACCATTGCTTCCAAGTTCTTGGAAGATTTCTTCCTGGTTAGCTTCCAAGTTCTTGGAAGATTTTTTCCAGAACTTGGCCATCTGGCTCCTAATGGCTAGAATGTAGCTAACCAAGTCTTGGGAACTTGTTCCCACCCCTCATTAAACAGTCTGAGAAGTCCCCTGATAGAGTGGCCATACAGTAGTTCAATTGGGATAAAGCCCACTCACTTCTGTGCCACTTTGCTGTAAGCAAAACGCAGGCAGGGTAAGAGGACATCCCAACTCTGTCTTATGGGATCAGGCAGGTCCATAATAATGCCTTGAAGGGTATTGTTGAACGTTCAGCAAGTCCATCTGTTTGTGGATGTTAGGGTGTGGAGAATGTGTAAGTAACCCCACTCATTCAACATAGACTTAAAATGTGGACACGAATCCGGTGCCCCTGTCTGACACCACTTCCTTGGGAAAACCCACTCTGGCAAAAAAAACTCAATTTGGCCAGGACTACTACAGATGCAGTAACAGACTTCAGAAGGATGGACTCTGGGTACCTAGTGGCATGGTTCAGTGTAAAAAATCTGTGGGTTCAAACATCAGTTCTGTTTTTTTCAAGCCCTGTTGGGGAAATGTTAGTGAACTTGGTCACATTTTTCTCCTGGTGGTCTAAGCACTGCAAGAGTCCCTTTTGAGCCTCCTGGACTCAAACCTGTTTTCTCCTCTAGGAGATATTATTCTTCTTTGCATCCCCTCAGCTGTGGGAGGGCTCAGGGCCTGCCCTTCAGCTCCAGACCAAGAACGTCCCCTCTGACCAGCACCTGGTGTTTGGCTCAGATTTGGGTCACCTCCAGTGGCACCCACAGCCCTCCAGGCAGATGCCCACCTAGCCTAAACTCTTTGGGTCCCATAGCTTCCTTGGTCACATGCAGGGCACCCTTTTGGTGACAGATGTCAGGGGTCTTCTTTTTGATCAGGGTTAGCCATCTGCCGGCTCAGCCCTCAGAATTTCTAGGGGAAACCTTCTCCTCCAGTGTACCCAGCAGGTTAATCCCTCTGCTATCCTGAGTGGATGTATAAGGAGCAGTGCCTTAGCCCTGGAAATCAGAGTGTCCTATTTAGTCTAAGTGCAGTGTGTCCCAGCACCCCCGGCAGGAGGCGGTGTTTCTTAAGGCTCCCACAAAAGCCATCTTCTCTCTCTTTCACTCTCTCTCCCCGCTCTCTCCTGTGCCATGGTTTTTAGAGGAGAGAGTTCCATATTGCATGCACATCTACCCAATCCTAGGATGACAAATCATCACTCCGGCCCTGTCTGAACCTTTTTGCACACAATTTTGGTACTTTCCAATATGGTGATGGTGCCTCAGGTTCAGAAACCATAATCGTGCTCGTAAGACACCACACTTTATCCCACCAATAGAAGTCGACTGGAACTATGGACTCAGTAAGGAGTGTTGTAGTCAGATTCATTCAGCACAAATCAATATTATATGAACTATGAACAATTCTAGACACCATAACAATTGTTTTTTGTTTTTTTTCGTTTGAATTGTTTTATTAAGAATATAGGGTGACACATAATATATAGAAATAAACTTTCAAAGCATTTTCTTTTTACAACAGGTGGTTCCATAATAGATATATAAACTTATACAATCTAGCAGATGTTCCTGGCTAGTTGGTTGAAGGATTGTGAATACATTTTTAAGAGAGAACGGGTAGAAGAGAAAGAAGAACAAGGAGAAAGGTTGATCATGGGGTAAGGAAGAGGTAGAGATGTCTTGTAAAGTAAGAGGTAGGAGAAGAAGGTTGGGGGGAGGGTTGTTAAGTGGATGAATGAATAAGGGGGGGCATGGGCCCTGGAGCTAGACTGGCAGGACCAGAGTGTGAATTGTTCCATAGTTCACCATCTAATGTGAGTTGTCGCATGGAAGTGGACAGTGTAGCACATGCACCTAAATTGTTATGATATGTGGCAAAATAGAGGTAGAGGTTCCAACATCTGTGGAAAGATAACACCAAGGGAGGAGTGAACAAAGAATTGTCCATAGGGGCATGTAGGTTGTAATGGGTTCATTTAAAGAATGGGTTCTTCTTTTATATGTTTATTTCTCAAACACTAGTCGAATGAGAGGGCAAGGAGAGGTGTCTGATTGCTCAGTCCGAGATCCAGAGCGTTTGTCAAGGTGGGGGATCTAGGGAGTAAAAAACAAAAAAAAACAAAAAAAAGAGAGAAAGGGGGAGAGAAGATAAATGGGGGGAGGGGGAGAGCGGGAGAGGGGAGGAAAGGGAAATTAAAGGTTCTGAGAGGGCGGTCGATGCTCATCGACCGTTGATCATTGACCATCCGCCAGATGCTTCATGGTCTTGTCAGGAATGGGCACCAGATGTCCGTGAATAGCGCTGCTTGATCCTGCAGGTTATAGATTACTCGCTCATGGGTGGCAGTTTGGTACATGGCTGTCATCCATTCTGTCAGTGTAGGAGCAATACTGGACCTCCAGTGCCGGAGTATGCATATTTTGGCAGTGGCAATTGCCGTATGAAGTAACCTTTTATGGGCTTGTGATAGGGAAGGGTACGGGCGTGTATCGTGTAAGAGAATAAGTGATGGCGGAGTCGGATTTGGTATCTGTATGAAGTCTATCAGGGCATGGCGTACCGCATCCCATAAGGGCTGTATCATCGGGCAATGAAACAGGATGTGAAGTAAATCACAATGGGGTTCTATGCATCTCCAACACTTCGCGTGTGGCAGCAAGCCTGCCCTGAGAAGTTTAACGGGGTCCAGTACCATTCTTGAAGAACTTTAAATAGACAAAATTTCAGGCGGGCTTCGCGTACTCCCCTGTCAAGGGCTTCTAGTATGTCCGACCATTCTTCTTCTGTATAGGCAATCTCAAGTCTGTCCTGCCATTTTAAGCGCAGCAGTTCAAGAAGAGGCTGCGAATAGAGGTGATTTGTTAGCTCTGCATATAGACCAGCCAAAACGCCTCTGTGTCGGCCCCATTTCTGGAGATAGGTGACAATTGGTGAGGCTTTAAGCGTCCACGGGGGGGGGTTCCTAATGCTCTACGCATACAATGCTTAAGCTGTTTGTATCGCCACTCTTGATTACTGTGGATGCCGAACTCTTCCTAGAGAGAGGCGAAGGTTCGAAAGCTATTTCCGTCTATGACATGAGATATATTATGGATACCTGCCTCGAGCCAATGGGGCCATCTGAGAAGATTTCCCCCTATTTTATGCTTATATTCCCTGCTATAGGAGCCTGGGCATGTAGGAAGGGGTGTACTCCCAGCAAGCGCTGGGCTCTGCGCCATGCTGTGTTTGTGGCCTTGAGAATGGGGTTAGATAAGGGGGGGTGGTCGGCGTATATCCCTCCCATCTCTGTATACTGTCCTCTTAGGAGTTTCTCTGTGGCTACCCATTGCAGTGGGTCTGGTATATCTGGGAGTGTATATACTAGCTGTGATAGTTGTAAGGCTAATGAGTATTGTTCTACCGAGGGTGGGCCTGAGCCTCCATAGGGTCGCCGTGCCAGGATTGTTGCAGGTTTTAACCTTGGGCGTAAGGAGCCCCAGACAAAGGTCCTTATGGATGCATCAATCGAGCGGAGCAAGGAGAGGGGTACCAGTAGGGGGAGCATGCCTAATACATATGTAAAGCGTGGTAGGGTAACCATTCTGACCGCCTGTGTTCTGCCACTCATGGACAGGCCTAATAGTGACCATTTGGCAAAGTCCTGTTTCATTTTGGATATAAGGGGGTGTAGGTTGCCCCTGACTATGTGTTCCAGGCCTCGATTAATAAACGTTCTTAGGTATTTAAGACGGGTCGGGTCCATTTAAATGGGAGACCATGTATTGCGGCTCTCGTCGTTATGCGGGATAGTGGTAGTGCTTCGCTTTTGTCCCAATTTACCCGGTATCCGGATAGGGGTGCGAAGCCCTCTATGGTAGAGAACGGTGCTGGTAGGGAGGTCTCTAGGTCGGACAGAGTTAACAAAATGTTGTCTGCTTAGAGATACATTTTGGATAAGCCCCCGTTTATATGAATACCTTTTATCTGTTGGGAGTTCCGTATGGTAGCTGCCAGGAGTTCCATGGCCAATAGGAATAGGAGCGGTGACAGGGGACAGCCCTGGCGTGTGCCTCTTCCGATAGGGAATGGATCTGACAAAAAGCCCCCACAATTAACCTGTGCCGTGGGATGGTCATACAATAGACTTACTTTGGAAATAAATTGCTCTCCAAGGCCAAAGTGCTTCATGGTAGTAAACAGATAGGACCATTCGATGCGGTCGAATGCTTTCTCTGCATCTAGGGATAGGGCTAGGGCTTCTTCAGGTAGTTGTAGAGATTCCAGCAGTGTATGGCAGAGAGTACGCATATGATTTCTGGAGGTGCAGCCCGGTACGAACCCCACCTGGGTATTGTGGATCAAAGACGGTATCACCTTTGCGTAGGCATGCTGCTAGGACACTGGCTAGGAGTTTAACGTCTCCGTTCAGAAGGGAGATAGGTCAATAGCTGCCACAGAGAAGGGGGTCCCTCCCTGGCTTAGGCAGGACGACAATTGTGGCCTTGTTGGACAAATCGCCCAGGGAGCCTTCCTGACATGCTTCCGTTAGGGTTTCATGCAATGCAGTGATTGCCTCTTCCCCGGCCCATCTATAAAATTCCGCAGGGAATCCGTCCTCTCCTGGAGAATTATGGTAGGGGAGGTTTGTTATAACTTGCGTTATCTCTTCCCTGCTTATATCGCCGTCTAGGAGGGCTCTACCTGCCTCCGACAAACGAGGTAGGGTAGCCGCGTTAAGGAATGCCTCCGTCTGTGTCTGATCAGTCGCTGTTTCAGGGGTATAAAGATGTCAGCAGTACATGGCAAATTTGTTCACAATGTCTCCTGAGGAAGATGTTATGACCGGGATGGCAGAAGCAGCCTCTCTTTGTCGGAGCTGAGCCGCTAGGAGACGTCCTGCTTTTTCTCTTTGTTCGTAATGGCGGTCTCGTAATTTTTGCAGTGCATATTCCGCCTGAGATGTATAGAGTTCATTGTGCACCATTCTAGCCTGTTCTAAGGAGCAGCGCAGCCTAGGAGACGGTTGGGCAGTGTATTGTTTAGTGAGGTTCTGGATTGTGGTCTCTAAGGTAGTTTGGCGGGCTATTCTGTCCTTATTCGCTAATGCTGCGTCTCGCATCATATTCCCTCTCAGGGTCGCCTTTGCCGCTGCCCCTAGAACCCTTTTGGAGGTCACAGTACCCGTATTCTCGGCCATGTATGTGGATACGTGGGCTCTTAATTGCTCCTTCCCTTGGGGGGAGCAGTATCTGTGTACAGCGAGTCACCATGGTTTTCAGCCGGGGGGGGATAAACCTACCTGGATCAGGATTAGTATTGGAGAGTGGTCTGAGAGACCACTGTCTAGGATGCAGGTGTCTAGCATGTGAGGGATTACATTGTGTGTTACCAAAAAATTGTCCAGGAGCAATTGGGTGCCATGGACAGAAGATAGAAAAGTATATTCCTTATCTTTCGGGTGTTGTATTCTTCAGCAGTCAACTAGACCGACATCCGTAGTTAGGTCCATCAGAAGTGCCCTATCGTGATTGTTGCCTACGTCAATGGGGCCTGTCCTGTCCATTATGGCGTCTTGGGCGAGATTCCAGTCTCCCCCGATTGTATAACGAGTAGTTCCGATTTCTGTCAGGAGGCGATTTAGTTGTAGGAGGAATGGGCGTTTTGAGCCGGTTGGTGCGTAAACAGAGCCCACGCATAAGAAGGTATTCCCTAGTTTTAGTTTGGCAAATATATATCTTCCTTCCGCATCGTTCCATGTTTTAATGATTGTGATCGGAAGGGATTTACGCGTTAGTATCACCACCCCGCATTTGCGGGCACGCTGCTTCCAGGCTCTTGGTTCACTCTGCAGCAGCTGAAAGCAACCTTCCCCACACAGTCCTGTTTGAGTTTACTGGATTCCAGAAGGTCAAGGTGGGTCTCCTGGATCAGGACGATATCTGCTTTTTTGGATTGAAGATAGGACAATATCTTTTTCCGTTTGACATAACTCGTCATGCCATGTACGTTCCAGGAGAGAATCCGTAATGGTCGTGTCGCTTGGGAGACTTCCCCGACATTCTGGATGGTTGTGTAGAATCACACTTGTTCCGGGGTTAGCGCTGGCGGGGGGGGGGAGCTATCATAGCTGTTAGAGTGGGGGTTATGTTTGTTATGGTGCAGTGGCTTATGGGAGGAGGGGTGCAGCTGGCGGAGGCCGGGAGTGCTCTCTAGAAAAGGGAAAGAAAGGGAGGCAGGAGCAAAGGAAGAGAAAACAGAGTAGATAGAGGGAGCCGGGGGGGGGGATGTAGAAGAAAAAGGAGACATAAAAGAAATGAAAAGGAATGAAAAGAAAAGTAAAAAAGAGGGAGGGGGATGTAAAGATCGATGTATATATTAAAATTAATAGAATAGCGAGAAAGGGTGCCAGGGGAAATAAGGAAGAGAGGGATGGGGAAGCTAGGAGTCCAGCCTCCTTAGTTAGATCTGTAAATGGCGGGTCCGGTTCCTCTCGGAACGCACGTGCCGTTGGGGTGGTCCTTGCCGGGGAGGTGAGGGGGGGCAACAGGCAGCCGGCTGTGGATATGACGATGACAAGGAGAGATGGAGAGTTCATGGTTGTGTATAGAGACGGGTCTATTCAGCAGCGAATGATGACAATTGTGGTGTTTACATAACTAAAGTGTTTACCATTTTGAGATAGGGGGTAGTTGGTAGTAGTCGTGCCTGGATGGTACTGTCGTGAGTTATTATTGATCGTGCGGGAGAATTGGTAAGAAAGGAGGGGGGAGAGGTTGATGCAGGATGATGCTTAATGCGTGATGCTTAATGCATGATGGCACAGGGGATGGGGAGTGTGTTGTGGGATCGTAAGGTAGTATTGTAATGTAAGGACAGAGTAAATGGAAAGAAGAGGATAGACAGGTGGGGGAGGTTGGAGCGGGGGAGCGAGGGTGTAGGCAGGGCAATATAGTTCTAGTACAAGCGAAGGTACATAGAGGAGTAGATATAGTACATCCTGAATACTTCTTTTCAACTATAACGTCACTTTATCACATACTACATTTCTGTAACCTATTAATTATATTAACATAATATGTCCTAATGCCTTATCACACTGTTATATTATTAACTGTTAAACTAGGTGTCAGGCTATTTATCGCAGAGTAGGTAGTGAGGGCTGTCGAGCCCTAGGCTATGCGAGGGCAATATGTGTCTCACACCCTTACAGATACCTTGTTATGTATTATTACATCATAATACTATACGGTGGAATGTATTCAGATATTGTCAATTTACTAGTTTAGCATATAATACCATCATGATCGTCCTGTCCTGTATGGGGATTACGGTGTCGGCGATAGGTAGTCTGCGGACGGGTGTGTGTGTTAGAGGGGGTAATTAGCAGTTTATGTTGTGATATCGTAGTATGGGACATCATATTATTTTATGTTATATTGTATTATTTTATATTATATTATTTTATTATATTAGTGGGGGTACTAATGTACATTGGGTCGTGTTGTGTTGTGTGTCCCAGGGTTTGGGTTAGTTTATCTTTGTTTGACCTAATCTCGGCCCCTGGGTTAGCAATGGGGATGAATTAGTTCTGGTATCGGCGTTAATCTTATGTGTTGCATGTTGGAGCAGGTTTGGGTTGTACCGTGTTGCTTGCTGCTAAGGGGTATTCTGTAGTACAGTGGGAGCGTGACAGTTTCTATAATAGTTATTTGATAACCCTTGTGCAGTATTGTAAGGCCAGGTCTGGGCTCTTATGTAGCTTACGGGAGGCGATGAAATCTAGTCCATGCATTGGTGTGTGTACTCTGTCGTACACTAAGAACAGATTACAATTTACTTGATAGTTTCACATTATAAGGCCTTATATCGGATTATGGAGAACATGGGCTTATTAATCGCCTGACTTTAACAACACCAACGATCTTAGACAGTTATAGAAGAGATACACATATATGATCTGAATAGGTACTCATCCGTCCTCGGGGTCGGCGGCGGCAGTATTTCGATTTTCAAGCAATTGTCTCTCATATACACAACATCGCGTCGCCTTCTCAAGAAGATGCAGTCGTTGGTTTTAAAGGGGAGCGGGATTTGTCTCTTTCCGATAGCTGAGTGTGGGTTGCTACGGCGTGTAAGACCTGACCCCTGTCATCATGTGATCTGGCTAGCCCCTCTGTGTCTCTGCCTCTTTGACTGGCTTCAGTGTCATATAGAGCCGTATTCATTTTCTCCTTTCCTGAGGGGAAGGTTCCGGTACCTTCATTGTCTCCTGCGATATCGTGCGGGCGGTTTGTGCTAGTGGAGTCCATAGGTTGAGATTGGAAGGAATCAAGGAAAAGTCTCAGTTCTTCGGGGTTGTAAAAGTCCTTGGGTACTCCGTTTTTGGTAACCCACATTCTTGCAGGGTCGAAGAGGCCATATTTCATCTCCAGCTGGCGAAGCCGGGGTTGTAGGGCTAGAAAGGCCTTTCTGTGTTCATTGGTCTCCTTGGAATAGTCAGCAGTTATTCGGATGTCATGCTGATCTACTCGGAACGGACCATGATTGTCGCAGCTTGAAGTATTTGACAGGTTTGGTTATGCTGTAGCAGGCATGCGATGATTGGTCAGGGCCTTGAGGAGTTGTTGGAGCGTTTTGGGCCTACTGTATGTGCCCGTTGGAATTCTAGCGGTGGATCGAAGTCCAATGAGGGCAGTTTTGAGAGGGTGGAGCTAAAAAAGGCATGCATGTCCGTGCCTTCTTCGTTTTCCGGAATCCCAAGTAGGCGAATGTTATCTCTCCGACTTCTGTCCTCCATGTCCGTTAGTTTACTCCTAAGGTAGAGAAGGTCTTGGTCTCGGTCCTGAGACGCGGTAGCCTGCACTTCTAGTGATCCCATGCGTTGTTCCAGTCCCGTCACTCTAGATTGGAAGCCTGCAATGTCAGATCGCATGGATTTGGTCTCCAGTGTTAATGAAGTTATAGAGGCGTCCATACCCTCTATGCGGTGGCTGACAGTGGTGATCTCCTGTAGTATCCGGTCCATAGTTGTGGAGTGGTCTTTATCAGACATCGTGGTAGGCTCAGCTGGAGGTGGCGATATGTGAGGGCCTGTAGTTGTAGGGGTTAGGCGTTTGTGATGGAGCGCTTCTGAAAATAATAGCTGCGTGCAGGTTTGTTGGTGGGTTTATGATTCAGTTTGCTGTCGGACATCGCCTCAGCGGTCTGCAGAGGCTGTCGAATTAAAGCCCGGGTTTCATTCCTCAAGGTCCGATAGGGGTAGAAGTTTTCTGTGCCAGCCAGTTCTCGTTTCTATTCCGTCTTTCCTTTTTTTTTCCCCTTTTGTTTCTGTTTCCGCCTATTTATTGTTCCCGACTTTCCTTTTCCCCCTTTATTTATATCCACCTAGCGTCTACTGCGGGTTGTGGCAACCTGTCATTGTCATCGGGCTGGGGGAGAGGTTATAGCAATATAGATTCCGCTGTAGTGGAGTCGGTGCAAGGCCTGCTGTAACCCAGCATGTTAAGAGGCTATGTCCGCTATTCGCCTTGCATGACTCTCCTGTGATTGGGGTGGATTGCGGGGAGCATTGGGGGGGGGAGGGGAGGGCGTACCTTTCTCCAAGTCTTTTGCCAGTTGTCCAACCTGGTTGGGGTATGTATGACTGTGCTCTCCGTCCGTCGTCGCCGGTATCCCCCTGGCGCGTGTGGTTTGCAGTGAAGGCGTTAGCTCCTGCTTTTGGACCTAAGTGACCTGGGTGGAAGGAGAGGTGTAAGTGATGATGAGGCCCACCTCGGTATTCTAGCTTTGATCACCTGCCCCTTGCGTAGCTTACTTTTCCGTGTATCTTTTTGTGTCTTCTTGCCTTGTCTTTCTTTTGTTGTTATTCCATCTTAACTTTGGGTATTTTTGGTACACTCCAGTTGTCCTCTGGTCCCCTCTTTTTTCCTCTTTTCCTCCTGTTCTTTCTTTTCTCTTTTTACCCCCTTT
Source organism: Pleurodeles waltl (assembly GCF_031143425.1). Lineage (NCBI taxonomy): Eukaryota > Metazoa > Chordata > Amphibia > Caudata > Salamandridae > Pleurodeles > Pleurodeles waltl. Next base: position 152,042,976 of record NC_090450.1, on the reverse strand, counting down.
TTTTTTATTTCTAATTTATGGTTTCATTGTCGTACCCCTTTTTTCTTTGTCTCCCTCCGACATGTCCTTTGGGGAGAGGGGTATAGGATGTTTGCCCCTTTCTGGATGTGGTGAGTTTACTTGTCCTTCTTCTTCTCTTCCTCGCCCTCCTATCCCTCCGCTCCTCCAGCTCCTTCTGTTCACCTCTCGCTTCTTTCCTCCCTCCCTCTCCATCCCCGGTCCTTCTCTCTCTCTGCTTCCCCGTCTCTTCTCCTTTCTTCCCCTCCGTTCCTCTCCTCTTTCCGCCTTCCTTGTTTCTCCCCCTTCTCCTTCTTCTTTGCTGGTATTGTCTGCTTTCTGGGAGGGGAGGAGGGAGGGTTGGGCTCAGTATCCCAATGGAGGGCTATCAGTAGGGTGGCACCGTGTCTCTCAGCGTTGGGAAGGAGGAGGGGGCGTACCTCCACTGCCGATGGTTTTCTCTTACTGGAGAGGCTCTCCGTCTCAGGCTCAAGAGGCGCGGCCCCGCCTCTCCAATGAAGCCTCTGCCCTCACTTCATTCGTCGGAGGGCCCCCGGCGTTTTGATGGATCTCCCTGCTGGGGGCCGGGAGTCAGAGGATAGAAAAAGGCCTTCACAGTTCTCACGGCTCTCCAGGCCGCCCGCAGCCGCTGCAGGCGCGCCGGCCGCGGACTTCAGGTGACGCGACTCCACCCCCTGAGCAGGCCTTCTCTGCCGGGAGCGAGTCACGAGTTATTGGCCCTCAAACTCGCATCTACAGATTCTCCGGGCGCAGGTCAGAAGCACGACAGCTGTAGAAGTAGTTGGCGCCGGATACGGTGGTTTCTCCGGCTGTCTCCATGCCCCCGCCGCCCTCCCGGAATCGCCGCGGCGCGGAGCTCGCACTCTAGGCGGCCATCTTGTTTCGTGGCCCAGCCACGCCCCCACCATAAAATTTTTAACACTAAATCAAACTGCAAACCAATTAAAGTTTCAAAGCTCTTTACAATCCCAAAATCAATGTAACGAATATGATACGCAAAACTAAGTTATAAACATACATGAATACCATAGATTGACCAAAACGTCTAAAAAGATTTAGCTTACTAAACATCAGTACTGTTAAACACTCCAAGAGGATGATGCACATTAATTTCATATTTCAGAGCAGATGATGGTGACATAAGTAAATCATCAAAACACAATTTCTAACAATCAATTTTTCAAGGCTTGGCCATCCTTGCTCCAACACGAATTTGGCATGTGTGGGAACGGGCTAACACACATGCAGGCAAAAGAAAAAAGGAAAAAAATGGAAAAATCTAACTAGGACAACTCTCGGTACAAATATGCTGGTGTAATTATCTACGCTGAAAAGGAAACAAGAAACCAGATTCAGTTATATCTCTCCTCAATGGACAGCAGACAAGAGGTTTTGTCAAGTATTATGATCACCTTCTCATGACGTCAGTTGTCAGCAGCATCAGGATAGTGCAGACAACAGGCTCCACATAGGACAGATCAACTGTTCAGGATTGATTGGGCAATTAAGGCTAAAAGGAAACTCATCAGAAGACTTAGAGAGGAACAAAAGGTGACAGCAGCAGAGTACTAGACAGACTAACTTTTGCAAAGTACTGGACGGACTAACTCAAAGTTTCAAAGTCTCTTTCTGATTAGAAATATCCAAGGGCACTTTGATTGCTCTTCCAGGTGGGCTCATCCTTTGCACCAAATTCAGCATCCATTGGTAGCCACTGACACCATCAAGTTTGCAACTATTCCGGAGAAAGCATTTAGTCATTTCAATGATACCATATAGTTCTGTCATAATATTAAATTTTCTAGTTGTTTTTTACTTCAGAATTTGTTCTCACAATAAAAAGGATGAGCTTAACAGTTCACACATGAGATTTATTAATATTGTTACATAGTTAAAACTGAAACATGTTCTTTGTCTTTAATTCACTAGGACATTCAACATCATGTTAGCAACCTAGGGAAGAATGCAGATCGGAGGGAACAGAATAAGCAAGTAATTTTTCTCTAGTGCTGCAGGAATTAATCTTCAGGCCTAGTCTTACCAAGCAAGCCAACATTCACCTCGATACAATTAACACACTTATAAAACATATTGACCACTTTACAATCAAAATCATAAATGCAAAATACATTATTTTACTGCATAGATTATTTACTACATATTGTAGCACAAATTAAACGTGCATTTATTTTTCTGAACATATGTAACTCATATTAATAAAAATAATTTAATTCAATATAAGTATGATTAATTCTTGATCATTTAATGCTCATAATTTACTTCACTTCTACTGTTGTAAGATAATACTTTGAACATTACTTCATGTCAGTAACTCACACAAATATAAATGCACAATATCTTCATGTTAAACATGAAGTTAAATGTGAATAGAGGCCACATCCGCCCGCCTGATCCTCGACATACCCCGCCGATGTCACATCTCCCCCCACCTGAAGGACCTCCACTGGCTCTCTGTGGAAAAAAAGGATCACCTTCAAACTCCTCACCCACGCACACAAGGCACTACACAACACCGGACCCACCTACCTGAACACCAGACTCAACTTCTACGTCCCCACACGCCAACTCCGCTCTGCCAACCTCGCCCTCGCCTTCGTCCCCCGAATCCAGCGCAAGACCTCTGGCGGCAGATCCTTCTCCTTCCTCGCCGCCAAGACCTGGAACTCTCTCCCCACCTCTCTACGCCAGACCCAGGACCTTCTCACCTTCAGGAGACTCCTCAAGACATGGCTCTTCAAACGCTAGCAGCACCCCCCCCTCCCCAGCGCCTCGAAACCCTGTCGGGTACATAGCGCGCTTTATAAATTCACTGATTGATTGATTGATTGACATTGTTCACTATGATTTAAACATGCACATTTTACATTTCCACGTCAATTTTCCTGTTAGGCTTCCAAATGAAAGGTTTGTAAATCACCATCTGTGAACTTCTATGCCACTAATGTATTCGTAAAATTCAATCTCTATCAGTGGCTCGAACTTGTCTGTTAGAAGGCCTTCTGAAACAGCCTAAGCCCCAACTTTAACTGCCATAGCAGCCTGGTCCCTTACATCCAAACCTTCAAAGCGAAGCCCTCTAGTGACTGGCTCCAGAAGCCTGGTCTCCTCACATTTGATCTCTTTGGAAAGAGACATCCTGGGCCTCGAGGAGTGTAAAAGTAATTAGCAAATGCAGATTTTGTCTCCAGTCTTTTCCTCTGGCATGAACAGGCCTGATTATTAGCAGATGGCTATACTACTGGTAACACTTTTGATCCCCCTGCTGGCCTGTATAATAATTACCTTGGCCCACTAGAGTGAACAGAAGCCCAGTATCTAACTTGGAGCTGAGTCAGAGAAATATGAGACATTTCAAGTGCCAGAAGGAGTGCATATACTGCAAAGATGGTCATTAAGTCTGCACTTCTGATTCCTGTTTACCACATAGTTGATGTGTCACCCTAGTCTCCAGGCCTAACTATGGCACATCTTTAGTTACAATATTGCCCATAATGTACAATAAAGTGAAGGACACATCTTTTTCAGTGAGACACTGCAGACTTACACTATGAGTGCCCACCCACATTATAATGCCTGCATGGGTCAGCCTCAAAAGAGTCCTTTCTGTGACATGCTACCTGTGCGGTGACATTGGGCTAAGCTCAATGGTAGTCCCACTCCTCCAGTCCACACACATGTGCACACATTAGTGCACACATGTTGATGTGCTGCCAGACCTGAGCCTCTTTCCCTTGCTGTGCAGCAGCAGACACTGATGGCCAGCATTCACAATCCATTTTAACAGAGTTAACAGTATGTGAGTGAGACTCAATCCGTGAATCTCACTCCAAACACAAGTTAAAAAAAGGATAGCTCAAAAAGCAAAAGTCTAGGGGATCCAAATGGACCAGAATGCATGTTCCTACAGTAATCAGTACTTTGGAACCTATACATGTCAGCCTGGAGGCTGGGCATGCCAGATTATTCCTGCTATGATAGCTGCTGTGATGCATTACTGGCTGAGGTCAGAGCAGAAGCAAATAATCCTGAGGTCCTAAAGTAAACAATCGAAAGCAACACATCACGCAGACAGAAATACTTATTGCTTATTTTTCTTTAATATTTTTCCTCCCTATCTCCTCAGTAGAAAGCAGGTGGATGTCTATAGATGATGGTTTGCTACTTGAAATGGGGATTGGGAATTACAATTTCATGGTGTAGTAAACTTGCGAAGAAGTGCATGTTTCTACTTATTCTAAGTATTCTCTTTGTAGAGCTGTATGGCTTGTCTTTTAACAAACTTCCTTCCAACATAAAAAACTGCACTTTCCCTTACAACTTGAAAACATTACACATAAGTCTTTGATTATCAAACTCATGTAAAGTATTATTGTTTTGCTCACTATTATAATATACTGTGGGTGAATTACGAAATTACAATGATTCTATTATCTAGCGTAATGAGTTAATCATTGTATTTCTGTCTATTTTCTAGCCTCTCCTCTCTATTCCGTCTGCCTTATTGTGATTTCATTATGTCGTATGGACATCGTAGTGCGGTGGATGGGATATCCATCACGTTTGTGACAAAGTATCCCACCCACCAAACTCTAAATCAGTCCCAAAATTCAGTATATTATTTACTACAGGTCATTTGTCAAAAAAAGTGCAAATTATAATGAAAGATTCAGATGTAATGGCTGAGGCTAATAGAATAAATACTGCACATGCCACTATCACCCCCAAATAACACTTCATTCATATCAGGTGCAAAGATTTGAAGCAGAGCAGCATTACACCTCCTTCTTGGATGAGAACTCTCATAACATTTAGACAATATGACTCAGCACTAAATCATGATACAGCAAAATATATGGTCCTATAAAAACAACGTATTCAGCTACAATAATATCCAATTTAAAGTATGATTATTATATCATGCCCAAATATCAAATATTGTTTGTATCAATGTCCTCAATTTAGATTAACACTAAGAGCCAGTTATAACATTAGGAATACCAATTTCCTAATTGCGATTCTCTTCAAATTACAATTAGGAAATCGGTATTCCTAATGTATGAAACTCTTTTGTCTTTCATTGACAGTTCCTAGTGGGTCGCAAATAGACCTTCTTATGCATATTAATAGGGTAGGTCTTAATTTGTGACCCCTTAGGAATCACAGCCAACTCAGGGATGGTGGCCTGCTGAGGTCAGCAGACCACCATGTCTGTAATTGTTATTTTAATTAAAAAAATCTATTTTTTAAATGCAGCCCGTTTACTTTAAAAAACAGGATACATTTAAAAAGAAAAAATGAAACTTTCCACTTTCATTTTTTATGAGTAGGCAGTAGTCCATGGGGCCACTACCTGCTTTTAAAAAATATTATAATTTACATTCTCAAAGGGGAAGGTGTCCCTTTGCGCATGGGTCACAAACAGTTTTAACTGGTTCTGTGCTGCAGACGTAATGGTTATATCCTGCAGCAGAGTGCTCCTGTGCCGCGGACGTAACCATTACATCCCGGCACAGGAGCTCGGAGGGAGCACTATCTCTCCCTCCATGGGCTTCCCTCCCACCCCCCTCTAATGACGTCAGCACGCTATCATGCCCTCACATCATAAGAGGGTGCCGGTCGCGCAGGATGCCATTTGCTTCCAGCATGCGTTAGGAGGAAGAGGTGAATTTCTCCTCCGGCCGAGGGGGGATTGCACACAAAGAGGCATCGGGGGTAAGGAAAGGGTTTTCCTTTCCCTCGATGTCTCTTTGAACATTCCTGCTGCCCCATTGCATTGCAATGGGGCAGCAGGAATGCCCACAAGACACCAGCGATTTTATTTATATGTTTTATTTGTGGTTTATATGTGTTGGGGAGCGGCCCCTTAGGCAAGGGTCGCTCCCCTTAGGGGGGCATATTATTTATGGCCATTTCTGCCCCCCCCTTGGGGGCAGATCAGCCTATTATTTTTAGGCCCATGCCACTTAGGCACCAGGGGTAGTGGGTGCATGTTTATTGTATGGGGGGCAGCCCCTTGGGCAAGGGTCGCTCCCCTTAGGGCGGCATATTATTTATGGCCATTTGTGCCCCACTTGGAGGCAGATCCGCCTATTATGTTTAGGCTGATCTGCCCCTGAAGGGGGCAGAAACCACTGGAACACCAGGGATTTTTTTCTTTGTTTATTTCTGTGGGGGGTGCCCCCTTGGGCAAGGGTCACCCCCAAAGGGGGACATAGAACTGTTGGCCATTTCTGCCCCCATTGGGGGCAGATCCACCTATTTATTTTTTGGGGGGCAGGGACAGAAGCCACTTACGCACCAGGGATAGTGTGTGTGTTGTTTTTTGTTTGGGGGGTGGCCCCTTGAGCAAGGGTCGCTCCCCATGGGGGCACACTACTAAAGGTATTTTCAGCCCCCCTTGGGGCAGATAGGCCTATTTTTTTGTAGGCCCATCTGCCCCTAAGGGGGCAGAATCCACTGAGGCACCAATTTGTAAATGCTTGATGGTGGGGTGTTTGTCAACTGGCAAAGTATTTGCATTTGTGATCATAACAGTTTATTTCTCCTTTTTGTTCTAGTTCAAAGCTTTTGCTTTCTTTGCTGTGGCTCCTTGCAGTTTTGGCAGTGGTTGACTTGGGGTCTGCGTAGTTGCATGTTTTAGGTAAGTAAAAACAATTTACTCCAAAGGAGTATTGTTGCCATGCATGAATGACATGTTTGTAGGTGGTGTACTAAATGCAGGATTGTGTGTGAAATTGCCCTTAGATATGTCTAATGTGCTTTTCTTTTTTTCATTTTAATGTGATATCATTGGTGATTGCTGTGTCTGTGCAGATTAGTTGCTGGTGAGTAGGTTTTTCCGGCAAGTGAGTGGTAGAGTTTTTGAGTTTATAACTTTTTGTGATAAAACCACACTTTGTTTATTATTTATCTTACACAGTGCTGGTTGTTGGCGGTGCATTTTTCCAGTTACGTTTTGTAGGAAGGATCATAGCTAGCCCAGAAAGACCACTCAGCAGGTTGTTGGCATGCTTTTTGAGTCATTGTCTGATCATGATTATGAGACTGACTCTGCATCTGAGGCAGAGGAGGAAGTGAGTGATTCTGGCAGTGAAGTTTCTGTCCGAGAGGAATCTTCTGATGAGGAAACCAGTCTCAGTGCAGATGAAGGACCTGTTTTAGAGGAGGACACTGATGTGCAATAGCGAAACAACCTGGGGCTGAAAGGTTTCTCATTGGAAGACCCTGTGTTGCCCCAAACATGGAGCATCCAGAGTTGCCTGCCTTTACTGGTCTCCCGGGGTGGAGAGTCAATACGGAGAACTTTTTGCCTGTCAATTTCTTTCAGTTGTTTATGGACGATGTCTTTTTGGAAGAGACTGTTGAGCAGACTAATTGGTATGTGGAGCAGTAATTGAGGGACAACGCTGCCAGAGTTGGGCAACATTCTAGAGCTACCGAGTGGATTCCCACAAATCTTTTTGATGGGGTTGATAAGGAGGCCGTCACTGGCTTCTTATTGGTCGACTAGTCCCTTGATGGCAACGGCTATATTTCCTGCCACCATGAATCGTAATCGGTATTTGCTTCCTCTTCGGATGCTGCATTTTGTTGCCAATGCTTTAGCCTTGCCACGAGATCACCCTGATTCTGAACGTCTTTTTAAGATTAGGCCTGTCCTTGATCATTTTGTAGATCGGTTTTTAGAGGTCTATGTTCCAGGCAAAGAAATAGCTGTGGACGAGTCTTTGGTCCTGTTCAAGGGTCGTTTGGTTTTTGGGCAGAACATTCCTAGCAAGAGGGCTCGGTATGGAATTAAATTGTAAATGCTGTCTGAAAGTAGTACAGGATATGTGTATAATTTCCGTGTCTACACTGGTAGGGATTCCAGTATTGAGACCCTGGTTGTCCGCCACTTTTGTAGTTAGTGAGAAAATTGTGTTGGAACTTGGTAGATGACTGTTTAACAAAGGTCACCATTTGTACGTAGACAACTTCTACACTGGAGTGCAGTTGTTCAAGGAATTGATTAGACTGGACACTGTTGCTTGTGGCACAATCCGTTGTAACCGGAAAGGCTATCCAAGGGAACTTGTCTGTAAAAAAACTTGAGAAGGAACAGTGCAGTGCCTTGCAGAATGATGAGCTGCTAGCTCTTAAATTTACAGACTGGAGGGATGTCTACATGCTAAGTACCATCCATGATGAGAGTACTTCCTCTGTGACCGTATGTCCGCATTTCTTTTAACCTGGGGGGGACTCCAAGCCCCAGGATCCATTGCTGCTGCCTCCTGTCTGCCTCCAGCAACGCGGGCGCTATAAAGCGTGCCGCGCACCGACCCAGCGGTTTGCTCTGCATTTTTTTAACCTGGGGGGACTCCAAGCCCCCGAATCCATTGCTGCTGCCTCCAGCAACGCGGGCACTATAAAGCGCGCCGTGCACCGACCCAGCGGTTTGCTCTGCATTTTTTTAACCTGGGGGGGGACTCCAAGCCCCAGGATCCATTGCTGCTGCCTCCAGCAACGCGGGTGATATACAGCGCGCCACGCACCGACCCAGGAGTTTGCTCCGCATTTTTTTTAACCTGGGGGGGGGGCTCCCAGCCCTAGGATCCATTGCTGCTGCCTCCTGTCTGCCTCCAGCAACGCAGGTGCTATAAAGCGCGCTGCGCATTGCTACTGTGCGGGAAGCGTGCGGGCCGCGCCCGGGCCAAAGGCAGGCCCATTCGCGCCCGTCAGAGACCGTTTGATGCCGGGCTGGGCTCCCCCTCTGGGCCCCAAGGTATGGCATTTGGCCCCTTCTGTGCCTGCGATTGCTAAAGCATAATTCTGTATTTGTACTGTGAATTTTTATTTATAATCGGGAAGCGCAAGGCAAGGGGCAGCCCTGCTTTGGGTTCTGCCAAGCTGAAGATCCCAAAACTTATCAAAGAAATGCAACCTCTCACAAATTGTGTAACCAAAGAAATTGATAATCTGATTGAAGAAGTGGAATTGATTTTAAATAAAAAGGAGAAAAATCCACGGAAAGGGTCGAGATCGGGCACCCTTATTCCGTTTTTAACTGCCAGATCTCATACTAATAACAACTTACAATCTACCAGCGCCATTCCTCAGGTGCTGGATTCCCAAAGCCCTTCCACGAATGCTAGTCCCTCTACACACCATGTAACTTGTCCTGTATTTGAAGTGCCAAAATCAGATGTGATTAGCCATGAAATCCCTTGCTTTTATCGCTTTTTTCCATTGGAAGTACAAGACTTGGACCACCACCAACCAATTTCTACGGCACCATTGCACCGTGTTAGCCCATCCTTACCTAAATCTGAAAGTTATCCTCCTTATGAGGATTTAATAGCTCTGGTGACCAGTCTAAAGAATGAAGTAGGAGAGTTGAAAATACTCATGAAAGAAATTCTCAAATCCTTTAAACCTACTGCCTCGAGGAAAGATCCATCTTGTCCCCACGGAACTAAAACAATTTCCTCAAATACTGACCACCCGCTTGTTTTTGGACCTTTGCCAACTCCTGAGGACGACCCAGGCCTCAAAAAATCAATACACCACAGTAGACTTCCTGTGATCCCTTTTGAAAACGTTATGCCCTCTATCCCTTGCACAGATTTGAAATGGGACACTACATCAGCACATGGCCGGAGCCCACATTTGAGCAGTGGCAATTACATTTACATGCGCAATGTCACCTCTTTACCACCAAAATCGCGGGAAGGCAAATCCTCACTTATCAACAAGGCTACGCACTGGCTACGTCATGTTAGAGGCTGTGGCTCAATCATCCATGCAGATATTTTATCAGCTGAACGCTTAAGCGGTCCATCTGACGACTGGGATGCTATGAAATTAAACCTCATTAACCCCAAACTGGTAACGGGCCTATTGCATATGGAAGCACGCAACCATACAAGAAAAGGAACCGCTATTTTTCTTAGTGATAGTTGGCCCGCTGTTGGCAATGGGAGGCCGAAACTTCCACCATCTACGGCCTCAATGGCATCAAGCAGCGTTACGGGACACCTTGTTTCTAATGAGCCAACATTTGGCCCTGCCTTCATGATGGACATGGGCCCTGCCTTCAAAGGACCAAATGCATCTGATCTTGATTACCAGGGGGCCACCTCTGACTGACTATGTCCACCTGGGTTCTACAACACTAATACTAGTTTTGGTTCATCCGTTTTACCATCTTCCAAAAATTTACCAACTCTAGGAGATGTACCTCCATGGAAATCGCAATCTGACCCTGTTGATAACCCTAGAACTGCACTTTCTATTGAGCATATTAATAATTCATATTCAGCTGATACTTTTTATAAATCTAATTGTTTTATGGCTTATTCAACTGCAAAGCTTTTGTCCTGGAATGTGGCTGGTATTAACAGCAAATTGGCTGACATTGATTGGGGGGTATACGTTGATAAATTTAATATCTGTATGTTTCAGGAAACATGGGCTACCCATAGCACGTACAGGCAGGGGTTTTGTTCCTTTTTTTAAAAAGCTATGCCATCTCCAGCTGGTAGAGCAACAGGGGGCGTTTGTACTTGGGTAAAAATGACAGAGGTGGGTGGAGCAAAGGAGTTATATGTAGATTCCCCTGACATTTTGGCTGTAGTTATACAGCCAAATCCGGGTCCCCCTGCTTTGTGCATAAATATTGACAATAGACTGGGCCCTCCCAACCAGCGGTCAGCCACCATAGAGCTTCTGAATACTATAATTTTGGATCTTCGTCCAAAGTATCACATTATTATAGATGGGGATGTTAATGTGCCAATTAAGCCTAATTCTGCTCTTATTGAAGTCATGTAGATTGAAGATGATATATGGAATATTCCTCCCTACCCACTCCAGTCAAACTCATTCAAAGTTGGCACTGGGGCTTTGCAGATTCTAGACCGTATGATACTCCATGGTCTTCGCCCTGGCAATGGACGTTTTCCAGCTGATAGTCCTGCCAGACCAACTTTTTTCAGGGGGTCATATAGTAATACCCTGGACTTTGTTCTTTTTGACTTAAGGGTCTGACATTATATAAAAGATGTGAAAGTGGGTAACCCGTACACTAGCAACCATGCTCCTCTTCAAATTGTATATGATAGACATCTTCTACTAGGAGCTGTGTCTCCTCTTGTTTTTGCATCTACTGGTGCCCTGAAGTTGTCTAGTAATAAGCGTGCGGTTAGATGGGACTTTTTCCAATAAGTTGCGGGGCAGACTATGTGCTATAGTTTGTAGCCACCAGCTCTTTGATGACCATCTCACACTCACTCCACTTGAAGTCATGTCTCTTCATTCGGATCTCTTTGCCTCTCTTAAGAATTTGTTTTTTAAATCTGTTAGGGAAACAGTTAATCCTCCCTCCTACCCTAATAATAAGTGGTTTGAAAAGAGATGTAGAGAGGCCAAAAGCACATTGATCGAGGCGTTAAGATCAAAAGATAGAGAAGAAATTATCAACGCAAGATGAAATTATGTCTCCATACGCAAGCTGTGTAAAACTGAACATGAAGAGATGCTATGGAGGGAACTTGCTGAGGCCGCAAGGGCCCCTGATCCCAAACGTTTCTGGCTCTTGGTCGCCCGCGGCGATCAAAAACAAGTATTCAAGCCAGAGTGCCATATTGCCCCTGAAGTTTGGCTTTCCCACTTCAGGGAACTATATGGCTCCCCATCTGATTGTGGTTCCACAAGCCTTGGAGAGACGATATCTTCACAGCTGCCAGTGACTATTCTGCCACCTTTTTCACTAAAAGAAACTGAGCTTGCCATCACTGCCCAAAAATCAGGGAAGGCCCCCAGGGCCAGATGGCATTCCTTCGGACATGTACAAAGCAGATTTGAACAACTGGAGTCCGTACATAAACAGGATCTTGAATGCTGTTCTGACAAATAGATCTTACCCCGATTCATGGAAGAAGGCAATCGTTGTGCCTATACATAAGAAAGGGGAGAGGGGCATACCAGGGAATTACAAACCCATCAGCCTCTTAGATAACTTACAAAAAATATTTTGTTACCAGTTGCTAAGTAGGCTGAAACAATGGATAGTGGACAATCAAGCACTTAGGGGGTCATTCTGACCCCGGCGGTCTAAGACCGCCGGGGCCAGGGTCGGCGGGAGCACCGCCGACAGGCCGGCTGTGCCCCGCAGGGCATTCTGACCGCGGCGGTTCGGCCGCGGTCAGAAGAGGCAAACCGGTGGTCTCCCGCCGGTTTACCGCTGCCCTTAGAATCCCCCATGGCGGCGCAGCTTGCTGCGCCGCCATGGGGGATTCTGACACCCCCTACCGCCATCCTGTTCCTGGCGGTTCGCCCGCCAGGAACAGGATGGCGGTAGGGGGTGCTGCAGGGGCCCCCGTAAGAGGGCCCCGAAAAGTATTTCAGTGTCTGCTAAGCAGACACTGAAATACGCGACGGGTGCAACTGCGCCCGTCGCACCCCTGCAACTACGCCGGCTCAATTCTGAGCCGGCGTCCTCGTTGCAGGGGCATTTCCTCTGGGCCGGCGGGCGCTCTTTTGGAGAGCGCCCGCCGGCCCAGAGGAAATGTCTGAATGGCCGCCGCAGTCTTTTGACCGCGGTGCGGTCATTCAGCGGTGGTACCCTGGCGGACGGCCTCCGCCGTCCGCCAGGGTCAGAATGAGGCCCTTAGTCATCTCCAGGCTGGGTTTAGAGACTAAGGGGGTCATTCCGACCCCGGCGGGCGGCGGGCGCCGCCCGCCGGGCGGAAACCGCCAAAAGACCGCACCACGGTCAAATGACCGCTGCGGTCATTCTAACTTTCCCGCTGCTTACCGGCCCTGAGAATATTTAAATCGGATCCATCTGTGCTACTGGCGTGTTCCTTGGCAAAATTTTGAATCTATTTGGCATTTTAGACTTGGAATTTAAAAAAATAAAATTTAGTTACAGATATTAGTAGCAGGCAGCGCAGTTCACAGCTGTGAATTACAATGTACGGCTAGCAATATATTTAAGACAATGTATATTTAATATTGCATGCCTCTATTATATGTGTACACTTATGTAAATTTTTAGGTACTGTACTTCACTGTCTTAACTTTCTACGACTTTAGGGTACTATTTTAAATTTTAACATTTCTATGATCTATCTCTACTTTTTAAAATGTTTTGTATTGTGCTTTTATGGTATATTTTTACCGAAATAAAGTGATGATGATGATGACTGTTTGGGGCCAGGTTGCCCAAGTGCACAAATCTGTGTGCATTTTAGATTATAATAAGTCATGGGAGGTGTAGATAGAGTTGATCACAGGTTGGAACCTTATACTGCTGTTCGTAAGTCTTACGTTTGATATAAGAAGTTAGCAATTCACCTGTTCCACTTGGCAACTTTTTATGCTTTTATTGTGTTCAAGGATAGTTATCCAGAGTCAAAGATGACATTTGTGAAATTTCAGGAGTCAGTGATAGAGAGCCTTATTGTGGTGGAACAGGCAAGAGTTCCTAGAGAAGCAGTGGTGGAAGATGTGGCTAGATTGAAAGATCACCATTTTGCTGAGCACATTCCTGCCACGCCCAAAAAAGACTTTCCCGCTAAGAAATGTAGAGTCTGTGCTCGAAGAGGTATCTGGAGGGAGACTCAAATGTACTGCCCAGATTGTCGTTCAAAGCCTGGGCTGTGTGTGGAAGGCTGTTTCAGGAACTACCACACCCAGAAGAATTACTGTGAACTACCATGAGCGTAAACTGTGTGTTTTATATTTTCATGTGTTTAGTTTCATGGTTGGCATTTCTGTCATGTATTTAGTTATAACTTTTGTGTTTGTAGTTTTGTATTTATTTCTAATTAGTTAGTGGTTTCTCTGTTGTTTAAAAAAAAAGTGATGGCATTGTGGGTAAAGTGGCGCTTGGCTGGTGGTGTGAATATTGACTTGCTGTTGGCTACTGCCAGCCAAACGCCAGTCCACACACTTCCATCAGCTGGTGTGATTGCTGTATCAGGCATATGGGCGTATGAATGGCGCAATCTGTCGATGCAAGTGTTGTAATGTGCTGGGCCCGTAGCTGGCAGCATGAATGGTCTTGTGCATCTCATGTATGAAAGGTGTGTGAATGGACTGTAAAGCAGTTGGTGCCTTGTCGTGGCTTTACAGCTCACAAGCTGTGAGTCATTGGTTCAGAGTTTTGGCCTTTCAGTAATTAACAGTGCATTTAATTTTTCTGAAATCGCTTGTTAATAAAATTTTATCTACTGAACTATCACTCACCCTCGTGCCAAATCCAACCAGTAAGTGTGGTAAAAATGACAAAACCTGCTCCGCGGTAATCAGGTATTGCAGCACACCCATGACACGCTAGGTGTCTCGGGTGGGATCCCGATGAAGAAACATGCCCCCAACTTGGTTGGTGGGTGAGGGGTGTTTTTAACATAACCTAACTGCATTTCTTTTCACAGTTGTAGTGTTTGGAACATCACAGAAGTATGTGGACACATCAAAATGATCTATTGCAAAACTACCTGTGTTTGTTGGGGGGCACCTATGTTTTTGGTCCGGGGTGCGGCTTTCATCTAAGGAAACCTACCAAACCCAGACATATTTTTAAAACTAGACACCCCAAGGAGTCCAGGGAAGTGTGGCTTGCGCCTGGATTCCCCAAAATTCTCTTACCCATACTCCTCTGCAAACCTCAAAATTTGCTTAAAAAAGCATATTTTCCTCACTTTTCTTTGTAGGATCACCGCTCCGGCACAAATTTCCTACCACCCAGCGTTCCCCTCAGCCTCTCAAGTAAGATGGTACCTCACTTGTGTGGGTCCCCAAAGCAGAGTCAGCCTAAAGATGTATAAAAGAAAAATTTGTGCTTATGAACTCACTGTGCTATCCCCTCAATCTCTACAGGTTTTTGGCCTTTTTCTATTGCAGGCACCTGGGCCACCCACACAAGTGAGGTATCATTTTTATTCGGAGGCTTAGGGAAATGCTCGGTGGAAAAACATTTGTGGCTCCTCTAAGGTTCCAGAGCTTTCTGTCACTGAAATGTGAGGAAAAGGTGTTTTTGTAGCCAAATTTTGAGGTTTGCAAAGGATTCTGGGTAACAGAACCTGATGAGAGCCCCAGAAGTCACCCGATCTTGGATTCCCCTAGGTGTCTAGTTTTAAAAAATGCACAGGTTTGGTAGGTTTCCCTAGCTGCCGGCTGAGCTAGAGGCCAAAATCCACAGCTAGGCACTTTGCAAAAAACAGCTCTGTTTTCTTTGGGAAAATGTGATGTGTCCACGATGTGTTTTGGGGCACTTCCTGTCACAGGCACCAGGCCTACCCACACAAGTGAGGTGCCATTTCTATCATGAGACTTGGAGGAACGCTGGGTGGAAGGAAATTTGAGGCTCCTCTCAGATTCCAGACATTTTGTGTCACCGAAATGTAAGGAAAAAGTATTTTTTTTGTCAAATTTTGAGGTTTGCAAAGTATTCTGGGTAACAGAACCTGGTGAGGGTCCCACAAGCCACCCCATCATGGATTCCCCAAGGTGTCTAGTTTTCAAAAATGCACACCTTTGGTAGGTTTTTCTATGTGCCGGCTGAGCTAGAGGCCAAAATCCACAGTTAGGCACTTTGCAAAAACAGCTCTGTTTTTTGGGGGAAAATATGATTTGTCCACGTTGTGTTTTGGGGCATTTCCTGTCATGGGCATTAGGCCTACCCACACAAGTTAGGTACCGTTTTTATCGGAAGACTTGGGGAAACGCTGAGTGGAAGGAAATTCTCAGATTCCAGAACTTTCTGTCATTGAAATATGAGGAAAAAGTGATTTTTGGCCAAATTGTGAGGTCTGCAAAGGATTCTGGGTAACAGAACCTGGTGAGAGCCCCACAAGTCACCCTATTCTGGATTCCCATAGGTGTCTAGTTTTAAAAAATGCACAGGTTTGGTAGGTTTTCCTTGGTGCCGGCTGAGCTAGAGATCAAAATCCACAGCTAGGCACTTCCCAAAAAACACGTCCGTTTTCAATGTAAAAATGTGAGGTGTCCATGTTGCGTTTCCTGTCGCAGGCCTACACACGCAAGTGAGGTACCATTTTTATCAGGAGACCTGGGGGAACACAGAATAGCAGAACAAGTGTTATTGTCCCTTGTCTTTCTCTACATTTTTTCTTTCCAAATGTGAGACAGTGAGTAAAAAAGACCACTATTTGAGGAATGCCCTGTAATTCACACACTTGCATGGGCACCCCGGAATTCAGAGATGTGCAAATAACCACTGCTTCTCAACACCTTATCTTGTGCCCATTTTGGAAATACAATGGTTTTCTTGATACCTGTTTTTCACTCTTTATATTTCAGCAAATGAATTGTTGGATTCCAAGTATAGAATGAAAACCCATTGCAAGGTGCAGCTCCTTTATTGGCTCTAGGTACCTAGGGTTATTGATGAACCTACAAGCCCTATATATCCCCAAACCAGAAGAGTCCAGCAGACGTAACAGTATATTGCTTTAAAAATTCTGACATCGCAGGAAAAAGCTACAGAGTAAAACATAGAGAAAAATGGCTGTTTTTGTACCTCAATTTCAATATTTTTGTTATTTCAGCTGCTATTTTCTGTCGGAAAACCTTGTAGAATATACACAAATGACCTCTTACTGAATTCAGAACATTCTGGGGGTCATGCTAACTCTGGCAGGCGGCGGAGGCCGCCCGCCAGAGTTCCCCCCTCCAGAATACCGCACCGCGGTCAGAAGACCGCTGCGGTTATTCTGTGTTTCCCGCTGGGCTGGTGGGTGACCGCCAGAAGGCCGCCCGCCAGCCCAGCGGGAAACCCCCTTCCCACGAGGAAGCCGGCTCCGAATGGAGCCGGCGGAGTGGGAAGGTGCGACGGGTGCAGTTGCACCCGTCGCGAATTTCAGTGTCTGCTGAGCAGACACTGAAATTCTTTGTGGGGCCCTCTTACGGGGGCCCCTGCAGTGCCCATGCCATTGGCATGGGCACTGCAGGGGCCCCCAGGGGCCCCACGACACCCCATACCGCCATCCTGTTCCTTGGGGGCGAACCGCCAGGAACAGGATGGCGGTATGGGGTGTCTGAATCCCCATGGCGGCGCAGCAAGCTGCGCCGCCATGGAGGATTCAGCAGGGCAGCGGAAAACCGGCGGGAGACTGCCGGTTTTCCTGTTCTGACCGCGGCCAAACCGCCGCGGTCAGAATGCCCTGCGGGGCACCGCCAGCCTGTTGGCGGTGCTCCCGCCGACCCTGGCCCCGGCGGTCAAGGACCGCCAGGGTTAGAATGACCCCCTCTATGTTTCAGAAATGTTTAGCTGTCCAGGATCCAGCATTGGTTTCATACCCATTTCTGACACTAACTGGAAGGAGGCTGAAAGCAGAAAAAATAGTAAAAATGGGGTATGTCCCAGTAAAATGCCAAAAATATGTTGAAAAATGTGGTTTTCTGATTCAAGTCTGCCTGTTCCTGAAAGCAGGGAAGATGGTGATTTTAGCACCATAAACCCTTTGTTGATGCCATTTTCAGAGAAAGAACCACAAGCCTTCTTCTGCAGCCCTTTTGTCCCATTTGTTTTTTTTTAAACGAAATTTTTGCTGTATTTTGGCTAATTTCTTGGTCTCCTCCAGGGGAGCCCAGAAAGTCTGGGTACCTCTAGAATTCCTAGGATATTGGAAAAAATGACTCAAATTTGGCATGAATAGCTTATGTGGACAGAAAATTATGAGGGCCTAAGCGTGAACTGATCCAAATAGCCAAAAAAAAAGGCTTGGCACAGGAGGGGAAAAGGCCTGGCAGCGAAGGGGTTAAACTGATGACCGAAATTTGGTTGCAAAAAAGTAATACATACCATACCAATTTGGTATTTCAAAAAGGATTACCTAAACACGACCCTTTTAAATGTCGAATCACAAATGCAAAATGCAATTCTGAAACAAGTTACTGAATCGCATTTTACACATTAGAAAAAGCAATTCTGCAAATAAGGCAAACCAGGCCGTTTGCAACCTGAAAAATGCTTTATACATCTGGCACATCGTCCTTTATTGAAAAATTAATTATTTAGACATAACTTCATTTGTAGCCAGAGCCAACACGTTTTGTTCACTGGGGACTTCATGACTTTAAGCTCTAGATATACGAACAAGGTACACTTTCTCCACAGTACATCCATATTGCATGTTGTACACATTGCCTCATCAAGCCCATTTACGGCACAGCTCTTCTTCACTTTGCCTGCTCTCCTCATCACTTGGATAAAAAACTCTTCAATAAAGGTCTATGGCCCACATTTAAGAGGGCCTAGCTCCTCCTTTGCCACATTACCATCATTGTTTTTTATGCTAATGTGGCCTAAAAAGGCCAAAATCACCTCTCCAGATTTACAAAGTGGCACCACTCGTAACCCCTTGTGGCACATTATGCCTGCGCCACTTTTCTTAAATCTGCCCCTATGTGTTAGCCTACATTGTGGACCATCGCAACATCATTAAAGACAACATTTGACATTTGGACGTGATACGTTCATGACACACTAAATTGGATATCACTGTTACTGAATACGTTGCTTATTAGGACCATGTCTTTTGCTGTAGAGAGACAGAGAACTGTCTCATATGGCTTAGTGTGGACCTGGCATTTTTGACAGGGTCATCCCCAAACTTTTTGCCTCCTTCCTCCTATTTTTTCTGACCTGTTGTTGTTGGCTTTTGAACTCTGGGCACTTTACCACTGCTAACCAGTGCTAAAGTGCATATGCTCTCTGTGTACATTGTACTGTTGATTGGTTTATCCATGATTGGCTATTTGATTTACTTGTAAGACCCCAGTAGAGTGCACTATATGTGCCTAGGGCCTGTAGATTAAATGCTACTAGTGGGCCTGCAGCACTGGTTGTGCCACCCACTTAAGTAGCCCCTTAAACTTGTCTCAGGCCTGCCATTGCAAGGCCTGTGTGTGCAGTTTCACTGCAACTTCGACTTGGCATTTAACAGTACTTGCCAAGCCTAAAACTCCCCTTTTTCTACATATATGTCACCCCTATTGTGTGCCCTAGGTAACCCCTAGAGCAGGGTGCTGTGTGGGTAAAAGGCAGGACATGTACCTGTGTAGTTTATATGTCCTCGTAGTGTAAAACTCCTAAATTCGTTTTTACACTACTGTGAGGCCTGCTCCCTTCATAGGCTAACATTGGGGCTGCCCTCATACATTGTTGAAGTGGTAGCTGCTGATCTGAAAGTAGTAGGAAGGTCATATTTAGTATGGCCAGAATAGTAATACAAAATCCTGCTGACTGGTGAAGTTGGAGTTAATATTACTATTTTAGAAATGCCACTTTTAGAAAGTGAGCATTTCTCTGCGCTTAAATCTTTCTGTGCCTTTCAATCCACGTCTGGCTAGGTTTAGTTGACAGCTCCTTGTGCATTCACTCAGACACTTGCTGGAGAAGAATCCTGAACCAGAACCTACATCCTGCCAAGAATAACTGCCTGGCTGCTCAAAGGACTCACCTGTCTGCTTTCTACAAAGGACTGTTGCCTTGCTGTTGGCCTGCTGCCTTGCTGAACTCTTTTATGGCTGTAAAAGTGCTCTCCAAGGGCTTGGATAGAGCTTGCCTACTGTTCCCTGAAGTCTCAGGATCAAAAAGACTTCTCTTTTTCAATTGGACTCCTCGTGCGCCGAAAATTTCGACGCACAGCTTGTTCTGCGGTGAGAAATCACCGCAGGCCGATCCAGAAAGACGCCGCTCGACGCGACGCCTGGGGTGCAACCGGAATTTCGACGCACGGCCTCGCATGGACAACGCCGCCCGACTTCCAGAGAGGAAATCGACGCAACGCCTGCTGTGAGAAAGAAAATTCCATGCATAGCTTCCCGGAACGACGCACAGCCGGATAACAAGCCGAGGAATCCACGCACAGACCCTGGGACATCTGGTAATCCCGCGATCCATAGAAGGAGATGGTCCGCGTGCCGGAAAATTACGCACGTCTTCCCCAAGTGAAAAATAATGACGCAAGTCCGTGTGTGGCGGGACGAAACCGACGCACACACCATTTTTCTTCCTGTAGAATGACGCACGTCTCCCCGCGTGAAAAATAACGACGCAAGATCGTGTGTGAAGGGGTGTAACCGACGCACACACCATTTTTCCTCGCATCTCCTCTTCTGCGGCCCTCTGCGGAGATTTTCCACTTTAAACCAGGTACTTTGTGCTTTGAAAGAGACTTTGTTTACTTTTTAAAGACTTAAGACACTTCAGATCACTTTTTAGTGATATCTTTACAAATTCATATTGCATCTTTGATCGTTTTGACCTGCAAATACCCAGATAAATATTATATATTTTTCTAAACACTGTGTGGTGTATTTTTGTGGTGCTATATTGTGTTATGGTATGATTTATTGCACAAACGCTTAACACTTTGCCTTCTAAGTTAAGCCTGACTGCTCGTGCCAAGCTACCAGAGGGTGGGCACAGGATAATTTGGATTGTGTGTGACTTACCCTGACTAGAGTGAGGGTTCTTGCTTGGACAGAGGGTAACCTGACTGCCAACCAAAAACCCCATTTCTAACACTTAGCAGTATTAATTTATGTCAAATATTGTTTATAACAAACATAAATATTTTGATGCAAATCAGATTAATAGTTGCATGTTTTAATATTGTGCTTCATACTGCACTTCTGCCAATTTTACCTCCTGTATATAACAATTGTTAATATTTTACAATTTATGGAATTCAGTTTATCGACCTCAGAACAATGGCAGACTGAGTTGGTGTTCTTCAGATCACATAATTTATCATCAGATCTTAATTTTAGAAAACCGCAGTCACGCTAGTTGGTACCATGGACAATTTTCTTTTAATGAATACCTATTTTTGGAGAGTTGGAGAGGGCATTAGTCTTCCTTCGATGTGTCATCAAGTGATCAACATTAGAACTGTTTGCATCTGGCTGTGGGTCAGGGTTAAGACACATGAAAATAATGTTTCACTCTACAGCCATCCCTGTCGATAGGCTTCTTTAAAATCTGCTTGGTTTGGGAACAAACAATTTGCACATATTTTTCACTATTTTTATGAAATAAAAAAATAGGTGCTCAGTTTGATTCTGAACACCAATGTTTGAAAATAGGCAGACTTCTTTTAGTTTGTGAAAGTCCACCACCAGGGCCAGACTAGCCGTTTATTCCCTGGGGCATTTCCCCGGTGGGCTGGAGGATCTTGGGGCTTCTATTGAAAACAAGGGCCCTCAGATATTAACTGCAGCAGGCAGCAGGCTTCAGGAGAGAGGGAAAGAAAAGGAGGGCAGAGAGGGATGACGAGAGCGTGAGAGATCAGAGAAGGAGAGAAAATGAATGGATGAAAAGCAATAGTGATGTCTGTGAGTTAATCGAAAAATGAAAACTGAGAAACTACGTTGGAGGACACAATCATAAAAAACTATTTTAAGGAAAGACGATTTGAAGAAAATACAAAAAAAAAATCAGAAAATAAAGTATACTTTTTAAAGGAAAGATAATTTTAAGGAAACATTCTAAATTACTTGTTTAGAGGTGATGGGTTTTAGCGGTCGTGGTTGGGTGAGTTCTGGTGTAGAAAGGGGGTTTTAGGTACAATGATGGGTGGAGTTTATGGGTGGTGGGGGTTTAGCAATCAGGAATGGGTGGAGTTAGGAATGGTCAAGGTTTTTCAGGGTTCACAGACGAGTGGAATTTAGGGGTCTTGATGGGTTTTAGGGTTCATGGATGGGAGGACTGTAGGAGTGTTTATAGTTTTTTTAGGGTTCACAGATGGGTAGATTTTAGAGCTGTTAGGGCTTTTTAAAGTTAAGTGATGGGTGATGTTGAGGGTTGGTAAAGAGTTTTTGGGGATCAAGAATGGGTGGAGGTTAGGGTGGTGAACGGTTTTAAGGGCCCAGAGATAGTTGAAGTTTACATGTAAACTGGGTTTTTAGGACTCAGGGATGGGTGGGGTTTAGGGCTGCTGAAGGGTTTTTAGAGGTCAGGGATTGATGGTGTTAGGGGCTGGTGGGGTATTTAGGGGTCAGGGTTAGTTAGAGTTTAGGGATGTGAGAGACTTTTAGGATTCAGGTATGGGTGGAGTTTAGGGATGGTGAGGGGTTTTATAGGTTCAGTGATGAATGTGCTTTAGACCTAGAAGATGTTTTTAGGGTTCAGGAATTGTTGGCATTTATGGTTTATAAGTCAGTTTTAAGTTCAGGAATACGCAGAGTTTTATAGGTTAGGAATGGGTAAAATTAAGGCAGGTGGAGACATTTTCAGGGGTGAATGGATTTTAGGGGTAGAAAGGGCTTTTAATGTCAGGTAATGGGTTTAGGGGTCAAAGATGGATGTAATTTTAGCGTGGTGAAGAGATTTTGGGGGCAAGGTTCAGAAGTTGTGATGGGGTCATTGATAGATGGAATTAGGGGTGGTGAGGGGTCTGCAAATTAAAAGCATTCAAATTCATTGTTTGACAATGTAAAAGATGCTATTTTGAAGTAATGTCCCTGGAGTAAAGCGCTGCAATAACTACTTCAAAAAATAATATAGGACCTGCAACCATTGCCTTCACACTTTAAATAAATAAAGATGTAAAAGCCAATTAAAAAATACATTCCATGAATTGGTTTCAGTGAAATGGTAAATACCACTCATCCGCAAAGTTCTATTAAACAATTTAGATGAAATGGTTTCTCATTAACGATATTCCATATCATTGCCTTTATGTGACATCACATACAACCAGTACAGCAAGGACAGGATCTTGTTTGTCAGGGCTGTTTTGGTCTGTCAGTCCTGCCCTGATCACCACATTTCCAATAGACAAAAGACTGCCCCTCCCCTCTTTACATCGACGTATCCAGGACTTACAATTTAATCATCACAGTGGAAAATAAACCACAGTTGCAAGTTAACATTAGTTGTATGTGGGAATTTTCTAAACCTTGATTTGCCAATTCTGAATTTTTGAATTCCGACCCTCAATCCCACATAAGTGGAATACATGACTCCAAAACCTATTGCTAATCAGGCCCATGTATTCTAATGTATAAACATCCATATGATTCAAACATATGTAGTAGAAACCATTCACATTTCCACCATGTATTTAGGGCTTCCACATGCACTTACAAATAGCGGCAGCCTCAACATGTGCTCTAGTGAGTTGATCAGAGCCAGATAGGCAGAGAAAATGGAGATGACAAATCTAGCATTTGGAAAGCACTTGCATTTCCTTTCTGCTGCTGTTCATTGTCACCTTTCTTTCTGATGTTGCATTGTCTGGGAGGAAGTAAGACATTCTTAATACAGGAGGAATGCATTTTCTAAAAATGCTAGGAGCAAGGAACCCATGATGTTCAGCAATTTAAAGTGACAATTGAAATTAATCAAGGAGACAATTTAACAAAGAGATCTGCAGCAAATGTGTGGCTCAGGTTAATCAGAAGACCACTCTTTACACAGGATTTAGGAGAGAAATGTCATCTTTAACATTAGTTAAAGGAGAAGCATCCCATTAAATATGTGGAATCTAAATGAGGAGGACGCTTCTTTCTGCATTCACTTTAAAGAAAGATTGCATCATATTTTTAGCCGTGCAATCACGTCTGTCAAATTTTAAAAACTGGTTAAATAGGTACCCGATGTTCAACTAAAGTTTCGAATTTTTCAAAGCAATTGATAGTGTCAGTGCATGATCCTGGAGTGTAATCATGCTATGTGATATAGTAATTCTATAGATGAATTTGCTTAGTTTTTATGGTCATCTTAGGGGCTTTCAAGCACTGAACATATATTAATATCTCATTTGCCTTCCCATCCCACGCACTTTATGAGATAAATTTCACCCTGAGAGGTTCAACCTTATATTTTGTCTGTTATTTTTTCTGTGGCTGTGTACTGGCAACCTTTGGTGTCTGTCAGAGCTCATCTAAACACCACCATCTAAGTAAAGATAGAGGAACCTGGGGTCAGCTGCCTGCAGTCTTTGGTCACCTTAGGTCAGCCCTCTTCAGTCTTTGCTTGATTGAAGTATTTCTCACATTTTGATCAGCTAATTGAAGTATTGTATGCATTTTAGAAAAAGTGGTCTTTTCTGCATTACAGCGGACGAGCCACTTGTCAAGTAATGAAGCAGGTAGCAGATGCTAACAGAGTATTCCAACTTGGTCAGAGTTTCCCATTGAGTCCTTCCTGCTTTGCAGCAAAGTAGGCTGTCAGAATGGGGGTGAGGATAAGAAAATCCCAGAGAGCTGATCATTTGAGCTGAATCCCTTTATGTAAAATGTTTGCCACATCAATTAGGTGAGGTGGTCTCTGTCTTAGATGTGAGATTTCCCCTTCATATTTCAATAACTCCAGTCCAAAGCTGCTAGTAGTCCACTCTGAAGGCAGTACCCTCATCCAAGGTGGCTGCCACATAAATGTGACTTTTTGTGGTATCTTAAATAGGATTCCCTTCACAATACACCACTGGAATAGGAGCGCCAAGTTAGCATATACAAATGCAATGGTGATCTCCGGTTTGGTGCGAGGGACTAGGGATCAAGTGAAGGCAGGAGCTGGTCACTTAGGCATAACAAAGAGATGATGCCCCTACCTCACGGTCTTTATCATTGGTTCACGCCTTTCTGACTGATATGAGCACTCCTGCTGTGGTCCACCTGTTAGTGAGTAACTTAGCCCTCATTACAACCAAGGTTTGACCGCCGCATTATGACATCCCCGCTGGGCCATAACATTGGAGCCGGCTCCTAATGGAGCCGGCGGTGGTGCGGTGGTGCGACGGGTGCAGCTGCACCCGGCAGGCTTTTCGGGGTGGGGCTGTGTCTGGGGGCCCCTGCACTGCCCATGCCAAGTGCATGGGCAGTGCAGGGGCCCCCAGGGGCCCCGTGACTCCCCTTCCCGCCAGCCTTTCCATAGCGGTCTCTACCGTCATAGACAGGCTGACGGGAAGGGGAGTCGTAATCCCCTTGGCAGCGCTGCAAGCAGCGCTGCCCCGGCGGATTAAAACCACTGGGACAACTATGGCGGGAAACCGCCGGTCCTGGCGGTGCTACCGCCGTGGTCGTAATACGGCAGATTGTATCGCCAGCCTGTTGGCGGTACAATCGCCAAAACAGCCCTGGCGGTCTTTGACCGCCAGGGTTGTAATGAAGCCCTTAGTCTGCTTCTGTCTATCCTGTTGTGGCCCACCTTAGCTTGGAGCTGGTTTGAAGAGTTCTGAAGGACCCTTTGCACACACTGATACAGAGGTAATCATGCATTTATGCATTCATTTAAGTACAAGTGAGGCTGTTGATCCTGGTGGTAGAGGTGGTTCCGATTTTAGGGACAGGTTAGTTTTTATCCACCAATATAGCCACCTTGTTAAAGCATCAGTCCTCTGCACAGAAAAAGCGTAAGAACAGTTGCTGAAGTCTAGAATCTAAAAATAACTAGTTTATTATTTTAGAGCATAATAGACTACCTTGCTGTAGTTTGGCTGCAGAAATCTACAGATTTAACAGTCAGGGGTGAGAGTCATTTTATTAATTACCATCGGCCATGCCACATATGTCAAGAAGGGTGGTGGTGGGGGGGTGGCATCAGATGATGGGGGAAACATTACTACTTTCATTTTGCCACCCATCTCCCATCACCGTCTCCTGCTTCTCGCTCCTCTGCTTCTGATGGTGTCCCAGCATTCACCAGTACAGGCTCCCCAGCACTCCTGGTGCTGCTTACATGCTAATCATAGCATGTACGAGGTGCCAGGATTGGTGTGAGCAGGAGTCACTGCGGCTCAGTCATAAGCCTGGGTACTGTGCAGTTTCTCCAGCCCAGCTGTTTATACAGCCGGGCTGGAGAAACCTGAGTGCTCATGTGTGCTTGGCCAGCCTCAGTTCACTCTCCCCTCCTCCCCCTCCTACCTCCTGCCCCTCTGTGCACCTGGTGGCTGAGCCAGCAGATGAAAAATGCTAAATAAAATGATAGCAATCTATCATTTTATTTTTCATCTGGTGGCTCATTCAGGGGGACGATGCCCCTCGCCACTGCGGAGGAGCCGCCCCTGTTAATTACTAGGCTATTGTTTCTCTTAGAAGTGCTGACATATTTGTGAAACGCAGTCTGTGAGTGAGCATTTTCAGCAATTAAGTGCTGCATTAGACTGCCCATGCAGTGTTTTCATACACTACATGGATGAGTATTTTTTTGTATCTTGTTGTTTTGGGGGTCACTATGTTTGTGAGGGTACGTTTATGGCAAAGATTGTTGAATTAATCTTTTATTTAATAAAGTTTATTTCTGTATTGCTGCGGATGTCAGGAGACTTGTGAGTTATGTTATTAATGTTATACCTCAGTTGGAAAACTATAGTTCTTTTCGATCTGGCCACCATATATTTGTGCTGGTCGGGCCACTTGGGGGTGTTCTGTTTCTTTAGTATGTTTGTGTTAGAATATTTTTGCTCCCGTTTTTATTGTTTAACTGCTGATGGTCTGTAATTGGGTATCCAAACAAAGCAGTAGTTAATTTTAATCTTCTCCTGGGAAAGCATCATTATGCTATATATTTGCAATTAGTGGTTGCATAGCTCAGTCCTTTAAAAGGGAGAAAATTAGATATTTGATATTATTGGGGAATATCCTTTTAATTAGTGTGATAAATCCCGGTTAGTTAACTATTGCTTTACTTTGCTTACTTTTAATGAGTTAAAAATAAACTGTGTCAACATTAGTAAGGGTGTTACAAATCTACCAAGTTATTGTATTAAATTATCTTCAAACATGAGTCATCGAAATAAAATGTGCATTGAAAGATTATGAAGCCCTTTAGGGTAAAAGAAGAGAGGACATTGCCTACACTTAGCAAATTTTGAATTCTGTCATCAAGGAAAAAGATAACAAGGGATTTTGTAAACTAGTAGCTTCAGGCTTTTTCCGTGTGAGTTAGATTCTTCAAATGATATCATCGAGCACCATTGACTGGAAAATGTATTCAGGCTGATCGGCTCCAAGGGTAAGCATGTATAATGAGTGCTTAGTAGTCTTCTCAAAGTGAAAAAACAGCCACCATTAGAAAGAGTAACACAACGGTGCTGGATGGTAGTCCTAATTTTATTGTTTAACTAATCTTATTATTATGAGCTGGTATTTTGAATTCACCTTTTATTACTGAATTAAGAATGGATGAAATGCCTTCAGCATGCAGGGAGACTATTCCTGGACCCCAATGTAAAAGAAAGGGAAATATTGGGACCATTAAGTCTATCAACTTTATTAGGCTCATATTTTAAAATATTTGCAAGGCAGGTGGTAGAAGCCCTCGAGAAGGAGGCCCAACCTACAAAATGTATTCTTCTTGAAGAAACTCGAATTAGGCTGGACCTTGGAACAAATCAAAATATATTTAGTTTGAATTATCTGCATGGAAGCTCACTATTCATGGTAACATTTGTGTTTATTTTGTGGACTTCCTAATATCAATCCATAGGGGGTCATTCTGACCCTGGCGGCCGGTGACCGCCAGGGTCACCGACCACGGGAGCACCGCCAACAGGCTGGGGGTGCTCCCAAGGGCATTCTGACCGCGGCGGTTCAGCCGCGGCCAGAAAGGGTAAACCGGCGGTCTCCTGCCGGTTTACCACTGCCCTACAAAATCCTCCATGGCTGCGGAGCGCGCTCCGCAGCCATGGGGATTCTGACACCCCCTTCCGCCATCCTGTTCCTGGCGGGTCTCCCGCCAGGAACAGGATGGCGGTAGGGGGTGCCGCGGGGCCCCTGGGGGCCCCTGCAGTGCCCATGCCCATGGCATGGGCACTGCAGGTGCCCCCGTAAGAGGGCCCCGCAAAGTATTTCAGTGTCTGCAAAGCAGACACTGAAATACGCGACGGGTGCAACTGCACCCGTCGCACCTTCCCACTACGCCGGCTCCATTCGGAGCCGGCGTCCTCGTGGGAAGGTCGATTTGCCCTGGGCTGGCGGGCGGCCTTTTGGCGGCCGCCCGCCAGCCCAGGGCAAATCCCAAAATACCCTCAGCGGTCTTTTGACTGCGGAGCGGTATTTTGGAGGGGGAACATTGGCGGGCGGCCTCCGCCGCCCGCCAATGTTAGAATCACCCCCATAGTGTTGATTGCACTTAGCCACGGTGCAGAATCTACATACTAAAGCACAGGCCAGAGGTCCGTTATGCTCGAAAGAAGATCTAATAAAAACAGAAATATGCATGGTCTCATAGAAGGGCTCCTTTGTTTCTGAGATGGTTTTTAGCAGGTCTCTTAGCAATTTTCTCTAAAGGGAATTCAAATTCAACAATAATTGACAGTCATATTCTCAGTGTTTTCTTACATGCTGATGATTTTGTTTTATTGGACCACATAGGTCTGTGATTTAACATTAACTTGGGGCCTCATTATGAGTTTAGTGGTCCCACCATGTGGGCGCCAAACTCACGGCGAGGACACCACTGCCATGGTGGTGAGATTCCCCCGAGTATATTACAATATCCCCACCAGACTGACCAGCAGTAACATTGCAATACGCGTTCCCACCAGGCTGCCCAGTGGGAACAATGTTAGGATATTGGCCTCGGGAGGCTAATATCCTAACACTCTAGCACCCTTGGACTGCACACTGTTGGAGTGTGCATTCCCATGGTGCAGAGCAGGGGCCTCATTGTTGCCCCAGGTACTGGCTTTCTGCTAGTCTTTTCATGGCGGGGTCCCCCCCACTAAAAGGCTGGCAGAAAGATGGGTTGTAATCAGCCAGGCAGCACTGAGTTCAGCGCCACCATGGCTGGTTACAAGCCCGACCACTGTCACCCCATTGGGATTTAATTTTTTTTATAATCTTTTTATTGCATTTTTAAGTTGTAACAAACAGTGCACCAATTGGTGCTCAAGATAAAAAGTCAGGAAACAGAGGTAGAACATTTGTACCACTGAAAGTGTTACCCAAGGTTATACATGTTAACAACTGTCAGTTACATGATAGTGACAGTGGGGGGTAGTCCAAGGTAGAGATTGAGCCTACTTGATTACTTAACCTATTCAAACCCTTCTTCATCAGTTATATCTTGTGAGTCCAGGCCATGGTACGTCCCATATTTTTCTGAATTTGTGTGAGCAGCCTCTACTCTTGTATGGAACTCTCCCCGCTGCCATATAGAGATCCATAACCTTTTCCCATTTCTGCTTTTTTGGTGTTTCTGGGCTGCCCCAAAGTTTTCCTATGTCTCTTTTTGCCATTATCAATCCTAAATTGCAAAATATTAGCTTATGATGGGGTAGGTCTATGGCGTTCATTATGGACATGGCGGGAAAGACCACCAACCCCACCAAACATTCCCACACCACCACTCCCCGCCAGGACCCTGTTGGCGGGAATCCCGGCCCACCCCACCCCGCCACTGCCAAGCACACCCACATCCCGCCCTCCAAATAATGATGCACAAATCACTTCAGCGGACAGTGGAGGCCGGCTGCGACCGCCACGGGTGGCAAGTGGGCCTAATAGCAACCAATGCACACATTGGCTAGGCAAAGCAACCACACACCTGACACACATCCAGAACACCATAAAACACCCCCAGACTCACCCCATAATCCCTTGCATGGAAACCAGGACCAGAAGACGGAGAGCACCAGAGCCAGACAGAGAACGCCAGCAGACAGGACACGCATAGCGACCCACACAGGAGCACCCAAACACCGTCCCCAGTCCCAACGCCATCCACCACCCTCACCATGTCTCCCCCAAAAATCCATGCTTCACCGAAGGGGAGCTAATAGACCATGGTGGACGAGATCCTAAAAGTGGAGCCACAAATATTCGGCTCCGAGGTGCAGCACACACCCATCGCCTGGAAAATGGAGCTGTGGCAGACCATTGTCAACAGGGTGAATGCAGTGGGACATCATCCACGCACCAAGGATGACATCTGCAAGAGATGGAACGACCTGCAGGGGAAGATCCGGGCCATGGCATCCCTGCCCCACATCACAGTGCAGAAGACTGGGAGAGGACCCCCACCCACACCACCCGACTACACCGACTGGGAGGAGAAGGAACTCACCATCCTGCACCCAGAGGGACTCACTGGACTCACTGGAGGAATGTACTTGGGTAAGTCGTCTACATTTACCCCATATACACCATACCTGTAATGCATGTACCACCCCAACCCACCCACACCCACATAGACCCACACCCCTCGCAGCCATTACCCACCACATCCACCACCCTGCATCACCCACAACTCACTACCAGGCCCACATCACTACCGCTGTGCACAGCCACCCACCCCTGCATGTACCCACAATGGAATAATAACCCCCACCACAATGTAACCCCACCACTGCCCTTAAATACAATGTCCACCTCACAAAGGCACCCCTGAAGGCCACTGAAAGGCACACCAGCACTAAATTGCACAGTACAGTCCACCTCAAACCCTCATGCTAATGTAACAAACATTTCCGTGTCCCCCAACAGGCACCACCACCCATGCAACCCTAATGGAGGGGACAAGGAGTGCCACAGCATTCCAGGGAGACAGAGGCACATCACAGGACACTGGTGAAGGATCCCTGGACACTGATGAGCAGGCAGGCCCCTCACACAGCCCTGGATGCTCACCATGCAGCAGCCCCACCCAGGAAAACACTGTCACCCCTAACACCCAGTCAAGACCAGCAGGCCAGGGGAGGCGTGCCCACACCAGGGGACCCAGGGCACAAACAGGTGGAACAGAGCAACAGAGGCCACAGTCTCCCACCCCCAACATGCAGGAAGATGAGGGCCCCAGTACTAGTGGCACATCAAGACCTGCGCAGGGGACACAGGCACAGGGGGCCAGGGCAAGGTCAAGTGCCCCAGTGGATCAGGGGGTTGGGCACCAGATAGATGCAACAGCCCAGGATGTCATTGCAGATGTATCGGGGGCATACCAACATACCCAAGACAGGTTGGAACAGATTGTAACCACCCTGGAGCAAAGTCAGAGGATGCAGCTGGAACACCACCAACAGGCCATGGAGCAGTGGAAAGAACACAATGCCACAATGGCCACCATTGCTGGAGCACTGCTGCAGTTGGTCATCAAACCCTCAGACACCCACACCGGACAGGAGGCCCCCACAACAGCCCTAGACAACCAGCAACAGTTGTCCCAAGCAGCTGAAACAGCACAGGAAATACCCTCCCAGGAATCACAAGGGACAACCATGTCACCCCAAGTAGCTCTGCAGCAAGCGCCCAAACGTAGTCTCAGGCCAAGATATGGCACTGGAAGCCCAGCTAAGAACAAGCCCCCTTCCAACAATTGACACTGCTACTACTGCCAAGCAACCATTCCACCCATTCACCAACTGCACTTAGCTGAGGGCTAAATAAAGTACTAAACTACAAATAGGACCCACCTATGATATCAAACAGGCCTGCCAGCAAGTCGGTTTTGAGGACACCCAACCATTACGACTTCCATCACTGTACATAGCGAATTTCACTGTAGTCCACCAATAAACAACATATCTCACCTGTAACACTGTCCCCTGTCTTCAATGTTGAACAAAGTGGAGTAATGATGCAACAGGCAGGGATAAACTTTATTGTCAAATTGTGCATGCTGCTGGTACAGTGTGTTTCAAAAAAGTCAAGAAGGGAATGCATATATTGTCTGGCTGTACCATGCTGAAGAGGTCCATGACTCGCATTTCATGACCAATTCCCCCTAGTTGACATGGCACACTTACAGTATCAGTCACTAACCACATATACAGGCTGAAGTCCCAGACAGTTATTGGAAGTAGAGTTGTATCAGTTGGTTTCTGGAATTGACATCTTCCCCTTCCTCATCCTCACCATCACTCTCCTCACCTCTCTGAGGTAACAGATCAGGACCTATAGCACCCTTCACCTCCAAAAGGGGAATAGAATGTCTCACTGCCACGTTGTGCAGCATGCAGCACGGCACGACTATCCTACACACCTTATGAGTCCCACAGGCCAGGGAACCCCCCGAGATATGTAGGCACTGGAATCTAGCCTTCAGGAGACCTACAGTACGCTGTATCACCCTCCTAGTACGTCCATGGGCCTCATTGTATTTCCTCTCTGCATCTGTCGTGGGATTCCTCACTGGTGTCAGGAGCCAACGCAAGTTTGGATAGCCAGAATCACCTAGAGAAATGGTCAATACAGAGTCGTCATTGGAATGTCCTTAGTCTGACAGTCTGTTTCTCTGCAATGTGTCAGTTAGTGACAGGCACACCTACCTATGATCCACCCTCTGTCCTCTTGGAGTTGTTCCATCTTTTGTGGAACACTACGGTTCCTCAAACCAAATGAATCATGGACTGAACCCGGAAACATGGCATTCACATGGGATATGTACTGGTCTGCAGTACATACCAATTGGATGTTCATGGAGTGAAAGTTCTTCCTGTTTCTATACACCTGTTCTTGAGGGGATGATGGGTATGTGGGTTCTATCGATGGCACCAATAACATGGGGAATGTTTGCAAAGGCATAGAAGTCTGACTTGATGGCAGGGAGCTCAGCACTTTGGAGGAATCGCACATAGGATTGTAGATGTTGTACAAATGCATTCTGAAATCTTGTCAGTACCTGGCTGAACATTGGCTGTGAGAAACCAGCACCCATGCCCACTGTCACTTGAAAAGAGCCTGTGGCCAGGAAATGTAGTGCGGAGAGCATCTGCACCTCAGTTGGAATGGCATGCTGATTACGATTTCCGGGAGTCAGTGCAAGATCCAGTAAGGCACATAGGTCCTGAATAGTTGCACATGTGAGTCTGTAAGTGATAATGATCTGACGCTCCACCATGGTCCCCATATCCACAAGTGGTCTGTACACTGATGGTGCTCTTCCTCGCCACAAGGGTCGGTACCTACGAGTGGTAAGAACAAGGAGTCATATGCACACATACATTGGCATATTTGCTATTAACATTCACTGGATTCTTCATAGTAGTGTCTGTACAATAACTGCTGTGTCCTGACAGATGTATATTTACAACACTAAGAGGGAACGGAGTGAATCATGTGTGATTATATACTCTATGGATAGAGACATAGGTGCTTCATATGGCTAGTAGGCTCAGCATTGTGAGTAATTTGAATTTCAAAATGCGTAGTTGATGGCAAAATGTCTGCTCAATGTAGTACTGCCCCTTCGTTGTGGAAGTGACCTAAGACTGCTAGCGGTTGACGTCACAGCGTACGGCGGTGTTGACCGCTGTTCGCACCCTCATTGGCTAACATGGATGCCAATGGGGAATCCTGGCGTATCATGATCGCCGCCGGCGGTGACGGTGCATTCCGCGGCGGAACGTACGCGCGTTCTTCATCGTGTGATCACTTGACTCCCTGATCCTGTGCGGACAAGTACTCCACTCTGTGTGCTGCTGTGGCCTGCCTCTGGCTATGGATGTTCCACGTGGTGCAGGGCAAAGAGCCCTGGCCTTCACCCAGGAAGAACTGGAGAAACTGGTGGAAGGGGCCCTGCCCCTGTACGGCAGACTCTACGGCCAGCCAGAGGTACAGGTGAGTCTGGGTTTGGGGGCACTGTGTGTGTAATGGATGGAGTTGATTGCTCAGATGTGCACTCCTGTGAGCCAGGATGGGGCTTCGTGCATGGAATGCTGCGTGCCACTGTCCTGCATGTCTGGGAGTACTGTCTGTCCTATGTCTAACAGTCAGCCAGCCATTGCCATCGTGCAGGTGCTTGACCTCTGTGTTTCTTCTCTGTGTCTCCCTACTAGGTCAGCGCCCAGCAGAAGAGGGCACACTGGCATGCTATCGCCAAGGAGGTACGGACCCTGGTGGTCTACAACTGGCGGAGCAGCCACTGTCGTAAGAGGTGGGAGGACCTGCGGCGCTGGGCACAAAAGATCAGTGAGGCCCAGCTGGTGAAGCCCTCCCAACGTGGTAGGGGTGCCCGTCGGGCACTGACCCCCCTCATGCGAAGGATCCTGGCGGTGGCGTACCCAGACCTAGATGGGCATTTGAAGGCTGCACAGCAGTCACAAGGGGGTGAGTACCCACAGCCCATACTTCAGCCTGGAAGGTTGAGTGTGTGTGCGATAGGGCTGATGGTGCTTAGAGCAGGGTTTTTGTCTGTTGTCCAGCTACTGTCTGCTCCCCAAAGGGTGTAGGGGGTGTCCCTGTCAGGTTTCACCTACCTCAGCTTCAATGCAATGACAAGGTATAAGTGTAGGTCAGTATATTGCTCAGTAGTCAGGGCCATCGTAATGGGCCTAGTGCACGGTGCTGCCTGTTGGGTGTGTCTGCTGGGTAGGTGTATGTCTGGCCATTGTGTATCAGCATTCAGCTACTTACAAGTGTCTCTCCTGTTTTGTCTCCCCATCCCTGTTCTCTTTTGTGTGTCTGGTACAGCATCAACATCAGGCGAGGGAGCTGAGACACCGGCTAGTAGGGAGACAGCGGCCCACGGATCCTCCGAGGCTGAGACAACGTACGCCCAGGGGACCAGTGGGTGGGAGGGCGAGGGGACTTCCACGGGGGAGGCTACTACCACAGGGGGTAGTGACTCTGAAACCTCCTCTGATGGGGGTCCTCCGGCGGTGGCGGACACTAGTGGACAAATCACGACCGTGAGATCTTCTGCCACCACCCATACCATCAGCGCCCTCCCTTCTGCTCCCCACTGAGTTGTCTGTGCCTGCCCAACCAGAAAGGTGGGCGTCTCCTTCGCCCCAGGCACCTCCTCCCCTGCCCCTGATAGCCCTGCTGCCCTCACAGAGGAGGCTATTGACCTCCTGAGAACCATCTCTGTAGGGCAGACAACCATCGTCAATGCCATCCAGGGGCTAGCATCAGAGGTGCAGCAGACCAATGCCTATCTGGATGGCATTCACTGTGCCGTGTCTGCCCTACAGAGATCTTTTCAGGCTCTGGCCTCCTCTTGGACAGCAGCCAGTTTCCCTGGCCATTCCGTCGCCCATCCAACTTCCTCTACCCCTTCCAGCATCCCACTCCCTTCACCCGTCCAAGGCACACATTCAGACATGCAGTCAAGCACATGAACACACAAGAAACACACTTCCAAACACAAGCACTACACTTCCCACCACAAGCATTCACACAGCCAACAGACACCTGCACACACAACAACGTCCACTTCCCCCAGTGCGCCCGCTTCTTCCGCCTCCCTGTCAGTCCCCTCTACATGCACACCCTCATGCACTGCACCTTCACTCACTGTTACTGCTCCTCTTCCTGCACTCACCACAATAGCAGACAGCCATACTTGCACCCCATACACCACACCTGCACTCACCACCTCCACTGTAGTTGACACATGCAGCACACTCACCAGAATTGCAGACACCCACCCAACATACATCCACACTAGCTGTCTGTCTTCTCCCACAGTGTCCACCCCCACCTCCCAAAACACTCAAACGCACCAAGACACCCACCCATCAGACATCCAGCACACCACAGCATACTGAGCAGTCACTGGCACCCACTGCACGCACATCTACACCCCATACATCAACTCCCTCTGCCTCCACTCCCACACCCTCATCCACACCCACCCCAATTGTTCCCAAAAAATGTTTCCTCTCCGGTGTTGACCTGTTCGAACCCACTGGCCCGCCCCGTCTTGTCCCGAAACGTGCCCACCTCCTTGCCCTTTCCGCTCCTTCCACATCGCAGCCCACCCCGATCCAGCCTTCCCATTCCTGTGCCCCTTCTCCTATTAAGAAGAAGGCCCGCTCAGAGCCTAAGGTATCCTGCTCTACCCGAGCCAAACAGCCCCCACCCCTTCAAAGGAGAAGCCAACCCCCCCTGCAACCTCCTCACACAAGTCTAAGTCCCACCCCCATCGTAAATCGCCACCCCCCTGCCCCCATTCCGTGAGGTGTCTGGATCCCCCTATGGTGCCCTGTTGAGTGGAGTACCCAGCACTTGTGGGAGTCAGGTGTGGCTAGTTGTGGCCAAGGACAATTGACTGCTTATGGACTGGCCATTGGCCATGTTAGCATCATTTAGCTCACTGAGCTACTGAATAACATTTCTGTGTGGCCTGTGTTTGGGCTACACGCAGTTCCACCCTGGTGTTTGTTTAAATAATTTATGGCTCTGGTGCTATTGTAGGTCCTATGGCCAAGTTGCAGTGGCCTTCGGTCGAGTACGTCCCTCTTGGTGTGGGGTGTCTGACTATTGCTGCTGGGAAGGGTTGGGGGGCTTTGCGGGGTGGGTGGAGTGGGTGGGTATGTAACTTTGCTCTTTCCTCACTTGTTTAGTAGGTTGCAGTACTTACCGTCTCGTCTTCGTCAGCGGTCTCGGTCATGTAGATATATGGCAAGGAGCAAGGCTGGCATGATCTGCAGCTCTCTGTCCATGGCTGCCGCTGCATGTTTTGTTGACCTCCGGTGAGTGTTTCCTTCTATTTCTTTAATTTCCGCCTGGCTTTGTGTGGCGGTTGTTCCCACCCCGGAACTGGCGGCGGAATGGTGGTTCATAATTTGATGGGCGGTTTGGGCCTTTCCGACGGCCTATGGGCGGTCTCTGCTGTCGTCAGCGGGACTCCTTTCCTGTCGTGGGTGGTGCGCGGGATGCATGAGTTTTGTTTGGTTCATTATTTGGCGGTCCGGACTGCTCCTCTGTTGGCGGTTTCTAACACCACCGCCGGCGGTGCGGAACAGACCGCCATGTTCATAATGAGGGCCTATATCAGTAGGGGTTTCTAGCAGGATATATTTAGGGTCAATTGTTATTTGAGTCCCAAATATCTCACCAAGTTCCGAGAGACTCTTTCTCCAATATGCCTGCTGTGTTGGGCAAGCCCTGAGTGTGTGAAAGAAGTCTCGTCTCTGATCTCTACATCTCCAACATTCCGTCGAGGGGGCCCTACCCATTTTGAATAGTCGTGCTCTATCATAATATGTTCAATGTAGAATGTTAAGCTGGATAAATCTCAGCCTTGTTTTGATTGCAACCTCTGGTGGGAACATCAGCACTGTCTCCTAGTCAAGGTCATCTAATTCTCCTTATTCATTCTCCCACCCATTTCTCAACTTGCATTGGGTGTCAGGCATGTTATTAGTAATGGTCTAGTAAATAGTGTACACTGCTTTGTCTGGCAGCGCCTTCTGTAACAGTCTGCCTTCCAGAGGGGCATATTTTGGGAGCTCTGGGGGTATGTTTTATGCTTTCCATGTGTGACTAAGATGTAAGTATCTATACTGCTGTGAATCACTGAGCTGGTATCTGCTTGCAGAGAGGGGAAAGGCATCAGGGTTCCCTCCTTTGTTAGATCCCCCAGTTTGGAGATACTTGCTAGACACTGGGACTGGAGGCAGCACCATTGACAGTTGAAAGGAAGAACCCTCTGATGGCCATCTGGACTAAGGACTCTAACTTAATTTGACTCCAGGGCCGGTGAGTCTCTCCCTAGGACCAGGGAAGCTAGTCCCCTTATACCATCTCTGGACTGGTTGGGGGAAAGACTGGGCTTCTGTGCCAAGGATGAGAGAGGCCCAGTGGAAATCAAAAAGAAAGGCTGATGCAGGGAGGCAGTGAACCCAGCTCCCTGCAAAAAACATTGCTTTTGAGGCCAGGAGGCCTAAGGAAAGGGCTCCAGGTGGTTAGGGCTCGCCACCAGGAGCCAAATGAGCCCATGATCAATCAATCCAGCCCGAGGGGGCCCAAAGAATCAGCCTGAGAAATATTTTGAGCATTGGCCCCAGCACGATCCTGGAGCAGGTGGAGCTCCACTGCCTGCCGTACTTAACCCTTGTGGGGTGGTCCAGTGCTCAGGATCGCTGAAGGAGAAGTCATCCTGTGGTTGATGCTGGGATGGGCCCACACAGGGCCCCCTTTCTAGTGTTCCATGATCCCTAATTCATAATCGAGGGGCCTGGGACCCCGCCTCTAGGCTTCTGATGGCAGCAAAGGTGGGGAATCGCCATTGCGCTTCCCCCAACACTGGAGAGAGAAGGGAGGTACCAAAACCCCATCACTGGGCCCGAAATGCGAAGGAGGTAGGGGGAGTGCCTTTGTGCTTCCCCAGTCATGACTGGCCTTCCCGAATCCCATATCTGGGGGGAGCAAGAGGACACCACAAGCCACAGCTCCTTGCCCGCAGAGGTGGGCAGGGCAGAAGAAACCTATTGGCTCCCGCAACAGCACAAAGAAGTGCTGCACAGGCAGGAAGCCAGTGGGTGGGGCCGGGGTTGGGCTCCTTGGTCTGCCTCCCAATTTAAGCAGAGCACAGGGTGTCCAGGTGGGACTGGGCACCCCTTAAAAAAGAAAAGGACTGCAGGCGCAAAGCCGCGTGGTCAAAGACCAAGGAACAAAACACCAAAATGAAAGGCAGTGGCTGTCCTCAAACAGAGGGAGAGCCACTCTTAAGTTAGTCACTGCTCCAGAGGGATCAACCCATAATACCCTGTGGGGCTTTACATACCCATGCCCCAGGACGGATAGGCCACCATTAATGAAGCCAATAAGAGCCCAGGGGAGTTGTAGAGGCATCATAGCTCCCCACAGGAGGTCCAGGAAGTGTTTTCAAGAATATGGCCCCTACATTTGAAGAGTCACAAAAAGGATAACTACCACAGGATTTTAGCACACCCCAGGCTAGAGCATATGCTCGTCAGCTGGGAGTGAGATGCCCGGGAGGGGGGGAGTAGTTTATGGCTGCAATCACTGTGGCGTAAAGGTGTTAAAAAATGAACATGTGGTGCAATGCCCTTTAAGAGGGAACTTTATGGTTAGATGTGATTTGTGATCAGAATGTGATGCCCTCTAGGTGTTATTTTTATAATTGTGTTTCAATCCTGAAAGTATATAAAAATGCACACAGTCACATGTAATGACCAATTTTAATGATTTATTGAAAGAATAATTTTGACAGTGATAACTGGTCAAAAGGTATATGCTTTATTAACATTAAAATGTGCATTTACACATGATAATTTTTGATTATTGCATTTACCCCTGATAAGTTAATGTTTTGACATGTGGTTTGTTGAACAGAACCACTTTAGGGTGCATGGGGTGATTATGCAATGTCATCAAAAGGTGCTTCCATCAGCCTTATGTATATTTGTAAATTACTGTGTGGTATTGAGTAGTGTGTGTGTAACAAATGTACTTTTCCTTTTTCAAAAGAAAAAGCACAGACTCAACATTTATTTATTGAGTGTTATTATTGTATGCCACTAACACTTAATCATTAGCCCACGCCAACTCCCCTGAATAGGCCTTGGACTGCTCTGCTTCAATACCCTGAAAAAGTCAAGCACTACAATGGGGTTCCCAGTGGAGGGCAAATGTGGACCCATGCAGGCCACTCAAGTAATGGTCCATTTCCCTTCAGTTGCCATAGCAAGATTATCATATTGTCATATCTCTCATCAGTGGTGAGGGCTCTCACTGCAGAAATTTTCAATTTGGAGGAAGAGTTGAGTATACATGCTATGCTTGTCGTTAATTACACTTCTATCTCCGCAGTGGTAAATAGACCTACCTTGGTAATCCCTTCCTCAGATGACATACCCACACCCTTGACTGAGTATGGTACCCTTAAAGGGAACAATCATGTGACTTTTGCAGGGTAGTTCTTATTTGGGTCCATTAAATAAAGAGATGCTTGGGCTACCAGCCCCCGGAGCTGAAGAGAATGAAAAGAAAAGTGGTCGGGTCTAAGGTCATGGCTTCCAGAGTGCCCACTGGTCGGACTAAAACCACTGAGGGGGTACCATGTAATTTAGAAGTGAACTTGTTTGACTCTTTAATGGACACATAAAAAAAAAAAATGAATGGGTGGTTCAGGGTTCTTTTAAGTTCCGTTTAAAATGCCTCGGGCTAAATGAATGTACATTACATGAACAAACTGCCAAGGTCAAATTGACCTCTACTTTGCCCATTAATAAGGGTGAGGGATAAGCCAGTGCGGCAGGGTTAGGAAATGAAAGGAGAGAGGTCCAAAACAAATAAGCATCTCAGCAAATCACATTAGAGCCCAGAGGGGAGTGTGTGTAGGGGGTGTAGTCCTGTGTTAGTGGCAGTGAGACGTGATGGTACATATTCTCAAGCCTCTTGAGAGATAATCCCTGAGATAGCTTCTACTTACATGAGCCCAAGTGTTATGTGCCAACAAAAGCCCACATACAATCTCCCCATTGAGGTCTTTGTATGTGTGAATCTATTCCTGGTCCTAAGGGCTCCCTAGCTGCTGGGCCAGAAGTCACCATCAGTTTCTCAACAAGGTTACCCTTTATGTTGTTGTTTTAGGAAATGCCCCACAGGTGCCGAAAGATATGAGAGAATTTCTTTTCACAATTGCAAAACAAGATTACCCACTGGGTGGGGAGGTATACCACTGGGGGGCAGTATACCTCAACATAATAATATGGTCAGACAGGTGGGCTGAATTGGGAAGGATGAAAAATGTGGAGGTGACTGTGTTTTGATAAGCTTTAACAGGCCTGAGTAGCTTCTTGTCTGCTGGCTTCAACATCATCATATAAAACTAATACAGTTTCTTCCATCTTAGTGATTCACTTAGGTCTTTTCTATAGGCCTGATGTAGTCATTGTTAATATTCTTATGCCAATGCCCTACATTGACCCTCAGGTCAGACAGGTCATCTCCAATCTTTCATTAAAGACATCCAAAAGGTTTGAATCTTAGAATATCTTGGAGAACTGCGATTGACTTGCCTTGTACCATCAGGTTCTTTTTTTTGGAATAAGGGCAGACCGCAGGTGCTCTGAACACGTCCACTATTTCAGCACCCACTTATCTTAAAATTCTAAGATGGAATATAGCAAGATTAGGTAGTAATCTCGTGGAAGGGATACGGTTATATTTTATAAAGATCTTTAATTTGATTTGCTTGCAGGAAACATAGGATGCATCAAACAGTTTCCATCTAGAAGGTTACAAGTTCTGTTTTTGATCCTACAACTGCTTCCATCTCTTAGAAAGCTAAAGATGGGCTGATTATTTTGGTCTTGCGGTTTCTTAAGGGCATACCTAAACTTCAAG
The DNA here is from genome assembly GCF_031143425.1 of Pleurodeles waltl. Lineage (NCBI taxonomy): Eukaryota > Metazoa > Chordata > Amphibia > Caudata > Salamandridae > Pleurodeles > Pleurodeles waltl. The sequence goes on along the minus strand of NC_090450.1, from coordinate 152,001,939 downwards.
TATCTCCTGGGTGCTTCGAAACTTTTATTGCTTAACTTTTATAACGTCAATCCATCTATAGCGAGTATGGAAAATGTAGAATCTTTTGAAAGGTACTGACGTGTGGAACACATTCTTTATCAGTGCATTGTTAGCTAGTGATTTTAATATCCTTCTGCATTAAGATTCTCAACCAAATCCTTGTCGCATATCAAGGTGCAAGAATAGCCACAGGTTATATATGGAACACACTCGCCAAGGTGATTTTCTCAACAATGTATTAAGTGAGTTTAACCTAATTATCTCCATTTATAACATTGAATTTCCTAATTGTTCTTTTATTCCTCCCACCAACTTTTCAGGTCATTGGTGTCCCTCTGTAATTTGCTTTGTTTTTGTGTCTGCTCCCTTTTTAGTTTGATAAGTGACAAAGGGCTTCATTATGAGTTTGGTGGTTTGACCTCCAGACCGCCTTGTTGGCAGTCCACATAGACTGCCGTATTATGAGTTAAACAGGCAGGACAACCGACTGCCAAACAAAAAAGGCAGACCGGCAGAGGCGCTGAGGCCCGGAAATAGGCAGTCCGACCTCCAGCACGGACAGCACCATGACCAACCACTGACTGTATTATAAGCCCAAAGTTGAAGCGGCGGGCACCCATTGCTGTCAGCCAATGGTGGACTGAACCACAGCAGTTCATTGTCACCAAAGTAATACACAACAACACATTGGATGGATTTGAAAACAACACAGCTGGCACACATTGCCACAGTGGACACACCTGCAAAGGGCTCTATAAAATATACCCCTTCACACACCACTATCCTCTTTTTCTTTAATGTTGGACATAGAAGCCAGAACACATAAAAAATTAAACTCCATAGAATAGGCACCCCTTCAATTTTTTCTCTTAACATCCCATACCACACCATGCACACACTTCACTCCATTCATACTCTTTCGCACTACCCCAGTTTAGTTACCCACTGTCACCCATTTTTCTACATTTTTTCCTGTGCAATACCATGTCATGCTCCAAAAACCCACTTTTTACCGAGGATGAGTTAAAAGTCAAGGTGGATGAAATCATTATAGTAAAGCCACAATTGTTTGGAGCCCAAGTCCAGCACATTCCTCTCAGTAGAAACATGGAAATGTGGGAGAGGATAGTTGGCAGAGTCAATGCTGTAGGCACCACCTTGCACCACACAAAGAAGGACATTAGGCAGAGGTCATAAAACCTCAGGGGCAAGGTACGTTCATAGGCCTCCCAGCACCAGCTGCAGGCCAAGAAGACTGGCAGTGGCCCTTCTACTGCCCCATTACATTTCTGTCCCTGGGAAGAGAAGGTTTGGGCCATCCTACATCCTAAGGGCTTGACAGGAACACCTTGGGAAGTGGAGTCTGATAAGGCACACCACTAAAAATGTCACCAGAATGCTATGTCATGCATGCCACACCTCATCTTTTCCCTAATTTACCTTTACTCCACTCACTAGCCCAGTGTTCTCTCCTCAAACACTCCTATATGTAAACTCCCAATTGAGGTGTACCCACCTGGGGATCATTTTTTGTATATAGAGTACATAGTACAGGGAGTGACAGGACTGCAACTCCCAGGAGGCACTGTTACTGAAACTCCAACCACCAGCCCAGTGTTCAATGTTACAAATATCATTAATTGGCAAGTCTCAAATGAAGTGTATTCCCCGTTGGGATTCACATTTGTATAGTGTGTGCACTACAGGGACTAGCAGGACTGCTACTGCAACAGTTACAGTTTTTGTGACTCCAAACACCAGCACATTGTTCGCTTCTCCAAATACTCTTTTTGGTAATCTCTCAAATTAAGTTTACTCACCTGGGTAGTTCTTATTTGTATAGTGTGTGTACTATTGGGACTGATGACTGCAAAGGCCAGGTAGGCCCCTTGTCTGTGACTCCAACCACCAGCCCAGTGTTCATTGATACAAATACCCCTGTTTGGCGAGTCTCAAAAGAAGTGTCCTCACCTGGGGGGTTCACATTTGTATAGTGTGTGTACTACAGGGACTACCAGGACTGCAACTCCCAGCAGGCACTCTTTCTGGAACTCGAAAAACCAGCACAGTGTTCTCTTCTCCAAATACCCTTTTGGTAATCTCTCAAATGATGTGTACTCACCTGGAGGGTTCACATTTGTGTAGTGTGTGTATGACAGGGATTGACAGGACTGCAAAGGCCAGGACGGCCCTGTGACTGTGAACTCAGCTACCAGCCCAGTGTTAACTGCTAAAAAATACCCTTGTTAGAAAAGCTTTAAATGGAGAGTACTCACCTAGGACGTTCACATTTGTATAGTGTGTGTACTACAGGGACTACCAGGACTGCAATTCCCAGCAGACACTGTTTCTGTAACTCCAAACACCAGCACAGTGTTCTCTTCTCCAAATACCTTTTGGTAATCCCTTCAAATGAAGTGTACTCACCTGGGGGATTCACATTTGTATAGTGTGTGTACTACCGGGACTGACAGGACTGCAAAGGCCAGGGAGGCCCTGTGTCTGTGAATCCAACCACTAGCACAGTGTTCACTGTCATAAAAATCCTTGATTGCCAAGCCTCAGATGAAGTGTACTCACCTGGGGGGCTTACATTTGGATACTGTGTGTACTACAGGGACTGACAAGACTGCAACTCTCAGCAGTCCTTGTGTTTGCAACTCCAACCACCAGGCCAGGGTGCACATGTCCACATACCCTTCTTTGGTAACTCTCAAAGAAATTGTATTCATCTGGGAGGATACTATTTGTACAGTGTGTGAAGTAAAGTGAGTTACCTGATTGCAACTCTCACCAGGCATTATGTGTGTAACTCCAACCACCAGCCTAGTGTGCTCCTATCCAAATATCCTTGTTTGGTAACTCTAAATTGAAGTGTACTCACCTGGGGGAACAATATGTTTATGGTGTGTGCATAGTACAGAGAGTGACAAGACTGGAAATCTCAGGAAATACTGTTTCTATAACCCCAAACACCAGCACAGTAAACCCTTGTCCAAAGACCCATGTCTGTCAACTTACAAATTACGTTTTCTCCCCTGGGGGGATGACATTGGCCAGGGGTGTCAAGTAAATAGATTTCCCTGACTGCAACTCACAGGAGGCACTGCTACTCTGACTACAAACACCAGAACAGTGTACATTTGATCAAAGAGCACAGTGTCTGAACTATCAATGTCAATTTGCTCAGATGTGTGAATATCATTTGTATAGTGTGTATAGTAGAGAGAGTGACAGGACTGCTAAGAACAGGAGGCTATGTAGCTCACACTCCATACACATGCTCAGGGTTCATGTGCATAAATATCTATGTCTGTGAAATCTCAAATGATATGTACTCACTGGGAGGATACCATTTATGAAATGGTGGGAAGTAGAGGGAGTGACCAGAAAGCTAAGCCCAATAGGCCCTGTCCCACAAACTCCAAAACCAAAATCAGTGTCAACTTCCCCAAACCCATCTGGTAGAGAAGTCTCAAATGAACTTTTCACACCATGGACAATGTAAATTGTCAAGTGTATGCAGTGGAAACAGTGACATGACTCTGACTCCCAGTATCCACTGTTTCTCCAAATATGAAAAAAACACACCAGTGGTCACTTGATCAAATACCCTTGCCTGATAAGTCACATTTGAGGTTCACTCCCCTGACAGTAAGCAGCATACAGATCATGCCCAACACTGAGATGTGCCTGGCTACCTAGCTCTATCTTGACCTACTAACCCAAGATGAAACCATTCAGGACAGGCAGGACAGCTTAACCAGTGTGCTAACGAATTATCCCAATGGCCTCAAGAAGCACACCACTGGGAGGCCCTGCCAGTGGAAGAACATGCCTCAGGCACCCCTGCCTCTGTAGCAGCAGATCACCCCCCACGCAAGCGGGGACATCCAGCGAAGTGTCTGGGAGTTGTGGATGGTAAGACACCTGCCACTGCCAGCAAGTGACCTCTTCCCAAAATACCTCCTTTGTGTGCCACAGGTTCATTTTGTTGACTGTTTCTCAATCACCTTCCATTTCCAATGGGAGGAGTACACTGGACTTTTAACTTCCAATGCTGTGCCATCTACCACAGTGAATTCATCCACCATGCCTGAACCCTTCACGTTTCTGTTCCGCCATATATACCTTATTTTTATTTTATACACAAATTTACAATAACTACCAGCAATCACAAACTTTGTGTCTGCTTACTTCTGTTTCAAATTTTGCTATGCAGAGATGTAAGACCATGTGAAGCAAATGATGAAGACACAAGATACTAGAGCAAGGATGGATGTGTTACAGGTACAGTGTCCTGATAAGGATTACAGCCAACACACACAAACACATTGGTACAAGTGTCTAGTCACACTAAACATTTTATTCCACTGTACAGCACATAGGCTGTTGAAATGTCTGGAATGACATAGCCAAGAATGAGTGACTCAAATTGTGTCAATGTACACAGACCAAGGTACAGTCCCACAGACCACAGAAGGAAAGGCCTTGTAAGACATTGTCCTGTTGAATATGCAAACAGAAAAGTGGATGGTGACACCAGCTTGAGCCTTATCACATACCACATCAAAAGCAATACATCACATACACCAAGGTGCAGACAGAGGGCAGTACAACAGCCCCTGATCACAGGTCCATCATAATCCAATGACGTGCATCTGATGGTATGACACAAACTTATGTCAGTGTTGTGGCACAGGCACTGTGCCCATCAATGATTAAACACAACTTAAGCTACATGCAGGTCATACAAGAAGAGTGTAACCTATGCGAAGGGTGAATGCCTTGCTTGCTCTTGATGGCAACACATGTCATGGCCACTTGATGACACACGTGCTGCAGCAACAGCACACTAAACAAGTTCAATGTGCACTGCACTGTGACCTCCATTACTTGAAACAATTCATGTCCACTTTCTATGTAAAAACAGCATCAGATTCATGCCAATGTCATAACTCTGGAATGTCCACAGGAGGATGTCATGGTGAAGGTACCTATACAAAGACAAAACAAGGGCTATATGATTTAAAAATACCCTTTTAATTCATATGGCAAGCATCTGGAAAGGAAATTACATTGCAATGAGACTGACACAAACAATGTAGCTACATCAAGGCGGGGATATGTGAAAGGCTAACCCCTCAAGCACCCTTTGACTGAATATTGCAGAGTATTAGCTCCCCAGTTTTTCCAAAAACAGTCTACTACACACATTTTAACAACTACAGTTCTTGGTACAGTCACAGTCAATATGTCACATGACATACTTACACTCAAGAAAAGTAGGCCTTAATGGGATCTTTCTACAAGCTTGCTGCATCCTCTTCACCACTGCCTTCCTCATTTGACATTTCAGTAGACTCACCCGGTAGCACTGTAGGCTGCCTCTCCTCTGTGATGTGTGGGATATTTCTCCGCATGGCAATGTTGTGGAGCATGTAGCATGCCACAGTGATCTGACACACTTTTCCAGATGAGTAGAGGAGGGCTCCACCAGTCCTGTTCAGACACCTAAATCTGGTCTTCAGCAGCCCAAAAGCCCGCTCCATTACTCTTCTTATTCTTCTGTGGGCCTCATTGAAGCAAACTTCCCCTGGTGTAGTGGGATTCCTTAGTGGCATCAACAACCAAGGACAATTTGGATATGCAGAGTCTCCTGTAAAGGAATGGGGCATATGTGCAACAATGAGTCCCTCTTATCAGAATTGTGACAACAGACATTGCACACACACAAACGGGACAGATGTGACTTACCAACCAGCCAGGCCCTCTCTGCGTACAGTTGTGACCTCTGCTGGGTTATAGTACTGTTCTGAATAATGAATGAATCATGGAATAAACCCAGATAATGGGCACAGACCTGTGAAATGTATAGATCTGCCAAACAGACAACTTGCACTTTGAGCGAATAGAAGTTCTTCCTGTTGCGATATACTTGTTCATTGGCGTGCAGTAGGACCAAGCCAAAATGTGTGACATAAATAGCTCCCGCCACATGTAGGTGTACAAAACCAAAAAAGTCAGCCTTCACATGGGCTAAATCATGATGACGGGGAAACTGGATCTAGCTGTCCAGGTGTTTCAACATTGCAGAGAAGACATTCTTCAAAACCAGACTGAACATAGGTTAGGACATACTATCTGACAGGGCCACTGTATGTTGGAAGGACCCTGTGCCTAGGAAGTGCAATACTGACATGTCTCGCACAATGGGTGATATGTTGGTTGGATAACTAATAGTTGGCATCAGATCTGGCTCTAACTGATGACACAAGTCCACTATTTGCCTATTCAGGCGGTAGTACATGATAATATGGCATTCCTCCTTGGATCTGAAGGTCTGGCAGTGGAGGGTAGGAAGGTGGTTGATCCATCCTCGCTATCACTGGGTACCTATAGTACCTATATGTGACAAGAAATGAGTTCTGTCATTAGCCATTGTGTCCCCAGCTACATACATCATGCATGTCAATGATAACATGTGACAAAACATTTTAGAAGGGTAAGACATGGCAACCAGTACACATCACAGCTGCTAATAACACAAGGGTCACAGGTGGACCCCCATGGTTTGCCACACATGTCCACAGCATTAATCTGGACCAAACTCAAATATGCCCCTCGAAATGTGACTGGATATCCTGACCGCAGAAATGTCCTTTGATGAGGGTGGACTGTGCACCACTGTAAAATGCCTTCTGTGCCCTGCAACATACTACAATGGTTTCTGAGTAGTAGAGCCTACTGGGCAAGACTGGATAAGATGGTTGTGTGCTCAAAACAACATTTTCAGAGATGTGATGCAGTTTTTGAAGCTCAATACTGCATTTCAGGCCTCTAAAATGGCGGCTGCCTGATCTACTCCACTGGACATTAGGAGTAGATTGCAACCTCCGGAGGAAGTCATCAGGGCAGTAGGCGGTTGCAACCATAGCAGGCACAGCCATAGGCTAATATTGCCAGTGGCAGTCGCAGTCCAATGGCTGTGTCTGTCGGTAGTGACAACTGCATATGTGGCAGACGTGACCACCATGTCCTGCAGAATCACTCTCTTAACTCCTGACACTGCTGCAAGAAAGACCTCCACTACTGAGCTGCTATGTACTGCCCTGGGAGAAATCATGCCACGTCCAGCAGTTGATACATCCCCTGCCTTCTCCCCAAAGGAGCTAGAGAGGCTAGTGGATGAGGCTCTACCCCTATATGGACAGCTCTATGATGCACCAGAGGAGGAGATATGTACCTCATGTGCAAGTTTTCTCTGTACTTCACCATTCATTCCCTCCTCACAGGCTAGAATGTGGCCATATGTGACAAGTTGACTGCTCATGTGCCTGTAGGTACAGTCTGTGTGGCATCAATGGGAGGGTCAATGTGTAGGTAATGGTGGCCAGTGCCATATGTTGGGTTCATTTACGTTGTATTGTGTGTGATTTTGGGGTTCCTAGATTCTCCTTGTGTTGGATGCTCGTAACTAGTTGAGGAGACATTACTGCCGTTCACTGACCTCTCTTTCCTCATGATTGTTGAATATGTCTGACAACATGTATGTGCATGACAGCATGAGCTGAGTATGTCTGTTGTATTAGTCAATTGTGAGCAATGTGAACAATGTGTATGTTGCCCAGAGATTTCTTCACAAATCTGCCCTTGCTAGACTGTTGTTTAGAAGGCATATCATGACTCTCTCTGCCCTTCACCTTGCCACACACATCACATGCCAAGTGGCTGTTGGCTACATGATACACTGTCAGGCACTGAAGTGATGGAAATGTAGTGTCATGTAGGTTCAGTCTGCTCAGCCTACAGAGAACAGGCTATGTCACATGCTTTTCTCAGTATGAGTCCTAGTCTAGGCCAGGGTGGAGTCACTATGGCTATACAACTCTGGCACAGTGCTCACTCCCTGTACCCCAGCAGATCCTGTGATATGGGCAATATGAGGCTCTGCTGTAAAAACCTACCCAGAATGCCTAATTCCTTTGATTAGATTAGAAATGGGTCCAGAGGTGAGTCACTAATCTAGTCCACATGTGCACTTAGCATCATTGTCAATGTGTGTCTTTGACTCATGACAGGTCCTTTACTCCTACAGTCCTGTTTTCACTTTCACACAGGTCATATTTGTCTTGTGCGGGCCTATTTGAGAAATTACACTGCTGACAGTGTGTTGATTCCTGAAAGGCCATGATATATGACTCAGTAGCTTGGTCACATAGCAGAAACTGTACAATGCATGCCTTTGTTTGTTGGATGCCATAACTGTAGGATGAACACATATGTCCAAAAGCCTGTTATGTGGTAATGGCACATAACATAGAACCACACCCCCTGAAGTGGCATGAGTCTGCATTTGTTAGGCACATGTCCACACATGGACAGGATAGACACTTTCTGTACCCACCATGCCAGTCGCTTCATTGTTACCCACGTGCAATGGTTGAGTTTGGACTCTGGCAGTAGCCTGTAGGAACTATATGCAGAGAGTCATTCTCACTATGCCCAAGGAATTTACCCTTCCTAAGCCATAGAGGTGTGATGTGTCACATAGTGGCTCACCTCTCAGTCAGGTTGCTAGAGCATGTCCCACATGATGTCAGTAAGCTTGCTTAGTCATTGTAGGGCCTGAACAGGGTGGTGGGTTGGTCTGCAGATTGGGAAATGTATGTCTGTAGTCAGGTCCCTGTACTTAATGGCTTGTATGTGTCACAATTGGGAGTATCGACAAATTGTAAAGTTCTAGCTTGATGTTACTGCGATGTATGTGACTCAACCATTTGTGATGAGTCTTGTGAACATGATCTCTTGATTTGTCTTTCGCATCCATGGAGGTCAACGTCCATCAAAAGAAGGGAATATGGAGAACCACTGCCAAGAAAGTGCAGAACTTGGGAATCCAGCCAGCGGATCACTCACTGCAGAAAAAGGTAGGAGGAACTGAGATGATGGGCCCGGAAGTCCGCAAAGGCCCACTGGGGCTGTTCTCCCAATGAGGGCAGGGTGCCTGTCAGACCATGAGCCCCCTAATGGCCTGCGTACTGGCGGTGGCCTAACCCGAGCTTGATGGGAGTTTGAGGGCAGCATAGGAGCTGCCAAGGGGTGCATACAGAACATATTCCTACCTATCCCATTGCTAAGTGATTGAGTCAGGTTCTGACAGCTCCCCCTGATAATTAGGGATGACCCATGTGTCACACAGAGGATGGGTGATGGTTTGTGTAGCCTTGACATGTGTTTTATACTGATGTGATTTGATTATTGTCCCAGGGACCCCGGACACAAGTGGGTAGAATCCACAAACCACTTGATCGGCAGGGATGACAAATGGCTCTGTACATTGATCAATTAAGTACTCGTTGTTGTTGTAGTGGGTGAAGTTTCTATGCAACAGACTACTACTCCTAAATGCTACAGGCCAAAGGTAAATAGGTGATGGATCACTGTCCTCTGGCATGTGTCTGGGTTAATGTGTATATAGGCATCTGCCACCCAGAACCCAGTTTTCTTCAGCATATGATCGTGCTGGTGCCTCACTGCAGACTGCAATGTGAAGGTGTCCAACATACATCTGACAGGGCTTACATTGTTCTTTGGATGGAGCAACTTGCAGTTATATTGAAATCACATGTGTTTGGGTACAGGCATTCATCCACTGACAGACATCTGGGTTTGCATGACCACAATTGAGGCAATGATGTAGCTTCCTATTGGGCAACATGTTGAGGGCCTTCTACAAGTCCTTTCAAATGTATGTGTAATGCAAAGGACTAATGGCTTCTACCGAGGCACTCAGAGTACATCATTGTAAGGGTTGCCATACGTTTGTGGTGATTACCCAGGTGCATGATGATTCATTGTGTGGTGTGTTTTGTGGACATCTCTCCCTGACATCTTGTACATGTTGTTTCAGTGTTCATTTCCATGCCACATGTGTGTCCTATTTGAGCAACATTAATAATACCTCCATGACTCTATTGGAACAAATATCACTTGGTGAAATGTGCATTGTTGATATGTTTCAAGTGGGACATGGGTATTTCCAGATCACCTTTTCCAGGATATTGTACTATTGTCATCAACATGGCAGGATTTTGTATCATTGTTTCTAATTGTTGGGTCATTAGGTATGTGGCAAATAGATGTGTGCATGACTTTGTGTGGGATCTGTGGAAATGCATTTTGCACTGGCCTACTATTGTATGCCAACAGGTGACAGAGGTCTGCTCCATAGCGTAAAGCTTTGAGGGTGAAGGTATCTCCTAATGGTTGTATGGTTATTGTGATTGCACAACTTCAGCAATGCAATTGTAGTTGTATGAGATCCTGATTTTCCTGTGGTCAACTGTTGACCATTCATATGGCATGCATGCATATGGTATAGCACATGACAGTGGAGTTTGTTGCTGGGGCCTACTTGACATCATGGTAATGTTTGCTAATCAGAAATGTCGTTCAACTGTGATCATGGACATATGATGACCCGATTTCTCCTTGTAGTTACAACATCAGCATTGGCAAGCAAAGGATTAGGGGCAGAGCCAAGTGGAGAAGCATATGATCACGGGAACTCGGATCAAGATACCACTGACACACAGGGACCAAGTGGCCTAGAGGGCGAGTGGAGACTGCAACATCATCATCATTGGATTCTTCCTCCAGTGGACATCCTAGTGGTGGCAAAACCATCAGCGCATCCCCCTGTACCATCCTTGGCTTCCACCCCATTCTATCTCCGCCCTCCCTGTTGCTCCCCGCCAACTTGGCCGTGCCAACTCACCCAAGAGGGTGGTCTTCTACTTTGCCACAGGCATGTCTGCCCCAGGCCCTGTTATCCCTGCTGCCCTCAGTGAGGAGGCTATTGACCTCTTGAGAACGGTCTCTGTGGGTAAGTCAGCCATTGTGAATGCTAACCAGGGATGGGCAACTCAGCTGCAACAGACAAATGCATTCCTGGAAGGCATTCATGATGCAATGGCGGACCTACAGAGATATTTTCAGGCTCTGGCTTCCTCACTGACTGCAGCCAGTCACCCTCCACCTTCCTTTTCCCAATCCAAATCCCCCTTTTTCTACCTACCCAAAGCACACAGACAGATCCTCATGTATGCATATCAATACACAAGCAGAGCACACAAGCACCAAAAAACACACTGGCATGCAAGCAAACAACAATCACCCACAGACACAACAACAGTCACAACTTCCCTAGACACCCCCACCACCCCAGCATCACACACACAACATCCAGCATACCCACAGGCACCACACCAATACTCACTACCATATCCACCACACCAACCATACCCCAAAACACCACCCCAGCAGACCCTCAGACATCTACCATAAGTACCACACCTGCAGATACCACAACAGACACACAGACATCCACTACATCCACCATACCTACAGTCACCACTCCACAGATACACACACATCCACCACTCTATCCCCTAGCACCTCCAACTCCAGGACCCCCAAGACACACAAATGCCCACACTCACCATTCCAACAGACACCCACCAAATACAAGCTTCCCCCTCAGAAGCACACACCCACAAAACCACGCAGACACAACAGACAACTACTCCCTTGACCTCCAAATCCTAAAGACCTTCTGATGACCATACCTGTGTTCCTAAGAAAGTTTTTTTGTTTGACCTTGACCTTTCCCCTGTTCCCTCCACCCCATCCCAAACCTCCCTTTCACCTCCAAGGCCTCCCTTGCCCCCCCTGCATGCACCCATACCTCTCCCCGAAGAATACCACCCCTCCAAAAAAGGAGATACCCCCTCCAAAGCTGTAGTGCAAACCCCCCTCCCAAATCTGACCGCCCCAAGGGCGATCCCTGAGGTGCCTACCTATTCACTTGATGCTCCTTCCTATGGAGGTTCCCTGGCAGTTAGAGGTCAAGTGTTGGCACAACACTGTGCCATCATAGACAGATATTTGGACTGGCCAACGGCATTGGACTTTTTAAATCCCTGATTTAATAAATCCAAAGAGTTGTTTTGTTTTGGGTACCCAACTGTCCTGCAATTAATTTTCTACCTTTTTCTGTCATTCCTCAGTGACTTGTGTTTTCTACCTACAGTTGTGTGTGTTTCAGTCTGCTTGCTGATCCATTTACTGTTGTCTGCAGTATATGACTTTTTAGGCAGTGCTGGTGTCCCCCAAGAAAAAGGTATATGTTAAGTGTATGGATATGTAGGTGCAAATGCAATGGTGGTGACATAGCATTGTATACTGTTTGTTATGGTAAGAATTTTGTCTTGAGCTGTCCATTGTGAGCATGTATGATGTTAATCGTGCCCCCCTGATCAGGGTTATGGATTCATCTCATGTGTGTCAGCTTTAGTTTTGTTTGTGCAGACACAGAGTGTGTTCAATTGTGTTAGCTTTGTTTGCATTTTACTGTGCATGTGCCCATTTAGATGTATGTCCCTTGCAGCTAATTCCTGTAAATGTATGCCCCATGCAGTTGGAGTTGTATGTGCTTTGTTGACTTGCACATCTATGCAGATGGGCATGTTATTTGGGTCTAGTACTGTTTGTCTCAGAGACGCATGTAGGGCCATTTCCTGTGCAAATGTTCTTTAAGGAGTGCGTGCAAAGTGATATGTGTCCCAGTGCAACATTCTTCCCTGAGTGCTCCTGATGCCCCCATTCCTATTGTGTAGGTATTGTTAGCATAGTGTTCTTTGACTATTTGTCGCAGTGTCTATTGTGCATCCCATTATCCTTCCATTGTGCTGTGATGAGGGTGGTGTGTGTGTCCATTGCAGAGCTGTTTAATGGGAGTGGTGTTTGTGTTCCATGCTACACCACACATATGTGTATTGTATGTGACGACAGTCCAGGGCCTGTGAGGAATGTGAGTTGTATTTGTATATGTGATGTCGGTGTTTTGCTGGTGATATATGAGACAATGTTGTGTATCCTTCAGTATCCCTGTGCCTGAGATGAGTGGCTGTGTGTTTTTGTGTAGAGTTGCAGTGCAGTGTGAGTGAGCTGCCCAAAGGCGGCGTATAGTGACTGTGAATATGTTCATCTTGAAGTATTATTTTGACTGTGTACATGATGAGATGTGTACTTGGTGCCCATAGGGTGACTCCCATATGATGTGGATGCCAGCGCAACGATCTGTTGTTCAGCTTAATGACACAGGTAGATGTGTGTGTGCTTAGGGTGTGTTGCGCCCACAGCGGCTGGCATTTTGTGCTCCATCAATGATCAACAACAGTGGCAGGACATGCGTGATGGATTCAATAGCGACAGCCGATGTGTGAGGCAAGTGACTGTCTCCCTTTATAATGTCTGTTTCTGCTTGCTGAGAAGTGGTGGTTGGACCGCCATGGTCACATTAACGGTGTGCAACCTCGTAACACAGGCTCCGCTGGCCTGGTTGTGCTGCCTCGTGACTGCAGCGCTCTGTGCTGCCTCCTGGTGCCAACAGGACTGTGGCGATCTTTGTTCAAAAGACCTGCCTGACTTGTAATCTGGCTGTCCAACCGTCAGCCTGATGGCAGTCGGACCACCACTGCAGCTATGGCATTCGCCAGACTGCCAAACTCATAATGAGGCCCAGAGATTCCTTTAAGTAGCTTTAGTGATCATTGTACAACCTGTCTTTCTTTGGGATTGTTTACATTCAATATGAGAAGGTTTCCAGGCAGGGTCAGTGGTTGGGTCTCAAATAATCAAGGTTGAAGATTCAATTGGTCTCAAGAACTGCCCGATGATTTTAATAGTAAGTCGTTTACTAGCTGTGCCCTAGAATTTTATATTTGTCTAAATTATGAGTCCCTCATAATAAGATAGTGAGCGCCTTTATTAGCAACTCTTTGCTAATTAAGGAGGTCCTTTCGCTTCTATCATCACAAAGGGCTGAGCAGCTGCAGATGGCTTGACAGAGGGTGTTCTGCAGTATAAAGACAACTGTAGAGAGCCTTGAGATTAAAATCTAGAACTAAAGCTCTGGTAGCAGTTTAGTTGAACTAGTTCTAAAGGTGAGGTCAAAAGGTGGAAAACTTCCTAAAAAATGAAACCTGGGGAACCTTACTTCAAGCTAGCTGCCTGAAGAATAGTTCTCTATTCTTAGGAATCATCAACTGTCCCTTTCTTGCCTTGAATGACAATGGGTTTCTTTCTATTCATATCACCCTAGGTAGGTGATTATCACATTTCTCTAAGATTTATAATTATTTGGCCCCTGACTCTGACTGTGATACACAATAGTTTTGTGTTGGGGCCTCTAATTTAGTCTCAACCTTGGAGAACATTATAGGTGGCTTTTTAGGACTCTCTAAGAGTAAGGCATCTGGTCTGGATGAGATTCATCCAGAGTTGTATATTAGTGAGACTGGTGTATGGGCTTCCTTGTTCATTCAGGGCCAGATTCACAAAGGGCCTCTGCACTCCTGATCAAGGCTGAATCTCCACAATTAGAATTCTCATTGCAGAGATTCAGCACTGAGTGTTGCGACTTCCCAAACCTGTGGGGCCACAAGTGTGGAAGCCCTTTGTGAATCAGACCCTCAGACCTTAAATGCAGTTGTTAAAAAGAGGCCCTCACATGCCTAATCTAATTTAAGGGAGACAAGACAGTGTTGTAGGCCAATATCATTGATTGATTCCGTCGCTAAGGTTTATGGACTGGTTGTCCATGATAGACTTACAGCCTGCACAGATGAGAACCAAATATTGGCTGATCTCTAGTACGGATTTAGATTCAATATGGCTACCACCACCAAAGCTTGAATTTGAACGTTAGTATTAACAAGCACGTTGTGGCCTGACTGGGTTCAAGCCATTTGGCCTTTATGGAGCTCGCTTCTGTCTTTGATAGAGTCAATCATCCTAAATTATGGACCATTCTTCTGTCAATGGGAGAGGAACCAGATATTGTGCTATATTTAGGGATCTTCATTCAAATAAATCAGTTTAAATTTGAAATACTAAAGATTCTAAAGAGGGATAAGCCCTGTACTATGTGTACTTTTGTAATTTTTTATAGTGTTTGTATTTATGTGTTTACTGACATGTTTTAACCAAAAAAGGTAATATGATGATGCTGATGATGATAATTCTTGATGATAACTAAATTTGGGTCACTGACTTTAGAGTATTTTTGTTGATTACGGATTGATTAAAAAACATATACGTATCTGGATTTCAATATTATGCTAGTCTTAAATGGAATAGTCATCATTGTATAATTTCTAGAAATGACTATGTCGTAGCTAATTACCTATGTAGGCACAGTTGCTTACATGTAGGACTAACTATCCAGACTGTATTAAAAGTCCCTTTCCAGAAAATAGGCTCAGTTATATTACACCAAAATGTTGCTTTATTTGTGGAACACAATTCTATTTACAGAGACATTGAAGGCAAAATAAGTTACTATCATTGCCAACTATAGTTCTCTTTAAGGCTCTAGCAATAGAGCTAGAACTACAGATCTACAGGTGAATACAGAAATGTTCGCAGTAGAACAACAAATCAGAACTATTTAAATATTTTTTCCTCAAATACAATGTTTCTCATTTATTATGATATATTGCATGTAATGCTTAAGGAGAGATCCTTTATTATTGATTAGGCAGATAGTTATAATTATAAAATGCAAGGTGTTGCTTCAAAATGTTTACTCTTTATAACTTGCCCTGCGATACATGACTTCTGTTAATGCACCTGGGATGGTTGATCCCCTGATTTAAGACAAATGTTTAAAAACTGGCAAGGCCTCTAGGCTTAATTGTAAGTGTATTGTGAACAAAAAACTGATGACCTCACTCATTGGGCCCTTTCTATAAACTGCATTTTGTAGCACATTGGTAGTAGTATTGGAGTAGTACTATTCACAGACTACTAAATGTAATTCACAAACCTGCATGCAGACATCTCTATACATGTCTATTTTTTATTAATAAATGTGGAAGTGATGTGGGAGTGACTGGAAAACGGGGTGGGTTTTAGAAAAGGGGAATACGGTGTTTATTTTAGGACTGAACATGTAAAAACAAAACACCAGCCCCTTTAAAAGTAAACTCATTGCTGCTCACAAGCTGCACTTTTAAACTTACTGCAGTCAGAGAAGAACCCAACACAGGGGTTCTATTCACAAACATAAATTTACACATGTAAATTTACTACAAGTAAATTTACTCTTGCACTTTTTAGTAACTTTAATACTTTTGACTAGTGACCATTTACAACTGTAAAGTTCCTCATAAGTGTTTACTTACATGTCCGCACCACCTGAATTTGGGGATGGATTCTAACTTCAAGTGTAAACTTACTATTTATAACTTTTCACACATAAGCGGAAGTCTCCGCAACCAAGGCAGATATCTCCCTATGGTAAACTATTGGGAAACGTTTAAATGCTGACTACACTTAAAAGACTGTAAAAATATTTTTGATTTAAATATTAATGTAATTTAATTTAAAATATTCATTTTTAACGTACATTCAAATTAAAGAAATCTAGAGCATTATATGCACTTCAACATATCAAATTAAATATATGTTTTAAATTTAAAAAAATCCAAACTAAATTATAAAATCTATAATTATTTATTATTCAGTAGAAAGTTTTTAAAGCCATATGAAGAACTAATAAGTTAAATTGATTATTTCAAAGAAAATACATTTACATTATTTTAATTTTTAAATTCTATGGTTATTAATATTTCATGATAAACTAGTATTAGAATTTATGTTTCATTAACGTAACATTTTTAATATGAAAATATTTATATTTTAAAAAGGTTAAAATAAGTTAATTTAAATTCGAATTAGTTACTATGGGCTTTTATTTTAAGTCCTTATCTCCATTATTTTCTATGCAAGGGTGTTGCAGTACCACTAGTTTGGCATGTTTTGTTCTGGACATACTCCAGCTCTGAACTGGAGTACATTTACTACTGTTTAGTGTCATTTTTTTGCTGTGGTAACTATAGACGTGTCATTTGTGAATGGCAATTGGCTTACTCTTTTGTGGGTGGGTGCATCTCCCTCCATAAAGTACTCATTACCCCTCCCTAAACCACGCCTTATTCCTCTCTTAGGTATTCCCAATTAGTAGTAAGTGTTCCCCATTTTCCAGCCACTCCCTTGTCCCAACCACATTTTCTACTAAAACGTATGCCAACGTGTGTGGATATCTCCACAGTCAGGGTGTAAATCCCTGCACATACACAATAGAAGAAGCAGAAGAGGAAACGTCTGCATTTGGGTTATGGTTTATCATTTTGTAGTACTAGTATTGTTTTAGTACTACTAATAAAAGTACTGCAAAAATGCAGTTGGTGACTAGGCCCCACAGTCATAAACGTGCTCCAGCACAGCCTTGGAGTAAGTTCATCATCCCAGATGCCCACTCACAGGTACTGCAGCACACTCCCATGGAAAATGATAAATAGCACTCTGTAGCAAGTAATGTTTACACATATTCAGATATTTCTACTTTTATATATATTATTGAAACTGTTAATTATACAATTGCTTTCATATTAAAATAAAAAATACATTCTTTATTGCTTTTTAGCATCTAAATAATCTATACACATTCCTAAATACATATTATTACATACTAAATGACATTTTTTAATGTATGTGGGATTTCTAAATGTACATAAGTAAAATAATATATATAAAATAGTCATTTAAGTCAATATGCTGTAACATTTTCTTTATTAATTGCACATTTTAAAATAAATATGATAATGTCTCTCACAATAATATTTTGTTTTAACATGTTAATAATATATTTTTAAATTTTATCAAACTGTAATGAACTTTATTAAACTATACAAAAAAATGTATGATTTCCTATACTTTACCAGAGGGAGTTTCCCCACTCTGGTGGCAAAGAACTCTACCTATCTTTGAAAAATTAAAATGTTGTCATTCTCTTACTGAGCAGAAAACGTATCTGAAGCACCGCCTAAATCAACATGGCATGATTTCAGAAGCGTTTGAATTGATTTTTGCCCCTGGATCTGAAAGTCAGTACTGCTGTGAGAAATTTATAAATTTATAAAAGCATTTTTTAAGTAATTTTTTTTAAAATAATGTTAATATTTTTGTATTTTATTCATATATGTGATGTTTGAATGGGCATAAGTGTGACAGTAAACAATAATATTATTATTATTAATAATAATAATAATAATAATAACAACAACAACAACACCTCTGGCAAAGTCTTCAGAACTATCGGTCTTTCACAAGTGTCCTTTTTAGTAAGATGGAGAAAGATTGTTTATTTTCAGGTTATACAAAATATTTGCAAAGGGGGTGGTAGTTGAAAGCGAGCTGGGTAATGGAAATTTTAGTTTTGTTTTTTTTCTCTCTCAATCACTTTTTCTTAGTTGCTGCTTTTGCTCAATCAATCAATCAATGATTTGTAAAGTGCAGCAGATCGCACATGAAGGTCTCAAGGCACTGGAGTTGCTGCTTGCTTCGTGGTGATCTGTTCATTCTGTTCATTCGAACAACCAGGTCTTGCGTCCTTTCCTAAACTGCTGGAGTGATGGGGTAGCCCTGAGGTGTGGGTACGTTTGTTCTATGCTTTGGTCTCCAGGTGTGAGAAGGAGCATCCTCCGTTGTTGCTTCTGCAGATCTGGCCGGTGTCTGCGATGGAGAGGGAGGTGAATCGTAGATGCCTGGTTGGTTGGTAGAAGTTCAAGTATTTGTTGATGTAAGCTGGTCCTTCATTGTGCAGGTCTTTGTATGCGTTGGTCAGCATCCTGAACTGGCATTTCTTCTGGATCAGGAGCCAGTGTAGCTTCTTGAGGTGGGGTGTGATGTTGGATCATCTGGGGAGGTTGAGGTTGAGTCTGGCCTCTGAGTTTTACATTGTCTGTAGTCTCTTCAGGAGGCGTCCAGTGATTCCTACGTAGAGAGTGTAACCTTAGCCCAGTCTGCTGGTGATGAGGTGATGACCTGTTTCTTCATGGAAAGCTTGCTGTCCAAGATGATGCCAAGGTTGCGGGTGTGGTCTGTCGGGGCAGGTTTGGGCTGAATTCAGCAGGCACCATGTGTCATTCCATGGAAAGATGTTGTTCCCAAAGATGAGGACTTCTGTTTTGTCCATATTGAACTTGA
This sequence comes from Pleurodeles waltl, assembly GCF_031143425.1. Lineage (NCBI taxonomy): Eukaryota > Metazoa > Chordata > Amphibia > Caudata > Salamandridae > Pleurodeles > Pleurodeles waltl. The sequence continues at coordinate 151,982,802 of NC_090450.1, read as the reverse complement.
GATAGATGTCCTTGATCCAGTCAGCAATGTTCATCATACGCCTGTGGAAGCTGATGAGCTGGGTGTTGTCACCATTGGAGATGATGTTGAGTCTGTGAGATCTGACTGTGCTGGTCAGGGGGGTCATCTGTATGTTAAAGGGGGTGTGGTTGAGGGATGAATCTTGGGGGACACCGCAGATGATCTTCTTGGATTCTGAGGTAAATGGTGGCATACTAATTCTCTGGGTTCTTCTGGTGAGATAAGAGGTGATCCGTTTAAGGGTGTTTGCCTGGATTCCGATGTGGTGGAGTCTGTTGATCAAAATGTGATGGGAGACTGTGTCGAAGGCAGCTGACAGGTCCAAGTTGATGAGGGCTGCCGTTCTGCCTCAGTCCAGAACGGCCCTAATGTTCTTGGTTGCTGTGTATAGGGCTGTTTTGGTGCTGTGGTTAGCTCCAAATCTGGATTGAGAGGGGTCCAGGAGGTTGTTGCCTTCCAGGTGTTTGGTAAGTTGTTGGTTGATTGATATTTTGAGAACCTTAGCTGGAAAGGGGAGCAGGGAGATGGGCCAATAGTTCTTAGGTTTTGTTGGGTCAGCAGATGGTTTCTTGAGGAGGGGCCTCACTTCAGTGTGTTTCCAGTCCTCAGGGAAGGAGGCCACGGTGATGGAGGAGCTAAGGACTTTTTTGAGCTCATCACCAATCGTCTTGCTTCCGAGGTTGAAGATGTGTAAGGGCAAGTTTGATGATGCTAGTTTTGTAAGTCTGTCCTGAGTTCTTCTATTTGTTCTTTCAATGCCTGCCTTGCTGTCTGAAGACTGACAAACTTGTAGTCAGGTCCTTTGTGTTTGGGAATTCCCTGACCTACCCCCAAGACTGGTTCTGGGCAGTTGTTTCCCTTCTTCAGGCTCCAAACTGTCTTAAGTGGCAAAAGGCAAGGCAGGCCTGGGGTCAGGTTTCTTTGTGTGTACTGTAGGTAAAGCCCTATGAAGTGTAAGTGAGGCTAGGTACAGCCTCTCCCAAGCCATTTTGTGCTGACCTAAGCCCCCTTTGTCTCACTGTCTGGAAGGAATACATAAACCTCAACAGCAGAGCCATTCACAGTCATGTGACCCAGTACATTGAAGAAAAGGCACAGTTGGTGGGGACAAGAAAATGCTAACTTTTTAATAGTGCCATTTTCAGAATTGTTGCTTAAAATCTGACTTTACCATTAAAGAGGATTTAAAATTAAAATTCAGTTGAGTGCATACAGAATATCTCTACCTACTCCAAATCTGAAGTTGGTACTTAATACGTTAAATAAGGTAACCTAGTGACAATGAAAAATGACTTTAGGAGTTTTTCACTGCCAAGGCATGTAAAACCTAAGTACACATGACCTACTTTTCAAATACAATGGACTCTGCCCCATGAACCTTTAGGCCTCCCTTAGGTGCGATTTATGATTATTAAAAAGGAAAGTAAAGGCCTGGTTAAATGGCAGTTACAAATTGAACTTCTGCAGTGGCAGGCCTGAGGCATGCATTACAATGATACTTTAGGGAGCTGCACAATGGGTGCCCATGACTAGCATTTATTTACAGTCCCTGGGTACAGATACTACCATTTACTGGGGACGTACAAGTAAATTAAATGTGCCACTTGATTGTAGTAGAATATTACCAGGACAGATAACATGCATTTTAGCACTGGTTTACAGGGATAAACTGCACAGTCCTAGTGCTAACAAAAAAGAGTGCAGCAAAAATCAGGGAGTGAAGGCAATAAGTTAGAGGGAATATCATACCAAGGATGTAAGCTCTGGCACTGAGCAAAAAGGTTGTGCTAACGCGAGGTATACGCAATAAATAAATATGAACAAACTGTATAGAAAACAAGAAGGCTCCAATTTGGCCACAATGTATGACATTGAAGAGGTTTCAATGGTTTCCATTGCACACCAGAATAAGGATATGTTATTGAAGGGAGAGAGTACTGACGATTGCAGCAACATGCAATGAATTCAAACCTAGTAGGATAGATAATCACCATCAGGGCTAGGGAAAATGGAAGTTAGGCCAGAGGGAATGCTAAAAGGAAGGGAAAGAAGAGAATAAGTACCTAGTCATAGGTGTGTTTGTTTTTTATTCAATATAGGATGCCTGTGAGGTGCTCACACAATAGGCCGGAGGCAGTGATATCTGCAAAAAACAGAAATAAAAGAGGTCCTAGAACTAACTGATCACCTGTGAAAGTGATGCACATCTACATTGCTACTTACAAAGCAGTGATAGTAAGCCTGGGAATAAAGGAGCGCAGAAAGGACAGAAAGCATTAGGGTGCACACTACTTAAGAGGGAATGGTTGTTTATGACTTACTAACCATATCCTGGCTGTGATCTGCACTGAAGTGAGGAAGAAAGTCCAGACGGGTGTGTGCTCCACAGAGGAGAATAATCTATAAGAGCAGCTAACACATTTAAAATGTGGGTTGTATGGGATTGAACAATTGAAAATAAATGCAAGAGAGACACAGAATTTCAACATATATTTGGGTTTTCAGTGAATATGACTACAGCATCGGAGGTGCCTCACAGCTTCGCATCTCAGCACCTGCTGCTATGTGCAAGGATCCACAAAATTCCTCCAGTGTTCTACATATTAATGAGGCTGGCTATTTTTATAGCTTCCTGCAAAGGAATATTTTCGGTATACATAAATTTGCCAGTTTATCCTACAATTAAGCATTTCCTGTGGCACCATACTAATTTCACTGGTATTGGAAAGTAGTTTATTAGTAGGTGCAGGTAGGTACCTTCAGCTTGTAATAACACCATAATCACAAATAAGGTCACAAATTAACCCTTGCTCAACCCCTGGTAGCTTGGCTGACGAGCAGTCAGGTTTAACTTAGGAGACAGGTGTATAAATCATTTAATATCACCAAAACAGTAGATAAGTAAGGCACAGCACACAATAAAAATCCAACAACAATTTATAAAAACAGAAAATACATTTATCTTCAAAATGACAGCAAAGTGGCAATAATGCAATGCAAAGAACCAGAGACATGAATTTTTAAAAATGTGCTTTCTAGGACCAAAAAACAATAGGCACCAACTGCCGCTATCTGGTCATGCGGACCGTGAACAATTCAAAGGTATAGGCAGACTGTGATGAAGCGTGGGTCAGAAACAACCAGTAGTTGGAGGCCAGTCAAGTTTTTACCTTTGCACTTAGCCACTTTTTTTGAGTTTTCCTCTCAACATCGAGTGAGTTTCCTCGACTTGCCATTTTCCAGTTCAACGATGACGGCTTGTTCAGCGCAATGCCTCAATGATTACTGGAGGTCTTGTTTCTGGTCACTGGTGGTGAAGAGTTCTGGAGCTTTCAGCAGGGCAAACCTGAATTTCAGGCTGAGTCGCAGTTTGACATAACCGGCTTGACTCTCAATGACAGGTCATTGAACTTATTGAGGTTTTTCCAAAAATTCTCCAAATGATGCCAAACTTCAATGGCTTCTTCCAGAAGATCCTTTTGGGGACTTGAAGGGTTCCTAACACCAGCCATGGAAGGTTCCAAAAAATCTTTGTTGCTCCTTGGCAGTCTGGGACTACAGTTCCCACAATGCACCTGGGCAAATCTTTTAAAGTCCAGTTGAGCTGGCCAGCTGGGCTTGTCCTTGCAGGAGGTGATGAAGGTGACCTTTGGTAGCTCATTTCTACCTGTTGCTTTCAGGAAGTCTACTCTTGAGTCTTGGAAGCAAGGCAAAGTCCTCTTTTGGTGATGACCCGAGTATGCAGCAGGTGCAGTCCTTGGGAGTGCAATCCTCTCTTGGTGCAGACCAGGGGTTTAACAGGGCAGTCCTTTCTCTTCGGATTTCTTCCAGCATGGATCTGAGGTGCTGTGCAGCTCTCCAATATGTATTCCTCATTCTGAGCTGGCAAGGAGTGGGGCAACAACAACCAATGGGGTTCCGGTTGCCACCCTCTGTGATGACCTCTTCCTGGAAAGTGTGGCACATTTCTGTCCCAGAGTGCACATCTCAACACAAAATTAAAATGGGGAAAATCTCTCCTTGAGTTTTAAGTCTGGCTAACCCAAACCACAGGTGTGACTAACATTTCCCTACACTCCCCTTCTTGCCACTCTCCTAATCTATTCAAATAGGCTCCCACCTGGCTGGAGGTGCAAGAAGTGGAGTGGGCCTGCTCCCTACACTGTCTGTCCTTCTCCCTTTGTAGACCAGATTGGCTACCAAGTCCCTATACTGTCCTGGCATCTGCAGCCGCAGATCTAACCCCCACCAGATGTTCCTTTGTCTCAGCCCAGGTCACTTCACACCTCTTCAGAGAAGCTTGGCTTTGCCTCTCAAAGGCTGGCCAATCAGAAGAGGCTGCTACAGGGCTGCTTTTTAGGTAACTTCAGGAAAGCAAGTTCTAAAACTACTTTCCTGCAATAGTTAAAATAATTCTGATCTTGTTGGATTTATTGTAACTAAAAATTTGCAGCTTTTTCCTCACGAGGGCATATAAAACATCTTTTATAATGACTTTAAAATGACAGCAGACACCACAGCAATGCACCATTAGGCGCCTTAAATCCACTGGGGTCTCTAAACCTACATTCCCTACAATATAGTAGGGCCTTACAGGTAGGTTGTCAGAACCAATTGTAATTACCCTTAATTATCATGTACCTTCTAAACAGAGCACTGGCACTGGGCCTGGTTAGCAGGGCCAAGAGCACAATCAGAGTCAGAAAACAAGCAGCTAGTAGACTAAATGGGGGCAAAAAGTGGGAGGATAGCTGCAAAAAGCCCTGTTTTCTTAGAAGTGGCTACATACTCCTTTAGCTTCCCCCCTCAGTTACTTTCATGATGACCTCTTTTGATGACTCCTTGTAGTGCCTCATAAAGGATTTCCGTTGATGCTGTTTCTCTAGTTTTGGCCTTCTAACTGCATTTGGAGAGTCACAGCATGTCTGGCGTTTGCTATGAAACAAACAGTTGTTTTATCATGTGAAACCAGAGTCTCTACATCCAGTATACTCAGTTATTATTTGCTTTTTCTTGATTGTCACCCATTACATTGCCGTGGGTCGAAACGCTGTTGACACCACTAGGCAGAAAAGACAGTTAATGATGGACTCTAAGTAGAGAGGATTGCTTTTAATAGTTGAAGAAACTTTGGTCATTGAAAACATCTCTCTGCATCCATAAGAAAAAATTTGCTCTTTCCCCCAGTTTTTTCATCGTGACCATCATCTTGTGCCATCTTTTCACTTGAGCATCTTATGTGTACCTGATACATTGAGCAACTACTACAATTTTTATTCTTGTCTCCTTTATGCTGACTTAAATGTAGGTTTGATTAAGACTTTTTTATATAAAAATAATGTTTACTAATTCCATTACGTTGTATTTGACTGCATGTGAAGATACAGTGTATGATTTTCAATGGAATGTTATTAGTTGTTTAATTTAATGATACCTGTTTTATAGATAGCATTATGAGTGAAGAGCATAGTAGAAAAAAGGTTGTGCAAGTAACCAGATAACTTGGCCCAGATTTTGGAACCTTCTGCACTAGGTTTATGCCACAACCCTGAAGCATTACGTTCCAGCACAAATCTTGTTTTGCTATGAAAAGAGGGCCTGAAGTAACACAAAATAGCTTCTAACAAATTTTGTATGTTTCAACTTTTTTGAGCTTTTTTCTCTTAAATATCACTTCAGTGGTCAATTCTCCAAGTCTTGTACCATGACTGTTCCTTCCTTTTCATCCTGGTGCCTTAGGTTATCCTTGTGAGGGTCAGAACTCGAGAGAATGCAGGGAAAGAGAGTGTCTATAGTACATTCCTAAACATAACTTAACAGAATACATGCATACATCTGCAGTCACTCATATCTAAGTACACATGCATAAAACTGATGTTCATTGACTCAAATGAGGGCACACACATATATGAACACACAAACATGTATGCGCCTGCACATACACATCAAACATGACCTCACTATGGGCCCGATGTACAACGCCTTTTTGCCGTCGCAAAAGGCGAAAATGGCCAGGTATGATGTACCATCCCTATTTTGCAAGTCAGTACACAGTAATCGACTCATAATTAGAAAGGGGTGTCTTGAGGGATCCCCTTTTCTAATTGCGAGTTGCAGTGGTATGTATGTATGTTTTGTGACCATGAATGCAGTCGCAATCAATTACAGTTATCACCAATTTCAAATTGGTGTTAACCCATTTGCAAATGGGAAGGCATCCCCATGGGGCCCCTTCCCCTTTGTGAATACATGCAAAAATATATTTTCAGAGCAGGCAGTGGTCCCACGGACCACTGCCTACTCTGAAAAAATAAAATCTTTTTTGTTTTAGTTTTAGTTTTTGAAATGCATCCATTTTAGCTTTAAGGAAAGCATGCTGCATTTAAAAAAACCTGCTTCATTGAAAAGCAGTCACAGACATGGTGGTCTGTTGAAGCCAGAAGGCCACCGTCTATGCGAGTGCAGCCATTCCAAAATGGGTCGCAAATTGCAAGCTGCCTCATGAATATTAATGAGGCATGTCCTGTGCGACCCATTTGGGAATTGCAAACAGTGTGGTTCGCACCACTGCACATTTTGTTTTGTGACTCACAATTTGTGATTCACAAACGGATCACAAATTGCGAGTTGCAAAACAAAAGGTCATTCATCGGGCTCCAAGTGCTTACTGTTCACAGACTCATGCATGTAAATGCATGCCCACACATGCATATTTGTAAGATTGCACATACCCGGATGTACACATCTAAGCTAATGCCAGATGTGGGCCTGCACACATTCATATTTGTGCATCTTTATACATTTATGCACTTCTGCAAACTCTGTTAATGTGTGTGTTTTTCATGTGTACACAGCCAATCTCACAAATGTGCACACTCAGACCCCTATACAGGCTTGCTCACATTTGTTTTCACATTCTTGCAATACACGCACCCTTTCACCAGTGTACTTTTACACTGGCATATATACACTCTCACATATGCATACTCACGCAAGTAATCAGGGTCTCTCGCACAAGTGCTCATTCACAACCATATTGATACTAATAAAACTTCACCTGTACACCTGTGCATGCTAACATAAACACCCGCACTCGACTCTCATACACAAATGCATAATCACATCCAATTATGCAAAACAGAGTCAGATGGTGTTTGGGTTTATTTATTAAAAGAATACATCCAAACAGCATGTGGTTTCTTGCTGGGGCTCAAACTGACTGCTCCTACCTCTCAACATGCTTCTTATGGGACAAACCTCACCTGTGCCCCAGCCAGATGCTGTCTGAATATTTTTTAGTCTAGAGAAAGTCAAATAACTTCAGGCTCTTTCCCGAGGTACAGACACTCAATTCTGTCCCCAAGCTAGGAGCCTTATGATAAGATCCAAACAGGATCTGGCTCTTCACTTTGCACAAACATTTATTTCAATTATATTGTTTTTTTTCCATGAATCAGGCTACATGGCTTTCACCAGTAACTTTTTGCACAGTAAGCAGATCCACAAAAATAGTACATAAACCTTAAGACTCTTCCTGTTGCAGAGATATAGGGTGGTTGTAGTTTGTTGAAAAGCTCACAATGCCCAAAGCCAACAAGCGATCGATGATTTATAATCTTTTTCACTATGTACCATCACTTGACAAAATGTCTGAACAGAAATTAATGAAGAATGTAAGCAATGCATTTTTACCATGTACCCAAGAGTCTACATTAAAGGATAGTGGTCATGTGTATCACTGGAAATTCTGGATCTTTACCAATAATACAAAATTATTTCTGAGTAAACTTTTTAAAATCTTGTTTATATGGAGAATGACTTACAATAAGAAGTCAGAAATAGATGGAAATTCAAAAGATAAAAGCAAATGCCCTGTCATCGAACATTACCACACTTGTCCCAACTAAAACTGCACCTCACTTGTGTAGGTGTGACTATTGCATAAGACAAGAAAAGCCAAAAGAACACAATTGTGGAAAGTAAGAGAGAAGCTTAAAATTAAGTTTACTTTTGGGATGGATGTAACCAGAGGACTTAGGGGCTCAAAACGAGTTTATCAGTCTGACGAGCCGTCCGCCAAACTCATGTGGATGAGGCAGCCATCAACCCAGCTGCCCCACCCCATCATATTACAATGTTCCCACAGGGCTGACGGGTGGGGAGATTGTATTATGGCGTTCTTGCTGGTCAGCCCAGCGGGAACAGTGTTACGGTATTGGTCCCGGCTCCCTTAAGGTAGAACCAGCACCCTTGAACTACGTACTGTCTACCAAGCAAACAGTGCACTTCCGAGGGTGCTAGCGGGGGGGGCCATGTCATGGGCAGTGCTGGTGCCCTCCTGTGGCTCCATGACCTTTGTTTCCGCCAGCCTTTTTCATAATGGTGGAGTCCCCGCAATGAAAAGGCTGGTGGAACCTGGACTTGTGATCAGCGCGAAGACGCAGAAGTCAATGCCGCCATTGTTTACTATGACTTCGACCACTGCCAGCCCATCGGTGACCATGTTCCTGGCAGGGATAGCCATGCCCTAATGGTCCAACCACCAGGAGTGCGGCACTCCTAGGACTGCCAAATGTCTTGTTGGGGCCCTTAGTTCCAGTGTTGGTAGGCACCTAAGGCAACCTATTGAAATTCAGAAATTTCTGAACACTGGATACATGGGGTAGTCCAGGGAGGTGACAGTTGTTTATACGCCACTATGTGTTCTTGCACAGAATGCCCTGCACGTCTAATTTTGCATCAAAAAGCAATTTCCACAGATTTCTTTGACAGAAAGTTCCTAAATATGTGGGGAGCAACAAAAGTTTCACCATCCAGACCTAGTTTTTCCCCTACTGATAGTGGTATCATTTATGTTTTCGAGTGTAGTTATACTTACAATAGCTAGTATGGTCTTACTTAAAATATATATGTTAAAATTGATTTATGTGTTTATGTAATTGACATAATGATTCTTTATGGTTTTAAAAAGGGTAAATGTTTGCTAATTAGTTTATTTTCTGCTAGTAGTAAACATTAATATATTCATATTTACAAATTTTAAACAGTTATATTCAAAAATGTGTACGTATATCCAAATTAAACAAAATGTAAAGAATAAAATGTTTAAAATTAATACGCATATGAAACATATAATAATTTTGAAGCATTTTATTTCAATATATTTTTACTCAACATGTGTATATCGTAAATGTATTTCTATATTTACATATAATGGAAAAATATGTAATTCTTATAAAAAATATTGAAATGAGTAACATTTTTATTTATTTAGTTTAACCCCTTCGCCTGCCAGGCCTTTACCCCCGCAGGTGCCAGGCCTTTTTTGGCTATTTGGAGCAGTTCGTGCTTAGGCCCTCATAACTTTTTGTCCACATAAGGTACCCACGCCAAATTTGCATCCTTTTTTACAAACATCCTAGGGATTCTAGAGGTACCCAGAGTTTGGGGGTTTCAGTGAAGGAGACCAAGAAATTAGTCAAAATACAGCAAAAATTTCTTTAAAAAAAAAAAGGGAAAAAAGGGCTTCAGAAGAAGGTTTGTGGTTTCTTCCCTGAAAATAGCATCAACAAAGGGTTTGCGGTGTTAAAATTACCAGCTTCCCAGCTTTCAAGAACAGGCAGACTTGAATCAGAAATCCACATTTTTCAACACAATTTTGGCATTTCACTGGGACATCCCCCATTTTTTTCTAATTTTTGTGCTTTTAGCCTCCTTCCAGTTAGTGACAGAAATGGGTCTGAAACCAATGCTGGATCCCGGAAAGCAAAACATTTCTAAAAAGTAGACAAAATGTTGAATTTAGCAAGGGGTCTTTTGTGTAGATCCTGTAAGGTTTTCCTACAGACAATAACAGCTAAAATAAAAAAATATAGAAATTGAGGTAAATAAAACTGCCATTTCTCTCCACATTTTACTATGTAACTTTTTCCTGCGATGTCAGATTTTTAATGCAATATACCATTATGTCTGCTGGTCTGTTCTGGTTTTAGGGATATATAGGGCTTGTAGTTTCATCAAGAATCCTAGGTACCCAGAACCAATAATTGAGCTGCACCCTCCAATGGGGTTTCATTCTATACCGGGTATAAAACGATTCATTTGGTCAAAAATAAAGAGTGAAAAATAGGTATCAAGAAACCTTTATATTTCCACAATAAGCACAAGATAAGGTGTTGATAAGCAGCGGTTATTTGCACATCTCTGAATACTGGGGTCCCCATACGAGCATGTGAATTACAGGGTATTTCTCAAATAGACGTCTTTTTTACACACTGTCTCACATTTGGAAGGAAAAAATTTATAGAAAGACAAGGGGCAATAACACTCGGTCTGCTATTTTGTGTTTTTCCCAAGTCTCGTGATAAAAGTGGTACCTCACTTGCGTGGGTAGGCCTAACTCCTGCGACAGGAAATGCAAACTGGACACATCACATTTTAACATTGAAAACTGAAGTGTTTTTTGGAAAGTGCCTAGCTGTGGATTTTGATCTCTAGCTCAGCAGGCACCTAGGGAAACCTACCAAACCTGTGCATCTTTTAAAACTACACATCTAGGGGAATCCAGGATGGGGTGACTTGTGAGGCTCTCACTAGGTTCTGTTACCCAGAATCCTTTGCAAACCTCACAATTTGTCCCAAAAAACACTTTTTCCTCACATTTCGGTGACAGAAAGTTCTGGAATCTGAGAGGAACCATAAATTTCCTTCCACCCAGTGTTCCCTCAAGTCTCCCAATAAAAAGTGTACCTCACTTGTGTGGGTAGGCCTAGTGCCCTGGACACATCAAAATGATCAAATACAAAACATCCTGCTTTTGAGGGGGTGAGGGGGCACCTGCGTTTTAGTCCTGGGCTCAGCAGCCATAAAGGGAAACCTACCAAACCCAGACATTTCTGAAAACTAGACACCCGAGGGAGTCCAGGGAGGTGTGACTTGTGTGGATCCCCCAGTGTTGTCTTTCCCAGAATCCTCAGCAAACCTCAAATTTTGCTAATAAATCACACCACATCGGGACACATTTCCTACCACCCAATGTTCCCCTCAGTTTCCCGGTAAACATGATTCCTCACTTGTGTAGGTGGGCCAAGTAGTAGGGGGAACAAAAGTCGGTCCAAAATGGCAGTTTGAAAAAAAAAATTTTTTAGGCTGACAAGTGGGGCAGATTTTTTATCGGTATAGATGAGACAATGCTGGGTGGTAGGAATTTTGTGTATTCCTACAGATTCCGGAAGGTTCCATCAAAAAAATGTGGAAAGAATGCCTGATTTCCAATAAAGTTGGAGGTTTGCAGGGCATTGTGGGTAAGAAAATGGTGCAGGGTGCATGTGAAGCACACTACCTGGACTCACCCGGATGTTTAGTTTTCAGATGTGTCTAGGTCTTGTGGATTTTTCTACAAGGCAGCATCCCAAAGTCCAAAAAGTGCAGCCCTCACCATTCCAAGTGGGACGATTTTGAGAGTTGGCCAAGCTCTCATGGCCCAAATTTAAAACGAAAACCCCAAATAATTAAATGTACTCTTACTTGCTGTGGGATAAGATGTTTTAATGTGCGGGGAAGAGCTGAAAGACTGTTACCCTCTTCAGTTGGGGTGGGGGCATAACCATGCCCATAGTGGTTGGTAGTCACCGCCCCACTATTTTATTTTTTAATTCCCTGGCATCTAGTAGACCTTCGGCTCCCGGGGTGTGGATCGTGGGTAATTGCCCCATCTGCCCACTGGTGGGCAGAACAACATTGGCCCCATTTATTTGGGGTGGGGGTATGGACATACCTTCACCCTCTTATTTTGATAAACAAATGTTCCCTGGTCTCTGGTGGGCTTTATGCCCCCTGGGGGAGCAGATGGGCCTTCCAAAAATACGCCGATCTGCCCCCAAGGAGGACCAATATGGTCAACAGTATTGTGCCCCATGGAGAGCGACCCTTGCGACCCTTGCCCAAGGGGCTGCCCCCGAACAAAACACACACATACAAACACCAATCCCTGGTGCCTACGTGGTTTCTGCCCCACAGGTGGCAGATCGGCCTAATACAAATAGACTGATCTGCCCCAAAGGGGGACCGAAATGGCCAACAGTATTGTGCCCCATGGAGAGCGACCCTTGCTCCAAACAAAACACACACATATAAACACCAATCCCTGGTGCCTGAGTGGTTTCTGCTCACCCAGGGGGCAGATTGGCCTAATAGAAATAGGTCGATCTGCCCCCCAGGGGGGGCAGAAATGGCCTAAAATAAATGTTCTCCCCTTTTCGTGAAATTGGCGCAAAAAAATCCCTTGGGCCTAGTGGTTTCTGCCCCCCTTGGGGGTAGATAGGCCTAATAAACAAAGGGCAATCTGCCCCCAAGGGGGGCAGAAATTGCCTAAAATAAATGTGCCCCTCAGGGGAACTACCCTTGCCTAAGGGGTCACTCCCCTCGTGTGAAATTGACGCAAAAAAATAAAAGTCCCTGTTGTCTAATGCTTTCAGTCCCCCTTGGAGGCAGATTGGCGTAATAAAAATAGGCCGATCTGCCCCCAAGTGGCGCAGAAATGGCCTAAAGACAATTTGCCCCCCAGGGAAGCGACCCTTGCCTAAGGGGTCGCTCCCCACATATAAAAATAAATAAAAATAAACAACAAAATAAAAGATCCCTGTTGTCTAGGGGTTTCTGCTCCCCCAGGGCAGATTGGCCTAATTACAATAGGCCAATCTGCCCCCAAGGGGGCAGAAATGCCCTAAAACAAATATGTCCCCCCACGGCAGCGACCATTGCCTAAGGGGTCGCTCCCCTCACGTGAAACTGACAAAAAGAAATCCCTAGTGTCTAGTGGTTTCTGCCTCACTTGGGGGAAGATTGGCCTAATAAAAATATTTTGCTCCCGTCATTCACAAATGAACAAAATAAAAAAATTCCCTGGTGTCTAGTGGCATTGCAGGGAAAGACATGAAAGGAAAGGCCTTTCCTCTCCTTTCATCCCACTCTTGCCCCCTCCACATGATCAGAGGAGAACTGCTTTTCCATTTCTCTTCCGAACTGCGCTGGAAGCTCAGAGGTAGGCCTCTGGTGAGGTCAGTGCGTGATCGCACGCTGACGTCATCAGAAACCACGCTGGGTCGGGGGAGCGGGGTTGGAAGGTGAAGTGATTCCCCTTCCATCCCTGCCCAGGGAGGGGGGTGCCAGGCCCTCAGGGGAGCGATTGCGCTTGTCCCTGGCGCTTGAGCGCCACGGCAGCCAATGTAACCACCTCATCCCAGGTACCTGAGGGGTTACTGTTTGAAGAAACACAGAATAATAATTTAGGTAGATAGTGACGGACATTAAAAAACAGCTCAATAACTTAGTTACATTAATTACATATTAATAAATACTGCCAACTTTTTGGTCATGTAATAGCCACTACTTATTTATAGATTCACATATTTGTTTTTTTCAGTTTTTAAACCTTTTTCTAACAATTTAACAAACATGTCTAAAAATTGTAAAACGTTTTTGTTAAAAAACTGTTGTTTCAAAAACATTTTTATTCAGTTCAATGTAAAGGTATTTCTTTTATTTCAATTTTACTGTCTTTTTTTTAGCACTAACTGGATTTTCAAGTTTCTTTGTATTCAGTAGGCAGTGTTTTTCAACATGAACAGTGGTCCCAGGGGAATGACAATGTATTTCTGTTAAGGACATTTCCTTTATGATCTGTACATATTCGCAGATGGTTGGGTGAGTGTAATGTAAGGATCATGTTTATTTGATTGTTTAGTTATTACGGGTTTGTTTATTTGGGCTAGGGAAATATGTTGTTAGCCTACTAAGTGCTAAAGGGCCTAGTGCTTGGTTTAGCGATATTTTTAATTTATTGCTTTCTATATAGACTACTGTATTTATGTTATGTGGGGCAGCAATTCCTAATCTGTGATCTGGGGACCCCTCAGGTTCCACGCCACCTACTGATGAGGCCTGCAACTGCTTACAAAATGAAATTATATTTACAGATTATTAAAATGTATATAAATAATTTAAAATTGAAAACTTTAAAAACGTTCTGAAAATGTGAATCATTTTGAAATTGGAGAATACAAATTAAGTTGTATCTTCACATTGACGCGTGGAAGCACTGCAAGTGCATCAAATAGCATATGGTATATATGTGTGAAGAATGGTCTCAAATGAATTTAGAAAAGCTCCAACCTACCATTGAATTTTTTTTTTTTTTAATGTGTTTGCTAATTACATAAAATATTTCATCATTTGTGTATTTATTGATGAATTGTTGGTTATATATGGATATTTGTGTATTGTTTTGCTTAGGACAGCACCCCTGGGTTCCATTAATGTTTCAGTGTAGAGGTCCCCAAATTCCAATAATGATTCAGTGGAGGTCAACAAAACTCAAAAGGTTAAGAAATACTGACATAGGGTGCTTAAGGATACTATGGTCCTGATTACGGGTTTGGCACTCCGCGGACCACCATGGGGGTGGTGGCGACCTGACTGCCATCGTTCTGGTTGTTGGTCTGTCATATTACAAGTTTGGAGATCAAACCAACAAAAGCTCACCAGCGCTCCACCAGCAATCCCATGCAGTATAGACCGCCACAGTCACGAGGAAGCACAAACATCCCGGGGGAGCCCATGTTTCCGCCAGGCCCATTATGAGGTTGCACACCGCCAATGTGACAGTGGTGGTCCAACTACCATGTGGAAGCTGGCAGAAACAGAGAGTATAAAGGGATGCTCCCACCTGCAGGAAACCTTAAACATCCAATGCCAACATGGAGCCCTTCACAAAAGTCATGCCACTGTTGATGCTCATCATAAGACAACAAAATCAACACGTCTGTGGATGCCAACAACTGCAAGTAAACACACCTACCTCTGTCCAAAACTTTTTAAACTGTCTGTCGTGCCAATGCACACATCCTATGGGGGGCACGTCACAGGCAGCATATACACGACTCAAATACACACACTCACAAACATACATCAACACGAATACACACACAGTCACAATACGTCCCCTGTAGGCAGCACACTTACACTGCACTGCAACACTACACAAATACACACAGCTCAGGAACAAGAAGACTTAAGGCTAAACAACATTGTCATACACATCAACCACAACACACCTAGAATACATATACAAATACAAATCAAACACTCACATCCATCACTGGCCAGGGTCCGTCCTCACATACGACACACATATGCATCGATGTGTCATGCAATGCAAACAACACAGCCATGAAACCACTTTATAATGGTCAATTACTTCACACATACACACAGCACAATGGAAGCACATGGCATGCACAAAACATACTGACACAAAAAGTAAAATAACAACATACCAACTATACCAGCACAATTGGGGACAATATGGGACACCCAGGGAAGGAGATTTCACTGGGATAGATATCACTTTCAACAGGCCCCTCAAATAACATGTGCACAGGAAATGGCCTTACATTGGTCTCAGGGACAAACAATGCTATACCCAAATGTCATGCACCTCTGCACAATGGGGAAGAGGATGTCAACAGAGCACATATAACTACTACTGCATGGGACATACCTCTACAGGAACTAGCTGCAAGGGACACCCACCTAAATGGACGCATGCACAAGCAAATGCAAACACAGCTAGTAGACACTCCATGTCCACTCAAACAAAAATCCAGCAGACACATATCACATAAATACATAAGCTATATCAAGAGGGAGAAGTCTAACACCACACATTCCCACATTGAACAACAAAAAAGAAATAATTACCATACCAATCAACACACATTCCCACATTGAACAACACAAAAATAAATAATTACCATACCAATCAATACACAATGCCATTACACCACCATTGCATTTACACACACATACCCATACACACAACATGTACCCTTCTCTTGGGGGACACCAGACCTGCCCTCAAACTCACATACTGCTAACAACAGCACATGGAGCAGCAAGGAGGCTCAAACACACACACAACTGAAGGCATACAACACAAGTCAATTACAGGACAAATGTATTCCCAAAATAACGAACTGTTTGAGATTTATTCAAAATGAAAATATGAAAGTCCAAAGGCCATTGGCCAGTCCATATATATGGTACCAAAGGTAGCACAGGATTGTTCCAAAACTTGACTCCTAACTGCAAGGGAACATCCACAGGAAGAGGCATCAAGGGGGCATGCAGGCAACTCAGAGATTATCTGGTGGTGGGGGATCAGATGGTGGTGCTTATGGTGGACGTCTGCTGGGGTGGTGTCTGTGAGTTTGATGGGTGTACTGGGTGTGCCTGTGACTGTTGGTGTTGTGTTGGAGATTTGGCAGGGTGGGTTGGGCTTGGGCAGGGCCGGCTTTAGCGCCGGTGGCGCCCTGTGCGATGGCCTATTTTGGCAAAACCCCCACCCCTCCATATGACCACCTCCTCGGATTCTCTCACCACCGCCCAGCAAATGTGTCCCTCATCTTTCCATAGCCCCCTTTCACATACATTCATTTGTTTTAAAAAGCTTGTTAAGGCTGGCTTTACTAATCCACTCGGCCATGCACATAAAATATAGTTCTGTTCTTTGCAGCAGGCATATTAAGCCTCTGTATATTAATCCTCTACACTACTTTATGCCACTAGACAAAACTCCCATCTCTCTCCCCAGCAGAAACATTAATCACAAGAGGTGTCTTGATGTTTTAATTGCTTCCTGAAGGATGGACGCATAAGAAACTTTTCAGGAGGTGCTTTTAAAGTTCAAGCTTCTAAGTTGTTGCTAAAGACATCGCTACCCCTGAGGTCAGCATCAGGTGCGGTCGCAACGATTGCACTGCCCTTAAGCCGGCCCTGTGCTTGGGCTTGGGAAGGGTGGACTTCTTGGGATGGGTGGACTTCCTCTTTGAGAGGGAGATGTATGGCTACTTGCAGAGGGGCAGGGAAGGCCTTGGAGGTGGAAGGCATGGCCTGGGAACTTGGTGAGTTACTTCTGATTCTAGGATGGGGGGGCAGGCCAAAGGTCAAGGTTAGACCAAAAATTTTTTTGGGGCAGCTGGGGACGGTCATCAGAAGGGTGTCAGGATTTGCAGGTTGAGGGGTGGTGACTGCAAGTTGACTGGATGTGGTGGATATATGATGTGTCTGTAGCTGTGGTGTCTGCAGGTGTGGTGCTTATGGTGGACGTCTGCTGGGGTGGTGTCTGTGAGTTTGATGGGTGTACTGGGTGTGCCTGTGACTGTTGGTGTTGTGTTTATTGGTATGCTTGATGTATTGTTTGTGATGCTGGGGGGGTGGGAGTGTCCAGGGAAGTAGGGAGTGTTATGTCTGTGGATGGCTGTTGTGTATGTGCATGCCAGTTTGTTTTGTGGTTCTTGTATTTGTGTGAGCTACTTTTGTGTGTTGAGGTGGATGTATGTGGATCTGTTTGTGTGCCTTGGGCAGGTAACGGAAGTGGGGATTTGGATGGGGAGAGGGAGATGGAAGGGGGATGGAAGGTGGAAGGTGACTGGCTGCTGTCAGTAAGGAGGCCAGAGCCTGAAATGTTCTCTGTAGGCCAGCCATTGCACTATTTATGCCTTTTTTAGGGGTGCATTTGTCTGTTGGAGCTGAGTTGTCAAACCCTGCATGGCATTCACAATGGGTGAGTGACCCACAGAGAAACTCCTCAGGAGGTCAATAGTCTCCTCAATGAGAGCAGCAGGGGTCACAGGGGCTGGGGCAGAAGTCCCTGTGGCAAAGGAGACAACAAACCTCTTAGGTGAGTGGGCACAGCTAACTGGCTGGGGAGCAACATGGAGGTTGGTGATACAACAAGGGGTGGTGAACAAAGATGGTACAGGGGGTTACCCCAATGGGTCTGCCACCACTAGGGAGTGGCCACTGGAGTAGGAATCAGAGGATGATGAAAATATAGATCAGTTCTCCACCAGGGCACTCCCCTCGCCCTTGAGGCCATTGGGTCCATCTGTGTCGGTAGTGTCTTCACCTGAGGTCCAGTGGCCAGATGCTTTCCCCCTTGGCTCGGCCCGTCTCCTCCGCTTGCTGGTGCTGATGCTGCAAGGACAGAGAGGAATTGGGGCATCAAATGTCCATGATTACACTTGACCCACAACCCTGCTTGACAAGCAATACCATCATGTCAAGTAGGCCCCAGAAAAAACGTGTACCTAAGTGGCACATACATGTGCCATTACATATGCATTCTTGCAATGTGGATTTCTGAAAGTTGCCCACAGGAAAATCAGGATCTCAGACAACTACAATTGCATGGCTGAAGTCTTGGAACCACAATAACCATACAGCAACTAGGAGACCTCTCCATCTTCAAAGCTGTCCCACATGCAACAGACTTCGGTCAACTAAGAACAAACAATAGTATCCCATTCTATAATCCATTCCCACATATACCACTCAAGGTCATGCACACATATCCCCGGCACATATGTAATGCACCAACAATGAGAAATGATGCCCTGACATCCTGCAATGTTGCTTACAAAATTACAATATCATGGAGTAGGTGACATGGATATACCTATGTCACACAAGAAACACATCAACACTGTACACTTTTCAAGTGACATCTGCCTCAACAGAGTCAAGGAGGTAGTATCAGTTCACTCAGATAGTCCACACATGAGGCATTGAAAGGAACACTGTTGAGGCCAGGTTCAAAATGTCAGAGAGAGATGTCTCCAGAATAAACGAAACAATGAATCAGCAAGCCCCAGGTTAGTCAGAACTAATGTCTGAAACCCATTACAATGACATCCTCTGAGTGTATTTGTTGCAGCCATCTGACCTTTGCATGTTGGAAAGACAAAGAACTTGCAAGGACTAATAGAAGCCCCTCAACCTGTCATCCAATCAGAAGCTACAACATTATCTACATCTTGGACATAGCAACTGTGGTGTCTGCCGGTGGATGAATGACTGTAACCAAACACATGCTATGTCAACATCACTGCAAGTCGCTCCATGATGCATGCCAACAGTCAATCCAAAATCCTTAACTGTTAAACATGTGCAGTGCACTCTTCCACATGATTCCACATCAAGGGCATAGATATATACAAAGTGGTTACACACTTTGGACCTACCGGTCATGTCCCTCATTGCTACTGCAGTTCTACATGACAAATGACATACTAGGACGCATGAAGTCATTTGTCAGACACAAAAACAATGGTGGCATACTCCTGACTGTGGCACAAGATGAAATTTAACCCCATTGTAAATGTGCAATTATACAAACAGGTTGCCATGCACATATATGTGAGGGAATACAGACATCATCCCATCAACAGAGGTAGAACATGCATGAAACTGCAGCTTACAAATGTTTCCCAAAGAGAAAGGGACACATGCTGGCATGTAGGCACAAGGAATGTTAGAAACAGTGATGGCACATAAATCCAACCACAAACAGGTTGCCATGCACATGAATGTGAGGGAATACAGACATCATCCATCAACATAGGTAGAACATGCATGAAACTGCAGCTTACAAATGTTTCCCAAAGAGAAAGGGACACATGCTGACATGTAGACACAAGGAATGTTAAAAACAGTGATGTCACATAAATCCCGCCAATTGACATGTCCCACTTACCAAGGGAAAGTACTTTGCTCCACCAGCAAACAATTAGCCATGTAAGCCATGTCACATGTATGATGGACTCCTACACATCACACACTACAATGAGGCACCAGAACCCATCACACACTGAAGATAAGTAGCTTTTGTGTGTCAGATGACTGCATACACAAATACACAGACACATGGAAGATTACAGTGATTCATGACCTACTTACCTTTGGGCCGGTAATATGTAGGAGTAGCGATCGCTTGGATACAGATTACACCCACTACAACAACAATCAGTACATGAATAATCACTGTACACATCCATGATCACTGTACACATCCATTTGTTGTCCCTGCAAGCCAAGTTGTTTGTGGATTCAACCCAGTTTTGTCCTAGGGTCTAAAAGGGCATGCACACAATCTCCCATCTAATGTGTGACAAATGGTTCTTCCCTCATTGGCAGGGGGAGCAGTCAGTACCTCACTCAGTCACCTGGCAATTGGAGAGGCAGAAATTTGCTGTGTACTCACCCCCTTGTGGCTGCTGTGCTGCCCTAAACACCTATCACACTCCGGTTAGGCCACTGTCAAAACAGGCACTCGGCTCATGTTGGGAGTATAGTTCCAGCTGGGCCTCTGCGATCTACTTGGCCCAGAGTCTCAAGTCCTCCCACCTCTTGCCATAGTGGGCGCCCCTCTGGCAGTGGCCCCCCTGGGTCTGCACCTTCTTGGCGATGGCTTTCCATATCCCTTTCTTCTGATGGAGGTTGACCTGCATAGATGCAATAGACAAGACAAGAATTTATGTCCACAGGTCTCATCCAAAATGTCTGAGTCACATCAATGTCAGTACATCAAGCTGATCACATTCTGTTTTGCCCCTACTGCCCATGCGTGGCACATACTAGCCATTGAGTACAGGGACATGACTACAAACACTTCCCAATATGTAGACCAACCCCCGAGCCTGCTCAGGCCATGCACTGACTAGGTAGGTCAACTGACATCTTGTGGGAAATGATCTAGTAATCTGACTGAGATCTGATAAACTATGTGATATATCACACCTCTCTGGCTTCTGAAAGGCTGACTCATGAGATATGAATGCATAAAAACGCTCACAATCTATGAGAATGGTTCTCTGCATACAGCCCCTACAGGCTACTGTCAGGGTACAAACTCAAACATTTCACATGTCTAACAATGAAGAGACTGAGATGGTTGGTCCAGAAATGGTCTAGCCTGACCATGTGTGGACATGTGCAGATTCAACTGCCGACTCATTCCACTTCAGGGGGTGGGGTTCTGTGTGACATCATTAATACATAACACACCTTTGGACATATGTGTCCATATTACATAGACTGCAGCCAACACAACATAGACATGTATTGTCCATTTCCAGCTGTGTGAGACTACTGAATCACATATCATGGGTTCTCACAGTATGTACCTTTGAAATGTCAGAAATTCAATGAGCCTGCACAGGACATATGTGACCTGTATGAAGGTGACAACAGGGTTGACAATGATTTTGATGGCAAGTGCACATTAGACACAGGTCATTAACTTTACCCTAAACCTATTGACATTCTGTTAGCAATGGGGTATTTGGTTGGCAGTCAGGTTACCACCTGTACAAGGAAGGACGCTCAGTCTAGTCAGGGTAAAGGAGAATCACCCTCAGCTAACCCCCGCTCACACCCTTGGTAGCTTAACTTCGGAGTCTAGGCTTAACTTCAGAGTCTAGGTGTAAAGTATGTGTACCAACACACAGTAACTCAGTGAAAACACTACAAAATGACACAACACAGGTTTAGAAAAATAGGTAATATTTATCTAAACAAAGTAAGACAAAAACAACAAAAATCCACCATACACAAGTCAAGTTATGAATTAAAATGCAAAAATAGTCTTAAATCCTTAGAAAACAGTGCTAACACTGTTAGTGTGAAAGAGTACCTGGATTGCATCAAAATAACACCGCACAGGCGAGAGTGTGTCGGAAAAGGCCAGCAATGCATCGATATCTCACTTGCAAGCGAGACAGTGCATCGTTCCTCCTCTGGTTGTGTCAGCGTGCTTCGTTTTTCCTCTCCGCAGGAGAGTGATACGTCGATCCGGACAGGCACCTCGGGTCCGGGCAAGCTTTGTGTTGTTTTTCCATGCCCAGCGAGGTTTGCGTCAAAAATCCAGTTGCACGGTATTAGAAATCCACAATATGTGGGTTGTGACATTAACAGCCTTCGTCAGCGGGTGTTGTGCGTCTTTTCTCCAGCCACATGCGTAGATCTTCCAGCTGCGATGCAGGTGGAGCATTGATTTCAGCCGCAAGGTCGGCGGTGCGTCATTTCTCAGCCACGTCTCGGAAGGTGTATCAAACATTTCCCCCACGGCGGTCTGTGCATGGATTTTCAGTCTGTGTCTGCCAGCTTCACCTTTCAAGGATCCAGGTACTGGGTAGGGCACCACTTGGCATGGCAAGGGTCTCAGCAGAGAGTCCAGGTGCTGGCAGGGGAAGTCTTTGATGGCCCTGAGACTTCCACAACAGGAGGCAAGCTCAGGACAAGCCCTTGGATATATCTTCACAAGCAGGAATGCACAACAAAGTCCAGTCTTTGTCCCCTTTCCCAGGCAGAAGCAGCAACTGAAGGATAGCTCCACAAAGCACAGTCACAGGCAGGGCAGCACTTCTCCTCAGCTCTTCATCTCTTCTCCTTGGCAGAGGTTCCTCTTGATTTCCAGAAGTGATCTAATTTTTCAGGGGTTTTGGTGCTCTTCTTATACCCATTTTGGCCTTGAAGTAAGCCTACTTCAAAGGAAAGTCTCTCTTGTTTGTGAGATCCTGCCTTGCCCAGGCCAGGCTCCAGACACACATCAGGGGGTTGGAGCCTGCATTGTGTGAGGGCAGGCAGTCCTTTCAGGTGTAAGTGACCACTTCTCCCCTCCCTCCTAGCACAGATGGCTCATCAGGATATGCAGGCTATACCCCAGCTCCCTTTGTGTCACTGTCTAGAAAGAGGTGCAAACAGCCCAACTGTCAAACTAACCAAGATAGGGAATACACAAATGAGCAGAGTCACAGAATGGTTTAAGCAAGAAAATGCCTACTTTCTAAAAGTGGCATTTTCAAACACACAATCTCAAAACCAACTTTACTGAAAGATTTATTTTTTAAATTGTGTGTTCAGGGGGCCCAAACTCCAAATGTGCCAGTATTTCACTGCAGGACATATAAAACACATTATTACATGTCCTACCTTAAACATGCACTGCACCTTGCCCGTGGGGCTACCTAGGGCCTTCCCTAGAGGGTGTCTTACATGTAAGAAAAGGGAAGGTTTAGGCCTGGCAAGTGGGTACACTTGCCAAGTCGAATTGGCAGTTTAAAACTGCACACACAGACACTGTAGTGGCAGGTCTGAGCCATGTTTACAGGGCTACTAATGTGGGTGGCACAACAAATGCTTCAGGCCCACTAGCAGAATTTGATGTACAGGCCATGGGCACCTCTAGTGCTAGGGACTTACCAGTAAATCAAATATGCCAATCATGCAAATCCAGTTACACATACATTTTACATAGGAGCACTTGCACTTTAGCACTGGATAGCAGTGGTAAAGTGCCCAGAGTAACAAAAACAGCAAATACAGAGTCCAGCACACATCACCAACCTGTGAAACAGAAGCAAAAAATTAGGGAAGACCATGCCAGGGATGCCAAGTCTAACACATTCTTATCAGAGAAAAGAGCCTCATTAAGCTGCATATAAACACATAGGTGGGCATGACAACCCTGGCGGATGGTGTTAAAGCGGCGGTAAGACCGCCAACAGGCCGGCGGTAAAAAAATAGCAATTATGACCGTGGCGGAAACCGCCAACAAAGACAGCCACTTTAACACTCAGACCGCCACGGCGGTACAAACACACAGCGCGGCAGCCACGTCACTGCCAACAGACAGACGGGAGACAATGTACCGCCCACACTATTATGACAGGCCAATCCGCCACCTTTTCCGGGGCGGATTCACCGCGGATAAAAACACGGCGGAAACAGGAATTTCGAAGGGAAAACGCTCACCTCTACACACCCCACGAGGAACGAGGACACCATGGAACCAGAACTTCAAATTCTACCTGCGATAGTCTTACTGCTCCTCTACCAGGAGCACGAACGCCGGCGGCGAAAACCACGGTGAGTACTGCACCTACGACACAGGGGAGGGGGAGGAAAAAAAGAGTGACACACACACGCAACACCCCCACCCCCACCCTCACCCACTACAACACACACACTAATACATATTGATACATTACAGTTACACACCCCAAGTTCCCCGGAAGAATGCAAAGACAAAAGGAAATTATTGTAACAATTGTAATCCATTAAAATCCAGTACTCCAAAATATATATACACTATAAACAAATATATACACCAATAATACAAGTCCAGGTATTGCACCATTTATAGTCCGTGGACCACAGGGCCCAAAATGCATGGGCGAGGCCCACACTTGATACCCGATCAAAACAGAGAGAACACTCAGCATCAGGGCATCAGATAGAAATACAACAGGCACCTCAGGGGGAAGGAAAGCGGGGCACCTCAGCGGGATGAGTGCACGACGCCACATCCACGAGTGGGCTCAATGCCCACTGTTCAATCCTGGGGAGTGCAAAGCCACAGTCTCGCAAGTCTCTACAGTGGGTTGGTTGCCCACTGTTCAATCCTGGGGAGTGCAAAGCCACAGTCTCTCAAGTCTCTACAGTGGGTGGCTTGCCCACTGTTCAATCCTGGGGAGTGCAAAGCCACAGTCTCACAAGTCTCTACAGTGGGTGGTTTGCCCACTGTTCAATCCTGGGGAGTGCAAAGCCACAGTCTCACAAGTCTCTCCAGTGGGTGGGTTGCCCACTGCTGCATCCTGGGGAGTGCAAAGGCACAGTCTCTCAAGTGGATGACAGTCTCCACTGGTTCTGGAGGGGGCATGGTGCCCAGAGTGCTTCATCCTGCCAAGGACTGAGGTAGTGGATGGATCTCTCCACTGGTTCTGGAGGGGGCATGGTGCCCAGTGTGCGTCATCCTGCCAAGGACTGAGGTAGTGGATAGATCTCTCCACTGGTTCTGGAGGGAGCATGGTGCCCAGAGTGCTTCATCCTGCCAAGGACTGAGGTAGTGGATGGATCTCTCCACTGGTTCTGGAGGGGGCTTGATGCCCAGAGTGCCTCATCCTGCTTGTGACGGACTCAGTAGCGTCAGTGCCCTTGGTGCTCATGGGCCAGCGGTGCATGTGGCGGCGGTTCCCTGTTCAGCGGTGCTTGTGGTGGCGGTGCCCTGTTCAGCGGTGCTTTTGGCGGCGGTGGCCTGTTCAGCGGTGCTTGTTGCGGCAGCGCCCTTTTCAGCGGTGCTTGTGGCGGCGGTGCCCTGTTCAGCAGTGCTTGTGGCGGCGGTGTCCTTTGCAGTGACTCAGTAGCTGGCGGTCCTTCATGGCCCAGCGGGGCTGGTGCTGGCGGTCCTGTCTGGCCCAGCGGGGCTGGTGCTGGTGGTCCTGTCTGGCCCAGTGGGGCTGGTGCTGGCAGTCCTCTCTGGCCCAGCGGGGCTGGTGCTGGCAGTCCTCTCTGGCCCAGCGGGGCTGGTGCTGGCGGTCCTGTCTGGCCCAGCGGGGCTGGTGCTGGCGGTCCTCTCTGGCCCAGCGGGGCTGCTGCTGGCAGTCCTCTCTGTCCCAGCAGGGCTGGTGCTGGCGGTGGCCTCCTGGGCAGCAGGGCAGGAGCAGGCAGTGGCCTCTTGGGCAGCAGGGCAGGTGCTGGTGGTGGCTTCTTGGGCAGCGGGGATGATGGCGGTGGGTTCCTGGGTAGCGGGGATGATGGCGGTCTTTTCTGCCGTGCTGACTTTCTTGTGGCCCTTCCCCACCTTGGAAGGTGTCGCAGCTGACTCCACACTCCCACCTGTACCACTGGGAGCGGCTTTTGTGTCTGGAGTCTTCCCCCTCTCCCGCCGGGCACTGGCCAACTTCTGATGCTTCACAGGGGGGGGACTGGCTGTGCTGTGGCTCCATGCCACACTGGCTGTCCTGGTGGCCGATGCACTCCACATACCTGTGACTACAGGCACCATTGGTCCCGGAGATGTTGTGGCTGAGGTGCTAGTTCGGGTCCTATGAGATGGACGGGGTGGGGGAGGTGTGGGAAAAGGTAAAGGCTGGACATGAAAAGTTTTTGGGACACACTGGGACGGGTAGCTGGAAGGGGTTTGGGAGTGGAGGAAGAGGTGGTGGTAGTAGGAGGTGTACGTTTGGTGACTTTGGGTGCAGGTGCATGTGCTGGAGGCTGTCGTGAGGTGGATGGCTGTTGGGTGGGTGTGTGGCTGCGTTTGTGTATCTTGGGAGGGGGCGTCACAGACACACTAGGAGAGGACACAAGGGACGTTTGAATGGTAGTGGGGGTGGTGACTGCACGTGAACCGGGTGTGCTGGTGGGTGTGCTGGTGAGGGACGTAGTGGCTGAAGAGGTAGTGCATGCAGGTGTGTGTGTAGACGAGACTGGGAGGGAGGAGGGAGACGACGAGGAGGGGGACACAGTGGAGGCAGTGGATGTTGGTGTGTCTGCATGTGTGTGATGCTTGCGTGAGTGCCTGTGGGATGTGTGGGGTGCTTATGTTTGCCTGAGCTTCCCTTGTGTGGTGAGGTGTGTGCAGGGTGGTCTGATGGTGTGCTTGGGATAGGCAGAGGTACAGGGGATTGGGTCTGGGTGGAGGAAGTTGGAGGGGGGAGGCTAGACACAGGGACAATGGCTGCCATCAGTGCTGAGGCCAGAGTTTGAAAGGCTCGGTGAAGGGCCGCCTGACCAGAATGAATGCCCTCCAGGAATGCATTAGTTTGTTGCAACTGCCTTTCTACACTCTGGATGGCATTCAAAATGGTAGACTGCCCAACAGTGAGTGACCTGAGGAGGTCAATGGCCTCCTCACTGAGGGCAGCAGGGGTGACATGGGCAGGGCCTGAGGTGCCTGGGGCGAAGGTGATGCCCACCCTCCTGGGGGAGCGGGCACGGGGCGAAGGCTGAGGGGCTGCTGGGAGGGCGGTGCTGGTAGGGGGGGTGGCTGCTGTACCTGTAGATGCGGGGGGCACAGATGTTGCCGCCACCACAAGGGAGCTCCCATCAGAGGACTAGTCCGTGTCGCTGGTGTCAGCTCCTGTCCCCGCCGTGGAGCTCCCCTCGCCCTCCGTCCCACTGGTGAATTCAGAATCCATAGTGTGGCCCTCCATGGCCATGTGGGATGTAGCTCCCTCGTGCTCCGGTGCCACAGAATAAAGACATGTTGAGTGCATGGATTACCGCTACCGTTGGTGGACAAGACAGACACAGAAGCCCCCTGCACTACGCCGCGCACTTGGGCTCTACAGTGCAATTCCTGGAAAAAATGGCCTACAAGGCTATGGACGACATCTGCGCACATGGATGACACAGGAGCCTGACTAGGTGTACTTGGCACTGGACACAGATGGGGTGGGGTGCCACAGGCTCTGCCAGAACAAGGGGACCTTGCCTCCTAAACTCGCCCTGGCCTAGGGAATCCCACAGCCCACCTCCCCCACCCAGCCACCTCCACTGCGCGTAAAATCAGCAGAATGAGAGTGTACTCACCCCCTTGTGGCTGCTGTGATGCCCCCAAGCGCCCATCTCACTCCGGGTACGCCACCACCAGGATCCTGAACATCAGGGGGGGTCATGGTGCGACGGGCACCCCTCCCAACTTGGGAGGCCATCCCCAGCTGGGCCTCCGCCGTCTTCTTGCTCCAGCGGCGAATGTCCTCCCAACTTTTCCGGCAGTGGGTGCTCCGTCTGTGGTAGACCCCCCGGGTCTGGACGTCTTTGGCGATGGCACTCCAAATATCTCTTTTCTTGTGGGTGCTGACCTACATGAATTGTACAGGGGCAAAAAAAATTATTACCAAATGCACTGTCACAGTCATTGGCCCCCATCCCTACCCTTGCCATGATGCACATGCACTCACCGTTGTTTCATGCACGCCTCAATCCCCCCCCCCATCTTTCATCCACCCCACTCCACACAGGCATAGCCCACACAGCATGCTCCCAGTGTATTTACCTGTTTGTCTGGAGGACTGTAGAGTAGCGTGTACTGGGGGAGGACCCCATCCACGAGTTTCTCCAACTCCTCCGATGTGAAGGCAGGGGCCCTTTCCCCAGTCGCACGAGCCATTGTCTCTTCCAGACCGAGGTCTCAGCAGCACTTGCAGTGTAGGTCCTCTCCTGTCGAAGATCAGGTATCGAGTGATTGAACAGATAGAAAATGGCGGTCACGTCTGTGGCGGTGCATACCGTCACCGCCGGCGTACATCGTCATTGGCTCCTGGGACCCATAGGGTCCAATGTTAACCAATGAAGCATTGCGCTGCGGTCTTCGACCGCCTACCGTGACGGTGTACAACGTCAGCGCAGTTACCTCACATCCCATTGTCCCACTTTACAGGTCAGGCAGCCGCCATTTCAGGGGCCCACATGGCTTAATTTTTATCTGCGTCACACATACCTAGGCTTAGCCTCAACACACATACAGGACACTTTTCAGATTATGATTTGTGTTCTGTGTAAACTGTGGGTACGTACCTCTGAGTTGTTTGACTCTGTGCTCGCTGTTGTCCTTCATAGGCACCGTTCTCTGGGACATGTGAGGAGATGGCAGCATCCTCCGGTGTACAGACCGCTGTTGGACCTGTCGACAATGGAGGAAAGACATGTGATCATCACCCACAGGCTTGACCGTGACGCAATCCAGGAACTGTGCGCCCAGCTGGAGCCAGACCTGATGTCAGCTATCCGCCATCCCACAGGAATCCCCCCTCAAGTGCAGGTGCTGTCAGTACTCCATTTCATTGCAAGTGGGTCATTTCAA
Organism: Pleurodeles waltl; assembly: GCF_031143425.1. NCBI lineage: Eukaryota > Metazoa > Chordata > Amphibia > Caudata > Salamandridae > Pleurodeles > Pleurodeles waltl. The sequence goes on along the minus strand of NC_090450.1, from coordinate 151,954,295 downwards.
ACAACAGTGGCCATAACATCAGGGATGTCCCAGCCTATGTTTTCCAACGTGTTGTCCAGAGTGTTGTCTGCCCTGCTGAAACACATGTGGAGCTACATCGTTTTCCCTCAGGTGGAGGATTTGCTTACAGTGAAAGGTGACTTCTATGCCCTGGGACATACCCCCAACATCATAGGTGCCATTGATGGGACACATGTGGCTTTGGTACCCCCCGCAGGAGTGAACAGGTGTGCAGAAACCGGAAGAGTTATCATTCCATGAATGTGCAGATGGTGTGTTCGGCTGACCAAATTTGACCCATGTGAATGCCAAGTTCCCTGCGGAATAGCAGCATCCCTTATGTGATGGGTCAACTCCAGAGGCACCGTGTGTGGCTATTAGGTGAGCACCTGGAAGCAAGTCAGTGGGAATGGTTGTCTGGGGATATCCCTACAGGTTAGTGTGTGTCTAACAGTTGTCCCTCGCCTTTTGCAGGTGACTCTGGTTACCCCAACCTGTCATGACTACTGACCCCAGTGAGGAATCCCAGGACAAGGGTAGAGGAATGCTACAATGAGGCCCATGTGCGAACTCTGCAGATAATAGAATGGACCTTCGGCCTCCTGAAGGCCAGGTTCAAGTGCCTCCATATGACAGGTGGATCCCTATTCTACTCACCAAAGAAGGTGTGCCAGATCATCGTGGCCTGCTGTATGCTTCACAACTTAGCTTTGCGACGACAGGTGCCTTTTCTGCAGGAGGATGGTCCAGATGGCGGTGTTGTTGCAGCTGTGGAGCCTGTGGACAGTGAAGACGAGGAAGCAGAAGAAGAGGACATGGACAACAGGAACTCAGTGATCCTGCAATATTTCCAGTGAAACACAGGTAAGAATACAAACCTGCCTACTACATGTACTTTAACACTACTACCTCTCTACTGTCTGTCGTTTTCACCCAGTGTGTGGTCACTGAGTTGTCACTTTCCCTTACGATTTCACAGATGTGTGTCCCACACTGTGACATCTGCTTTGTTTCCTCATGGACTACAGCTGTGTGACATAGGTATGTTGACATTACTACTGAAAGAGCATTTTGCCACTGTAATTGCTAATACACTATTCCGAAATCACAGACTGACTCCAGATTGTTTTGTGCTTCAAGGGTGTTCATTTAAGTGCTCAATATTGGATGGGGTTGTAAAATGGTGAGGGGTGATAGTGGTGGAATGTCCATGGCAGAGTACACTCTATTAGTCTCACAGGTGCATTGCCCAAATGGGCAAAGGAAGTGGAGCTAGGGCAGTTAAAGCATGGACAGGGTGACAAAGTTGGACATAAGGATGACATTCAGGGTGGTCTCATTTCTTGGCGGGGGTCTTGGCATCGTTCTCTGTCTTTGTCCTGGATCTCAGGGACCGTTTGCGGGGGGTTCTCCCTCTGCAGGGGGTGGGGTGCTGGTGTGGTGGTCCTGTGGCGGTGCCTCCTGTCCACTAGCGCCGGCGGAGGTGGTGGGCAGTTCATCGTCCATGCTAGTGTCAGGGGCCCCTTGTTGTGCCACAGCGTCCCTCCTGGTGTTGAGTACTTCCTTCAGCACCCCTACGATGGTACCCAGGGTGGAATTGATGGCTCTGAGTTCCTCCCTGAAGCCCAAATACTGCTCCTCCTGCAAGCGCTGGGTCTCCCGGAACCTGGCCAGTACCGTTGCCATCCTCTCCTGGGAGTGGTGGTAGGCTCCCATGATGGAGGAGAGGGCCTCGTGGAGAGTGGGTTCCCTTGGCCTGTCCTCCCCCTGTCGCACAGCAGCCCTCCCAGTTCCCCTGTGTTCCTGGGCCTCCGTCCCCTGGACCGTGTGCCCACTACCACTGCCCCCAGGTCCCTGTTGTTGTTGGGGTGATGGGTTAGCCTGGGTTCCCTGTAGTGGTGGACACACTGCTGATTGACGTGTCCTGGGGACAGAGGTATGGGCCCACTGGGTGGGTGCTGTGCTGGTGTTTCTAGAGGGGGGAGCTCTGTAGTGACCTGTGACTGGGTGAGGGGAACCGACTGTCCAGAGGTCGCCGATGGGCCGGGCTGGTCATCTAGATCCAGTTAGATAGAGCTGCTGTCATCACTGTGGGCCTCTTCTGTTGGTGGTGTGGACATGTGTGGACCCTCCTGTCCGGTGACGTTGGGTAGGGGTCCTGCAGGGGTATAAAAGAATGTTTATTACATCTGTGTGTGCCATGGTGTGCAATGGGTGGGTGTCCGTGTACCTCAGTGCATGCTTTCCTGTGTAGGACCTTGTGTGATGATGGTTTAGGGGCTGTATGGGTATGTGCAGTGGGCATGCTTTGGTGATGGGTGTCCATGCATTGTTGTTGCATGCAGGGCTTGGTGTTGGGATGGGTAGTTTGTGATATTGTGATACTTTAAATTTCGGAACCACACTGGAGGCATGGCCCTATCATGCCGATTTTAGTATCAGAGAGCCGCAAATGGCAAATACGATATGTACGAGTGTTTTTATCGCGTTTCATCAATGGAATGACCTTGTATATGATACTGCATATTGTTCCATTTAAACGACAGCCATTTTATGATTGCCCTCACATAGGCCAATGTCTAATGCTGAAAACGAGTCTGAAGGACACGTACATCTTTGCTGACTCCTCTGTGACCTGGGCAAGCTGACTCCACTGCCTGAAGCCAAACCTGTTCGGCCAGTTTCTTTCCCAGTGGCCGAATGAGATTAGTATCAAGGCACAACACATCATAAACCTTTCATCCCACACAAACCATGCCTAATCTTACACACACCTGTCCCTGTTTCCTGCTTTATGGCTTGCTTTACGAGGAGGAGGTGCCCGGTTTTATTGGGGTCTGCTGATATCTGAACCCTCGTGGGTAAATAATTGGAGGCTGTCCTAGCGGAAGTATGGGAACATCATCATGGCTCTGTTTTTGTCGTTTGTAGTGAAATATGTGAATGGTCAACTGTAATCCTGTTAAAACCCCAAAGGCTACTCACATGTTGCCTCTCTAGCTTTTCTCATTTGTTTAGGAATGTGACTGGTACAGCCCCCTTGCATGCCTAGGGCATAATAAATGATATAAAAGGTCTGAGCTAAGACCATTTCGGCAGACTGCCTCTTTCAGTTGCTATAGGTCAGCTTCTGGGAGACGTAGTCTCACTCATTTGAGTTTAATAAAGATGTCTTTTCATATTTCAGCTTCTTTGCCAAGTTCTTTGTTATATTACCCTGAGAATGAAAATCTCTAGTACTTCATATGGCGCCCAACGTGGGGCTCATCAGAGAAGTGACTTTCTGTGGGAGTGATCTTGTCAGGAGACTGAAATCTACTGAGGAGGACAGAACAGGATTCTACCAAGAAGGTACTCTGTGCGCAGGGATTCTGGAGATTCTTTGATTATGCAGCCCAGTATATTTCAGATCTTCCTGATTTTGATCCTCCACATGATGTCACCCCTGACTGAGAACCTTTTTGGCGTAAGTAAAAAAAAAAAAAAAAGACTGTTAGGTCATTTAGAACTTGGCAATTAGAATTTGGACAACTATTTGTTTGGTATAGCTTTGATAGGTTTGTATAGGTTTGTATACGCGAATTGCAATTTGTGTAGGCAGGTAATGAAGAGACTTTTTCTCCATCTGCTTTAGTTGAAGTATAAGTGGGTCGCTCCCAGTCCTTAGTTCTTTGGTCCTTTGGTTCTTAGTTTTTGGTTCTTGGTTCTTAGTATTGGTCCTTAGTTTTATTTGAAGATTGCAACTTTCAAAAACCGAGGGTCTCGTACATTTGCGAGTGTATCGATAGAGATAGCCCCTTGAAGTTTGAAGCTCGGTTAGTGAGCGAAGATGCCTAATCGTAGCAAATTTGGTACTTGGTTTGGTTTTTGGTGGCAACAGGGATTCCCGATTGGAGGATTCATGTCTGATACCTCCGATTGGAACTCCAACTTATGAGTTCTATTTTAAACACGGCGTGGGCCCCATCACGTTTAATAAAGTATGGGTCCGCTATTCTTGGAAATAAATGTCTGTGAGGCTGTTTTTGCAGTTTTTTGGAACACTATTGAGAAAAGTTTTCTTTTCTCTTGTAAATATGACTTACAACTAGGATCTGCAAACGGTTCTGTAAGTAAATTGCGACGGCGCTATTTATGAAAAATGGCTGAAGCGTGCTGTGTCCTGAGTGTTTTTTGTTTATATCTGAAATGAGCTCAATGTGTGTTTGTGGGTCTTCTTGATGTTTTCAGTTTGTTAAGTAAAATGTTGGTTAATTAATATTAAGTAGAAACTTAGAAAAAAATCCAGAAATGAACCATGTAATGTGCTAGCATAGCTATATGTTGCTCTTTAATTTATAGAATGAGCAATTGTGCACATATACAAAACTGCCGTTAAATGCTTAATAAATTAGAAAACACATTCAATAGATATAAATAGTCCCCAAAAAAAAAAAAAAAAAAGTTATCTATTTTTGCAAAACAAATAAATAAATTTACAGCATTTTTCTTAGATGCATTGTATTAGATGTTCACAGGCAAACTTTTCAACTGCAGTATATTTGATAGGAATGTTCAATTCAGCCAGCACTTTCCCAGTTAAACACGGGTGGAATTTTGCATAACCTTCCCTTTAAATGAAAGTGGCGCAAAAATGTGACGCATTTCAAGTTAGGCTTATGCGCTTAGGCTTGTGAGTTAATGTATCCCAAATAATAGGCAAGGGATGCAGCTTGCTTTTATATGTGGAATTATCACAAAAAAAAGAATAATTGTTTTTTTGTTTTTTTTAAACGAAAATTATTAATTATGGAAAAATTATTTAAAAAAATAAGTGCCTTTCAAAATCGTTTTTTAATATTTATAAAGCTTAATACCTATACTATGACCTCCTAGCATTAAAATTTAATTTAAGTTATGTTGCACCGCTAAAATTACATTTGTATGTGCAATTTTCCCTTGGCGCAGGAGCAAACAAGCTCATTTCTATAAAGTATAAGTTAATATTTTCAATGGCTGACTCATGGATTGTGTAATGGACATTCTGGTAATGCATATTATGCAAGACAATTGTAGGATATTGATTTTTTAATGCCTAAAATATCAAAGTCGATTTTGGGCAAAAGCACTGTTTAAACTGCATTTTCTTTCATTCAGAGTACTTTTTAAAGTGTCTCAGGCTTCAGTAAATGCATACATTTAGGTTTGATATATATTTGCAGGTTGTGCCTTCTTATGATTCAATGAGTCAATGTGCCAGTACAAAGTCTTGTTTTAATATCAAGTTTGAAGGTTCTAACTTCAGCTGGGCCTACTGAGACGTTCATTCATTCGAGGTTGATGAAATATGTACCATTGCATGGGATTGCAACAAGCATTTATTCTAACAACTGGTATGTGTGTTATTAAGGTTTGTGAATTATTCACAGTAAATGTAGTTTAATAATCTGGAAATATAGATATTTTTTTTTAGCGCCTAAAAAGGAAAAATTATTTTTTAAAATAGAGTGAATTATTTCAGGTTAGAAGGAAAATAGGAAGGCCTACTGTCTTTGACAGATTCAGAGTGGCAGAAGCTAGGAGAGCTACAGAGGCTGGCTCAAGTCACGCTGCTGAGATGCTATCTTTAGTTTTCCCATAAACAATGGAGGAGGCTGTCATGTTGACACTTGTGACCTTTTAAATTAGGGCCTTGTCTCTGTGAAATGCAGAATGACCCTACGGGCCTCTAAAAGTGGGATTTCTGGTTTCTCCAGAAGAACATCAATACAATTAAAGAACTTAATTCCAAAGGGAAAATATTTAAAAAAGGGGTTTCTTCGAAGGTCCCAACATCATGTTAAATGCTCTGCAGAACTGATACATTTGTGTCTCCGCTCTAAAAAAATAAAATGATGCCTGCTAGTTGCTTTTATTTGACAGAAAACGAAGTGTTGCATTAAGTCTTAGACAGAAAATAAGATGCAGCCCTTTTCTAAAATTTTGAAGGCTACATGTCTTAATGAGAACGATTTGCCAATTAAGACTTATTTTTCACAGTGGAAATTGTAGGTGCCAAATTAATATGGAGTGTCAGTGTAACAATTTTTACTTTTAGAAAGGTAAAACTAAGGTGGCTTGATGTTGCGAAGTAACTGACAAGAGGGTAACAGTTAAGTAATGGAAATTTATTTTCGTGTATTTGGTCCTATCATGAATTGTTCTTGCTGGTCCTGTATGTTAGAAGAGAAACAGTAAAGTTATATTTGACAGCAGATTTCCATTGCCTGGTGATCTACTGTCAAAAGGAGGGTAAGGATTTTAAACCTGACAAATTAAACAGGCCCAAATATTGGGTTTTGGGCTGCAGGTTTACAGTGCATAAAGTACATGACATGGTGTTGTGTGTCACCGCTTATTCACACATGCTATTGTTTTGTCTATGCTTTTTGTGCTTGATACACAGCAAGTATATCTGATGGCTTGACGTTTTGTGCGTTTTTATTATTTTTTATTTGTTTTTTGCATGTTTGTTGCTGCTTTTGATACTATTACAAGCTCCCCTGTGTTGTGAGGGGATGGTCATGACGATGCCCATCGCTACGCAACAGTTGGTTGAACTCGTTCTGGTTACTAAATTCCACAGATAATGATATTTCATGCTGTGAACATAAGAGACAACACTTCACCAGTGCATGTCTATTTGGCTATAATGGTATTGAAGGAAAATAAAAAGAGATATACAGGATCAAAGTGTGTCACCTGCAGTTAGTCACGTTACTGCCCCTTCCCTTAAAGGAACAGGCAGCCCTACATTTATGTAGCCTTGATTGGACCTAAGGATGAAATTATAGATCTGTGACTCAAGGTGGCCTAATTTCTATATTACATTAGTTAATGATGTTCTGTTTCCTAAGTAGCATATGGCTTTTGTTCCTTAAAAGAAAACCAGGTTTTCATTTTTTCCTGAAGAAGGAACTGAAACATTAGCTAGGAGTACCGTATATGGTGTAGTCGCCAACGGTAGAGTTAAAATTTGTGTAACTTTGGCCTTTGTGTATCACCCGTACTCTCGGTGTTGTGTCACATGCCTGACTATCACCCAAATAATTTTTTGTTCTTCCTATAGATTTTTTCTTTTGTTACTTCCCCTGACCAATGTCGCATCATGCTTAGTTATTGAGATTTTAGCTATGTCCTAGTCCCATTTCTCTTTTTCGAATTCCTTTCACCAGTCAGCCCTTTTATTATTATTGATGTATTGTTCAGGTTCACATTTCCAGACTGCAGTGATGTACCAGGGACCCCCATGTTATGTATAATTCCCTTTGGTATGACCAGACTGGTTTTCAAGAATTTGCCTTAGGCCTGCTTCAATGTTTTCCAGCCTGACTGTCAGGGTAGCGATAGACTGGTTAACTGACTCAATATTATAGTAAGACAAGTTTTCCATCTCAATAGGAGATATCTTATGTTTACCTTTTTGAACATGACAAATTTTCAATGTCTATTTTAATTTGGTTTTCGGTTCCCTTCTGTTCCTGCTACTTTAATTTTTGGTGGGCTCAGATGTGTCCTAATCATGCAAATATCAGGACCCTCTAGTTCTTGTCTTTTTGTTTGCACATTTGACTATTAGCCTGTGTATTGCATAGTGCACCTGATGCACAGTTTTTAAAGGAAGGTTTCTACATGTCCCTGATAATCGGTATCATGTGATTTCTCTATTGAGATGTTCTAAGATAAGGAGGAACACCTAGACTTAATCATTGAGGAAAATATGTGTTTACCCCATTAGACAATGCCACTGTGTGAGGAAATCCATTCAGATAGAATTCTCATGTAGCTATAGATGGCAGAGAATAATGGAAAGAACCCAATTAAAGATGCTAGAGACCCTGTTTTGCCCTTCTGCCTTTGTATTTTATGCCCATGGTGTATGGCTACTCCTTTGAAGATTGCAGACCACCTGCTTGCAGTCCCCTTGTTAAAAACCATGAACTGTTTTTGTACTAAATTGAAGGAAACTAACAACTGTGGCACATTTCCTACGTCACTAGATTCTGCGGGTATCAAGTCATAATAACCTGCAGGACATTGATTTAAGCCTAATTCCCATCAGTGACAGCTACAGATGAAAGACGGACGTCTTGGCCCTACAGTCTCAGCACCCAGAAAGTAGCAAAGCTGGACAGCGATCGCCAGCGCATGGTATCGTACTTGCTCCATCAGACGGCGTTGGACATCACAAAACCAAAGTTTCAGTGTAAAAGAGCTAAAGAGAAGCATTCCTGTTGTTGATGGCAGAGCTGTTTTGAGGTTTCATTTCTCTACCTGTCATGTGCTGGTAACCTCTGACAGTGTGCAATCCCTTGAGCCCCTTGGCCTGAGTTTTGGCGACACCCCCCCTTTTCTTTGCTCCAACGGAAGAAGGGCAGTGCACCGGAGATTTCAAGTTTGGAAAAAGGCATTATATTGCAGTGCCCATGAAAGAGCAGCTTGAGCGTCCTCTGACACTAAATAATGAGTGTTGGAGTCTGAAAGTGCTGCTGAGCTTGAGCTATTTCCCAATTAATGGTGCTTGGGTCTGCACGAGATGATTTGTGCCCTTGATCAATGAAGAGCACATTGTTTGTAGTGTCTGCCACAGAGGAGAGACACTGGTGCATTGCTTTAAGACATTGAGACTTTCGAGTGAGCTGTGGGTGTTTGCCAGGAGGGCACTCCAACTAAGCAGTACTTTTCTCACGAAGAGGCCTGAATTGAGAGGCCCATGCGAAATAAAACAACAAAAGAAAATTTGATGGACAATAGAAGCCTGCCAGAGAGGCTTTTTGAACGGACTCTGGGCATAGTTGGTTTCACAAGAGGTTTCCGTGTGATTGTATAGACTAGGTGTTAGGAGACTGATTGTTTTGCTGACATTGTTTTAAAGTACTATTCTGTTTAGTAAAAGCAGAATAAAGTCCATTTTCTGTGGAAAGAGTACCCCCTTTTCACCTTAGAGCATTGATGAGAGTCACCACTGTTCCACCTGAACATACAAAAATTACTGAAATGCAGAGGAGCCCTAAAAATGTTACTAGATAATTTTAGGATTTGCTTTTTGGTTAGGGTTGTGAAAAAATATTATTTCATTTGTAATAGTGGTCACTACTTTCTCCCGTTGTCTATATGTTCTTAATAACGTGTTTTCTAGTGTCTTTTAAACATGACGTTGTCATTTATGGGTGGGATTGTTGTTCTCTACTCAATTGACTTCTGCACCCACTTCCCAACCTATGTCTTTTCCTACTATTGTTTCTTTGCACTCTTTTCACCCTTTTCCTGAACATGAGCAGGTTAGAAGATCAGAATTCGTAAGCAATTCTTTTGTACAGCTTCTGCATCAACACTAGTTAGTAGTGAACATCACTAATTTTGGGTGTGTGATCTTATGCCACCTACTGCAGATAGAGGTATTCCTTATTTTGTCCTGCCATATGTGGCCTTTTGTGCTACTTCATGTTCGAGGAGACCTGTCCAGAAGAGAGTTACCAAGTACTAGAATTTTGCTCCAGCAACATCTCCATGGCCTTATGAATATAGACCCGGACTCAGATTAGTATGAGTATAGTTGTTGCCTATGTAAGGGCAAAAGGAGGGTCTGTGGTACTTTAAATTTCGGAACCACACTGGAGGCATGGCCCTATCATGCCGATTTTAGTATCAGAGAGCCGCAAATGGCAAATACAATATGTACGAGTGTTTTTATTGCGTTTCATCAATGGAATGACCTTGTATATGATACTGCATATTGTTCCATTTAAACGACAGCCATTTTATGATTGCCCTCACATAGGCCAATGTCTAATGCTGAAAACGAGTCTGAAGGACACGTACATCTTTGCTGACTCCTCTGTGACCTGGGCAAGCTGACTCCACTGCCTGAAGCCAAACCTGTTCGGCCAGTTTCTTTCCCAGTGGCCGAATGAGATTAGTATCAAGGCACAACACATCATAAACCTTTCATCACACACAAACCATGCCTAATCTTACACACACCTGTCCCTGTTTCCTGCTTTATGGCTTGCTTTACGAGGAGGAGGTGCCCGGTTTTATTGGGGTCTGCTGATGTCTGAACCCTCGTGGGTAAATAATTGGAGGCTGTCCTAGCTGAAGTATGGGAACATCATCATGGCTCTGTTTTTGTCGTTTGTAGTGAAATATGTGAATGGTCAACTGTAATCCTGTTAAAACCCCAAAGGCTACTCACATGTTGCCTCTCTAGCTTTTCTCATTTGTTTAGGAATGTGACTGGTACAGCCCCCTTGCATGCCTAGGGCATAATAAATGATATAAAAGGTCTGAGCTAAGACCATTTCGGCAGACTGCCTCTTTCAGTTGCTATAGGTCAGCTTCTGGGAGACGTAGTCTCACTCATTTGAGTTTAATAAAGATGTCTTTTCATATTTCAGCTTCTTTGCCAAGTTCTTTGTTATATTACCCTGAGAATGACAATCTCTAGTACTTCAATATTGGGACATTTGTGAGGAGTAGGAGTGATGGGGGTGAGGGTGAGAGTTGGGGTATGTGATGGCATGCAGGTAGAGTGGGGGATATAATAGTTAAGATTTGACTTACCATAGTCCATTCCTCCATCTACTCCTGCGAGGCCCTCAGGATGCAGAATCGCCAAGCCCTGCTCCTCCCATGTTGTTAGTTGTGGGGGAGGAGGTGGGGGTACGCCGCCAGTCCGCTAAACCGAAAGGTGGTATCACCTCTTCCTGATGTCATCCCTATTTCTTGGGTGCTGTCCCACTGCGTTGACCCTGTCCACTATTCTTCGCCATAGCTCCATCTTCCTAGCTATGGAGGTGTGCTGCACCTGTGATCCGAATAGCTGTGGCTCTATCCGGACAATTTCCTCCACCATGACCCTGAGCTCCTCCTCAGAGAACCTGGGGTGTCTTTGCTGTGCCATGGGGTGGTGTGGGTGATGTGTGGGGTCGTGTGTGTAGTGATAAGTGGGGTGCTATTTAGTGGTGTGTTGTGTGAGATGCGTGGAAGTTCTGTGGGTGATGGTATTGTGTGCCTGTGGATGCTTGGTAGTTGCTTGTGGTGTCTCTCTCTGGCCTTCGTTCGGGATTTTGGTCGTAGGGGTTTGTGGGTGATGTGGGTGTGTGTTTTATATTGTATTGGGTGTGTGGGTGTGGTGTGTGTGTATGTGTATCAGGTGTGTGTGTTTCGAATTGTCCAATGTGGTGGTGTTTTAGAGATGTGTGTGTATTTTGAGCGCAGCGGTGTGTACCGCCAATGGAATACCGCGGTTGAAAGACCGCCACGTGGATTCGTGTGTCGTGATAGTGTGGGCGTATTTCTGTTAGCGAGATGGTGGAGGTTTTGTTTTTGCCAGTTTATCACTGACCTTTGGTGTGACGGACTTGTGTGGGTGTCTGAATTGTGGCAGATTCCATGCTGTGGGTCATAATAGCTGTGGCGGAATTCCGCAGCCACGGAGGTGTGTTGGCGGTCTTCTGCATGGCAGTAAGCGGCTTTTACCGCCAATGTTGTAATGGGGGCCTATATCTGTTTATTAATGTTCTAAAAATATTGTGTGCTTTATTTTGGATTCTAATTTTAAATTACTAAAAATATTATATTTTGGTTAGATAGTCAACATTTGTCAGAATGATGCGCAAAAAAATAATTAATTAGTAATCTTGAAACCTATTATTTCAAAGTTTTGTATGGCTTGTTTTATTAGTTTGCTTATGATATTGTGTACATATGTGTATGGTTTAGCAGATTATAATAGTGTATGAAAAGTTGTGTCAAGGTAGTGTATTCCTTTGTTGTTTGTGAATAGTAGGACTTTTCTAGTGAGCATGTCATGCATTTAGTGAGTCCCCTTTGAAACTTGAGGCCTTAACTGTTGTGCTAAGGCTTTTCTTTGGCATAGCTATTGTCAGACCTGACAGTCTTAAGGTGGTGATCTCCCTTACTTTTTGTCTGTTTGCCTTGCCTTTTTGATAATTTTGTTTTGTTGGCCTTATGACTCTGAACACTTTACCAATGCTAACAAGTACTACAATGTATGTGCTCTCTCCCCTAAACATGGTCTGATTGGTACATCCACAATTGTCATATTTAATTTATTTATAAGTCCCTATTAAAGTGCACAGAGCCTGTAAATGAAATGCTACTGGTGGAACGGAATCACTGTTTGTGCCACTTACTCAAGTAGGCTTAAGACATATCTCAGGCCTGCCATTGCAGAGTCTGTGTGTGCAGTTTACACTGCCACGTGGAGTTAGCATTTAAACCCTCTTGCCAAGCCTTAAAATCTCCTTGTATTACATCTAAGTCACTCCAATTGCAGCACAACCGTCCAGGCTTGTACTGGCCACTTTACCTAGGGTGAGACTTCATACCCCAGACAGCAGTCTGTCAAGGATGCCTGGACGCTTGCTGGAAATGTGCTACAAAGCTCCTCTAGCACACTGTGGTGTGGGACGCTCTAATTGCTTCACAACTATACAAACTTGCACTGGCCACTTTACCTGGGGTGGGACTTTATCCCCCGGGCAGCAGTCTTTCAAGGAAGTGGGTGGTTTGCTGGACATATGCCACAAAGCATCTCTATCACACCATGGCAAATGACGCTCTAATTGCCGAACAACTATTCAAACATGCACTTGCCAATTTACCTGAGGTGGGAATTAATCCCCCGGACAGCAGACTGTCGAGGAGGTAGGGCTCTTGCTGGACGCACTACAAAGTGCTTCTAACATACCATGGCGTAGGATGCTCTAATTGCTGCACAACTATTCAAACTTGCCCTGGCCACTTTACCTGCAATGAGACTTCATCTACCATGCAGCAGTCTGTCAAGGAGGCGGGCGCTTTCTGTACATATGCTATAAAGAACCTCTAGCACACCAAGGCACGAGATGCTCTTACATATAAGTCATGTCTTAGGTAGGCCCTAGGGAGCCTATTGTGCAGGATGCTATGTAACTAAAATGTAGGACATGTACTTTTAAGTTTTACATGTCCAGGTAGTGAAAAAAAAACAAAGTTGCTGCTCAGTACTGTGAGGACTACCCCTCTCGTCAGTTAACATTGGGGATTCCTTATTACATTTAATAAGCTGTAATTCCTAATTGAGAAGGAGTAGATATGTCATGTTAGTAAGACTTACAATGTCCCACTGGCACACTGGGTACCTAGAGGAGGAATCCCAGGTATCCTAAACAAAGGAAGTATCAGAAACACAACTGATACATAAATAGCTAACTGCATCAAAGATGACCAATCAATATTACATTTATTAAATTATATACTTAAATGCAGGCCCAAAATACCCAAAAAGATACAACGAACTGATACATGAAGCTGACATAGACTCTGAAAAAAATACATAGCATAAAAAACAATAATCACACTCATACTAATTCACTCATACCATATTAAAAAATGTGACAAGGACCCAACATAATACTAGAGGAACAACAAGTAACATATCAGAAGGAACAAATATTATAACACCAGGCGGGCCAACCGGTCTCGCCAAAAATATCACAGAAGAATAGTGCTGAGTTAATGTCATAATCTACAGACTCCAATGTCCCAAAAGAGTTCTTCACATACACCATATTATATTCATGATCCAACGTTCTTCTTTTTGTTTTTCCTTGTAATATAATATGGCCCTCATTACAACCCTGGCAGTAAATGCTGCTTACCGCCGTGCAGAAGACCGCCAACATACCGCTGCGGCCATGGAATTACGCTACAGGTATCACAACCCACATCTCGTAATCCGCCACAATACAGACACCCACACAAGTCCGCCACACCAAAGGTCAGTGAAAAACTGGCGATACCAAAACCTCCACCGTCACACCAACAAGAATATGCCCACTGTCTCACGACCCACGAATCAACAAAGCAGTCATTCAACGCAGTAAACCATTGGCGGTACACACCGCTGCGCTCAAAATACACACACACTAACAAAACACAACCACATTGGACAATTCAAAATTGATACACACCACACCCAATCCAATATAAAGCATACACCCACATCACCCACAAACCCTTACAACCAAAATTTTGAAAGAAGGCCAGAGAGAGAGACTACCTAAAACAACACCAGCATCCACAGACACAGAACACCATCACTTACACAACATCCACGCACCTCAAACAACGCACACCAACACATCCCCTCAGACATCACAACCGACACCACCTCACACATCACCCACACCACATCATGGCACCTCAAAGACACCCCAGGTTCTTTGAGGAGGAGCTCAGGGTCATGGTGGAGGAAGTCGGCCGGGTAGAGCCACAGCTATTCGGATCACAGGTGCAGCAGATATCCATTGCAAGGAAGATGGAGCTATGGCGCAGAATTGTTGACAGGGTTAACGCAGTGGGACAACATCCAAGAACACTGGATGACATCAGGAAGATGTGGAACGACCTACGAGGGAAGGTACATTCCATGGTATCCAGACACCAGATTGCTCCCCCCACCTCCTCCCCCACAACTAACAACATGGGAGGCAAAAGTCTTGTTGATCATGCATCCTGAGGGCCTCGCTGGAGTAGTAGGAGGACTGGACTCTGGTAAGGCAAATCTTACTACTTCATCCCCACACCCCACCTGCATGCCATCACATACTCCCACCCTCACCCTCACACCCATCACCCCAACAACCCCCAGATACCCCACTAACACAACCCACACATCCCAAAATCAAGCCCTGCATGTAACACCAATGCATGGACACCGATCACCAAAGCATGTCCAGTAGAGAGACTCACTCATGCCCCAAAATCACCAATCACACACATGCCACTGCAATAATGCAAGCACTGGAGTAGAAGGTCACTCATCCATTGCACAAGATGGCACACACAGATACAATAACTATACATTTACACCCCAACAGGAACCCTACCCAACGTCACCGGACAGGAGGTGCCAGACATATCCAGTCCCCCCACAGAAGAGGCCCACAGTGAAGACAGCAGCTCTGCAAGCCTGGATCAAGATGAAAAGCCCGGCCCATCAGGGACCTCGGGACAGTCGGTTCCCCTGACACAGTCACAAACCACCACTGAACCTCCCTCCTCAGAAAACGCCACCACAGCACCCACCCAGCGGGCCCATCCCTCTGTCCCCAGGACACATCAATCAGCAGTATGTCCACCACTACAGGGAACCCAGTCAACCCCACTAACACAGGACGATCAGGGACCTGGGGGCAGTGGCAGTGGGCACACGGTTCAGGGGACAGAGGCACAGGACAACAGGGAAGCTGGGAGGACTGCTGTGCCGCAGAGGGAAGACAGGCCCAGGGAACCGACACTCCACGAGGCACTATCCAACATCATGGGAGCTTACCACCATTCCCAGGAGTCCATGGGCACGGTACTGGCCAAGTTTCAGGAGACCCAGCGGCTGCAGGAGGAACACTACCTGGGGATCAGGGAGGACTTGAAGTCCATTAGCACCACCCTGGTCACCATTGCAGGGGTTCTGGCAGACCTTCTCAACACCAGGAGGGACACAGTGGCACACCAACGGGTCCCTGACACTAGCCTGGACGATGAACAGCCCTCCACCTCCGCCGGCACTAGTGGACAGGAGGCACCGCCACAGGACCAACAGGACACCAGCACCCCCCCCTGCAGATGGAGAACCACCCCGCAAACAGTCCCTGAGTTCCAGGAACAAGACAGAGAACATTGCCAAGACCCCCGCAAGGAAATAAGACCCCCTTGAATGTCACCCTTCTGTCCCACTATGTCACCTTGTCCACCTTAAACTGCCATTGCTCCCCTTCCTATGCCCCTTTGGACAATGCACCTGTGAAACAAATAGACTGGACTCTGCCATGGACATTCCTCCACCATCACCCCAGCCCATTTTGCAACCCCTTCCACTTATTTGCACAGAAATAAACACACTTCAATCACAAAACAATCTGGAGTTAGTCTGTGCTTTCACAAATGTATAATTGCAATATCTATGGAATATAGCAATGTCAATGTACTTGTTCACATACCAATGTAACACAGCTGTAGGCCAGCAGTAAGCATAGCAAAGGGCACAAAGTGGGACCCAGATCTGTGAAATGGAAAGTCAAAGTGACAAGTCAGGGTCCATACACTGAGTGAAAATGACAGACTTATGCTAGTTCCAACAATACTATGAGATGTGGGAAGCAGTTACATCTTCTTACCTGTGTCTCACTGGACGTATTGCATGATGATGTTGTTTCGGTTGTTGATATCCTCTTCTTCTGCCTCCTCTTCTTCACTGTCCACAGGCTCCACAGATGTCACAAGACCACCATCTGGCCCATCCTCCTGCAGAAAAGGCACCTTGCATCGCAAAGCCAGGTTGTGCAGCATACAGCAGGCCACGATTATCTGGCACACCTTCTTCAGTGAGTAGTATAGGGAGCCACCTGTCAGATGGAGGCACCAGAATCTGGCCTTCAGGAGGCCGAAGGTGCGTTCTATAACCCTCCTAGTTCGCCCATGTGCCTCATTGTAGCGTTCCTCTGCCTTTGTCCTAGGATTCCTCACTGTGGTCAGTAGCCATGACAGGTTGGGGTAACCAGAGTCACCTGCAAATGCCGAGGGCCAACTGTTAGGCACACACTAACCCTTAGGGACAACCCCATACCCAGACACCTATGTCAACTGTATTGGGACCTTGGACTCACCTATTAGCCACACAAGGTGCCTCTGGAGTTGCCCCATCACATAAGGGATGCTGCTACTCCTTAAAATGTAAGCGTCATGCACAGATACTTGGCATTCACATGGGAAATGTACTGGTCTGCCAAACACACCATCTGCACATTCATCGAATGGTAGCTTTTCTGGTTTCTGTACACCTGTTCATTCCTGCGGGGGGTACAAATGCCACATGTGTACCATCGATGGCACCAATGATGTTGGGGATATGACCCAGGGCATAAAAGTCACCTTTCACTGTGGGCAAATCCTCCACCTGAGGGAAAATGATGTAGCTGCACATGTGTTTTAGCAGGGCAGATAACACTCTGGACAACACGTGGGAGAACATTGACTGGGACATTCCTGATGCCATGGCCACTGTTGTTTGAAAAGACCACTGGCCAGGAAATGGAGTACAGACAGGACCTGCACTAGAGGGGGGATTCCTGTGGAATGGCGGATAGCTAAAATCAGGTCTGGCTCCAACTGGGCCCACAGTTCCTGGATTGTTGCACGACCAAGTCTGCATGTGATTATGATGTGTCTCTCTTCCATTGTTGACAGGTCCACCAGGGGTCTGTACACCGGAGGATGCCACATCTCATCACCTGCCTCAGCAGACGTGCCCTATGGAGGAGAACAGCGAGCAGAGAGTCATCCAACACTGAGGTATCACAATGTGTTATTTGCAGAAACGTTTGGAATTCGCAATGTCCCGGTATCTGTCTGTATTCCCAGCCTAGATAGGTGTGACGCAGTTTGTATCCATCCCATGTAGCCCATTGAAATGACGGCTGCCTGACCTGTAAGGTGGGACAAGGACAAATGAGGTAACTGCGCTGGCGTTGTACACTGTCGCGGTGGGCGGGCGAAGACCGCAGCGCAATTCAGCATCAGTTACACGCAACTGTACGGTCCTCCAGACAAACAGGTGAGTACACTGTGATCATGCTGCATGGGCAATGCCTGTTTTGAGTGGTGTCGATGGAAGATACATGGGGGGGCTGAGGCCTGCATGTGCGGATGTTGAGTGTATGTGTGTCAGGGCATGGGTGGGAACTGGTGGACAATGAGTATGACGGTCCTGACGTGTGAGTAATTTCCTTTCCCCCTGTACCATTCCTCTAGGTCAGCGACCACCAGAAGAAGGGTATTTGGCGTGCCATCGCCAAGGATGTCCAGACCCTGGAGGTCTACCAAAGACCGAGCACCCACTGCCGTAAAAGATGGGAGGACCTGTGCCGCTGGAGCAAGAAGACGGCGGAGACCCAGCTGGGGATGGCCTCCCAACGTGGAAGGGGTGCCCGTCGCACCATGACCCCCTTCATGTCCCGGATCCTGGCGGTGGCTTATCTGGAGTTGGATGGGTGCTTGAGGGCATCACAGCAGCCACAAGGGGGTGAGTACACTCTCATTCAGCTGACTCTGCGCGCATTACGAGGCGTCTGGGTGGGGGAGGTGGGCAGTGGGTTCCCCTAGGCCAGGGCGAACTTGGTTGACAAAGTCCCTTGTGAGGCAGGCTCTGTGGCACCCCAACCCCAAAAGTGATAAGAGCCATCTACACCTAGTCAGGCTCCTGTGACTTCCTGGTGCGCAGCAATTGGGTTTAGGCCTCGTACCCCATGGGAATGGGAATTTGCTAGGAATTGTCAGTGCATCGTGTAGTGCTGAGGGCTGCTCCCTGTGTGTTGTGTCCGCCGACGTTAGTGGTGTTGCATGCACTGAACATGTTTTTCTTCTGTCTTTCTCCCCCCTTTTTGTTGTCTCCCTGTTCTTGTGTGCAATAGCATCATCAGGCAGGGGAAAAGTGGCACTGGAGCAGGAGAGAGCTGCAACCTACTTGGCCCTGGAGGGTGAAGCAACGGAGTCTGAAGCCATCAGTGGGACGGAGGTCAAGGGGAGCTCCATAACGGGGACAGGAGCATGCACCAGTGACAGCGATTCCTCCTCTGATGGGAGCTCCCTTGCGGTTGTGGGCACCTCTGTGCCCACCGCATCAACAGGTACAGCCGCCACCCCCCCTACCAGCACCACCCTCCAAGCAGCCCCTCAGCGTGTGTCCCGTGCCCGCTCACCCAGGAGGGTGGGCATCTCCTTCGCCCCAGGCACCTCAGCCCCTGCCCCAGTCAGCCCTGCTGCCCTCAGTGAGGAGGCCATTGACCTCCTGAGATCCCTCACTGTTGGGCAATCTACATTTCGAATGCCATCCAGGGTGTTGAGAGGCATTTGCAACAAACAAATGCATACCTGGAGGACATTCATTCTGGGCAGGCGGCCCAACAGAGAGCATTTCAGGCTCTGGCCTCAGCACTGATGGCAGCCATTTTCCCTGTGTCCAGCCTCCCCCTTCCAACTTCTAGTACCCAGACCCAATACCCTGTACCTCAGCCTATCCCAAGCACACCATCAGACCAGCATGCACACTCATCAACACACAAGAGTGGACATGGCAAACATAAGCACCACACATCCCACAAGCACTCACACAAGCACCATCCCCATGCAGACACAGCAACATCCACTGCCTCCACTGTGTCCCCCTCCTCCACGTCCTCCTCCTCCCTCCATGTCTCGTCTCCACTCTCACCTGCATGCACTACATCTTCATCCTCTACCTCCATCACCATCACGCCCATCACCACACACCACTCACGTGCAATCACCACCCCCACTACCATGCACACATCCCCAGTGTCCTCTCCCAGTATGTCTGTGAGCCCTCCTCCCAAAGTACACAAACGCAGGCACACACCCACCCAACAGCCATCCACCTCACAACAGCCTCCGGCCCATGCACCTTCACCCAAATTCAGCAATTGTACACCTCCTACAACCACTACCTCTTCCTCCACTCCCAAACCCACTCCATCTTCCTGTCCCAGTGTGTCTAAAAGACTTTTCCTGCAAACCTTGACCTCTTTCCTTTACCACCCCCCGTCCATCCCCTAGGGCCAGGCTTTCCAGGTCCCAGCCCAGCACCTCTGCCACCAAATCCCCAGGCACAGTGGTGCCAGCAACTGCGGGCTCATCGAGTGTGCCACCCATCAGGCTGCCAGTGTGCCACGTAGTGAGGGCAAGGACATTCCGCCACCTGCCAAGGTGAAGAAAGTGCCCACATCCCAGAGGGAAAAGCCATAGCTACCAGCCACCAAGGGCTCCGCAAAAACAAAAGGGGATAGTGGCAAGACACCAGCAGCACCATCAAAGGTGGGGAAGGGACACACGCAGAAGAGCAGGTCAGGACAGTGCATGGTGGCACCGACTGAGGGACCAGTGTCACCCATTCTGTCCACGACAACACCAACCTGTATGGCGGCGAACACCGCAAGCTGCTCCGCCACCTGCACCGCTACCTGCACCGCCACCTGCACAGCCACCGGCACGTCTGCAGCCTCAGTGACAGTCCCCAGCATCTTCCCCAGTGGGCAGCCATCCGATGCTGCAGGAGACGTCCTGCTGTGTCCCTCAACAGGTGCTGACCCATGCACCACTGCCAGCACCGCCGCCACAGACACCGCGGCAAGCACCGCCACCAGCCCCGCGACATGCTCGGACAGTGGCACCACCACTGACATGGCTACCATCCCCAGTGGTCAGTCGTCCGAGGCTGGAGGAGACTTCCTGGACCCTGGCCAGCTTCCATGAGGCATGACTTCCATCACTGTTTGCACCTGCAGGTGGAAGGCGAAGCCGCAGCAGTGTGGAGTATGTCGCTGCCTCCATGGTGTATCATGCTCGCTGTTCGTCGGCAATCTCGTGGCATACACACCCAGGTGAGGGAATGGTACCGGCCACACTGCACGTGGAGCACTCTGGGCACTATGCCCCCTCCAGAACCAGTGAAGAATGACATCCACTACCTCAGTCCTTAGCAGGATGAAGCATTCTAGGCACCATGCCACCTCCAGAACCAATGGAGAATGACATCCACTAACAGTCCTTGGCAGGATGAAGCACTCTGGGCACCATGCCCCCTCCAGAACCAGTGGAGAATGACATCCACTAACACAGTCCTTGGCAGGATGAAGCACTCTGGGCACCATGCCCCCTCCAGAACCAGTGGAGAATTACATGCACTACCTCAGTCCTCGGTAGGATGAAGCACTCTGGGCACAAAGCCCCCTCCTGAACCAGGGGAGAAAAGCATCCACTAACAGAGTCCTCGGCAGGATGAAGCACTCTGGGCACAAAGCCCCCTCCAGAACCAGTGGAGAAAAGCATCCACTAACACAGTCCTCGGCAGGATGAAGCACTCTGGGCACAAAGCCCTCTCCAGAACCAGTGGAGAAAAGCACCCACTAACACAGTCCTTGGCAGGATGAAGCACTCTGGGCACAAAGTCCCCTAAAGAACCAGTGGAGACTGACATCCACTTGAGAGAATGTTGCTTTGCATTCCCCAGGATAAAGCAGTGGGCAAACCACTCACTGGAGAGACTTGAGAGACTGTGGCTTTGCACTCCCCAGGATAAAGCAGTGGGCAAACCACCCACTGGAGAGACTTGAGAGACTGTGGCTTTGCACTCCCCAGAATAAAGCAGTGGGCAAACCACCCACTGGAGAGACTTGAGAGACTGTGGCTTTGCACTCCCCAGGATACAGCAATGGGCATGGAGCCCCCTCGTGCAGCAGTGACGTTGTGCGTTCTTCTGGCTGAGGTGGTCCACCCCCCTGAGGTGCCCGTTTATTTTCGATCTGATGCCCCAGCAGTGTTCTCTCCATTTCCAGTCAGGTATGTTGTGTGGGCTTTCCCCATGGATTTGGGGACCACTGGTCCACAGAAAATGATTAGTACACTATCCGGACTTCTGTAGTTGGCGTACATATTTGTATATACTGAATTTTGAATTTTGACTATCAGAATTTTCATGATTACAATCGTTACAATCATTTCCTTTTGTCCTTGCGTTCTTCCGGGGGTGGGGTGTGTATATGTAATGTTGCTGCATATATTTGTGTGTATGTTGTTGTGGGTGCGGGTGGGGGTAGGGGTATTGCTTGTTGCGTGTGTGTGTCACTCTCTTTTCCCTCCCCCCCTCCCCTGTGTTGTAGGTGCAGTACTCACTGTGGTCGTTGACGGTGTCTGTCCTGTTCCTGATAGAGCAGGAGGAAGAGCAGCAAAGGCAGGGTGTGTAGTTTGGGCTCCATGGCGTCCTGGTTCCTCGTTGGGTGTCGAGCGGTGAGTGGTTTCCCTTCTGTGTATTGTTTCTGCCGTGCTTTTGATAGAGTTGGTTCCGCCCCGTAAAAGGTGGCGGATAGGCCTGTTGTGATAGGGTGGGCGGTACTTTGTCCTCTGCCTGTCTGTTGGCGGTTACCGTCACGGTGTTTGTTTCTACCGCCGTGGCGGTTGAAGTGTTAAAGTGGCTGTCTATGTTGCCGGTTTCAGCCATGGTCGTGATTCAATTTTGTTTCCGCCGGCCTGTTGGCGGTATTACCGCCGCTTTATCACCGACCGCCAGGGTTGTAATGAGGGCCTATATGTCCTTTGTTGCTTCTTTCTGTTGGATGGATAAATCAATTGTAGAATAAATTGTATTGTCTATGAATTCCAATGTTGAGCCAAAGAAACGTACTTGTCTCACATAATAGTGCAGACGTACGTTTCGGTGAAAAAGTGGCCCAGCCGAGTCACTCACATTCTTCATCCGAGCACAAACAGTTAACATACATAAGAACATTTCCAGGGTAAAATCTACTATTCATATGGTCTATATTTTGTAGAAGAGGGAGCTGTTGGAGATTCTAGCAATAATCTCCACTCAAAGGAGTCACCTCTCTTTCTGTTTAGAGACTCGAAATACCTTCTATTGATATTGTGGCAAAATATGATCGTTATGTTTCTCTCAAGTGCCGAAACGATATGACGTCTCCATGGTTATATGTTCCGTAAATCCATATATTCACATTGATAGTGCTGAAGCACCTAGTATCGGCGTCGGCTATGTATGTAGCCAAAAACAAGGGGCTAGCAGCCTCGCTTATGAAGTTGACGCGTATGGGGCAACAATTATTGACAGAGACAGACGCCGTGGGCAAACAACATGTCATGTTAGTACCTATGGAATCATAATAATAAATCCTCGTTAATGGTAAAGTCAGATATATTGTTCCAATTTTGGAAAATGCCACTTTTAGAAAGTTGGCATTTTCCTGCTCTTAGACCTGTGTGCCTGCAGCCTGTCTCCAATAGCCATCTGGACTTGGGTGAGAGCTCTGATTGTGCATTCCCTCACACAGTCACACACAAAGGACTCTTAGGAGTGACTGATGGGCCATCAATGTCCTGATTGTGGGCAGGATGGGAGGGGGGAACTGACACACCTTAATAGACAGTGTCCTGCTTTGACACAAAGGGCTGCATAACCCCTGTAGTGAGTCTGGAACCAGGACAGGAGGAAATGACTTCTGTGCACTTCAAAGACCCATCTTCGAAGTCACCCCCACTTCAAAGGCACAACTGGATAAAACTACTGGACCTCTGACCCTATCAACTCAGTACACTGCTGGACCTGTGAACAGGAAGAAGGACTGTGCTGCTTCTACAAGGACTGCCACTCTGGACTTTTCTTCTGTGCTGCCCTCTGCCCTGCTGACTGGACTCTTCTTACTTGAACTCAGAGTGAGCCCAAGGGCTTGCTGGTTTGTCTCCTGTTCTTCTGAAGTCTCAAGGACACAAAATGCTTCCATCTCACCTGCCATAGCTCATGGAACTGTCTTAAATAAGTTCTTAACCCACAAGAGGTGCCTTTCCAGCCCTGGACCCATGTAGTGATAGTTGTCTTCTGAAATCCAGCCTTTAGGCTTTTCATGAACACAAATGGGTCTGCACAGCTCGCCAGAAGAATCAGTGTGTGCCGCCACTAGTTCCACTCTATGCAGAGCATCATTGCTGCTTGAGACTCCACATGCCCATCCACGACTCCTGGTCTACTCTTTGCGCCTTTGGACCACTGCCAGCAACGCTTTCCTAGCTCCCCACTCTCTATTCTTAAGAAGAGAAAACTTCAGTGGGACTTGACTGGGACTGTAGCCAACCTGCACTCCATCGTGGTTGGATACATAAAAAATTCATATCTCAACTTCTACTTACTTTATTTTGCCATTTTGGTCTTCTTTAGCTCACAACATTAAAGTCTATTTTTCTAACTAGGTGTGGTGTATTTTTGTGTGGTTTTGTCACTATTGTACTGTTTGAAGTGCTGCACAAGTACCTTACATATCCCTTCTTAATTTAAGCCTGACTGCTCTGTGCCAAACTATCAGAGGGTGAGCACAGCTTAATTGATAGAGTGTATCTCACATACCCTGACTGGGATTGTAGTTCTTGCTTGGACAGGGTGCATATCTTTGCCCACCAGAAACCCAATTAATAACAACTATTTTGTGAGTAAAGAATGCCATGACGTAGTGATGAGTAGGGTGGTTCCTGCCAAGTGTGCTTTGGAAGGAGTTATAATGCCCTTCTACTGCTTTTTTAGTTTGGGCTTCCTGCAATAGTGTTCTCTTGCACATACACCATTATGGTATGGAGAACTTGGGTTGGCACCTGTGCTGTGACTGATGTACAGATCCAACAAAAAATAATAAAATCAGATGAAGAGATAAAAAATGTAAAACACTGATTTTGTAAACTAGCATAACGTACCCTGATTGTCTGAATTATTTTGTTTATATGTCTACTTCCCTTCTTTCTCCTCAGAATCTGCACATAATTCAGATTGGTTTGATGGGCCAATAAATATATTTTACTCATCCTTTACCGCTGGTAATGAGTGATGTTTTGTTAGATTTGCAAAAAAACTCACATCAAATATTGATTCTTTGGAGATAAAGGGCCTCATTGCGAGTTTGGCGGTCCCAGGACCGCCATGTTGATGGTGGCGGTCGAACCGCCAACAGGCTTGAAGAGAAGACCGCCATATTATGATCACAACAGAATACAGCCACAGCACCACCTGCACTGTCACTGCGGTCTTGCCACCTGCAGGCCAAAGGGGACCATGTTTCTACCGGACAGATTACGACACACATACAAGTACACAAACATACCACTTACTGAATGATCTACAAAGAACTCTCTGTCCAACATTTCATGCACATAATGCTCACACAGTCAATGCACACAAAGCTACTCAACACACTAACAAACACAGCACAACACACAACACACAATACCAACACAACTAAAACCTTTGAACACACCAATGTACCTCACACAGCACATATCCTACCACTTTTGGACAAAATCACTAGATAAAACCTCACATACTGAAGAAATAACACACGTGGCCTAAGCAGAACATACACACGCACACATACACACAGATACAGACACACAACTAATGTCAGCCAGGAACAACTACATACTACGGAAAGAAATGCAGGACTAAGATGTAAACAGGAAACCAACAACTGGTTGGCTTACATTATTATTGTAGCCTCAAATTTGAAAAATAAAGGCCATAGGCCAGTCCATTTGTAAAAGTACACAATGCACACAGTGCACCTACGTGTGCCCCGAACTTAACTCCTGACTACCATTTAGCCTCCACAGAAAGGGGAATCAATGGGGCAGGCAAGCACCTTAGGATTTATCTGGGGGGTGGAGGAGGGTCAGGTTTGGGTTTTGGAGGGGGGTCTTTGGGAACTGGTTTAGGAGGGGAGGTCTGGGCTTGGACGTAGGTTTAGGGGAAGGTTGCTTTTAGGTGGAGGGGTAGGGAAGGGCCAGGCTTGGGAGGGACACAGTACATTTAGGGTGGGAGAGGAGTATGGAAAAGGGCAATCTCTGAAAGGAAACCTTTTTTAAGCACAAGGAGATGGTCATAGCAAAAGTGTTTGGGTGTAGAGGGATGGAGAGTGGTTGTCTGATGTGTATGTGTGGATGTTTTTGGTGCATGTTTGTGCAAGGTTTGCTTGTGGGTGATGGTTGTCGGTTGGGTGGGTGAGTGTGGGTGTTGGGAGTGGGGGAGGTGCTCGGAGATGCCATGGTGGGTGGGTGAGTATCTTTTGGGGTGGTGACTGCAGGTATGGTGGGTGTGCTGCATGTAGGTTTGTCTGTGGTTGTGGTGTCTGTGGATGTGGTGACTGGGATAGATATCTCAGGGTCTGCTGTGGTGCTGTCTGTGGGTAGGATAGGTGTAGTGGTTGGATCTGTGAATGTGAACGTGTCTGCAGGTGTGTCAGGTGTTGTGTCTGTGATACTGGGGATGGTAGGGGTGTCAGGGCAGGTTATGACTGTTGCTCTGTGTGCAGGTGTGTGTTGCTTGTGTGCATGCCAGTGATGTGTCTTGTTGTACTTGTGTTTGTCAAAGCTACCCTTGGATGCATGCTTGTCTGTTTGTGTGCTTTGGCTGGGTCGGGGAGAGGGATTTGGGATTGGGAAGATGAAGGTGGAGGGGGGGATGGAAGACAATGGGTGACTGGCTGCCATCAGTGTGGAGGCCAGAGCCTGAAAGGATCTCTTTAGGCCAGCCAGTACACCGTGAATGCCTTTTCAGGAATGCATTACTCTGTTGCACTTGAGTTGCCAGTCCGTGGATGGCCTTCACGATGGTTGACTGACCCACAGAGATTAACTTCAGGAGGTCAATAGCCTCCTCACTGAGGACAGCAGGGCTGACAGGGGCAGAGGTGCCTGTGGCAAAGGAAATGCCCACCCTCTTGGGTGAGCAGGCATGGCCAACTGGGTGTGGAACTACAGGGAAGGTTGTAGTAGTAAGTGGGGTGGCAGACTGAGATGCTGCTGGGGTGGTACCAGATGGGTCGGCCACTACCAGGGACTGTCCACTGGAGAAGGATTCCGATGATGAAGA
This sequence comes from Pleurodeles waltl, assembly GCF_031143425.1. Lineage (NCBI taxonomy): Eukaryota > Metazoa > Chordata > Amphibia > Caudata > Salamandridae > Pleurodeles > Pleurodeles waltl. The sequence goes on along the minus strand of NC_090450.1, from coordinate 151,927,777 downwards.
ACTGGGTCTTGTCTTCCCCGTGACACACCCCTAGCCCTCTGGGCCACTGGGTCCCTCATTGTCGGTGGTCTCATTACTCCGGGTCCTGTGGCCAGCTACTTCCCCACTTGGCTGTGTCTCGTCTCCTTCCCCTTCCAATGCTAATGCCCTTAAAAAGAAAGAGAGGGTCATCACATTCTTAACATACACATACATTACAACATACTCAACACTAACAACACATCTATGCCACATAAAGCCCCAGATAGGAACCATTTAGAGCCAAAATCATGTCAGAATTACATACTTAAAACATTCCCTATGACCACAATCTCACCCACTACATAAGCCAACCATCTGACCACTCCATTATCATCCTATCAATTTAGCAGTTACTCAAAAAGTCCATGCACAAGATTAATTGGAAACATCTGAAGTCTCTCCCCATACAAATCATCACTGTGTATCAATAAATCATTCTTAGGGAATGTAGTTTACTAACACCACAATATAATGCCGCCCTCTACTCCACACTTGCCCAATCCATCACCAGTAGTCATGTTCCATGTAAGTAAACTCATCTCACTTCAAATACAACGCAGCATATTGCTTTGCAGTCATATACCTACACTGTGAACCTGTCCATATCTTTCACAATATCAATTACCTCAGATGAAGACACTACATATGGCATACCCAAATAGTGTGTCTCACAAAGAGACGTAGCATGCCATTGAAACATTTATCTAGACCCACTTATCTAACTCATTGACACAGACATTTCAATGCCCTGCAATAGGGCCCCCATTAGCACACAGTATACAACCACAGACAACCACACAGAGCATACCAACACCTCCAATACAATGGACACCAGGCAATGTGCATGAAGGCCATATACCATTACACTACACATGCTGTTTAGACACCTCTACATGACAACATCTATTGACCTACATCACTAACAACTGTACAGGCATGTGAATCCCATTACCTACTTCTAGAACTAATACTAACATAACCAATTACTGATGTAACCATGAATGACACATACACCTAGAGTTAAGCAAACTGAATGACAATATATACCATAAGATCAACATGTGTATGTCAAATGAAAGCCCTGCTACACTATTAGGTCAGGAAGAAATGAGTAGATCCATTACTAGAACTGTCCATACAGCCTCAGGTTAGCAAAGATTGGTCTGGCAAAGATAAGGTCTCAACATAACAATATGCACAAATTTTCAATTGACACATGATGTAGGCACAAAGGGCCAGATGTAGAAAGCTTTTTGCATGTCGCAAACAGCGAGTTTCGCTGTTTGCAAAGTGCAAAAAGCACATCGCAATGCACAAACCTGGTTACTGAATCGCAAAAAGGGTTTGCGAGTCACAATTAGGAAGGGGTGTTCCCTTCCTAATTGCGAGTCGCAATGCAGGATTGGTTTGTGACCGCGAACGCGGTCGCAAACCAATCACAATTTGCACCCTTTTCAAATGGGTGGTAATCCATTCGCAAAAGGGAAGGGGTCCCCAGGGGACCCCTTCCCCGTTGTGAATAGCACTGCAAACATTTTTTCAGAGCAGGCAGTGGTCCTATGGAAAACGGGCTGCATTACAAAAAAACAAAAACTGCTTTATTAAAAAGCACTCACAGACATGGTGGTCTGCTGTCCGCAGCAGTCCACCATCCCTGTGAGGGCCGCCATTCGCAAGGGTGTTGCAAATCGCAACCCACCTCATGATTATTCATGAGGTGGGCATTTGCGACCCCCTTGCGAATTGCAGATGGTGTCAGGGACACCATCCAACATTCAGAATTGCGACTCGCAAATTGGTCGCAATTCTAAATGTTGCTACATCTGGCCCAAAATAGTTTGTGTTACACCCATATAGGCATGGTACTGCCCTATGTAGCATGGACAGTATACATGGGCTAAGGGATCAGCAGCCTAGCCACTTACCTGCTCAACACCAACTACATTTGAATATAATGTATTTGAACGCTTGTGGTTTGAAATTTCATTGTATTGTTACCACCATGATTTTTTCAATATGTACTATGTCCAGCCTGATCAAACAGCACATTTCCCAATGTATTAATCTGACATGACAATGGGGACACTTCCTCAAACCTCTTAGGGAGTGTAGAAAGTTTGCCCTACCAAAATCCTGATTGGGGTGACAGCCTCACATGAAGTTACCATCTATTTCATGACACAGGATAACTTGGCCCTGTTACTCATCGTTCAGACCCAATGTTGCACATAGAGCAAGCTCCAGTGGCATAGGATTGGTCAGAGATCAAAGAGCAATAGAACTAACCATTTGGGTACATGTACCTGGGCACACTAGGTGGGAAAGATGGCACTGCAGGTAGACATTTGTATGGCTGAGTAGAGTTACACATATGACACAGTCACATGTGCATCTCCACATACAGACACACTATTTGGTTGACACATGTAATTAACATGTCGCTATTTTTTATACAATAGCCAAATGTGTGTTTCAATGTTGGCAATTGTAGTACTATGTCTTCCTAGGAGACACTTTACCTGTTGCACTTACCACATTGTCACAGCTGCAATACTTAGACATCACAAACTTAACTGGCAGAGGTTTGTACATGGGGTTTGTCTGTACCTGCCACCTTGTGCCTGCTGTGCTGCCCTCAAATGCCCATCCACCACAGGGTAAGCCACTGTCAAAATGCGGGCCATTAGGAGGGTCAAGGTCTGACGTGCACCCTTACCTTGTTGGGAGGACATCTCTAGCTGGGCGTCTGCAGTCTTCCGGGCACAGCGTCTCAGGTCCTCCCACTGCTTCCTACAGTGGGTGCTCCATCGGCTGTGGATGCCCAGGGTCTGCACTTGCTTGGTGATGGCACACCAAATTCCCTTTTTTTGATGGGCATTGACCTGAATGGATGACACAGACAAAAGGAAAAGCTCATGTCCATATGCACTATATCAATAGTAGTGGACAGAACACTTCAGTAACACTTCAGTAACAGCAAGTAGGCAAACATTCTCATCTCCTCAGTTGACACTCATGTACAAATTAGCATCTGCATGCATCAACAACTTCACTACTTTATTTTGGTGCAACATTGTACACCACACCTTTCACACATTGGTGAAACATTAGACTCACCTGCTCCTCTAGTGCACCATATAGCTGTTCATACAAGGGTAGGAACTCCTCCACAAGCTTCTCCAGCTCTTCAAGGGTGAAGGCTTGGGCCGTATCCCCTGCAGGACGTGGCATGATAGCTCCCAGAGGCAGTACACACCAGCTCAGGAGTGGAGATCTTGCTGACAGCAGTGTCAGGAATCAAGTGAACAATACTGCAGAAGAAGGCGGTCACGTCTGCCATGTACAGGACCGTCACCGCCGGCAGACATTGCCTTTGGCCCAAGTCCACCATAGGCAGCAATGTGTACCATTGGCAATTTGCACCGCGGTTGTAACCGCCTACCACCATGACGACTTCCAGCGGTGGACTTAGGTCACTTCCACATGTCTGGTACAGTAAGTCAGGCGGTTGCCATTTTGAGCACATTTCATGTATTGAATAGCTATGTAATTTGCATCATAAACAAAGCAGTACTTCCTTCATGTTTAGTTCTCTATTTGTGCATGTGATAAGTAAAAGCTGTGTAACTGAAGGGCATGTAGTGATAGCAATGAACACCTATTCTGAGGATCCTTTGTGTGTTGTTCATGTAGATAATGTGCAACAATATATGTATGAAATGTTAAGTCGGTTGGACCAACAAACAAATACAGTCACAGGTGATTATTCATGTGTAGCTCATTAGGTAATTGAGGGAATGTGCACCAAGGAGAGTGTTGTTGGATGCATAGCTATGTGCTGTACTGTAGATGTTAGAGGTTGTATGCGACCTCAACAGCAGATATGTGTGACTTGTATATGGACATTTACATGATGTGTGCATGCTTCATGTCACATATTATTTTACATGTTTCCACACAGTTACCCAGCCATGAGGAGAGGAAGGCAACCACAAGTGTACCGTCCACTTGTAGACATGTACACTATGGAGGAAAGACATACTATCCAGGCATATCAGCTGAATTGGCATACTATCATGGATCTTTGGGATCAGTTGGAGCCAGATCTTATGCCTGCCATACGCAATCCCTATAGCATACCTCCCATCGTTCAAGTCATGTCAGTGCTACACTTCCTGGCCACTGGGTCCTTTCAGAATACAGTGGCCCTCACTGGAGGGATGTCTCAGCCCATGTTCAGTCTGGTTTTGAAGGATGCACTGTATGCATTGTTGAAACAACTGGACAGCTACATCAGGTTTCCCCAAGGTGCGGATTTGGCCTATGTGAAGGTAGAGTTTTATCCTATGGGACGCATTCCACATGTGGCTGGAGCCATAGATGGTACCCATGTAGCCTTGGTACCCCCAGTGTCAATGAACTGGTGTATAGGAACAGGAAAAACTACCACTCCAACATCGGTCAAGTGTGTGTCTGGCAGACCAGTATGTTTCACTAGTCAGTGCTAAGTATCCAGGATCAGTTCATGATTCCTTCATCATGCGTAACAGCAATGTCCCACTGCTTATGACACAACTTAACACAGAGGGCCTGTCTGGTTGGTAAGTTACAATTAAAATGTGTGTTTGAAAAGTATGTCTCCAGCCATCACAATGTTGCATGTCCCACATATATGTTTGTATTGTTCTACCTAATTGCTTACAGATGACTCAGGCTCTGCTAACCATCCTTGGTTGCTGACACCAGTGAGGTACCCAACCACACCAGGGGAAGTCTGCTACAGTGAGGCCCACTGGAGGACAAGGTGTGTCATGGAGTGGACTTTTGGGCTTCTGAAGGCAAGATTTAGGTGCTTGGACACTTCAGGAGGAGACCTCCTCTACTCACCCAACAAGGTATGTCAAATAATTGTTGCCTGCTGCATGTTACACAGTCTTGCCCTGAGACGTCAGATACCATTTCTGCCAGATGAGGGGGAGCCTGCAGTACCTGTGGGTGGAAATGCTGATTTGCCAAGTGATTATGAGCCAGATGAGAATGAAGCAGGAGACACCAGGGCAGATCTTATCAATCAGTACTTCAACTGACTCAATGTATGTGATGTATTTGTGATGCAGTAATTAAAGATATTAAGCTAGTGTTGATGTGTAGCATGTCACCTCCTCTTTACCATGAGCTATGGGATATTAGGTAGCTGAAATGCCTATGGGTGGGTTGTGCATGCAGGCTATAATGTGGTATTGTGGAAAGAACAGACTGGTATACAGTATCAAGTATTGATAATGCACTTGCAATAACACTTATGTGAACATGACTTGTCTGCATTGAAAAATGTTTTCTGGTATGTCCTATCTGTCGTCTATGTCAATCGCAGATTTGGAGAATTACACATTGGCTCATTATTATTGTCAAGTCACAGTCAGTGTCAAAGGCAAATGGGAATTGCAGGCACAGATGAGACTTTGACATGGCTGAAACCAGGTACTGAATGCAGTGAGTCTGTGGAGTGTACGTTACATGGCCAGACTATCAAGACACCAGGCTGGAATTGTATCTAACCCTCAAGTTTAACTGCAGGGTACTGGAGGTGGTCAAATGGTGCAATTGGTTTGATAATATGTGTCTAGCACATCTGAAAATGTGGAACCATAGCCTCTACCATCACAATGTTTGTTGTTATATCTAAACTACCCTGGACCTAGCTGTCAGTGTGTTCCTACTTTGCAGAACAATGCACATGTTTCTGTGGACTGACATAGGTGAGTGGCAACCCTACAGGTACGTGACCAATGTAAGAAAATGATCCCTGTACTGGGGACATCAACACTGACATCTTTCTGTATCATGAGGTATGCATATTAGGGAGCAAAGGTATGGTCATGTGATAAGGCTTTATCAGTTGATACAAAGGACAACACTGAGCTACACACACATCACACACCTGCACAACATACACAACACACATTTTACTGCCACACACAATCCACAACAACTGTCACCCACTCACATCACAGCACCTACACCTCACCACTTACCTTTAACTCCAGCCTTTCATCTTTCAACACAACCACACTGTCTTCAGCACCACTACCATGTTACGGATGAGGAGTTGAGGGTCATGGTGGATGTAATTGTTAGGGTAGAGCCACACTGGTTTGGAGCACAGGTCCAGCAAACGTCAATTGCCAGGAACATGGATTCGTGGCAAAGAGAATCAATTCTGTAGGAAGCTATCCATTCACAAGGGAGAACATCAGGAAGAGGTGGAACGACCTGAGGGGCAGGGTACATTCCATAGCCTTCGGGCACCAGCTAGTGGTACTCAAGACTGGTGACGGGCCCCAGCCTCCTCCCCTTACTTTCACATCTTGGGAGGAGATGGTCTTAGACATACTGCATACCCGAGGAAGTGGAGGCTGGTAAGGCACCACAAAATACATGTCACCCATGTGTCATGTATTTGACACCCATTTGTCATGTCCTGCATGCTTCCTTACCACTTTAACCCCCCCCAATTTACAGGAATATGGCTCACCCCTGCGTTTCCCTCGTGTGTAACATGGAGGAATGCTTGTCTTTCTCTTGTTTTTCTATTTGTGCTGCAGCAGAACAGATAGAAGAAGCAAAATGCCATGGATGATTCTTTATGTGCAGGAAGGTGCCCTGTATTACTGTAATATGGTGCATCCCTGCGATTCAGAAGGGATGCAGCGCAGCGCAGCGCGGCGCTGCTATTTTTGGTGCAGCACCGCGCTGCACCACTTTGGCATAAATAAGGACCACATTTTTGGAGATGAGGTTCTGCTAAACGAAATTGACATTCCTTCCATGTGTCAATATGTGGACAAAATTGCATTCAACTCATTGGCTGGAACTAAGAGTTAAAGAAAATGCACGTTTGTGTTTTCACATGAAAAAAAAAATTCAATATGGAGCGATCCATGCTTGTAGACTTCTTTAATATGGTGGGTTTTGGAACCGACAATTTTCACACTTTCTCTAGCAACTTTATAAAATAATATGTAGAAGCTCAGATTGATTGTAAAAGCCTGTATGACAATGTATGACAACAACTTAGAACGTTTCCAGCTACTGAATGTCCACCATATTTCAACTGTACAACATTCTGCTCTCACCTGAGTACACTCACATTCCCAACACTTACCATTTATTTATCGAAGCGGAAAACCAACCGTAGCGGCAGATAAAAAAGATGTGCATGAGGGATTCCTCAAATTCGGATACGTCATATTTGGGCTTGAGAATTCTGACCCTCAATCCAACTTTTTAAGATTGAAAGTGGACCATCCAATTGCAAAAACGATTATTAATCAGACTATTATATTCCAATGTCCAAAACCCCATAAGACACACGAAACCTAGCAGAAACCGTTCATAGATGCTCAGCAGGAATTTCCACTAGGCATGTAGGGCCATCGCATAGAGATATAAATATGGCAAGCATCATTAGTTCTTCAGAGCGTGTTGGATATTTACCGTCAGATGGGAAGAGATAATGTGCATAAAAATCTAATATTTGAGAGGGACTTGTGTTTTCCTTTAAGATGCTGTTCATCTTAGTCTTTATTTTTGAGGTATGCATTCTCACGCCACAAAAGCATGTTCTAAAATTGCTAGGAGCGAGGAACACATCATGTTCAGCAATTTAAAGTGACAATTGAAATTAATCAAGGAGGCAATTTAAGAAAGGGATTCTCAGCACAACTGTGTGCCAGGTTAATCATAAGACCACTCTTTAAACAAGATTTATGAGCTAAATGTCATCTTTAAAGCTAGGTAAATGGGATGCATCGCATTACATATGTGAACTCTAAACGAGAAGGCACATCAGTATTCAAACCGAACCCCTGTTTCTGCAATCACTATGAAGAAAGATTGCTTAATATATTTTTTGCAGGCAATCATATCCCTGTCAAATTTCGAGCACTGATTTGTTAAATAGGTGTCCAATGTTCAACAAGAGTTTAGAATTCTTCTAAGCAGTTGTCAGGTAAGGTCAGTTCATGGTCCAGGTCCGTGATCATATTATGAAGTATGTTAATAATAGAAATCATTTTGAATAGTGCTTGTGGGCAGTCCTGGGGCTGTGTTGTTCTCTGTATGTATATATATATATATATATATATATATATATATATATATATATATATATATATATATATATATCATTGCCACCTCATTTGTTTCTGAAACAATCCATGAAACAAGTTTTACCATGAGATGCTGAACTTTATATTTTCCATCTCTTGAACTCTGATCTCTGGTTTCTGTATGATAGCCACAAGTGCTTAATTTGAGCCTGTGGTTTCCAGTGCTCAGCATCAGCATTAAATTGGCAACACTGGCACTTATGACAGTCTGCCACATGGTGGTAATCGTGGTCTAATTTACAGATGAGCGCAACAACAGCTGCTTATTTATTCCCTGTACATTCAAAATGACTAATACGGCTACCCAAGCCATTCTTATAGCTTTGGGGGCTTGGAAAGGGTCTGAATTGTCTCACTTGTAGGAGTGTTATATTTTGTGGATCTGATGTACTATCATTGACAGTGATAGCTAGGGAATAGGGTGGTGTAAAGTGTAGTAGCTCCTGATGTGTTCCCTAGTGTTGTAAGACCCAGTTGTAGTAACAAGACTGCTGGAGTTTAGGTGGCAGCACCATCGACCATGAGGGACCGAGTCTGATCTCACACCATGTGACATCTGTCCGTCTAACCCTTCTGACTAGCTAACAGCACATCACCAGTGTCAGTGGTTAAATTGATTTGTGGCAGCCTATCACATGACACTCAGGCCTTCATTACGACCCTGGCGGTCTACAGACTGCCAGGGCTGCGGTCGGGCCGCCGCCAATGTGGCGGTCCGGCAGCCACATTATGACCGTGGCAGAATGCTGGCACTGCCACCTAATGGCCGCCTCACAGTGCTGGCAGCCTCAATCTGCCAGTGGAGCACTGCAAGCAGCACTGCCCTGGGGATTACAATCTCCCTCTTCACCAGTGTTTTCATGGCGGTTGCCCTGCCATGTAAAGGCTGGCAGAGACAGGGTGTAGGGAGGCCATGGGGCCCCCTGCACTGCCCATGCACTTTGCAGACACTGAAAAATGCGACAGGTGAGGGTGCACCATACACATCGCATCATTGCTCCTGGCTCAATTACAAGCCAGCGTCAATGTTGTGTGCTGTTTCCCTCTGGGCCAGTGGGTGGAAACTTTGTAATAAGGGCCGCAGGAAGGAGACCGCACTGACAGTCTCCTGACCACAGGACTTCAGCGGACGACCTTTTCCATCCACCAAAGTCATAATGAGGGCCTCAGACTCCTCGGGAAAGCTGTAGTAGAACAGTTCATACCCCTTTCTCTCAGTTATACAAGTCTCATACTTGCAAAGAAAACAGAAGCACGCATTTGGTTTAATAGGCTTATTGAAGCTATTGCGTTCTATGTAAAAAGGCATGAATTGCAATTATGAGGATAATGAAACACAACACTATTACAGCCGCGACCAGGAAATTGAAACACAGGAAGAGTTCTACCATATTGTCACAACAGCATGTCTAACATCCCTACCTACATTACTAACAGCCTCATTATGGGAATGGCAGTCCTAGGACCACCAGCCTTGCCGTGGCGGTCGGACCGCCACACTCCAGGTGGTCCAACCGGGAAATTGCAACTTTGGCAGGCAACCCCACCTAAAGACAGCCGTCCCCACAAGGAACATCATTCCCATCACGGTGACAGTGGTCAGTGTTGTACCCAGCCAGGTCGGCACTAAACTCAGTGCTGCCTGGCTGATTACAACCCCACTTTACTGCCAGCCCTTACATGGTGGAGCCCCGCGCCATGAAAAGGCTGGCCAAAAGCCACAAGGTGGCCCCTGCACTAACCATGTCCATGGCATGTGCAGTGCAGAGGCGTCCCTGCCCAGCACCGTTGGAATGCACACTGTCTGCTTTGCAGACAGTGCACATTCCAAGGGTGCGGGTCCACCCCCCTATATCGTAGCACTGTTCCTGCCGGACTGCTCAGAGGAAATGCGTATTACAATGTTCTTGCCGGTCAGCATGGCAGACACATTGTAATTCACTCGGGGGTGACACCGCCATGGTGATGATATCCTCCCCTAGAGTTTGGCGGTCCCTCGGTGGGTCCGCCAAACTCATACTGAAGCCCCAAGTTTCTACATTAGAGGAAATAGCAGTGGAAGCCCTAATCCGCCCATCAGGTTCCGGTAAAGAAGCCCAATCCCTGTACCTGTGTTTAGAGGTAAAGAAGAGGTCTGTTGGTGTGCTGGGAGTCCTTCCACATAGACAAAGAGGAAGCAAGAGTTTCAGCAGAAACTGAAATGCTGTGCAGCAGGAGATGGCAGGCTGGCATGAATGTCCCATCTAAGTTGGTGGGGGCAGCACGTTGTTTTATAATAAAACATCTTGTTTCTCAGAAAACTACCCGGATGTGACAACATACGTTTTCGGTGTAGGGTAGACATTTTACTCTCTGAACTGGCAATACCCGATAAACTATTGTGTACTGCCTTGGAGCGAGTAGAGAATAAAATGTCGTGCAAAAAAATAAATAACAAATTCTGCAAGGAAGGACAACAGATACAAATAATAAAACATGGAACTAAAATTAAGCCATGCTAAAATAATAAGAGAAATAAAATGACAAGTGACTAGGTGAGAGGGCGCAGGCCTCAGACCCAAGCTAAAATAAATGTGCCGACATAAATGCTAAAATAAACTCACAACACTGGCACTTATACTTTTTACAAATTAAGCACTGGTTAGCCACATAAACTTGATGTTGTCTGGTATCATAAAAACTGGATTGCTTTCATAATATGCCAGTGGAATTGGAGAACCTCAGTGACATGTACAAATAAACAAATGCAGTGGTGGACTTCTATTTGGCATGGGGTATGTGTGGAGCAGTGGAAGCCATTGCCAGTCAAGCCCTGCAGACCACCATTGTCTCAGTATGGCCTCTCAATGCAGATTATAATTTTCCCTTGGGAATCTCTTCTATTAAGTGCAAACTACCTCTGGCCCTCAAAGTGATCTACAACATGTGCTGATATCATACTGAGTGCCTGGGTGGAAGTGGTAACAGGAAAGCATGCATCTTCAGTGTGCATGGGGCTGACAGATGTGGTATCCCTAACTCGCAGCTTTTGAATCCTCACATTCTGGCCCGTATTTATACTCCGTTTGCGCCGAATTTGCGTCGTTTTTTTCGACGCAAATTCGACGCTAAACTAACGCCAACTAACGCCATATTTATACTATGGCGTTAGAGGCGTCTAGCGCCAAAGTTCCCAGAATGTGCGTCATTTTTTAGCGTGAACCCCTTCCTTGCGTTAATGATATGCAAGGGAGGCGTTCCCGTCTTAAAAAATGACTCCCAGGCCTTTACGTGGTATTTATACTCCCGGGCAAAAGAGACGCCCGGGAGTGGGCGTGGCTAAAAACGGCGCATTTGCGCCGCTTTTTAACGCCTGGGTCAGGCATGGCGTTAAGGGACAAGTGGGCTAAAAATGAGCCCAGAGTGCCCTCCCCTGCCCCCAGGGACCCCCCCTGCCACCCTTGCCCACCCCAGGAGGACACCCAAGGCTGGAGGGACCCACCCCAGGGACATTCAGGTAAGTTCAGGTAAGTATTTTTTTTTTTTTTTTTAATAATTTTTTTTGGCATAGGGGGGCCTGATTTGTGCCCCCCTACATGCCACTATGCCCAATGACCATGCCCAGGGGACAGAAGTCCCCTGGGCATGGCCATTGGGCAAGGGGGCATGACTCCTATCTTTACAATGATAGGAGTCATGTTGATGGGGGATGGGCGTAGTTAAAAAATGGCGCAAGTCGGGTTAAGACGATTTTTTTGCCTCAACCTGACTTGCCCCATTTTAAGACGCCCTAACGTCATTTTTGCCTAACGCCGGCGCTGCCTGGTCTACGTGGTTTTTTTCCACGCACACCAGGCAGCGCCGGTCTGCTTGCGCCGGCTAACGCCATTCCATAAATACGGCGCCCGCATGGCGCTTCAGAATGGCGTTAGACGGCGCAAAATTTTTTGACGCTAAACTGCGTTAGCGCAGTTTAGCGTCAAAAAGTATAAATATGGGCCTCTGTCTTTCTCGCTGCCTTGAGCACTTCAGCTTGTTGATAAACCATTCCACCAAAGTTCAGAGCTGGTTGCTTGCTTTTTTGAACTGTTCTGCTCAGCACTTTGCACACATTGATGCTGAGGTAATCACCCATGTAGCCATTCATGTAGGTACAAGTGAAGCTCTTGATGCAGGTGCCAAGTTGATTCTGATTTCAGAAGCAGGTTGTTTTTTTTCCCACCACTGTTATCACCATTGTTATTGCATTGATTCTCTGGGCAGAAATAATATTGGTACAATTGCTAAAGTCAAGAATTTAAAATTAAACAAATTGTGTTTTGGGTCCTAATGTCTGAGGAAGTTTGGTATAATTTAGCTGCAGATATCTATAGATTTAATAGTGTATGAACAAAATATAATTAACAAAAAATTGTGATACAAAAATATTGTGTCAAGAATATCGAGATGTTAAAACATTGATGACAGGAATACTGGAAGTAAAAATATTGTTTTTAAGTGTTATTTTTAGTGTAAAAATATTGATTTATAAAATAAGGTGTGTAATATCTTTTGGGAGTGTTATTTTGTATGCAAGTTATTGTAGTGTGTTCTATTCTTTATATGTATATTTTTATAATTTGTGTTTTTACTAAGATAATTTCTTGAAAATGTTGAAAACATGTGTGTTTTTAGTTGTAGTAATATATAAAAATAAAGGATTTATAATTTTTTAGCAGTGGGATTCTGGGCTTTTAGGGGATAAAGTTGAGGAGACTTGTAAACAGTGGATATTTTAAGTTAAATTTAATGTTTATTATTTTAATGTAATGCACAATATTGTTATAAAACGTCTGCATCCATTTTGTTACAATAATAATTTCCGTACATTTAAAAAAATTATTATAATTACAATAATGCTTTCTGTTGAAAATTCTAATGTTGCATATATTTTTAGATTTCTATTTTAAAAAGAGGTTTTTTTAAATTTTATGATTGATAATTTTGGATTTTGATTTGATTTTATATTTTATGTTTCCAAATTTGGGACCAGTAATTAATAATTTAAAAAATACATGAATTATTAATGGTGTAAAAAAGTAAGTTATATTTTAATGTCTACATGTGAAGATATAGATTTGTAGCTTTGGTTAGTATGTTTTTAATGTAAATATTAGTTGATTTTATACATTCTAAATTTTGTGTTTGCAAGGAGTAAAGATTGTGTATATACTTTTTTAGTTTGTAGCATTTTGCATATAATGGTTTAGATTAGAGTTGAAATAGAAAATGTCACCTCTATAGTGTCCAACAAAATCCCCAAATTGGCTTAGATTGGAGCAGGAATAGTACATCACTCCGTTTGTGTCCAAGACCTTCCACAAATTGGCATGCATTAGAGTGAGAATAGTAAATGTCATCCATTTACTGACCAACACTTTCCACAAATTGATATATATATTGGAGTGGGAATACTAAATGTCACTCCTTTAGTGTCCAATTATGTCCTCAATGTTGTCCAAGTTGGAGTGGGAATAGTAAATGTTACCCTTTTAGTGCCCAATTACTTACCTAAGTGGGTATAGATTGGCACTGGAGTAGTAAATGGTATTGATTTGTATGGATTGAAGTAGGAATGGTAAATACCACCCCTTTCGTGTCCAACGCTTTCCCCAAATTAGTATGGATTGGAGCTGACATAGAAAATGTCACCCCTTTAGTGTCCAGCACCTTCCACAAATTTGTATAGATTGGAGTAGGAATGGTAAATGGCACCCCCTTAGTCTCCAACACTTTCCCCAAATTGGTATAGGTTAGAGGGGAAGTAGTAAATCTAACCCCTTTATTGTCCAGCTCTTTCCCTAAGTTGGTATACATTGGAGTGGGTCCATCACTATCCACTAATTGGTATGGAACGGAGAGGGAATAGTAAATGTCACTCATTTAGTGTCCAGCGCCTTTCCCAAATTTGTATAGGTTGGAGGGGGAATAATAAATGTCACCCCTTAGTCTCTAATGCCTCCCCCGAATCAGTATAGATTGGAGTGTGAATAGTATACGTCACCCTTTAATGTCCAACACCTTCCCCAAATTAGTATTGATTGGAGTTGGGGATTGTAAATGCCACCTCTTTAGCATCAAACACTTTGTTCAAAATGGTTTCTGTTGGAATGTAATAATTCATTTTCATAAAGTTTGTGTGCAATCCTTTGTCTTAATTGTATTTGTGTGTAGTAGAAATAGTTTGTGTTTCTCAATTAGTATTGTTCATGTTTAGTGATATAATTAAAAAATAGTTAGTTGTATGTTTGTAGTAAATAATATTATGTACATATTTTGCTTTATATATATGTAGTTTACTTTATATGCTATAGGCGAGCAGGCATTAGGTCTCACACTCTATTCAACAACAACACTGTCCTCTGCTATTATGACCCTTCTCCCACTACTCCGCTATTGAACTGTACTCACCTGAGGGAATCTCAACTGTATATTGTGTGGGTATAGGACAGGCAATGACAGAAATGCTAAAGCCAGCAGGCCCTGGGAGTCACACTCTACTCAGCAACAACACTCTCCTCTGCCACTATGACCATTCTCCCACTACTCAGCTATTGGACTGTACTCACCTGAGGGCATCTCAACTTTATAGTGTGTGGGTATAGGACAGGCAATGGCAGAGATACTAAAGCCAGTAGGCACTGGGGCTCAAACTTTACTCAGCAACAACACTGTTCTCTGCTACTATGACCCTTCTCCCACTACTCAGCTATTGAACTGTACTCAACTGAGCGGATCTCAGCTGTATAGTGTGTGGGTATAGGTCAGGCAATTACAAGAATACGAAAGCCAGCAGGTACTGTCTACCCAATGCAGCACACCAGCCCACTGTGCATCTGTCCTAACATTTTGGTACATTAACTTGCAATGGAACTGTACTCACCTGAGAGTATGACTTATGTGTGCTGTGTGTAGTATATGCTGTAACATGACTGTAACTTCCAGGAGGACCAGTCCTTCTAACTCCAATGACCAGGACAGTATCCACATGACATTGTGCAGCTGTCTGTGAGCTCACAAATGAAGTTTACATACCTGGGTGGTACCTAGAAACAGATAACTCTACACCCTGTGATGTGCCTAATCAACTAGATCCATCTTGAGTAGCTAAGCCAAGAGGAGAATATTGTGGACTGGAAGGACAGCCCAACCGGTGTGCCAAATCAATGAAATACAAATCAAGTGTCACAAGAAGCATCATTTAAATGCTTGTGGCAGAGCACGTATCCACAATGCACTGACCACATTATAACAACTAACAGATACAACAACGATTTTACTGGTCTGCCTGCGCAACAGTCAAGTAGGTCTTAAGATGCCCCAAGCTACATCATGCCCAGCCACGTTTTTGACTGCATTGCTGAAAAAATATGTGTCTATGGGCAGACCTCCAAGTGCCAAGATACAGAGATATGCTGTAGCAAGTTGGATTTAAAAAGAAATGATCTGTTCATCAAATGTCAGCTCTGAACTGTTGATAGCAGGTGTGCCTGTCACATCAGGGAAAACTTCAAAGCCAATGTGTACGCGGCTCTAAACAAATGTCACTGTTAAATATTAGAGATACATGTCACAGTACAATCAGTAACATTCTGTTTCCCACTTTAACAGATCTACCTGCCTCTGCAAACATTGAAACCACTCCAGTGACTGCCACCCCCTCGGATGAAGCCCTCAGTGAGGATAGCACCCCTGGAAATGTGTACGTCGAGGATGGCCCATCTGGGGAACCTGGTCAGACAACACCTATCAGCGTCACGCTGTCCGCATGGACTCCTCCCAGCCCTATTGCATCAACATCGCAGGCATCCAGTCGCCCACAAACCTGCGCCTCAAGGACAGTTACAACCATCTCGTGCCCCCCAGACCAGGTACTGTAGTCACAACGACACCCCTGACAATGAAGGGCATGGAACCAATGGTAGGGGTCAAGCTGTGCCAAGGGCGCAGGCACATGGGGGTAAGCTGTGTGGGAGGGATGCTGTGGGCTAGTGGCATGAGGCTGCTGGGGATAGTTCTGGCCAAAACACCATCACCAAAGTCTTGGGAGCTTGCCAACAATCCCAAGGCATGTTGGGCCAGGTACTTACCATTTTCGGGGAGATCCAGAATCTGCAGCGCGACAACCACCAGGAAATTTAGTAACAGTGGGACGCCCACAATGCCCACATGGCCTCCTTAACAGGAGCGCTGAGAGACATCATTACCACCCTGAGCAGGGATCGTCAACAACACCAGATTCCTTCCATTGGCCAACTAAAACCAGCCCCTTCTACATCTGTGGCAGCCAGTGGAAGGGTGGCCTTGCTAGGGGAAGGACCTGCCTCAAACACCCCTGCCTCTTTAGCTGAAGAATCCCCCCACAAGCTGGGGCGTCCACCCAAACATCCAGGAGGTGCAGATGGCAAAATCACACCCACTGCCAGGAAGTGAGCTCTTACTGATGGAACACCTTTGTGTGCCACAGATTCACTCTGTTGACTGTTCTTCAACCATTTTCCATGATTTTTGGACACTGGACTTTGGACTTCAAATGTTGTGGCAGCTACTCTAATGAATACATCCACCATGACTGACCCCTTCACTGTTTGACATTTCTTTTTCACATTTTCAGCTCCATGTCCTGTGCACATGCAAATAAACAAAACTAAAGCACATTCAATATATACTAGATGGTAATGTAAGGAGAGATATGTCACAGGTAGTGTCATGCTGAGTATCACTACCAACAAAATGACACAAGTGACATGCACACAAAACATTTTATTTACACTATGCAGCACATAGGCTGCCAAAAGATCTGGACTGTCATGGCCAAGAATGACAAAACATTGTTGCTTCTGGAAAGATATTGCAAAGTACCACCCCCCTGGCCACAGGAGAAAGGGTTATGTTAGACCCTGTCCGGTAGAATAGGCAAACAAATTAGTGGATTTTGTTACCAGCTCGACCCACACACTAAAACCATGTCTACCAACTTAACATACCCTATGACACAGAGGACAGTACAGCTTTTCCTACTCAGAGGTCCATCCTCTTACAATGGTCAGCCATCTGTTGCCATGTTGCACACCTATGTCAGTGTTCTGTCATAGGTTCTGTGGTCTGTAATGAGGTAACATATTGGCAACTGCATAAAGGTCATACAGGATCCTTGTCAACACAATGCGAAGGTGGAAGAAATGGTTTGCACAGGATGACATGTGACAATGACACATGATGATATATATCAGACCGTTGGTCCAGCATACTAGGGAAAACAGGTCTATTGTGTAGCTCTGATATCTGCCCTCCCATTGTCCAGGCAGCCTGTGCATGGGACTCATGCACCCCAAATCTGAAAACAACAGTACTTGGATCAATACATGTCCACTTCTAATGTCAGACCAGCAACAGCCACCTGCCAATGACCCAACTCTGAAATGCCCACATGAGGATGGCATGGTTAAGAGACCTACAAGGAAAAAGTAATAAACAAGGACTTTAGGCCAGTAATGGCAAACATGAGACAGTGAACTTTTCTCAAGATACTGTAGTTTCTCTGACAATGCAATGTGGTTGCCCCAAACAAATTAGATCCTCAAGAGAGTCACATCTTCAAGTCTGATGTAGCCAGCAAACCTTGGCTGTACAATACATAGCATCATATGCCCTGTCTCATGGTGACAGAGACACAGTTCTACACAAATCCTGACCCCCTACAGTACCGCAAGCAGTCACAGAAATCACAAAAGATCACATACTTACACACACGTGAAGTACTGATTGATGACATCAGCCTGCATGTCTCCACCTTCATTCTCTCACTGTCATCCTCACTTGGCATTTCAGGATTTTCACCTGGTGGAACTGCCGCATCCCACTCATCAGGGATGCATGGGATGTTTCTCCTTAGGACAATGTTGTGGAGCAGACAGCAGGCCACAATGATCCTACACACTAATGCGGGTGAGAAGAGGAGGGCTCCACCAGTCTTGTCTATGCCGCTGAATCTTGCCTTTAGGAGTCCAAAAGCTCAACCCGTGCCTTTCCATTTGCCTTGTTGAAGCGGACTTCCCCTGGTGTGGTTGGGTTCCTTACTGGTGTCAGCAACCAGAGACAGTTTTGGTATGCAGAGTCCCTTGTAAGGGAATTAATCATGTGTGCAATCATGAATCCAGAGCATCTTTTCACTGGCAGCGTACATAGCATAAAAACACACATGATATATGTTGCTTACCAACCAGCCAGGCCCTCTTTGGGTACAGTTGTGTCATCAGCTGGAGAATAGCACTATTCCGCATGATGAAGGCATCATGAACTGAACCCGGGTACTAGGTACATACTTGGAAAATGTAGAGGTCCGCCAAACAATCTACTAGGACATTTATAGACTGGAAGTTCTTCCTCTTCCGATAGACCTGTTAATTGCCATGCAGTGGAACCAAGGCTACATGGGTACCATCAATGGCTCCCACAACATGTGGGATGTGTGCTAAATCACAGAACTGTGAAGTCACCTGGGCAAAATCCTAACATTGAGGAAAATGGATGTAGCTGTCCAGGTCTTTCGACATTGGGGAGAGAACATCCTTCAGCATCAGACTGAACATAGGCTGGGACATCCCAGCAGTTAGCGCCACTATGTTTTGGAAGGACCCTGTGGCCAGGAAGTGCAATACTGACATGACTTGTGCAATGGCTGGCATGCTATTTGGATGAGTGGTGGCTCCCATCAGATCTGGCTCCAACTGACGACAGAGATGCATGATTGTCTGCTGATCCAGGTGGTAGATTTGAATCACATGCCTGTTCTCCATGGACTGCAAGTGTGCTACTAGACGGTACACAGGTGGTTGTCTGATCCTTCTCCTACCAGGGTAACTATGTGGAACAAAAGGAACATAAGGTCATCACTCATTGTGTCCCTTTCAATTTACATGATAGATGTCATACATGAACTGTGACATGCTATGTGAGTCAGTGAAAACGTGATACACAGCCCAACCAAGGGTAACAATAGCACATCTGTATGATGTTACCCTCTTGCCTTGTAGGAGTGCTCTAACGGAGCTCCGCCACTGGCTGTAGATCGAGACTGGACCTAGTGCCCACCATGGCCATCTATTGGTGTTGCAGCCCCACATCTGACCACCAGACCCCTGGGTTCCGTTGTGGGCTGGGAGCTGTGGTGGCGGCAGTGCGCTCTGGGGTGCTGTGGCCCCATGCAGCAGAAGGAGAAGAAGGCTGCACAGAGCCAGTGCTGGGGGAAGAGTGACACTTGACAAGAAAAGCAATGGAGGGGGCGAAGTTGAGAGCTCCCCTCCCCACCGCCGATCCACTGAAAGCAGCCGTCTGACGGTGTTACGCTCCAGGTGCTTTTCATCCAGCAGACAGATATTGACAGACCACCGGCCTAGATGCCACTCCAGCAGCTACCAGCCCTGGCTGTGTGTGTACAGCGGCTGTGCGGAGCAGGAACCAGGTGGTGGATGATGGCTGGAGCCGCGGGGGCCCGACGAGAAAGTAACGGAGGGCAGAGAGACACCTGGTAAGGAGGCAAAGGAGGGGGTGAAGTTGAGAGACCGCCCCAGTCGTGACACCACTGAGCGTGGCCGGCCAGCACCTACTGCGTTGCAGATATCTCTCGCTCAACAGACAAGTGTTGAAAACCCACAGGCCTGGAATGCCTCATTCGGGAACTAATGGCTCTGGTCAAGAGAGGGGTGGTGCCGATGGTGCAGGAGTCTGGGGAGAGCTGAGTGACGTGAAGAAGACCCCAGTGTGGGCCTGGCAATACCGAGTCTCTCGCTGTAACAGCATTGACCTGTCTGAGGGGTGAGAAGTCAGCTATAGCTGCTGCAGAAATCCCACATACCGGGCCTGCTAACTGACACCTTGCCCGCTTGGCGCTGGGGTGGTATGTCCCGTCCTAGATGCTGCATCTGACCTGGGCGTCCCTCACACCCGAAGACCAGTGCAGCATTGGAGAAACCGGTGCAAACAGATTTGCCTTTGATGGCTGGCTAACTGAAGCCACAGCGGGGAAGCTGAAACCTGGACAGGGCCAATAACAACCTGTTAGCGCCTTACTACATATAGACCGAAAGGATCTGGTGTGTGACTGCCTCACCGTCACTGCTCAATTTGTCAATTGTGATGGCTTCTCAGAGAAATAACAAAAAGGAGAGCTCCCTCAAGGACCTCTTCAATAAGACTCCTGCCAAGAAAACAAGCCCCCTCCCAGGAGTCTCAGCGGTGGAGGGGAGAGAGGCTGTGGATGCGCGGCCACCGGAGGGCGGCGAGGCACTGATAATGAGAGCATTTATGGAGCAGCTTTTCGGGGCTCTTCGTGAAGATTTTGCTACACTGAAACAGGAAATGGCAGCAGAAGTTAAGTACCTCAAAAGAGATACTGCTGACCTGGGGGCAACACATAGACACACTGGAGCAGACGCACAATGCATGCGAGGAGGAACTGGACTGCCACAGAGGAGAGCTCCTCACCCTACAAGACAAGAACCAAGAACTGCAGTATCAACTAGAAGACTTGGAGAACGGATTGCGTCACTCCAACATACTCATAAAAGTAGTGCCGGCACAGGCAATGACAGGGAATCTGGAAGAATATGTGGTCCGCCACTTCCGCCATGTGGCCCCGGCTCTGAAAGAACAGAACATTGTGCTTGAACGAACACAAAGAGCTGGTCCCCCTACCCGCTCCCCAGGTCAGACCCAGGACATACTTATCTGTTTGCACTACTACAAACAAAGAGAGGCCATAATGGCAGCCGTCCGTGACCAGACCATGATTGAGTTTGAGGGCCACCGGAAAGGCCTGTTTCACGACTTGTCGATGCTGACGCTGCAGTGCCACAGAGCCCTCCAACTTGTGATGGACTTCCTCAGAGAGAGAGGAATTAGATATAAATGGGGCCACCGCTTTCACCTTTAATTCGTCTGGTAGAACAAAACACTCAACATCTGCTCGCTGGAAGACGCTCAAGGTCTGTTGCAAATGCCGTCGCATTTGGGAGATTATGGTCATCAGCCACCATCACAAGCACAGCCACCACAGGCTGAAAGGGGGCGTCAAAAGGCCCACACCTGAAGAACCAAATCAAACACACCCACAACGATGGAGATCCAAAAGGAGAGGGCGGCACTGCTTAGAAGCCTTCGGAGCCATGACAACGTATCAGAGGCAGACTCAGACCAATAGTGTTCCTCTGCTGGTCCGCAACGGACTCCCCACTCGCCTAAATGGAAGATGAATGATGGGTCGGTCGGACGTGCTGGCCACGAGCTGGTGGATGTGAAGGGACAATAGACAGAGACACCCAGATGGCAGAGCTCCGATCCACTTGAGCGGTGGATGACTGAACAATGGACTGATGAACTGATTTGAACCCCCTGATTTGCCTATTTCCATTCCCAGGCGAGGAACACTGTTAACCGTTTACTTCATGTTTACAATAGTTTTTTCTACCCCCTGACACTCACCCTGATAGGGCTGCACCTCCCTTCATCGTCACCTATAGGTCCACCCAATGGGGCTTTCCAGCAATGAGCAGGCCAAATGATGCATAGCTTAGCGCACTTCTTGGGGCATATTTATACTCCGTTTGCGCCGAATTTGCGTCGTTTTTTTCGACGCAAATTAGACGCAAAACTAACTCCATATTTATACTTTGGCGGTAGACGCGTCTAGCGCCAAAGTTCATGGAGTTAGCGTCATTTTTTTGCGTGAACACCTTCCTTGCGTTAATGATATGCAAGGTAGGCGTTCCCGTCTTAAAAAATGACTCTGATGCATATGCTTCGTATTTATACTCCCGGGCAAAAATGACGCCCGGGAGTGGGCGGGTCTAAAAAACCCGCATTAGCGCCGGATTTTAGCCCCTGGGTCAGGGCAGGCGTTAAGGGACCTGTGGGCTCAGAATGAGCCCAGAGGTGCCCTCCCCTGCCCCCAGGGACACCCCCTGCCACCCTTGCCCACCCCAGGAGGACACCCAAGGATGGAGGGACCCACACCAGGGACAATAAGGTAAGTCCAGGTAAGTGTTTTTTTTTTTTGTTTTTTGTGGCATGGGGGGCCTGATTTGTGCCCCCCTATATGCCACTATTTGCCCAATGACCATGCCCAGGGGACAGAAGTCCCCTGGGCATGGCCATTGGGCAAGGGGGCATGACTCCTGTCTTTGCTAAGACAGGAGTCATTTCAATGGGGGATGGGCGTCGTAAAAAAATGGCGCAAATCGGGTTGTGGCGATTTTTTTGCCTCAGCCTGACTTGCACCATTTGTGGACGCCCATACGCCATTTTCCCCCTACGCCGGCGCTGCCTGGTGTACGTCGTTTTTTTTAACGCACACCAGACAGCGCCGGCGGGTAACGCCGGCTAACGTCATTGAATAAATACAGCGCCCGCATGGTGCTTCAGAATGGCGTTAGCCGGCGCTAATTTTTTTGGCGCAAAACTGCGTTAGCGCAGTTTTGCGTCAAAAAGTATAAATATGGCCCCAAATGTCTGCCCAATGATAACCATACATTACAACACTGGCGGTCGGTGATAAAGTGGCGGTAATAACACCAACCGGCTTGCGGTAAATACCACCAAATTATGACAATGACGGTAAGAGCTCAGATAGACAGCTACTTTACCACACTGCCTACCAGGGCGGAAACAACAGGCACCACAGCGGTAGCCGCCTACAGCCAGGTGGAAGACAATGTTCTGCCCACCGTACTATGACAATCCAATCTGCCACCTTTTCCGGGGCGGTACCAACAAAATCAAAAGCCTAGTGGAAACAGAGCTCAGAAAGGAAATGACTCACCATTGGAGACATAGGGAATAAACCACGCCGCCATGGAACCCGAGCTGCAAATATTTCTGATGATATTTTACGTCCTACTCCACCATGAACACCAACAACGACGAAGACGACAGCGGTGAGTACAGCTGCCTAGCACACAGGGGAGGGGGAGGAAAAAGAGAGTGACACACACGCGCAACACGCAACTCCCCCAACCCCAACACCAACCCTTCCTGGCAGCAGCTGGGAATGGCTCCTTGCCCTTTCTGGCAGCAGCTGGGCGGGCTCCTTGCCCTTCCGGCCAGCACTTGTGGCAGGCACCCTTTCTGTGAGGCTTCCTGGTGTCCTGGATCCTTTACCACCACAAGTTGCTGTGGACAGGACTGGGCACGTGGACTGGGTGGCTGAGGTGCTTGCCTGAGATTTAGCCACCTTGGCCAGACGTGAAGGACGGGGGTAGGGAAGAGGTCCCTGGTGAAGAGGAAAAGCTGCTTAGGGACATTGGGGTGGGAAGAGGGAGAAGGTTTGGGAGTGGAGGAAGAGGGAGTGGTTGTGGGAGGTTTCTGTCTGCTGTGTTTGGGTGCAGGTGCATGGGCTGGATGCTGTCGTGAGGTGGATGGCTGTTGGGTGTCTGAGTGCTTTCATTTGTGTACCTTGGGAGGGGGGACAGACAGAGTGGGAGAGGACACAGGGGACGTGTGAATGGCTGTTGGGGTGGTGTCTGCCAGTGAGGTGTGTGTTCTGATAGGTGTGCTGGTGATTCCGGTAAGGGATGGGAATGTAGTGCATGCAGGTGTGTGTGTAGACGCAACTGGGAGGGAGCTGGAGGAGGAGGAGGAGGGAGACACAGTGGAGGCAGAGGATGTTGGTATGTCTGCATCTGGATGGTGTTTGTGTGAGTGCTTGTGTGATGTTGTGTGGGGCTTGTGTTTGCCTGTGCAACTCTTGAGTGTTGTCTTGTGTGAATGCTGGTCTGCCTGTGTGCTTGGAATAGGTTGGGGTTGAGGGGATTGGGAATGGGAAGAGGAAGTTGGAGGGGGAGGGTGGAAACAGGGACAATGGTCGCCATCAGAGAGGAGGCCAGAGCCTGGATTGATCTCTGTTGGTCCACCAAGCCAGTGAGAATGCCCTCCAGAAATGCATTGGTCTGTTGCATTTGGGCTGCCAGTAACTGGATGGCACTCACAATGGTTGACTTCCCAACAGAGATGGATCTCAGGAGGTCAATAGTCTACTCACTCCGGTCAGCAGGGCTCACTGGGGCAGGGCCTGAGGTGCCTGGGGAAAAGGAGATGCCCCCCCCCCCTGGGTGAGCGGGCACACGCAACTCGCTGAGGTGCTGCTGGGAGGGGGTTGCTGGTACAGTGGATGGCGGCTGTACCTGTAACTAGGGTGGGTAGAGAGGTGTCCGCCACCACCAGGGAGCTTCCATCGGAGGAGGTATCTGTGTCTGAACTGTCCCCTCCAGTCTCCACCGTAGTGCTCCCCTCACCCACCGTCCTACTGGTGCCCTCACCGTCGGTGGACTCTGCCTCCTGGGTCCTGTGGGATGCACCTCCGTCCGTTGCCGGTGCCTCTGCTCCTCCATCAGATGATGCAAATGCACATAAGGACAGGATGACAAAACAAAAAGGGGGGACAGACAAAGGATACACTGGGTCAATGGCTGCACAAACACCACCGTTGGTGTACATACCACCCTCACACACAGGGAACAGGCCTACGTACTATGCAATGTACTACCAGTAACAATGCTAGTCACCAGTGCATGGGGAGGGACACATACCGCAACTGCAGCATACCTGGCACCCATAAAGCCCTGCCCAGTAGTGGATGCCTACAAGCTAGGTAGGAGGAATATCACACCAGAACCCTGCCCAACATGGGGCCTACTCTGCAATGTCAAGCCTGGACTCGGGGCACCCACAGACATATCCCCCGTCCGGATACCACCCCATCAGGCATAAATTGTAATGATGGGCACTGTACTCACCCCCTTGTGGCTGCTGTGATGCCCTCAATCGCCCATCCAGCTCCGGATAGGCCACCGTGAGTATGCAGGCCATCAGGGGGGTCAGGGGTTTGACAAGGCAACCATTCCTCATTGGGAGGCCATCGCCAGCTGGGCCTCTGACGTCTTCCGTGCCCAGTGTCTCAGGTCCTCCCACCGTTTCCGACAGTGGGAGCTCCGCCTGCCATAGACCCCCAGGGTCCGCATGTCCTTGGCGATGACATGCCATATAACCTTCTTTTGATGGGCACTGAACTGCAGAGGAAATACACACAGGGAGAGGTATTATTCGGACCGTTCTGCCTGTTACACTCATGGCCCAGCATACCCCTTCCCATCCCCATTTGCACAGACGTGGCCCAGCACACAAGCTGCACACTGCCCACGGGACATCCACCAACGCCCCCTACATGAGGCCTTCACACACACCACTCCATGCATTCATTCCCCATGCATCATGCTCACAGTGTACTCACCTGTTGGTCTGGATGCCCATACAGCAGTCCGTCCTGGGGTAGGACCCTATCCACTAGTCTCCCCAACTCCGCCAAGGTGAAGGCAGGGGCCCTTTCACCAGTCACACAGGCCATGGTAGGTTCCATACACAGGTCACAGCAGCACATGCGGTGTAGGTCCTCTCCTGTTGAAGGTCAGGTAGCAAGTAAGTGAACAAATTGAAAGTGCTGCCGTACCCCATGGGGCCCAATTTTATCCAATGAGCCGTTGCACTGCGGTTCCCGACTGCCTCCTGCAACGGCGCACAACATCAGTGGATTTATCTCACTTCCACCTGTCCCTCCACACAGGACAGGTGGATGCCATTTCAGGGGGGGGGGCAGGGCCTGGATTATAACTGTCACATTTCACAATTGGACATACAGGACAAATGCCACTTATACATTTTAAATTAACATCATGCATTGTACAGTTGTGGCTACAATGTACAGTTTGTGACTGGCTCCTCACTCTTTTGCCCCATAGATTGCTACCGCTGTGGGTGAATAGGAGATGGAGACAAACCCCCATGTACAAACCCATGGTAGACTTGGCAACAATGGAGGACAGGCACATTATCCTCACCTACAGACTTGGCAGGGCCACATTCACAGAGCTGTGTGCCCAACTGGAGCCTGACCTGATATCTGCTATCCGTCACCCCACTTGGATCCCTCCCCTTGTGCAAGTCCTATCTGTGCTCCATTTCTTGGCAACTGGTTCTTTCCAAGAGACAGTGGGCTTGGCAGCAGGAATGTCACAGCCTATGTTCTCAATAGTGCTGACAAGAGTGTTCTCTGCCCTTATTAAACAAATGTGCAGCTATATTGTTTTCCCCCAGGTGGAGGACTTGGAAGCAGTGAAGGCAGACTTCTATACAATGGGACATATCCCCAACATCATTGGGGCATTTGATGGCACACACATTGCATTTGTCCCCCCCCTGGCAAAATGAACAGGTGTTCAGAACTCGAAAGAGTTTTCACTCAATGAATGTGCAGATGGTGTGCCTGGAAGACCAGTACATTTCCACGTCAATGCAAAGTATCCTGGGTCGGTGCATGATGCCTTTATCCTGAGGAATAGCAGCATCCCAAATGTGATGGCCCAACTACAGAGGCACAGGGTGTGGTTAATAGGTGAGCCCTGGTTCCCACCCAGTGGATGTTGCTGTATGGGTATGGTGTGAGCCATATGGCATGTGTGGGGCTAAATGTTGTCCCTCATTATTTGCAGGTGACTCAGGTTACCCCAACCTATCATGGCTACTGACCCCTGTGAGGAATCCCAGGACAAGGCAGAGGAACGTTACAATGAGGCACATGGGTGAACAAGAAGGATAATTGAACATACCTTTGGCCTCCTGAAGGCCAGGTTTTCGTGCCTACATCTAACAGGTGGATCCCTGTGCTACTCACCCAAGAAAGTCTGCCAGATAATCGTGGCATGCTGCATGTTGCATAACCTTGCCTTGAGAAGCCATGTGCCTTTTCTGCAGGAGGAGAAGGCTGGAGATGGCCGTGTGGCAGCAGTGAACCCTGTGGACAGTGAAGATGGGGAGGATGAGGATGAGGACAACAGTGATTCGTCAATACTTCCAATGACACACAGCTAAGACAGTGTGATGATGGAGGAAAGTCCAGGGTATTGTTTCAGTCTATTTGTAGCACAGGTGCATTGTCCAAGGGGACATTGGGAGGGGAGCAATGGCAGTTCACAGTGGACAGGGTGACAAAGTGAGACACAAGGGTGACATTCAGGAGAGTCTCATTTCCTGGCGGGGGTCTTGGCAATAGTCTCTGGCTTCTGCCTGGATCGCAGGGAACACTCGTGGGGTGGTTCTCCTCCTGCAGGGGGAGGGGTACTGGTGGCCTGTTGGTCCTGTGGAGGAGCCTTCTGTCCACTAGTGGCAGCGGAGGTGGAAGGCAGTTCAGATGTCTGGCTAGTGGCAGGGGCCCGCTGTTGTGAGGCTGCCTTCCTCATAATGTTGGCCATGTCTGCCAGCACCCCTGCAATGGAGACCAGGGTGTTGTTAATGGCCTGCAAGTCCTCCCTGATTCCC
Organism: Pleurodeles waltl; assembly: GCF_031143425.1. NCBI lineage: Eukaryota > Metazoa > Chordata > Amphibia > Caudata > Salamandridae > Pleurodeles > Pleurodeles waltl. The sequence goes on along the minus strand of NC_090450.1, from coordinate 151,900,202 downwards.
TGATACTGTCCCTCCTGCAGCACCTGTTATCTTGCACGTTGGCCAGGATCTGGCCCGGCGTATCCTGGGAATGTTGGTAGGCTCCCAGGATCTTGGTGAATGACTCCTGGAGAGTCGGTTCCCTGAGCCTGTCCTCCCCCTGGTGCACAGCACTTCTCCCAGTGTCCCTGTTGACCTGTACCTCTGTCCCCTGAACCGTGTGCCCACTGCCACTGACCATAGGTCCCTGACTTTCTTCAGTGCAAGGTGTGCCCTGAGGTCCCTGTAGTGGTGGACACACAGCTGATTGACGTGTCCTGGGGACAGAAGCATGGGTACACTGGGTGGGTGCTGTGGTGGTGTTTCCTGAGGGAGGAGGCTCTGTGGTGGTGTATGACTGTGGCTGGGTAACCAACTGACCAGAGGTCCCTGATGGGCCAGGGTGGTCATCCAGATCCAGGCAAACAGAGTTGCTGTCATCACTGTGGGCCTCTTCTGTGGGGGGACTGGATATTGCTGGCATCTCTTCTCCACTGACATTGGCTGGGATACCTGTGGGGATGCAAATGCAGAGTTATACTTTCTGTGTGTGACATATTGTGCATGGGTGGGTTGCCTTCTTTGGTTGTATTTGCCCTGGCAGCTTTAACTTGTGTGAGTTGTTATGTGGTGGGCTAGCTGATTCTCTCTAGTGTGCATGCATTAGTGATAGGTGCCCATGCAGGTCTGTGATTGGTGTTGATGCATTGGTATGGCATGCAGGGCTTGGCATTGGGATGAGTGAGGTGTGATGGCGGGGTGTGTGGGACGTGGCGGAGTGATGGGAGTGAGGGTGGGGGTATGTGATGGCATACAGGTAGGGGGTAGTAGTAGTATAGAGTTGACTTATCAGAGTCTAGTCCTACTCCTACTCTGACCAGGCCCTCATGATTGCCAAGACTTGCTCCTCCCATGTTGTAAGTTGTGGGGGAGGAGGTGGGGGTCCACCGCCAGTCCTCTGTATAGCGAGTTGGCGCCTTGCTGCAATGGAACATACCTTCCCCTGTAGGTCGTTCCATCCTCTTCCTGATATCATCCCTTGTTCTGGGGTGCTGTCCCACGGCGTTGACCCTGTCCACGATCCTCCGCCATAGCTCCCTCTTCCTAGCAATGGATATCTGCTGCACCCGTGCTCCAAATAGCTGTGGCTCTACCCTGATGATTTCCTCCATCATGACCCTTAGCTCCTCCTCTGAGAATCAGGGGTATCTTTGTGGTGTCATGGATGTTGTTTGAGTTGTGTGGGTGAGGGTGTGTAGGGTGATGTGTTGGGGTGTGTGATGTGGGGTGTATGGGTGGTGTATAGGTGATGGTGGTGTGTAGCTCTGGTCTTGTCTGTGGTCTTGGTATCTGTCTCGTGCCAATGGTTTGTAGTCGTAAAGGGTTGTGGGTAATGTGGTTGTGTTTTATAGTGGTTTGGGTGTGTGGGTGTGGTGTGTGTATGGGTGTCAGGTGTGTATAGTTTGAATTGTCCAATGTGGTGTTGTTTTGTATGTGTGTGTGTATTTTGAGCGCAGCAGTATGTACCACCAATGGTTTACCACCATTGAATGTCCACCGTGGTGATTCATGGACATAATGTGGTGGGCATTGTTCTGTTGGTGTAACAGTGTGGGTTTTGATACCTTCAGTTTCTCACTGACCTTTGGTGTGGCGGACTTGTGTCTGTGGCTGAATAGTGATGGATTTGTGTGTGTGTGTCATAATATGGTGAACGGATGTCCGCGGTGGTGGCGGTATGTTGGCAGCAGTCAGTGTGGTGGTAAGTGGGATTTACCATCAATGTCATAATGAGGGCCTCAGTCACCTACTGGATAAGGTTCACCTCTCTGAAATTCCAGCCCTGCTCCTTTCTATCGACACGAAGAAAGCGTTTGACCGGGTGCACTGGCAGTACCTCCACACAGTAGTGAGGTGTCTCGGACTGGGTCCCAGGTTTTGCATGTGGATCCGCTGCAATTATGATAAGCCTAGAGCTTTTGTCACGGTGAATGGGATACTGTCCCAGCAATTCCAATCTCTAGGAGCACCTGACAAGGATGCCCCCTCTCACCCTTACTATTTGCCTTATATACAGAGCCCTTTACTGAACATATCCGGTGGCATCCAGACATATCTGCCATACAGATGGGTGGCAGATCTCATAAACTGGCTCTTTATGCAGACGATGTGCTGCTCCACCTGTCTCATCCTCAAACCTCCCTCCCAGTGGCAATGGCAGAGTTGACGGCTTTTAGTGAGGTATCTGGCTTCAGAACCAATTTCAATAAATTGTCCATTTTGAACCTTACTACACCGGAAGCTGAAAGGGCCTCCTTGGAGGCAACTCTCATTTTTTCATAGACCATGGATGGGATTACATACCTGGGCCTGCGGATACTTGCCACGCTGGAGGCCATAGTAGAACACAACTATAATACAATCCTACGTACCGCATGCTCAGATTTGATGGGGTGGAAAGCACATGGTCTCTCCTGGCTTGGCCTTTTAGCTGCGGTTAAGATGACACTCCTGCTTAAGGTACTTTACATTATGCAGACTTTGCCTTTGCAACCATCCCCTAACTTACTAGACAAACTACAAACGCTCATCTGGGAATACATCTAGGATGGCAAGAGGGCTAGACTGGTGAAGGCCCAGGCCTACTTGCTACAGACCGAGGGAGGTCTGGGTGTCCCACATTTGCTGAGCTACTATCAAGTAGCTCAGTTGAGTTATATGGTTGAATGGGCGTGACCCCGTAGGAAAGTACCATCTTTCTTGGCATGTTACCCCCAATTTTAACTGTATGTCAATATTTTTTTGCCTGTTTCACTGGGATCCTGCTGGTCAGGACCCCAGTGCTCATAATTTATGGCCTAATGTGTGTGTTGTCAGTAGTGCTTAACTGTGTCACTGAGGCTCTGCTAACCAGAACCTCAGTGCTTATGCTCTCTCTGCTTTTAAATTTGTCACTATAGGCTAGTGACTTCATTTACCAATATTAATTGGCACACTGGACCCCCCTTATAAGTCCCTAGTATATGGTATCTAGGTACCCTGGGCATTGGGGTTCCAGGAGATCCTTATGGGCTGAAGCATTTCTTTTGCCATCCATAAGGAGCTCAGACAAACCATTCCAAAGGCCTGTAATTGCAGCCTGCGTGAAATAGTGCATACACTATTTCCCAGCCATTTTCACTGCACTTAAGTAACTTATGTCACCTACATGTCTAACCTTCATTTACTGAAGGTTAGGTGCAAAGTTTCTAAGTGTGAGGGCACCCTTGCACTAGCAAAGGTGCCCCCACATACAGGGAGTGCAGAATTATTAGGCAAATGAGTATTTTGACCACATCATCCTCTTTATGCATGTTGTCTTACTCCAAGCTGTATAGGCTCGAAAGCCTACTACCAATTAAGCATATTAGGTGATGTGCATCTCTGTAATGAGAAGGGGTGTGGTCTAATGACATCAACACCCTATATCAGGTGTGCATAATTATTAGGCAACTTCCTTTCCTTTGGCAAAATGGGTCAAAAGAAGGACTTGACAGGCTCAGAAAAGTCAAAAATAGTGAGATATCTTGCAGAGGGATGCAGCACTCTTAAAATTGCAAAGCTTCTGAAGCGTGATCATCGAACAATCAAGCGTTTCATTCAAAATAGTCAACAGGGTCGCAAGAAGCGTGTGGAAAAACCAAGGCGCAAAATAACTGCCCATGAACTGAGAAAAGTCAAGCGTGCAGCTGCCACGATGCCACTTGCCACCAGTTTGGCCATATTTCAGAGCTGCAACATCACTGGAGTGCCCAAAAGCACAAGGTGTGCAATACTCAGAGACATGGCCAAGGTAAGAAAGGCTGAAAGACGACCACCACTGAACAAGACACACAAGCTGAAACGTCAAGACTGGGCCAAGAAATATCTCAAGACTGATTCTTCTAAGGTTTTATGGACTGATGAAATGAGAGTGAGTCTTGATGGGCCAGATGGATGGGCCCGTGGCTGGATTGGTAAAGGGCAGAGAGCTCCAGTCCGACTCAGATGCCAGCAAGGTGGAGGTGGAGTACTGGTTTGGGCTGGTATCATCAAAGATGAGCTTGTGGGGCCTTTTCGGGTTGAGGATGGAGTCAAGCTCAACTCCCAGTCCTACTGCCAGTTCCTGGAAGACACCTTCTTCAAGCAGTGGTACAGGAAGAAGTCTGCATCCTTCAAGAAAAACATGATTTTCATGCAGGACAATGCTCCATCACACACGTCCAAGTACTCCACAGCGTGGCTGGCAAGAAAGGGTATAAAAGAAGGAAATCTAATGACATGGCCTCCTTGTTCACCTGATCTGAACCCCATTGAGAACCTGTGGTCCATCATCAAATGTGAGATTTACAAGGAGGGAAAACAGTACACCTCTCTGAACAGTGTCTGGGAGGCTGTGGTTGCTGCTGCACGCAATGTTGATGGTGAACAGATCAAAACACTGACAGAATCCATGGATGGCAGGCTTTTGAGTGTCCTTTCAAAGAAAGGTGGCTATATTGGTCACTGATTTGTTTTTGTTTTGTTTTTGAATGTCAGAAATGTATATTTGTGAATGTTGAGATGTTATATTGGTTTCACTGGTAATAATAAATAATTGAAATGGGTATATATTTGTTTTTTGTTAAGTTGCCTAATAATTATGCACAGTAATAGTCACCTGCACACACAGATATCCCCCTAACATAGCTAAAACTAATAACAAACTAAAAACTACTTCCAAAAATATTCAGCTTTGGTATTAATTAGTTTTTTGGGTTCATTGAGAACATGGTTGTTGTTCAATAATAAAATTCATCCTCAAAAATACAACTTGCCTTATAATTCTGCACTCCCTGTAGTTCAAGGCCAATTCCCGGGACTTTGTGAGTGCAGGGACTCCATTTCACGCGAGCACTACAATATAGGTCAATACCTATTTGTAGCTTCACAATGGTAACTCCGAATATGGCCATGTAAGGTGTCTAAGATCATGGAATAGTCCCCCCATTCCAAATCTGGTATTGGGGAGCCAATTCCATGCATCCTGGGGGCTCCGCCATGGACCTCCAGTACTGCCAAACCAGCTCTCTGAGGCTTGCAATGCAGCTACAGTTGCTGCCACCTCACAGACAGGGTTCTGCCCTCCTGGGGTCTGAGCAGCTCAGTCCCAGGAAGGCAGAACAAAGCATTTCATTTGGAATCAGAGTGTAACACCCTCTCACCTTTGGGAATAGGTGTTACAAGCTGGGGAGGGCTAGCCTCCCCAGGCTCTGGAAATGCTTTGAAGGGCTCAGATGGTGCCCTCCTTGCATAGGCCAGTCTACACCAGTTCAGGGACCCCCCCAGCCCCTGCTCTGGCATGAAACTGGAAAAAGGAAAGGGGAGTGACCACTCTCCTGTCCATCACCGCCCCAGGAGTGGTGCCCAGAGCTCCTCCGGTGAATCCCAGACTTCAGCCATCTTGTTTTCCAAGGTGTGTCGACACTCTGGAGGCCTCTCAGTGGCCAGTGCAGCAGGTGACTTCAGAGACCCCTCCTGATAGGTTCATACCTGAAAATGTGGCCAATCCCCCTCTCAGGGCTATTTAGGGTCTCTCCTGTGGGTTTCTCTTCAGATTCTGCTTGCAAGTTTCCATCACGAATCCTCTGCAACTACTACTCCATCCTCTGACCTCGGATCGACCGCAGACTGCTCCAGGAACCACTGTAACAGCAACAAAGTATCCAGAAGGGCTAATTTTCCTCTGCAACTTCAGATCCAGCCAGCACCTGCAACAGTTCCCATGGTGTGCACACTCTGGGGACTCCCTGTCTTCACCCTTCACCAGAAGGACTGAAGAAATCTCCAGTGGAGTGACGGAGTCACTTCCCTGCTCATGCAGGCACCTTCTAAGTCAACAGAAGGTGGACCCCTTCGACACAGACAGTCTTGAGGTCCTGCTGTCCCAATTTGGAGGAGGTAACAGCTTGCCTACCCCGATTATGACACTACCCCTGTGCACCAAGTCTTCTTCACCTCCTGAGGCATCTGTGCACTATTTGCAAAATTCCTTCATGCACAGTCTGGCCCAGGTCCCCAGCATTCTGTCCTGTGACGCTCAACTCGCTGAGTTGACGTCCGGCGACATGGGACCTTCCTTTGTAGTGCTGCACCGACAAACATTTTGCACCTCCTTTGTCCCCGTGTCCTGGGACTCCCGTGGGTGCTGTCTGGTGTTTTGAGGGCTCTCTAAAGTGCTGAGAGACCCTCTTCCTCCTCACAAAGAGTTGAGGCCCCCATGTCCCTCCTTGGTCCAGACAGCACAATTTCTGATGCAAAATGCGACTTTGCCGAAACCAAGGATCGTTGGACAAATCCAGTGCCAAAACTCGCCTGCATCCAACATCACTTTGTGGGACATCCATTGCATCATGCAGGAACCTGCTGACTTCTTCCTTGGGTGCATTTCTGCAGTCTTCGTCCAACCGGGGACTCTTCATTTGCACCCTCTTCTGGGTTGGCAGGAGCTCCTGTCCTTCCTGGAACATCTTCTGACTTCTGGACTTGATCTCCTTCCTTTGCTGGTATTCAAGTCCAGGAATCCACTATTTGTTGTTTGCAGTCTTGCTTGGTTCTTGCAATAACTCTAATCACAACTTGTAGTGTGTCCTAAGGAAACTTCCAGAACTTTACTCCTACTTTCCTGGGCTCTGGGGTGGGGTACTTTACTTATCTTTACTGTATTCTTACTCTCCCAGCAATTCTCTACACATTACACTTGTCTAGGGGGGAATTCGTGGTTCGCATTCCACTTTCTTAGTACATGGTTTGTGTTGCTTCTAGTCCTATTTTCTACCATTACATTCTATAGCATTTCCTATTGTTTGCACTATCCTATGTCTAATTACTTCCCTTATTTTGGTGTCTAGTTTATATATTGTGTATAATACTTACCTTCAGAAGGAGTATTGCCTCTAAGATATTTTTGGCCTTGTGTCACCCAAATAAACTACCTTTATTTTTGGTAACACTGAGTATTGTCTTTACTTGTGTATAACGACTGTGTAACTATAAGTGGTATTGCGGGAGCTTTGCATGTCTCCTAGTTCAGCCTAAGCGGCTGTGGTATAGCTATCTCTATCAGCCTAAGCTGCTAGAACAGTACTACATTTCATTAATAAGGGATAACTTGACCTGGTGTAAGGTGTAAGTACCCACTACAAACCAGGCCAGCCTCCTACAGACTCCACATGGAGAAGTGTTAGTGCTTCATCGACCAAGCTGCTGCTGGTATACATATCTGGAAAATTCCATGGCTGCCAAAGAAACACCGACCACCAAGGGGATACATCTCCCCTATCTTGCGTGCTACACTGGGAACATGGGACAAGGTACAGGTTAGAAAATGGTTGCCCACACCGATTTCTCCAAAGACGCCGCTCATTGGAAACCCAGACGTTCCACCTGCACATAGCGAACCATCATTTTCAGTTTGGCAGGAATCAAATTGTAAGAGGATAGGCAACCTCTTTGATGAGGAAGGGATCATGGACTTTAACCGTCTCCAAGAAGGATATGGTCTCCCAGCCTCAACTCACTGGCAATACCTGGTGGTCCACCACTGGGTAACCTCCCCCGTGGTCCGCCTGCATGCGAGCAGACGTCTCACGCAACAATGGTTGCTAACCCGTGAGATGGATAAGTGACTCCTGTCCGATATTTACACATTTTTACACATACCACCTGTACTGTCTAAAACATCAGCAAGGCGTAGATGGGAGAAGGAATGCGAACACACATTCACAGATAAGGAATGGTGAGATGTCCTGCACTGGGCAAGAGTCACTGTGCGTGCCACAAACGCCAAATAATTGTTTTTGAAAATAGCCCACTACATGTACGATACACCTGCGAGGACCGCCAAGTGGAGGGTAGCTGGAAATGGCAAGTGTTGGTATCAATGCTGACAGGAAGGCACACTTACGCACATTTTGTGGCACTGCCTGAAAATTGCCTCCTTCTGGCAAAGCATACTCCAGGCGGTAGATGAAATATATGACACTAACATACCACGGTTTCCTAGCTACATGTTACTGCGCCTTCCCAACTCTCAAACATACCCACTTCGCACGCCAAAGGGTCGTGCTAACACACTGACTGTGGGAGCGGCTAAACACCTACTACTTTCTCGATGGGGCTCAGATGCCATACCCACACACACTGAATGGCTGCATAAACTATGGGCTATTATGCCAATGGAAAAACTGACAGCAAAAGTGACTGGCCAGCTGCCCCATCTCGACAAAACCTGCGGTCCCTGTATCGGGTATATGTTGAATGAATTCAGGGAACTAATATGCCCATTGTACTTACGCATCCTCCGACTAACAGGTACCTCTGGAGACCTTCCTCCATTAACCCGACTGATGTGCTTCCATTGGGAGATCCCCTGGTTGCATTGTACATCCTTTACCTCACCCATTAAGTGATGTAAATGATAAACTGCAAATAGAGGTGCCTAATCCCCCCTCTTTTCTGTATCTATCCCTCTCACCCTTTCCTTTGTCTCATTTGTGCTCCCCACCGGCCAGTGGTTGTAGCGGGAGAAGTTGTACTGTTCCTTATTTTCTCTAAAAAGATAAAAAAGCGATCTTAAACCTAAAATGACAGCTGCCTGACCTACTCTACTGACATTAGGAACTGCCCTCGACCACCGACGGAAGTCGCTGTGGCAGTAGTCATATGCTACCACCGCGGTCACTGCCATTGGATAGCACTGCTGCCTGTGGCAGTCTTAGGTCAATGGCAGTGTCCACTGGTGGTGACGGTCATGTACGTGGTGGATGCGACAGCAATCTTCTGATGAATCTCTCAATCAGCTCCTGACACTGCTGCCAGCAAGACCTCCAGGACCGGAGCTGTTGCGTACCGCATCTGGGAGCAATCATGCTGTGTCCTACAGGTGATAGGGCCCCTGCCTTGGCACCAGAAGAGCTGGAGAAGCTTGTGGAGGAGGTCCTACCCCTGTATGAACAGCTCTATGGTGCACCTGAGGAGCAGGTAAGTGCACCATGTGCACACTTTTCTCTGTACCTCTACTTAGCTTTAGTTAAGCTAGGCTTAGACCCAGTTTGTCAGATTGTGTCCCAAATGCCCTGTAGGTGCTGTCAGTGTTCATCAATGGTAGAGTCAATGGGCATGTACCTATGTCAAGTGACAGGTTTGGAATCCTGAGGCAGTGTGGTGAGTGTGCATTGAGTTTTCTCTGACCCAACTTGTGTTTGATGCACATGACTAGGTGAGGTGTCAACCCAGGCTAATCTTGCCAGAGGATGTAGAAAATGTTTGATCACATGTGGTTGCATTACAGCTGGACAGGTGAATGCATGTTGTATTGGTCGGTTGCTTGTTCTTTGAGGCCCAACTGTGTTTGCACATTGATTTGTGGCCACATCTGGCCTTATCGGACTGTTGTTCTGAAGCCAGACAATGACTCACTATGCCGCTCAGCTCTGCACATAGACACCCATTGGTTATTGGCTGCATGATGTTCTCTGATGCATGTGATTGTTGGACATGTTGTATTGTGTAGGTCTGTCTGCTCAGCCTGCAGAGAACTGGCCTTGCCAATTGTTACTCACTGCAAAACCTGAAACCTGGGCTGATATAAATTCCCTTTTGGACTGCAAGGGTGACACTTTGCCCATGCTCTGGATCCCTGGGCAACATGTGATGTTGACAAATCATGCCTCACTGCCAACATGCAGCTTCTTGAGCCTATGCTCTGTAATTACTGTGAAAATTGGTGGTCCGTAACTGATGCACTCGTATCAATTCTGACTATGTGTGTCACATATCCTTGACAGGTCCCTTGATTCCACGGCCCTGTTTACTCTTTCATCTAGCTCTGATGTGTCCTGCGCAGGATCCTGGAGTTTTGGACATTGCAGAACTGCAAACAGTGTGTTGTTCACTGATGTGCCATGATGTTGGACTCTGTGGTTTGGCCATGAGGCGGACATGTAAAATGCACGGCCAGGCTTCTCTTACAGTGTTTTGGGGTTTGTGTACACACATGGGTGGAAGTGTGTATATCAATGTTGATGTGTCACACAGGCCCCTAACCCCTGAAGTAGCAGGTGCCTGCTTCTGTACCTCCACATATCCAGACATGGACAGACGTGCTTCTTTGTGTGCTCTACATGTCACTCCCTTCAATATGGTCCAAGCACAATGGGTTTGTCTGTAAGCTGGCTGTGAGCTGTAAGGCGTGTATGCAGCAGGTGACAGTCAGGGGTAGTAGATGTTTCTGTGCATTATTAGCTGTGTTGTGTACCTGTCACTTGCCACTCTCTGTGATGTGTTCCATTGTGTTCCAGGACATTGTTGTGGTTTCCCACAAAAGATGTTGTATTCCTACCTGGTAAGTGCAGGGCCTGATCTTGGGGGTGTGTAGGGCACCCTATTGAGGAGTGTTTGCAGTCATGGTACTGTGTCCAAAGACTGCTATGTGACACAGATGGAAAGGATGGTCAAGACAGGATGTTTTTAGCTAGGTGCGTTGACATGTCTGAGACTCAGCCATTTTGTGTGGGACATGTGGGCATAAGATCTTGTCTTGTCTTTTGCATCCATGCAGGTCAATGCCCATCAGAAGAAGCGGATCTGGCAAGCCATCACCAAGAAGATGCAGACCCTGGAGTTCCACAGCTGGCGGAGCACCCACTGTCGTAAGAGGTGGAAGGACTCTAGACAATAGGCTGGGGCTGTCCTCCGAAAAAGGACCTGGGTTCCCATTGGACCTTGACCCCCCCAATGGCTTGCATTTTGGTGGTGGCCTACCCGGCCTTGGATGGGCATTTGTAGGGCATTATGGCAGCGACAAGGGGGTGAGTCGAATACAATTACATTATTGACCCTTTACCAGGTAATTGAGTGAGGGACAGAATGCTCCCCTCGACAATGGGGGACATGTCATGTGTGACAGATCATCTGTGATCATATTGATGTGGACGGGTCATGTGTTCACAACTGGTGTGCTCATCCTTTGGGGTCTGGGACCTGGGACTGAACCGTAGGCACCCCTCAGTCCGATTGCACAGCAGGGAGCACATGTGACTGTGTTTGGTGTTCAATTATTCTGCTTTAACTATCCTAGTGGGTGTCAGTTTCCACCAACAGATCACTCCTCCCAATTGTCACAGTACAAAGGTGGGTAGGATGTGGCTCACTGTCCTCTGCCATGTATCTGGGGATACGTCTAGGTTGAATTCTTAAAGTCAGGGGCAATGTTTCTCCATTGTATGTTGAGTACTGATGTCTCACTGCAGCATGTGATGTATGGGTGTCTATCATACATGTGACATGACTTACAAGGCAAAATCTTGACAGCTGTAGCAACATACTTTCTCTTGGTAAGTGGGGAATGTTCTTTGTCATGGATGATATCTCATAGTTGTGGCCAGCATACCTTTTGCATATGTGTGTGCAAGTGCTCCATTTCCACTAGGACACATATGTAAGCATTAGATGTAAGCTCGTGCTAGCCATGCTGATGGCATGTCTGAAATCTCTCACGTGTATAGCCACGGGGTCCTGTTGTTGGTACGATACTTCTGCAATGGTTGTCCATTTACTGTGATGCCCCAGACAGGACTGTGCCACCATCATATATAGTCAGATGCCATCATGCCTCATAGTGTGTACTTTGTCATGTGTAACTGCTTTAGCTATGATGGACATGACAGATAAGGTCATGGTATTGATCTACTTAATGATCAAGTGTAGCCTTGATGGGGTATGTTGTTGTAGGTGCACAACACCTGAGTGTTGTTTGGAAAAAGCACCCTGACTGTTGTGATGCATCATGGAATGACTTGCAGTGATGTTTGAATTACTAGTGTTTGGTGTCAAGGATTCTTCCACAGGCATATGCTATGCTTGTCATGTCTGATATGTGGGTAGAGATGTTGGTTCTCATTGTACATCATTTTGGTGTCCTCCTGTTAGTGATTGCCAGGTCTGCCCCACTCCTTCCCCCACGATACATTTGTCAACTACAAACACACTCAGAAATTGACATGGAAATGGGTGCGAGACATTGGTGAGGGCTATCCTGGGCCTTACAGCACCATTCTTGTGTGTAATCTGGAGACAATGCTCCAAGGTATTTTGGACCAGACTTCATTGTTGTCCCATGCAACACCACATGTGGTGCACGTCTGAGTGACATTGCAACTACCTCCTTGACTCAATTAGGGTAGGTGTTACTTTCAGAACAAAAATTTGTTGGGGTTTGTCCATAGTGACATGGATGTTTCCATGTCACCTTATGATGGAATTGTAAGTTTGTACCAGTGTTGTCTGCCTTTCAGTAGCAACATCTGTTCTTGTTGATTTGTGATATCAATGCAAGGTAGATGTGTGCATAGGACTATGTCTGTGTAATTGGTAGTGTACCTTACAATTCTATTAACTGTGGCTACTAGTTCACTGTGTTGTGCTGCATGTGGCACATGTTTGGGGTGGAGTGGTCACCTAGTTGTGGTATGGTTAGTGTGGTAGCTAGACTTCTTCCCTGCTAATGTAGTCATATGTAACCAAGATTTGCTCATGTGTTACCTTTGTAATTCAAGGTGGTATGCATGGTTTTGTGTTGCCACAAGATGGTGCCACTTTGCTGTCAATTCATGCAGGGTGCCACTTGACATGATGGTATGGGTTGTCTCTCAGAGTTGTAATTGATGTATTATGATGTACATATTATGGCCCTATTTCACTTTCTTCTGTAAGCATCAGCACCGGCAGGCAAAGGAGACGGGGCCGAGCCAAGTGGAAAAGCATCTGCCCATGGGACCTCAGGTCATGACACCACCAACACAGAGGGACTTAGTGACCCAGAAGGCAAAGGGAGTGCCAGGGGGGAGACTGGATCAGCCTCTGCATCCTCGGATTCCTCTTCCAGTGGCCACTCCCTAGTGGTGGAGGACCCATCGGGGACCATCCCAGAACCATCTCTGTCAACCACCCCCGTTCTATCGCTGACCTCCCTGCTGCTCCTCACCCTGATGGCCGTACCCTCTCACAAAAGAGGGTGGGCATCTCCTTTGCCACAGGTAACTCTACCCCAGCCCCTGTTAGCCCTACTGCCCTCAGTGAGGAGGCTATTGACCGCCTGAGAACCATTTCGGTTAGTCAGTCTGCCATTGTGAATGCCATCCAGGGACTGGCAACACAACTCTAACAGACAAACGCATTCCTGGAGGACATTCACTGTGGAATGGCTGGCCTACATAGATATTTTCAGGCTCTGGCCTCCACACTGATGACAGCCAGTTACCCCTTTTCTACCGTCCCCCCTCCACCTTCCTCTTCCCAGTCCCAATCCCCCCTTTCGCGACCCAGCCAAAGCACCCAGATAGACTCTGATGCATCTACCTCCATAGACATGGGAGGCACAGACAAACACAAGCACCACAAGACGCACCATCAGCACGCACTCAAACAACATCCACCTGCAGACTCAGCAAAAGTCATGACTTGCCCTGACACCCCCCACCCCCAGTATCATACACATGACATCTGGCACACCCACAGACACCACATCAACAGTCACTGATACTTCCACCACACCCATCCAACCCACAGACATCACCCCAGCAGACCCTCAGACATCCACCCCAGTCACACACTCACAGACACACAACCACAGACCCACCCTACATGCAGCACATCCACCATACCCGCAGTCACCACCCCAACAGACACACACCGACCCACCACAGCAAAACCCAGCACCTCCATCCCCTAAACCCAAGAAAGATACACACCCTCACTCACCCACTCAACAGATACCACCACACACAAGCAGACCTCCCACAAGCACACACCCAAGACATCCACACCTGCATGTCGGACAACCACTCTCTCAACCTCTAAATCCCCACACCCTACAGATTCCTGTCCCCATGTGTCTAAAAAACTTTTCCTTTGTGACCTTGACCTTACCCCTGTTTGCCCCACCCCCGTGACATCCCCAAAAGGACCGTTACCCTCCCAAAGGCCATCCCTTTCACCTCCATGGCCTCCCCTGTCCCCTCTGCAAGCACCCAGTCCCCTCCCCTTCAAGAAGAAGCCTACCCCTCCCAAGAAGAGATTCCTCCCTCTGAAGCCAAAACCCAAACCCACCTCTCCCTAGCCCAAACCAACCCCCCCCAGATAATCCCTGAGGTGCCTGTCTTCCCCCTACCTGTGGAGGTTACATGGCAGTCAGGAGTTGAGTTGGGGCCCAATATTGTGCCTTTTGGGCTACAGACTTTGGACTGGCCTATGGCCTTGGACAAAAACTCTTATTAACTCCAGTCAGTTGTTAAGTTTTTGGATACACCTTTGTCCTGTATTTCTTTCCCTAGGTTTCTGTTGTTCTAGACTTCCATTGGTTGTGTGCCTGTAGTTGTGTGTGTTTGTGCTGCTTGCTGCTCCATGTTTTATGGACGTTTATGAGTTTGTGGGCAGTGCTGTTGCCCCCCCAAGGTTATGGTGTGATTTGTGTGATGGCTATGTGTATGCAGCTAAAATGTTGGTGTAATGGCATTGTGTTGTGTTTGTAGTGGTATGATTTTCTTTTTGTAATGTGTAATGTGGGCAGGCATGGTGTATGACTTGACCCGTGATGTGGATATTGTCTACATGTGGTCTGTGTGTTCTTGAGTTTTGTCAGTGCAGACATGGAGTGTGTTGAGTTGTGGTAGTCTGCTTTGCATTTGTGTGTGCGTGTGTCCATTTAGGTGCATGTCTCTCTGAGCTAGTTTGTGTAGGGTATGGCCCATGGGGTTTGACTTATATGTGCTTTGTTGCCTTACCCTTCACCCGTTGTGTGACTGTGCATGACAATTGATGTTGAAATTGCTTGTCCCTAGGATCCAATTGTGGGCAATTCCTGTGTGCATGTTTTGTGGGGTTTGTTCAACATGGTATGTGTCCCAGTGGATCCTCCTTCCATGTATGATCCTGCTGCTCCCATCACAGCTGTGCAGGTCTTGTTGTGAAGGTGTGCTTTGTGTCATTTGTCTATGTGCTTCTGTGGGTATTGTGCATGGCATTGTGCTTCCACTGTGCAATGTGTGTTTGTGAAGTTTATGTCGATTGCAGGGTTGTTTGATGGTGGTATTGTGTGTTCCATGGCACTTGGATGTATGTGTGCGTTGTATGTGTGCGTAGTCCGTGGCCATTATTGGGTCTGAGTGTGTGGAATGTATTTGTATGTGTGCAGTAGTTGTGTTGTGGTTGTTGTGTGTGTGTGTGTACGTTGTGTGGCCTTCAGTGTCCTTGAGCCTGTGCTGTGTAGCCGTGTGTATATGCATAGTATTGCCGTGCAGTGTGGGTGTGGTTGTTGTGAATGTGTGGGTGTTCTTGCTATGTGAGTGTGTGTGCCTAGAATGATAGGTATAGCTGCTGCCTGTCGCCCCCTTATGATGTGTTTGCTGGCACAGCGTGCTGTTTTTAAAGAGTTAATGTTACAGGTAGGTGTGTTTACCTACAGTTGGTATCATCCACGTTGGCAGTGGTTTTGTCGTCTTTTGGTGAGCAGGGGCAGCAGCATTACGTCAAGGAATGGCTCCATTGTGGCTCGGACGTGGATGGCTGTCTGCAGGTGAGTATCTCCATTTATCCTGTTAATTTCCGCCTCATGATATGTGGTAGTTGGACTGTTGTGGTCACATTGGTGGTGTACAACCTCCTAATAGGTCTGGAGGAAACATGGTCTCCACCGGCCTGTTTGAGGGTCAGGCAGACCACAGCGGTCTGTTTTCCCTGGCGGTGGTGGCGGGCTGTTGGTGGTCTTCTGTTGCCTCCACCACCAAACTCAAACTATGGCGGTCCCCTCTGCCAGCCTGTTGGTGGTCGGACCGCCAGCGCCAACATGTTGGTCCTCGGACCGCCAAACTCATAATCAGCCCCTTAGTTTGGCTTCTGTGTCCGGAGCGATGCAGGATACTAACCAAAGTGTCTTCTCCATAATCCATTAAGGGGTTACTTTCAGCCTCATTACACATTTGGTAGTCCGTGGCCACCATGGCGGCATTTGTGCACCGACCACCATCGGGTTAGTGGTTGGACCACCATATTACGAGTCATTGCGGCCAATGGAGCAAAGACCGTGGCGTTCCCACCATCACCACCAGGCAGCACAGACCACTGCAGTCATGAGGCTACACAAAAATGCTGGCGGAGACAGTGTTTCCGCCAGACACATTATAAGGTTTCACACCGCCAATGTGACCATGGCGGTCCAACAACCACGCCTCAGCAGGCGGAAATGGGGACTATAAAGGGAGACACTCACCTGCAGGCAGCATCACACTTCCTGTGCCTTCATGAGCCCATCACACATATCCTGTCACTGCTGATGATCATCGTTGGAGCACAAAGTCCATGCCGTTGTGGATGCAACCGCCCATAACTACATACACCTACCTGTGTCATTACGCTCAACAATAGTTGTCTCACCGTCAGGCACATCATATGGAGGTCATGGTATGAGAACCAAGTACACTTGTCATTGTGTCCCACATTGGAATGACACACAAAGAAGGACACATGCACAGTCATAAAACACCGCCTTTGGGCAGGTCACTCACACTGCACCACAACACTACACAAAAACATGTGTCTACTCATCTAAGGCACAGGGACAGTGAAGTGTATACAACATTGTCTCACACAACACCAAGAACACACCAACATCATATCTAAAAATACAACTTACACACCCACATTGCACACATGGCATGGGGTGTTGTCACATTCAACACACATATGTATGGATGTTGCATGTGACACAAACACCACTCCCATGAAAGAGCCCCTCAATTGACCCGCACATCACCCATATTGCAACACAATGGAAGGTCAATGAGATGCACAATAGACAGAGAGACAAATGTACAAATATCACTATGCAAACAATACCTGCACAATAGGGATGGGGCCATCTGGAACACCCAGGGAAGGAGGCAGCACTGGGTCACATACCACTTAGCATATGCTCCTGAAACAACATTTGCACAGGAACTGGCCCTACAGGTATCTGAGAGACAAACAATATTAGACCCAAGTGGCATGCCTATCTGCACAATCGGGACATGCAAGTCAACAAAGCACATACAACGCCAACTGCATGGGACATACCCGTGCATGAAGTAGCTGCAAGGTACACACAGCTAAATTGATACATGCACAGTCAAATGCAAACAAAGGAAGCACAAATTGAACACACTACATGTCTGCACAAGCAAAACTCAAACTGCCACACATTAGATGAATCCATAATCCATAATCGATATCAGGGGGGCAAGTCTAACATCATACATGCTCACATTGGAAAACACAAGATGGAATACTTACCATAACAAACAGCACACAATGCCATGACACCACCACTGCATTTATACCCACATATCCATACAATCAATGAATACCCTTGTCTTGGGGGACACCAGCACTTCCCACAAAGTCAGACACTGCAACCAACAGCAAGCAGATCAACAAGCAGGCTGAAACACATACAACTGTAGGCACACAACACAAGTCATTCAAGAACAACTTAAAGGTAGAAAGGAAATTGCAGGACAAATGCATAACCACAAAAGACAACTGTTTGGATTTATTAAATGTAATTTTCTGAAAGTCCATGGCCATTGGCCAGTCCATATGTATATGCACGTGTACATCTTGGTGCTGTCACTTTACTCATAACTGCCAGGGAACCTCTACAGGAAGGGGCATCAAGTGAGCAGGCAGGCACTCCAAGGATCATCTTTGGGGAGCGGGGTGAATTTGGGAGGGGTGGGTTTGGTCTTGGGTTTGGGGGGGTCTTTTCTTTGCAGAGGTAGGCTTCTTCTTGGGGGAAGGGGTATGAGTGCTTGCAAGGAGGCAGGTGTGACAGAGGAGTACTTGGAGGAGGAAGGGAGGGGTTGGAATGTGGGTCAGGGCCTCTTGGGTTTGGGATGGAGTGAAGGGAACAGGGGAAGGGTCAGAGTCAAACAAAAAAAATGTCTTAGGTACATGGGGATGGTTAGCAGAAAAGTATGGGTATTTGGAAGTCAAGGGAGTAGTTGTCTGCTGTGTTTTTGTGGGTGTTGTGAGTGTGCATGCATGTCCAGGGTATGCTTGTGTTTGTGTGGTGTCTGTTGCCTGAGTGAGTGTGTGTGTTTGTGTGTCTTGGGGGCTTAGAGGTGCAGGTGCTAGGGGATGGATTGGTGAATGTGTGTGTGTCTGTTGGTGTGGTATCTGTGGATATGCTTCTAGTGGCGGATGTCTATGTATCTGTTGGTGTGGTATCTGAGGGAATGCAGGGTGTGGTGGCTATTTCATTGGCTGTTGTAGTCATGCGTGTGGGTATGCTTTATGCTCTGTGTGTAATGCTGGCGTGGTGGGGTGTCTGGGGAAGTGGTGACTGTTGTTGTATCTGTCAGTGGCTGTTGTGTGCTTTCATGCCTGTGTGTTTTGTGGGGCTTGTGTTTGTGTGTGCTACTCTTGCGTGCAGATCCGTCTGTGTGCTTTGGGTATGTAGGGTAAGGGAGGTTTGGCTTGAGAAGAGGGAGGTGGAGGGGAGATGGAAGGAGGGTGTGGCTGGTTGCCGTTAGTGAGGAGGCCAGAGCCTGAAAAGATCTCTGTAGGCCACCCATTGCACCATGAATGCCTTCCAGGAATGCATTTGTCTGTTGTAGCTGAGTTGCCAATCGCTGGATGGTATTCACAGTGGCAGACTGCTCACAGAGATACTTCTCAGAAGGTCAATAGCCTCCTCACTGAGGTATGTGTTAGCCAGTAAACAATGGTGACACACCCCTGTCTGAGGCACAACATGAATGGTACCCCCATTGTAAATATACTATTCCACAAACAGTTTGCCAGGCACATATATGTGAGGGAATACAGACATCATCCCATCAACATAGGTAGACCATAGATGAAACAGCAGCTTACAAATGTTTTTCAATAGGGAAAGGGCCACATGCTGACATGTAGGCATAAGGAATGTAGGCAACAGTGATGGCACATAAATCATTTCAATAGACATAAGGGAAAGTATTGACCTATAGCTGCATCCAAAGAACAATGTAAGTTCTGTCACATGTATGTTGGACATCTTCACATTACAGACCGCAGTGAGGCAGCAGCACCCATCATATGCAGAAGGCAACTAGCCTCTGAGTGGTAGATGCCTATATACACATTTAGCCAGACACATGGCTCAGGACAGTGATCCATCACCTACTCCCTTTGGCACGTAACATTTAGGAGTAGTGGTCTGTTGCATTGACATTACACACAATACAACAAACTTTAGTTGCTTGATCAATATACCCAGCCATATGTCGTCCCTGCAGAGCAAGTGGTTTGTGGTTTCTACTAAGTTGTGGCCTGGGTCCCTGTGCCAATATGCTAGGCACATCAGTATGCACCACATGACATGTCTACACAAACAATCACTCATTTACTGTGTGACACATGGCTCATCCCTATTTGTCAGGAGGAACATTCAGAACCTAAGTCATTCACTTAGAAATTAGGCAGGGATATGCCCTGTACTCTTCCCCTTGTGGCTGCTGTGCTGTCCTCAAATGGCAATGAAGCTCCGTATAGGCCACAGCCAGAATGTGGGCCGTTAGGGGTGTTATGGTCTGACGGACACCCCACCTATGTTGGGAAGACCTCTCCAGCTGGGCCTCAGTGATCTTCAGGGCCCAGTGTCTCAGACCTTTCCACCTTTTCCTGCAGAGAATCCACACCTTATGGACGATGGCTCTCCATAACCCCTTCTTTTGATGTGCATTGACCTGCATGGATTCAAAAGACAAATCAAGAGATCATGATCACAAGTTTAATCACAAATGGTTGAGTCACATACGTCAGTAACATCAAGCTAGGACGATCCTATTTGTCAATACTCCACAAGTGTGACACACACAAACCAATAAGTACAAGGACATTACTACAGATGTATATGTTTCCATCTACAGACTAACCCACTACCCTGCTCAGGCCCTACAATGACTAAGCAAGCTGACAGACATCATGTAGCCCATGCTCTAGCAATCCGACTGTTATATGAGCCACTATGAAATACATCACACCTATGTGGCTTCTGAAGGGTAAACTCCTTAAGCATGAATGGACCAACACATTCACACTCTGGGAGAATGACTCTCCGCATACAGGAAACTGCCAAAGTACAAACTCAAACATTACACATAGGCAACAATATAGAGACTGGCATGGTGGCTACAGAAAGTGTCTTTCTTGTCTATGTTTGGACATGTGCCATAACAAATGCAGACTCATGGCACTTTTGGACGTGGGGGCCTGTGGTATGTACCTCTACCACAGAACACTCCTTTGGACATATGTGTCTATCCTACAGAGATGGCATCCAACAAACAAAGGCATGCATTGTCCAGTTTCTGCTATGTGACCAAGCTAAGGAGTCACATGTCATGGCCTCCCATGAATCAACAACCTTCTGCTCTATGGGACTGTCATTTGTGCAATAAGCCTATACAGGACAAATATGACCTGTGTGAAGGTGACAACAGGGCAGTGGGAATAAGGGACCTGCCATGAGTCAAAGACACACATTTACAATGATGCTAAGTGCACAAATGGCTAAGATTATTAACTTACCTCTGTACCCATTCCTAATCCAATCAAAGGAATGAGGCATTCTGAGCATGATTTGCCACCAGAACATCCTTTTTGACCACATGACAGGATCTGCTGGGGTACAGGGAGTGGACACAGTGCCACAGTTGCATAGCTACAGCGACTCTACCCAGCCTAGAATAGGACCCATACTGGGAGATACATTTGACAGGCCCTGGTCTTTGCAGGTTGAGCATATGAACCTACATGACAATCCATTCCCATCACTTCCATGCATGATAGTACATCATGTAGCCAACACCAATTTGACATGTGGTGTGTTGGCAACCTGAAGGGCAGGGTGATTCAAGATTTGTCTTCCAAACAACAGTTTACCAAGGGCAGATGTGTTATGAAATCTCTGTGGCACCATACACATTGCTCACATTACTCTCAACTGACTCATACAACATGCATACTCAGTTCATACTGTCATGCACATAAATGTTGCCTGGCATTTACAACTATCATGAGGAAAGAGATGTCAGTGGATGGTAGTAATGTCTCCTCACCTCAATATGTGCATCCAACACAAGGATGATCTAGGAACCTAAAAAACTCACACAACACAATGTGACTGAACTTAACATATGGCACTGGCCACCAATACCTGCACATTGCCCCTCCCATTAATGTCACACAGACTGCAGTGACAGGCACATGATTAGTCCAGTTGGCACACATGGCCACTGTTAGACCTGACAGCCTTAGGGTCGTCACCCCTAACTTTTTGCCTCCCTCCCTGCACTTTTGAGATATTGTTTTTGCTGGTTTGTTGGCTCTGCACACTTTACCACTGCTAACCAGTGCTAAAGTGCATATGCTCTCTCCCTTTAAACATGGTAACATTGGATCACACCCAATTGGGCTATATAATGTACTAATGTATAATGCAGCCGCTGTGACTTCGCTCCGCAAGCCCAGGATCCCACGCATCATCCCCTGGGCATCTGAAAACCCTGCAACCCAAAGAGGATCCAAGTCCCCGCACCAGAAATCAATGCAACATCTTCCCCACATGGAAAATAACGATGAAAGTCCGTGTGTGAAGGAGCGAAACCGACGCACACACTCCGTTTTCCACGCATCTCCTCCTCTGCGGTCCCTTGCAAGGATTTTTCAACGCAAACCAGGTACTTTGCACTGCAAGAGACACCTGTTGTGTCTAGGAGAACCTAAGACACTTTTTATTGCTGTTACAGTAATCTTTTAACTCTAAAGACACTTGATATCACTTTCAGTGATATCCCTTAGTTTGCTGATTTCATCTTTAATCGTTTTGACCTGCATTTATTCAGATAAATATTATATATTTTTCTAAACACTGTGTGGTGCATTTTTGTAGTGTTATATTGCGGTATTGTATGATTTATTGCACAAATAGTTTACACAGTGCCTTCAAAGTTAAGCCTGACTGCTCAGTGCCAAGCTACCAGAGGGTGGGCACAGGATAATCTGGATTGTGTGTGACTTACCCTGACTAGAGTGAGGGTCCTTGCTTGGACAGAGGTAACCTGACTGCCAACCAAAGACCCCATTTCTAACAGCCACATTGTAACCTATGAGCAGTAAAAGGATGGTGAAGTACTGAGAAAACTCTGCACATGAAGTACTTACCTGCTCCTCTTGTGCACCATAGAACTGTCAAAACAGGGGGAGGACTTCAGACACTGGCCTTTCCAGATTCTCTGGAGAGAAGGCAGGTGCCCTATTACCTGCTGGACGTGGCATGACTGCTCCCAGCGGCACTACACAGCAGCTCATGTCGTGGAGGTCTTGCTGGCAGCAGTGCCAGGAGTCAAGTGAATGAGCCTGCAGAAAAGGTTAACCTATGGCTGTGTCTGCCAGGGTTGCAACCGCCTACTGCTATGACAACTCCTTCCAGGTCGTGGGCAGTTTCTAATGTCCAGGGGAGCACGTCATGCAGCCTTCGTTATTGAAGCTTGAAATGCCATATTGGGCTTCACAAACTGCGTCACACCTCCAAAAATGTTGTTTTGAGCTCACAAACATGCTTATCCTGTCTTGTCATGTAGGACCTACTAATCAAACACCATTCTAGTATGTTTCAGGGCACAGATGGTATTTAACAGTGGGCAGGGCCAGCTCTAGGGCAGTGCGAACTGTGCCACCGCACCGGGTGCTGGCTTTGGGAGCGGGCGCTCTGTTTGCAACTATATTATAGTTTTTAAAGCCCCTGCTGCAGCGTTCCTTGCCTCTAGGAATTTTCAGGCAACAATAAAAATATCAAGATAACTCTGGAGGTTAATGTTCTTCCTAGAGAGAGTTTGGAGTTTTCTCTAGCGGATGTTTTGAGGTAGGATAGTGCGTTAATATGCCTCCTACAAAGAACATGTACCATGTAAATCATAAAGGGCATATGACGCAAATGGGTTACTGCTTTTGTCAGAGAGATCCTTTTATCACTAATAGTTTATCAGTTAAAATCGTAATATAGAACAGTAAGCTATTAACAGTAATAAAAGAAATGCATGCATTCCTCAAAGTAGATTAGAGCATTATCAATTTTCCTTCAGTCTTTAATTATCCTAATTTTTCAAAAAGAGTTCTTTTGGATATAAATCCATTCTTTTTATTGAAGAGAACCACCAACCATGGTGTTACGTTTAAAATTCTGAGTTTGTGATTCTCCAGACTAAGCACTCCTAAACTTTACAGCCTACCATTATGGATGACATGTGACTCCTACATCTTTCACTGTCCTTTCTTATGTAACCTTTCTCATAAACTGATTTTAAAACTTGTAACTGGTTGTATCTGTGTAATATGTGTGTGATGTAAAGTGCTCTGACACCACACACTGAAATGAATGGGACTTCAAAAGTATTTAAATGTATCTGCGAGATAGTAGTCATGGAGACTTGCGAGGTACTTTTAAAGGGTGGTAGTGAGGGAATCCGTGGAGTAGGTGTTCATTGGAGAGCACCAACAAACATTGTCACACAGGGTGCAAACCGTGCTAAGGCCGGACCTGACAGTGGGGCACAGTCATCCCCTGCTGAAGGTCATTTTGGCAGGTGGGATTTCCAGTCACATTTCGAGGGGCAATTGTGTTGCACATCTTTGAGTTTGGTCCAAATATATGTTGTGTGCACATGTGTGGAAAGCTATGGGGGTCACATGTGACACGTGTGTTATTTACAGCTATATTGTGTACTGGAAGCCATGTCTATCCCTTCTGAAATGTCTTGTCACATGATATAATTGATTGCATCATGTATGTTTCTGTGGACACAATGACTAATGTTAGGAATCATGTCTTGTCATACATAGGTACCCAGGGAGAGGGAGGATGTGACAACCTCCTGTCTACTGTCCACTGACACACCTTCAGATCATGGAAGAATGCCACATAATCATCCTTTACTGTCTGAATCGGCAAACAATAGAGGACTTATGTCATTAGTTGGAGCAAGATCTGATGCCAGCTATTAGTTATCTAACCAGCATACTACCCATTGTACAAGTCATGTCAATATTGCACTTCCTAGCCACAGGGTCTTTCCAACATACAGTGGCCCTGTCAGCTGGCATGCCTCAACCTGGTGTTGAAGGATGCCCTCTCAGCAATGTTGGAACACCTGGAAAGCTACATCAAGTTTTTCCGACATCAGGGTTTAGCCCATGTGAAGGCTGGCTTTTATGGTTTTGCATGCCTCCTACATGCGGTGTGGGCCATCGATGGCACACATGTTGGCTTGCTCCCATGGCATGCCAATGAACACATATAATGCAACAGAAAGAACTTCCATTCCATCAACGTGTAAGTTTTCTGTTTAGCGGATCTATACATTTCACAGGTCTGTGACTGTTAACCAGCTTCAGTCCATGATTACTTCACAATGCATAACAGCACAGTACCCCAGCTGATGTCACAACTGTACCCAGAGAGGGCCTGGTTGGGTGGTAAGTCACATCTGTTCTGTTTGTGTGCAATGTCAGGTACTACAAACATATAGGCCCTCATTCTGACCCTGGCGGTCGGTGATAATGCGGCGGCCAAGCCGCCAACAGGCCGGCGGTCCAAAATATGCAATTCTGACCCTGGCGGGAACCGCCAACACGGCCCGCCGCATTAACACTCCGCCCGCCACGGCGGGACAAACAAACAGCGCAGCGGTCCCCGCCAACAGCCAGGCGGCAGACAATGTACCGCCCACCCTATCACGACCCACCAATCCGCCACCTTTTCCGGGGCGGGAGCACCGCCGATAAAAACACGGCGGAAACAGACTACGAACGGGAAAACGCTCACCTCTACGCACTCTACGCGAGATTCCGGCAGTATGGAACCCGAGTTGCAGGTCATCCCCGCACTCCTATACCTGCTCATATACCAGGAGCACGCCCGGCGGCGCGGAAGACTTCGGTGAGTACTGCACCTACGACACAGGGGAGGGAAAAGATTACCGGCACACACCCACCCACCCATACCCACTACAACACACACATCAATGCATTCCCACAGATCACTGTCACAACCCACAAACCCGCCCCCCCGAAATAATGCAAAGACCAAAAGAAGAGATCATAAACGGGCAGATATATTGAAATATGGACACCAGTAATCCCAATAAATAAATAAACTATGTACAAAATATATACAGCTACTAAATGTAGTCCAACCACTGTCCGTGGACCACAGGGGTCCTGTGCAAAGGGGCAAGGCCCAGTCCCACGACAAGAACTCCACGGAGAGAACACTGCAGGGGCATCAGAAAGAAAATAGGACAGGCACCTCAGGGGGAAGGGAAGGGGGGGCACCTCAGCCACTTGAGTACACGACGCCAGATCCACGAGGGGACTCCATGACCACTGGGCCATCCTGGGGAGTGCAAAGCCACAGTCCATACAGTCCATACAGTGGGTGGCCTGCCCACTGGGCCATCCTGGGGAGTGCAAAGCCACAGTCCATACAGTCCATACAGTGGGTGGCCTGCCCACTGGGCCATCCTGGGGAGTGCAAAGCCACAGTCCATGCAGTCCATACAGTGGGTGGCCTGCCCACTGGGCCATCCTGGGGAGTGCAAAGCCACAGTCCAAACAGTCCATAACAGACCCCACTGCCACTGGAGGAGGCATGTTGGCCAGAGGACATCCTGCAGCCCTGCCCGAGATAGATCCTGCCCTGCCACGTCTGCCAAAGGGCCAGCGGTTCTTGCCTGGAAGGGCCCAGTTCAGCGCTTCTTGCCTTGAAGGGCCCAGTTCAGCGCTTCTTGCCTTGAAGGGCCCAGTTCAGCGGGTCTTGCCTTGAAGGGCCCAGTTCAGCGGTTCTTGAGACGGCGGGGCCCAGTTCAGCGGGTCTTGAGACGGCGGGGCCCAGCGGAGCGGTGCTGGAGACGGCGGGGCCCAGTTCAGCGGTTCTTGAGACGGCGGGGCCCAGCGGAGCGGTGCTGGAGACGGCGGGGCCCAGTTCAGCGGTTCTTGAGACGGCGGGCCCAGTTCAGCGGTGCTGGAGACGGCGGGGCCCAGTTCAGCGGTTCTTGAGACGGCGGGGCCCAGTTCAGCGGTTCTTGAGACGGCGGGGCCCAGCGGAGCGGTTCTTGAGACGGCGGGGCCCAGTTCAGCGGTTCTTGAGACGGCGGGGCCCAGCGGAGTGGTTCTTGAGACGGCGGGGCCCAGTTCAGCGGTTCTTGAGACGGCGGGGCCCAGTGGAGCGGTGCTTGAGACGGCGGGGCCCAGTTCAGCGGTTCTTGAGACGGCGGGGCCCAGTTCAGCGTTTCTTGAGACGGCGGGGCCCAGCGGAGCGGTTCTTGAGACGGCGGGCCCAGTTCAGCGGTTCTTGAGACGGCGGGGCCCAGCGGAGCGGTTCTTGAGACGGCGGGGCCCAGTTCAACGGTTCTTGAGACTGCGGGGCCCAGCGGAGCGGTGCTTGAGACGGCGGGGCCCAGTTCAGCGGTTCTTGAGACGGCGGGGCCCAGTTCAGCGGTGCTGGAGATGGCGGGGCCCAGTTCAGCGGTGCTGGAGACGGCGGGGCCCAGTTCAGCGGTGCTGGAGACGGCGGGGCCCAGTTCAGCGGTTCTTGAGACGGCGGGGCCCAGTTCAGCGGTTCTTGAGACGGCGGGGCCCAGTTCAGCGGTTCTTGAGACGGCGGGGCCCAGTTCAGCAGGTCTTGAGACGGCGGGGCCCAGTTCAGCGGTGCTGGAGACGGCGGGGCCCAGTTCAGCGGTTCTTGAGACGGCGGGGCCCAGTTCAGCGGTTCTTGAGACGGCGGGGCCCAGTTCAGCGGTGCTGGAGACGGCGGGGCCCAGTTCAGCGGTTCTTGAGACGGCGGGGCCCAGTTCAGCGGTTCTTGAGACGGCGGGGCCCAGTTCAGCGGTGCTGGAGACGGCGGGGCCCAGCGGAGCGGTGCTTGAGACGGCGGGGCCCAGTTCAGCGGGGCTTGAGACGGCGGCCGGTCTATGGCCAACTGCTCATTGCCTGGTGGTGCCCTCCTGGGCAGCGGGGATGGTGCTCCTTCAATGCCCACCTGGGCTGTGGGTGGTGGGGCCCTCCTGGCCAGCTGGGCTGGGTCCTCCCTGGGCAGCGGCTATGGGGGTGGTGGGCTCCTCCTGGGCAGCAGGCCTGCTGCCTGACCTCTCCGACTTGCTGCCCTTGCCCTCCTTAGTCGGGAGTCTGTGGCCCTTTCCTCCCTTTGGAGCTGTGGCTGGTGACTGTCTCTGGGTGGTGTCCGGGGGGCATGTAGAAGCCGGGCTCCTGCGGCGCCCCTTCCGCCTTCTGCTCCTCTTCCCAGGGGGTGGGCTGGCTGTCCCCTTGCTGCTGGGCGAAGATCCAGACATGCGGGCTGGTGGGCTCCAATACCCCTGCACCCTTGTCAAGGGGGCTGCAGGGCTGGTGGTGGCTGAGGTGCTCTTCTTACCCCGACGAGAAGGAGGGGGGGGCTCAGGGTCAGGAAAGAAGTTAGCAGTGGCGAGGAAGAGTTTCTTGGGACAATGGAGAGTGGTAGGTACAGTGGGAATGGGAGTGGAGGGAGAGGATGTGGTTGTAGGTGAGTCACGTTTGCTGTCTTTGGGTGCAGGTGCAGGAGGGATAGGCTGTCGTGAGGTGGATGGCTGTTGGGTGGGTGGGTGGCTGCGTTTGTGTGGTGTAGAAGAGGGGGTGACAGACACAGTGGGAGAGGACACAGGGGACGTGTAAATGGCAGTGGGGGTGGTGACTGCACGTGTGCGGACTGGAGTGGAGGGTGTGCTGGTGATGGAAACACTGGCTGATGGTGAGGTGAATGGAGGTGTGAGTGTAGACGTCACAGGGAGGGAGGAGGGAGACGAGGAGGTGGGGGTCACAGAGGTGATAGTGACTGTTGGCATGTCTGCATCGGAATGTTGCGTGTGTGAATGTCTGCGTGATCTGTGGTGCTTATGTTTGGATGAGCTTCTCTTGGGTGTTGAGGTGTGTGCAGGCTGGTCTGATGGTGTGGGTGGGACAGGCAGAGGAACAGGAGACTGGGAGGAGGGAGTTAGTAGAGGGAGGCAGGAGACAGGGACAATGGCTGCCGTCAGTGCTGAGGCCAGAGCCTGGAACGATCGCTGATGGGCAGCCTGACCCGAATGAATGCCCTCCAGGTACGCATTGCTGCGATGAACCTCCCTCTCCACCCCCTGGATGGCATTCAAAAGGGTAGTCTGCCCAACAATGAGCGTTCGGAGGAGGTCAATGACCTCCTCACTGAGGGCAGCGGGGGTAACAGGGGCAGGGCCTGAGGTGCCTGGGGCGAAGGAGATGCCCGGCTTCCTGGCAGAGCGGGCACGGGGCGAACGCTGAGGGGCTGCTGGGAGGGCGGAGATGGTGCACTGGGTGGCGGCTGTACCTGTAATGGCGGGGGGCACGGATGGTGCCACCCCCGCAAGGGAGCTCCCTTCCGAGGACGTGTCCGTGTCGCTGCAGGGTCCAGTCGTCCCCGTTGTGGAGCTCCCCTCGCCCTCCGTCTCACTGGTCCAGTCTGACTCTGTGGCATGGCCCTCCTGGGCCATGTGAGATGCAGCTCCCTCCTGCCCCGATGCCACTTCTCCTCCGCCTGATGATGCTGATGCACACAAGCACAGAAAGACAAACAAAAAGGGGGGGGGAGAGAGAAATAAAGGGATATTGAGTACATGGATCTCCGGTACACTTAGCGGACATGACAGACACAGATGCCCCCTGCACTAAGTTGCGCACTTGGGGTCCGCTACGCATTCCGTGGAACATGCCCTACACGCCTAGAGTTGACAACTGCACCCATGGATGACACGGCCCAGGGATGGCTGTACTGACAAACTACTGAGGGTGGTGGCTGGGGACACAGGGGCTTACGGGGGTGCCCAGCCTACAGATATCGCCCTGGCCTAGGGGGACCCACAGCCCTCCTCCCCCACCCAGACACCTCCACTGCGCGACAACAGAGTAGATAATGCTTGTACTCACCCCCTTGTGTCTGCTGTGCTGCCCTCACGCGCCCATCCAAATCAGGGTAGGCCACCGCCAGGATCCGGAACATCAGGGGGGTCAGTTGACGGCAGGCACCCCGCCTACGTTGGGAGGCCATCCCCAGCAGAGACTCGGCGGTCTTCTTGGTCCCGCGTCGGATGTCCTCCCACCTCTTGCGGCAGTGGGTGCCCCGTCGATGGTGGACCCCCAGGGTCCGGACTTCCTTGGCGATAGCACGCCAAATCCCGATCTTCTCATGGGCGCGGACCTATGTGACACGTACAGGGAGGGAGAAATACCACGTTCAAGTTTGTCTGCATTTTCGTTGCCAGTGGCCCAACATGCCCCCCCATCCCCGCCAGGCCCCCCGCCAGGCCCCCCGCCAGCCCCAACATGCCCCCCCATCCCCGCCAGGCCCCCCGCCATGCCCCCCACCAGGCCCAACATGCCCCCCATCCCCGCCAGGCCCCCCGCCAGGCCCCCAAGCCAGGCCCAACGCCCCCCATCCCCGCCAGGCCCCCCGCCATGCCCCCCACCAGGCCCAACATGCCCCCCATCCCCGCCAGGCCCCCCGCCAGCCCCAACATGCCCCCCATCCCAGCCAGGCCCCCCGCCAGGCCCCCCGCCAGCCCCAACATGCCCCCCATCCCCGCCAGGCCCCCCGCCAGCCCCAACATGCCCCCCCATCCCCGCCAGGCCCCCGCCAGGCCCCCAAGCCAGGCCCAACGCCCCCCATCCCCGCCAGGCCCCCCGCCAGGCCCCCCGCCAGCCCCAACATGCCCCCCCATCCCCGCCAGGCCCCCCGCCATGCCCCCCACCAGGCCCAACATGCCCCCCATCCCCGCCAGGCCCCCCGCCAGGCCCCCAAGCCAGGCCCAATGCCCCCCATCCCCGCCAGGCCCCCCGCCAGGCCCCCCGCCAGCCCCAACATGCCCCCCCATCCCCGCCAGGCCCCCCGCCATGCCCCCCACCAGGCCCAACATGCCCCCCATCCCCGCCAGGCCCCCCGCCAGCCCCAACATGCCCCCCCATCCCCGCCAGGCCCCCCGCCAGGCCCCCAAGCCAGGCCCAACGGCCCCCATCCCCGCCAGGCCCCCCGCCATGCCCCCCACCAGGCCCAACATGCCCCCCCATCCCCGCCAGGCCCCCCGCCAGCCCCAACATGCCCCCCCATCCCCGCCAGGCCCCCAAGCCAGCCAGTGGCCCCAAATCCAGATTGAATTAAACTCACTTGTTGGTCTGGAGGACCGTAGAGTAGCGCATACTGGGGGAGGACCCCATCCACAAGTTTCTCCAACTCCTCTCCAGTGAAGGCAGGGGCCCTTTCCCCAGGCGCAGCAGCCATTGTCCCTTCCAGACCGAGGTCACAGCAACACTTGCAGTATAGGTCCTCTCCTGTGAAAGTTCAAGTCGCAAGTGGATAAGTAGATAGAAAATGGCGGTCACGTCCGCGGCGGTGCGTACCGCGGCGGTGCGTCCCGCCACCGCCGGCGCCCTTCGCCATTGGCTCCTGAAACCCATAGGCTTCAATGTTAACCAATGCGGCTTCGCGCCGCGGTCTTCGCCCGCCGCCCGCCGCGGTGTGCCACGCCAGCGCATTGACCTCACATCCCATTGTCACACTTCACAGGTCAGGCAGCCGCCATTTCCAGGGCCCACATGGCTCAATTTCAACTGCGTCACACAGGCCTAGGCCTTGCATAGCCACTCAGACACGCCATTCACTGCATAGAGAATCGTTTACTGTGCTAGCTGTGAGTACGTACCTGTGGGTTGCTTGACTGTGTGCTCCATGTTGTCCTTCCTAGGCACCGTCCGCTGGGTTTGGCGAGGAGACGGATGAATCCTCCCGTGTACCGACCGCTGGTGGACCTGTCGACAATGGAAGAACGCCACATTATCCTGACCTACCGTCTTAACCGTGCCACTATACATGAACTGTGTGCCCAGCTGGAGCCCGACCTGATGTCCCCCATCCGCCAACCCACAGGGATTCCCCCTCTGGTGCAGGTCATGTCAGTACTCCATTTCTTGGCAAGTGGTTCATTTCAGACAACAGTGGGAATTGTTTCTGGGATGTCTCAGCCCATGTTTTCGAAGGTGTTATCCAGAGTGTTGTCTGCCCTGATGAAATACGTGAGGAGCTACATCATTTTCCCTGAGGTGGGCGAATTGGCTGCAGTGAAGGGTGATTTCTACACCCTTGGACATATTCCCAACGTCATTGGTGCCATTGATGGGACCCATGTGGCTTTGGTTCCCCCAAGAGACAGGGAGCAGGTGTACAGGAACAGAAAAAGTTACCATTCAATGAACATCCAGGTGGTGTGTTTGGCTGACCAGTACATCTCGCATGTAAATGCCAAATTCCCTGGGTCAGTGCATGACGCCTACATCCTGAGGAATAGCAGCATCCCTTACGTGATGGAACAGCTAGAGAGACACCGTGTATGGCTATTGGGGGACTCTGGGTACCCCAACCTGTCGTGGCTACTGACCCCAGTAAGGAATCCCCGGACCAGGGCAGAGGAACGGTACAATGAGGCCCATGGGCGTACTAGGAGGGTGATCGAACGCACCTTTGGCCTCCTAAAGGCCAGGTTTCGGTGCCTGCATATGACAGGTGGATCCCTAATGTACTCACCTAAGAAGGTGTGTCACATCATCGTGGCCTGCTGCATGCTTCACAACCTGGCTTTGCGCCGCCAGGTGCCTTTCCTGCAGGAGGAT
Source organism: Pleurodeles waltl (assembly GCF_031143425.1). Taxonomy (NCBI): domain Eukaryota; kingdom Metazoa; phylum Chordata; class Amphibia; order Caudata; family Salamandridae; genus Pleurodeles; species Pleurodeles waltl. The sequence goes on along the minus strand of NC_090450.1, from coordinate 151,868,342 downwards.
GGTCGAGACGGTGGTGTTGTGGCAGCGGTGGAACCTGAGGAGAGTGACGAGGAGGAAGACGACGGGGCTGAAACAGACAACAGGGACAGAATCATTGAACAGTACTTCCAATAGGACACAGGTAACAATTCAAAGATAATTTAGTAAATGTGAACTACTCTCCTGCATCTCTGCTGCCTGTCTATTTGCCCCAGTGTATGATGACTGAGTTGTGGCTTTTCCCTCCCTATTTCAGATCTGGGGTCCCCACTACGAGTCCTGTGCTTCGTTTCCCCATGGACTACAGCTTTGTGGCAGCTGTTTGTTGACTTCACTATGTACAAGGACATATTTGCACTGTCATGTCAATTACAATATATTGAAATCACAGCCAGACTCCAGATAGTTTTGTGCAAAATAGGTGTTTATTTAAGTGCTCAAAATGGGATGGGTGGTTTCAAGTGGGTGGGGGCTATGGTGAAGGAATGTCCATGGCAGAGTCCAGAGTAACAGTCACACAGGTGCATTGTCCAGAGGCCTGTGGAGAGATGGAGCATGGGCAGTTCAAGGATGGACAGGGTGACAATGTGGGACAGTGGGATGACATCAGGTGGTATCCATTGCTGGCGGGGGTCTTGACATCCTACTCTGTCTTCTTGCGAGATCTCAGAGCCCTCTTGCGGGGTGGTTCTTCTCCTGCAGGAGGTGGGGGTCTGGTGGGCTGCTGCTGTGCGGGGGCCTCCTGTCCACTAGCGCCGGCGGAGGTGGTTGGCTGTTCTTGGTCCAGGCTAGTGGCAGGGGCCCTTGGGTGTTGTTGAGTGTCCGTCCTGGTGTTGACGAGGTCCTGCAGCAGCCCTACCATGGTAACCAGGGTGGAGGTGAGGGCTCTGATGTCCTCCCTGTACCCCCGATAGTGTTCCTCCTGCAGTACCTGGATCTCCTGGAACCGGGCCAGTACCGTCGCCATCGTCTCCTGGGAGCGGTTGTATGCTCCCATGATGGTGGTGAGGGCCTCGTGGAGAGTGGGTTCCCTGGGCCCGTCCCCCCCCTGTCGCACAGCTGCCCTCCGAGTTGCCCTGTTTCCCTGGGCCTCTGCCCCCTGGCCGGTGTGCCCACTACCACTGCCCCCAGGTCCCTGTTGTTGTTGGGGTGGTGGGTTATCCTGGGTGCCCTGTAGTGGTAGACACACCGCAGATTGACGCGCCCTGGAGACAGAGGCATGGACCCGCTGGGTGGGAGCTGTGCTGGTGTTCCCAGAGGGGTTTGGGTCTGTAGTGGCCTGGGCCTGTGTGAGGGGAACCGACTGTCCAGAGGTCCCCGATGGTCCGGGCTGGTCATCGGTGTCCAGGTCGACAGAGCTGCTGTCATCGCTGACGGCCTCTTGGGTGGGGGGTGTGGAGAATTCTGGGCCCTCCGCGGCGGTGTGTTGACGGTCGGGTCCTGCAGGGGTATAGAGGTATGGTTATAGTTTCAATGTGTGGCATATGGGTGTATCTGTGGGTTCCCGTGTCCCCAAGTGCTGGCATTCGTGTGTGGGGGCTTTGGTGAGGGTGGCTTGTGGGGGGGATGTGTATATGCATTGGGCATGCTTTGGTGATGGGTGTCCATGCTTAGTGGACGCATGCAGGCCTAGGTTTTGGGATGTGTGGGTTGTGATGGTGAAACATTGGCAGGGAATAGGTGTGCTGGGGGTGGGGGTGAGGATGGTGGTGGGGGTGAGGATGGTGGTGGGGGTGAGGGTGGGGGTGAGGATGGGGGTGGGGGTGAGGGTGGGGTTCGAGGATGGGGGTGAGGGTTGGGGTATGATTTGGCATGCAGGTGGGGGGGAAGCAGTAGTGAAGCTTCAACTTACCAGTATCCATTCCTCCGCCGACTCCTGCGAGGCCGTCAGGATGCAGGATGTTCAAGACTTCCTCCTCCCATGTTGTAAATTGTGGGGGTTGAGGTGGGGGTCCTCCGCCAGTCTTCTGCACGGCGATGTTGTGCCTGGATACCATGGAACGCACCTTCCCCCGTAGGTCGTTCCATCGCTTCCTGATGTCTTCCCGATTTCTGGGGTGCTGTCCCACAGCGTTGACCCTGTCGACAATCCTCTGCCATAGCTCCGTCCTCCGGGCAATGCTGGTGTATTGTATCTGTGTGCCGAACAGCTGGGGCTCTACCCGAACGATTTCCTCCACCATGACCCTGAGTTCTTCGTCTGAGAAGCGGGGGTGTCTTTGGGGTGCCATGGGGTGGTGTGTATGATGTGTGGGGTGGAGTATGTGTAGTTAAGTGTGTTGAGTGTGGTGGTGTGTGTTGCTTTGTGTGTGGATAGTGTGTGGGTGATGGTGTGGAGTGGCTGTGGCTGCTAGTTTGTGGATGGTGGTGTCTCGCTCTGGCCTTCTTTCAGAATTTTTTGGCGTAGGGGTTGGTGGGTGATGTGGGTGTGTGTTTTATATTGTATTGTGTGTGTGGGAGTGGTGTGTGTATGTGTATCAGGTGTGTGGAATTCAAATCGTCCAATGTGGCTGAGTTTTGTTCGTTTGTGTGTATTCTGACCGCAGCGGTGTGTCCCGCCAATGGAATACCGCGTTTGAATGACCGCCGCGTGGATTCGTGGGTCGTAATGGCATGGGCGTATTTCTGTTGGCGTGACGGTGGAGGTTTTGTCACCTCCACTTTTCCGCCGACCGCTGGTCTGGCGGTCTGTTGTGGCTGTCGGATTTTCGGAGGTTTGCCTTCTGCGGGTCAGAATGACCGTGGCGGGTTTCCGCGACCGCGGCGGGATTATGGAGGATTTCTGACCGGCGGTAGGCGCCTTTTACCGCCGAGGTCAGAATGACCACCATAGTGAGTGGCTCATTGTTGCACATATGTCCCATTACTTAACAGTAGACTCCGCATATCCAAACAGTCCTTGGTTATTGACACCAGTAAGGAATTCAACTTTGTCAGGGGAAGTCTGCTTCAATGAGGCCCATGGAAGAAAAAGGCTGGTAGCAGAGCAGGCTTTTGGGCTCCTGAAGGCCAGATTTAGGTAGCTGGACCGGACTGATGGGGCCCTCCTCTACTCACCCGGTAATGTGTGTCAGATACCTGTGGCATGCTGCATGCTCCACAACATTGCCCTGTCGAGGAATATTCCGTACATCCCAGAGGAAGAGGAGCATGCAGTGGCACCGGGTGAGACTCATGAAATGCCCAGTGAGTATCACAGTGGTGAAGAGGAAGGAGCTGACGTCTGGGAAGATCTTATCAACAACTGCTTTTCAAGAGTGTAAGAATGTCATGTGATGTGATGACTGTGACTGTACGAAGAACTGTAGTTGTGAGAATGTGTGGAGATGACTATTTTGGAAACAACTAGGGAGCAGACACTCTGCAGTATTCAGCCAAAGTGTGCTTGAAGTATTAGCCTTTGACATATCCCCACCTTGAAGTAGCTATTTTGTTTGTGTCAGTCTCATTGCAATGTAATTTCCTTTCAAGATACTTGCCAAGTGATTTGTGTAATAGGTATGTTTTCAAGCCTTGATTCCTTGCATTGTCTCTGTACAGGTGCCTTAACCTTGACATCCTCATGTGTGCATTTAAGAGTTGTTACATTGGCAGGTATTTGATACACTTCTGACATATGAAGTGGACATGGATTATTCCAGGTAATGTAGGTCACAGGTTTGTTGTGTATGAGACCTGTGCCAAGGCAGCTTGAACAGTGTTTGGGTGGAAGATCAGAAGTGCACATTGTACTTGTTTAGTGTGCTCTGTTGGGCTGGTTGCATTATGTGTGCGTGCATATGAGCAGGAAATATGTTTTCATCAATTGCAAGCAAGACATTCTCCCTTCACATAGGCTAATCTCTATTCTTGTATGACCTGTATGTTGCTGTAGATGTGTTTCATCATTGCAGACCACTGTGCATGTGCCACAACACTGACATTTGTTTGTGTCATACCACAATATGCATGGTCTTTGGATTATGATAGGCCTGTGATCAGGGACTGTTGTACTGCCCTCTGTATGTATTTTGGTTTATGTTATGTTGGATTTCTTTGGTGTGGTATTTGATAAGGCTCAAGCTGGTGACACCATCCTCTTTTCTGTTTGCCTATTCTATAGGACAATGTCTGATAAGCACTCCCTTCCGTGGTCTGAGGACTGTACATTGGTATGTGTTCCTTGACACACTATATGAGTCAGCCATTCTTGGCTATTACAGTCCAGACATTTCAACAGCCTATGTGCTGTAAACTGAAATAAAATGTTACGTATGATCAGACCCTTGCAGCAATGGGTTTGTGTGTGTTGGTAGTGATCCTTAGCAGGACACTGTACCTGTAACATATTCCTCTGTGCATTAGTCTCTTGTGTCTTCCTCATTTGATTCACATGGTCTTACTTCTCGGCATAGCAAAAGGTGGAACAGAAGCAAGGTAGACAATGACTTTGTGATTGGTGGATTTACTAAAATATTGTGCATAAAACAAAATTAGGGCATGATGGAAAAGAAAAATAAAGGATTCAGTTGTGAAGGACAAAATCATTGGAGTAGATGCAACACCATTGGAAGTCCAAAGTCCAGTGTACTCCTCCCATTGGAAATGTAAAGTGGTTGAAGAACAGTCAATAGAGTGAATATGTGGAACACAAACGAGGTCATTTTGGAAGAGGTCACTTGCTGGTAGTGTTGGGTGTCTTGCCATCCGCACCTCCTGGAGTCTTTTCTGGACGTATCTGGGGCGGGTTCTTCTAATCCTTCCAGTGGCTGGCACCCATAAAGGTGCCTGGCGCAGATGCACAAAAGGAAGGGGTAGGTTTTTTTTATCGATCCCAGCTCTGGGTGATGTTAATGACTCCCAGCACCCCTGTTAGGGAGGCCTTGTTTATATTGTGAACCTCCCACTGTTCACACATTTCCCAATAGAAGTCCCTCCGCAGCTGTTTAATTTCCCAGAATTCAGCAAGTACCTAGCCCATCACGCCTTGGGACTCCTGATAGACCGCCAAGACATGGCTGATGGTGTCCTGGTCAGAAGCATCCCCAATGGCCTCACCCCTCTGGCCCTCAGCATCCATCTTAAACACCCGAATGAAAGTGGAGAAACAGAAAAACAGCTGAAGACCACACAGCCTACAAAATCGCAGTCACGGCGCACCACCAGCTCATCAGAGCCTCCAAGAAAGCTGTATTCAAGAACGGATCAGCACCAACGCACACAACAGCAAGGAGCTCTTCACCGTAGTTGAGGAATTCACGAACCCCGGTATTGACATCTCAGGCACTCCCCAGACCTCTGCGAGAACCTCGCCACCTTTTTTCACTGGAAAATCCAGGACATATATGACAGATTCAAGAAACAAAGCCTACCCCCACGGCCCACAAGCACCACCACGGACCCCACACCTCACCAGTCCCTGAACCATTGGGCCTCTATCTCTACAGAAGACACCCCGAAACTCATGAAGTCAATCCACTCATGGACACCCTCAGACCCGTGCCCACATCACATTTCCAACCTGGCCAGCGTCACCATCGCACCACAGCTCTGCTGGACTATCAACCATTGCATCAAAACAGCCACCTTCCCATCTGACTGGAAGCATGTAGAGATCAACTCACTCCTAAAGAAACCCTCCACCGACCCAAGGGATTTGAAGAATTGCAGACCCATCTCTCTGCTCCTCTTGCAAGCCAAGATAACTAAAAAGGGCATCAACTATGCAACTCACGAAGTTTCTCAAAGCAAACCAGGTTCTAGGTCCCTCCCAGTCCAGATTCAGGAGCAAACACAGTGCAGAAACAGCCCTCCTCACAGCTACTGATGACATCCACGCCATACTGGACCACGGAGACATGGCTGCCCTCATCCTCCTTAACCTCTCTGCTGTGTTTGACACGGTTTCCCACCCCACCCTCTGCACTAGACTCTATGATGCTGGCATCCACTGTAAAGCACTAGAATAAGTTTGATCCTTCCTCACAGGAAGAACACACCTCAGAGAACTGCACTTGCTCCCTGTTGACAAATGCATCACCTTCAAGCTACTGATGCGCACCTATAAGGCACTGCACAACATAGGACAAGCCTACCTCAACCACTGCTTGATCTTTTACACCTCCACTAGGTAGCTCCAATTCTCCCAACTCGCCCTTACGGCCATCCCCAGAATCAGGAAGAACACAGCTGAAGGCAGATCCTTCACTTATCTTACAGCCCAGACATGGAACACGCTCTCAAGCAACCTCAGACAGGCTGCCTCTGTGAAGCAGTTCAGGAAGGATCTCAAGACCTGGCTTTTGGAGGGAGCAGCATGCGAGCAACAAGGCCTTGAGACCCCATGGGTGATGAGTTGCACTGTACAAGTGATTGATTGATTGATTGACATTTACCTCCAAAGCTTTACAGTGACATTTCTCAAATCCCTTGTACATAGTTGATTTGCAGGTTAGCCTGTTGTGACAAGTACCCGTGCTATTGCTTATATTGACCTGACATTTGTGAAGCATGGCAATTCCATTTGAGTCAAGTAGCTGCTGAAGTGTGCAGGTCATTAGCCCTTGGGAGAATGGCCTGAGAATACCATCTTGCCACCAGTGCAGGCCAAACAGTGTCTAGGCGAAATATGGATTTGAGGCCTAGTTGACTGTCATGCAGGCTGACCCAAGACTTTATTGTATATGTGATTATGTGGTCAGTGCATTGTGAATGCGCCTGCTGCCAATACCATTCTGGTTATGCATCTTGAGGCCTTTGGAATCATTATTTTGCACACTGGATAAGGTGTCCTTACTGTCCTCAATAGTTTCATCTTGAGTTAGCAGGTCAAGATGGAGCTAGGCAGCTAGACACATCTCAGAGTTGAGCATGATCTGTATTTTGGTCCCTCCCAGGTAGGTAAAATGGTATCCACCCAGGTGAGTGAACTGCAATTGAGATTCCATAAATAGATGGCATTGCTCAAGTGTACATTGTTTTTGTGTTTAGAGTTAGGGACACAAGATCTATTGAGTTTTGCATTCTGGTCACTCCCTCTACTTTTTCCTACTTTTCCCACTTCCCCACCCCATGTTATATTCCCAAGTACACTTTATTAGAAAGTTGACACATATTTTGGCATGAGAACAGTGGGCTTGTGTTTAGATTGAGAGAGACAGAACCTCTGGGCCTTAGCAGTCATGTCACTCCCTCTACTTCATACACTTGGTAACTGTCAGCCCACAGGTGAGTATACTTCATTTTTGAGTTCATAAAGAAGGGTATTTGGGGAACTAAACACAGGGCTTGTGTTTTGAGTTAGTAAAACTGACCCTTCTGGGTGCTGCAGTCAGCTCTCTCCCTCCACTACACACACTATACAAAAGATATCCTCCCAGATGAGTACACTTCAATTGAAGGTTCACAAACAGGGGTATTTGGACAAGTGGACATTGGTCTGGTGGTTGAAGTCATACAAACAGTGCCTCCTGGGAGTTACATTCATATCACCCTCACTACTCCCCAATACATGACAAATGTTATCCCCCCAGGTGAGTAAACTTCATTTGGTAAGTGACAAACAGTGGTCTTTGGAAAAGAGTACAATGGGCTGGTGTGTGGAGTTACTAAAACAGGGCCTCCTGGGAGATGTAGTCATGTAACTCCCTGTTCTATATACAATATACAAATGTTATCATCCCAGGTGAGTCCACTTAATGTTTGAAAGTTCACAAACAATGGTATTTGGACAAGAGAACACTGGGCTGATGGTTGGTTTGACAGACACAGGACCTTCCTGGCCTTACTAGTCATCACTCTCCATACTTCTCACATTTGACAAATGGTGCCCTCCCAGCTGAGTAAACCTAAATTGAGAGTTGGCAGACAGTGGTCTTTGGACAAGTGACCCCTGTTCTGGTGTTTTGAGGGGCTGAAACAGTGCCTGCTGTGAATTGCAGTCATGTCACTCTCTCTAGTACACACACTTGACCAATGATCTTCCCCAGATAAGTGCACTTCAATTGAGTATTCCCTAACAGATGGATTTGGACAAATGCTGATCGTTGGACTTACAGAAATATGGCCTGCTGGGAGTTACAGTCCTGTCACTCTCTCTAGTACGCACACTAAAAAATGTCATCCTTCCAGGTGAGTGCACTTCATGTGTGAGTTAACAGACAAGGGTATATGGAGGAGAAAACACTGTGCTGGTGGTTTGAGTAACAGTAACAGTGCCTCCTTGAAGTTGCAGTCATGTCACTCTCACTGCTTCTCAACACTTGACAAATGTTATCTTCCCAAGTGAGTATACTTTAATTGAGAGTTCACAAACAGTGGTCTTTGTACAGGGGAATTCTGGGCTGGTGTTTGGAGGTACAGAAACAGTGCTTGCTGGGAGTTGATGTCAGGTCACTCTCACTACTCTCCAATACTTGAAAAATGGTATCCCCACAGGTGAGTAAACTTCATTTGGGAGTGAGTTGCCAAATAGGGGTCTTTGGACAAGAGAACTCTGGGCTAGTGTTTGGAGTTACAGAAACAGTGCCTCCTGGGATTTGCAGCCAGGTTACTCTCACTACTCCCCAATACTTGACAATCGGTATCCCCCAGGTGAGTAAACTTAATTTGGGACTGAGTTGCCAAACAGGGGTCTTTGGACAAGAGTACCCTGGTCTGGTGGTTGAAGTTACAGAAACAGTGCCTCCTGGCCTTGGAAGTCATGTCAGTCCATGCACTGCACACACTATGCAAATATTATCCCCCCAGATGACTACACTTCATGGGTACATTACCAGACAGGAGTCTTTGGAGGAGAGGACACTGGACTGCTGGTTGGAGTGACAGGAACTGATCCTCCTGGGAGTTACAGTCAGGTAACACCCTGTACTACACACACTATACAAATGTTGTCCTCCCAGGCAGGTATACTTCAATTGAGAGTTCACAAACAATGATATTTAGACAAGAGAATGACTGGGCTGGTGGTGGTATTACAGAAACAGGGTCTTCCTGGCCTTAGTAATCATGTAACTGTCTTTTCTTCCCACATTTGACAAATTATATCATCCCAGCTGAGTAAACTTAAATTGTGAGTTGGCAGACAGTGGTCTTTGGACAGGTGATCACTGTCCTGGTGTTTGGAGTTGCTGAAACAGTGCCTCCTGTGAGTTGCAGTCAGGTACTTTCTCTAGTACATACACTTGACCAGGGTTCTCCCCCCAGGTGAGTCTTCTTCAATTGAGAGTTCACCAACAGATGTATTGTGGCATATGACCACTGTGCTAGTGTATGTAGTTACAAGACTAGTGTCTGCTGGGGGTTGTAGTCACATCAGTGGCTGTACTACACACACTTGATAAATGTTATCTCGCCCAGTGTGAACCCTTTATTTGACATGTACTAATCAGGGGTATTTGTAGAAGTGCCCACTGGTATGATATTTGGAGTTATGGTACAGTGCCTGCTGGGAGTTGTAGTCATGTCAGTCCCTGTACTACACACACTATACAAATGTCATCTACCCAAGTGAGTACACTTCAAAATAGAGGTCTTTGGATGGGTAGACACTGGGCTGGTGAGTGGGGTGACAGTAAAAGTGCAAAAGATGAGTTGTGAGCATGCATGACATGGTATTTTGGTGACATTTGTATTGTTGTTGCTTGCCAGACTCCATTCCCCCAGGTATTCCTGTCAAGTACTCAGGATGCAGGATGGCCAAGATCTTCTTCTGCCATGGAATGAGATGTAATGGGGCACTGGGAGGGCCACCACAAGTCTTCTTGGCCTGCAGCAGGTGCCTGGAGACCATGGAACAGACCTTACCCCTGAGGTTGTTCTACCTCTTCCTAATGCCTTCCCTTGTGTGCAGGATGGTGCCTACCGCATTGACTCTGTCAACCATTCTGTCACACATTTCCATTTTCCTACTAGGAGGGGTGTGCTGGACTTTTCCTCCAAACAATTGTGGATCTACTTTTATGATCGCATCCACCATGACTATCAACTCATCCTCAGAAAAATTTGAATTTTTAGAACATGACAAGGTGGAATTTGAAAAACGTGTCAATGACTAACTAAAGAGGAGAAGCACAAAAGGGTGTGACTGTACAAAAGGGTTTGCTGTATGTGAAAAAAGATGGTGAGAAAAAAGTGGTGCCTAGTATCTGTGCTTCTGTGTAGAATTATTGGTTCTGGTTTGTATGTGTTGCAGTGTATATGCAAAGGATTGTGGTTTGTGAAGGGGTGCGTTTTATAGTGTCCTTTGCTGGTGTGTTCAGTGTGGCAATGTGTGTCAGCTGTGTTGTTTTCAAATATCCAATGTGCTGTTGTGTATTACTTTGGTGACCGTGAACCGCCGTGGTTCAGACCACCATTGGCTGCCTACCACTGCGACTTTTGTAATACGTTCAGTTGTTGGTTGCTGTGTTGTCAGGGCTGGAGATTGGACCGCCTATTAATGTGCCTTCACGCCGCTGGCAGTCTGCCTTTTTTGGTTGGGGTCCTGCCTGTTTGACTGATAGTTCAGGAGAGTGAGAGACCGCCAACACGGCGGTCTTTTTAGGATCGCCAACATGGCAGTCTGGTGGTCCAACTGCGAAACTCGTAATGAGGCCCTTAGTAATTGCTTTTCTTTCTATGATGTTACATTTTTGGCTTGTTGTGCCATTGTATCTGAAAGTAGTGTAATAGTGTAAAGAAATGCAATTGTGTAAAGGTTATACGCTTTTAACTTACAAATAAATGTATGCAACAGCTTCTATTTTTTTATACTTATTAATGTGTTTTTTTTAGATGTTTCACACTGTTTTGAAGCTCTTACGTTATGGGTGTTATAATGTAGAGCAGGTGATTCATGATTTTTCTGACATCTAATCACGTTTTGAGGTTGCAGTGTTTTCTTTTAAGCATTACATATAAACATATGGAAGTTGGACAGTGTTTTGTTGATTGACATTTCACATTTTTTAAGTTAATTTACAAGTTAATTTTAGTTTAAATATGAGTTTTACTTACTTGGTTAGGTAGTAGTCAAGATGTGTTTTGTACATCTTTAAGGGCATGGTTAGAGAATCCACTAGAGTTTCCTCATTTTGCAATGTTTGTCATTGTAGAAGTATTTAGTTGGGAAAATGAGTGTGACTTTTATACTGTTGGTTTAATTGCTTGACTGATTTGATTGGTTAAGGTTGTTTCTAGTTCAACTTTATGGGGGTCATTCTGACCCTGGCGGTCATGGACCGCCAGGGCCAACGACCGCGGAAGCACCGCCAACAGGCTGGCGGTGCTTCCATGGGCATTCTGACCGCGGCGGTACAGCCGCGGTCAGAAACGGGAAACCGGCGGTGTCCCGCCGGTTTCCCGCTGGTTTCCCGCTGGTTTCCCGCTGCCCCAGGGAATCCTCCACGGCGGCGCTGCAAGCAGCGCCGCCATGGGGATTCCGACCCCCTTCCCGCCAGCCTGAACCTGGCTGGCGGGAACGGGTGTCATGGGCCCCCTAACAGGGCCCCACATAGATTTTCAGTGTCTGCGTGCCAGACACTGAAAATCGCGACGGGTGCAACTGCACCCGTCACACCCCTTCCACTCCGCCGGCTCCATTCGGAGCCGGCATCCTCGTGGAAGGGGGTTTCCCGCTGGGCGGGCGGGCGGGCGGCCTTCTGGCGGTCGCCCGCCAGCCCAGCGGGAAACTCAGAATGACCGCCGCGGTCATTTGACCGCGGTGCGGTCATTCGGCGGCTCCCGCCAGGCGTGCGGTTACCGCCGCTGGCGGGAGTCAGAATGACCCCCTATGTGTTAGTATTAATTTGATTCTAGAGTAAGTGCTATTTAAAGTTTTATTTATAAATTTTGATACTTTTTAATAGCATTTTATTTATATATTCATTTATTAACCTATACGTTGGTGTGTGTTTGTAGTTAACGGCAATATTTTTTTTATATGGTTAGGAATTGAAATTTGTTTTTAGGGATGAACTATAAATATTGTGGTGATGTAATATGTTTATTTTTAATTTAAACATTTGTATGAAATGTTACATATTTAGTTTAAATACCTGTTTTACCTAAAAGGTGTTTTATTTAATATTTAATAATGATATTGTAATTATTTTTGTGATATTATTGTAGCCAATTTTGTATGAATCCTGTCATGTTTAGTGTGGTCAGAATGGTAATACAAAATCCTAGTTACTGGTGAAGCTGGATTTAATATTACTATCTTAGAAATGCCACTTTTAGAAAGTGGGCATTTCTCTGTACTTACTGCCATCTGTGCCATACAGCCCATCTCCAATACACGTCTGGTCTGTGCTGGTTGACTGTTCCCCTTGTGCATTCCACCCAGACATGCTAAAACACAGGACACTCTGTCACCTCTGCATTCTTCTGCATACTGAGTAGGTCTCCCTGGGCAGGAAGGGTGGAGCTCTCTCTTACACTACAAAGGCCAGTGGCCTGCCCTCACAGAAAGGACTGATAACACCCACAGGGATCCTGGCGGACAGGTCTAGGCTGAAAGGGAAACTTGTGCACTTCAAGACCACTCTTTGAAGTTTGCCCCACTTCAAAGGCCTTTTGGGGTATATATACAGGGTCTCTGATCACACCAAATCAGACACTTCTGGATCTACAACTGGAAGCTGTCAGAGGGACTGCCTGGCTTCCCAAAGGACTCATCTGGACTGCTTTGCTAAGATGGACTGCTGCCCTGCTTGTTGCCCTGCTGCCTGCTGGCCTCTGACTGTGCTGGAAGGACTCTGCCTTCCCCACAAGTACTCTCCAAGGGCTTGGATTGAGCTCGCATCCCGTCTCAGGGCCACTAAGACTTCATTCCAGTGAAGAAAATACCTGTGCTTTGACACAAAACCTGCAGAAATCGGCGCAGCGCCTGCCTTGTGGCTGAAACTTCACAGCATCACCTACCGGATAGACACAGCGGCGTCAAAATATCCCCGTATTGCAGTGAGGAACCAAGGCTGTGCTTCTGGAAATCAACGCATCACCTTGTAGCATGGGAAGAAAAGATGCATCGTCTGTGCTGCACCAGAAAATTTGACGCAGCACCTTATTTTTCAATGCACCGCCTCCTCTGCAGCCTTGTGTGTCTTTATTTTTGACGCATCCCAGGTGATGTGTGTTACAAGGATACAACCACTGATTCTTAAGGATTGAGACTCTTTTAAACCTTTAAAAAGTGTTATCTCAGCTTGTGTATATTGGATTTTTGTTGCTTTCATCTTATTTTATTCAGACAAATATTATCTGTTAGAAATGGGGTCTGTGGTTGGCAGTCAGGTTACCCCCTGTCCAAACAAGGACCCTCACTCTAGTCAGGGTAAGTCACACACAATCCAAATTATCCTGTGCTCACCCTCTGGTAGCTTGGCACTTAGCAGTCAGGCTTAACTTAGAAGGCAATGTGTAAAGTACTTGTGCAATAAATCATGCAATAACACTGTATAGCACCCCAAAAATACACCACACAGTGTTCAGAAAAATATATATGTTTTGTCTTATAAGATGCAGGTCAAAACTATTAAAATGCAATAAATATATATTGAGATATCACTGAAAAAGTTATATAAAGTGTCTTTAGTCTTTTAAAAGCAATAAATGTCTCTTTCAAGCACAAAGTACTTGGTTCGCATTCAAAATCTCTGCAAAGAACCGCAGAGGATGAGATGCATGGAAAACAAGGAGGTGTGCATCGATTTCTCGGGCGGCACACAGCGATGCATCATTTAGCTTTCGCGCAGGGATGGCTGTGTGTCAATTTCCGGCACTCGGTTGTGGATCCTCTTCGGGTTGCGGGGTTTTCAAACGCCCCAGGGATAATGCCTGGATTTCCTGCACTGACAGGACGAAGTCAAAAGAGCTGCATCGATCTGGTGGGCGCTGCATGGAAATTTCTACTGCATGGCAGGCGCTGAGTTGAATCCTCTCTGGAAGTCGGGCTGCGTTGTTCCGGCTCGGCTGTCCGTCGATCCAGTGGGCCGTGTGTCAAATTTCCGGTTGTTAGGCTGGCGTTGCAAGGTCAGGCTGCGTCATTACGGTTCGAAGTGTGGTGAAACTTTCACTGCAGTGCAGACTATGGCCCTCATTCTGACCCTGGCGGTCAAAGACCGCCAGGGCCGCGGGCAACGGAAGCACCGCCAACAGGCTGGCGGTGCTTCATTGCCCATTCCGACCGCGGCTGTAAAGCCGCGGTCGGAAAACCGGGTCCGGCGGTTTCCCGCCAGATTTCACCCGGCTGGGCGAATCCTCCATGGCGGCGCTGCAAGCAGCGCCGCCATGGGGATTCTGACCCCCTTCCTGCCACCCTGTTTCTGGCGGTTTTTACTGCCAGGAACAGGATGGCGGGAACAGGTGTCCTGGGGCCCCTGGGGGCCCCAGCATGCTTTTCACTGTCTGCATAGCAGACAGTGAAAAGCGCGACGGGTGCAACTGCACCCGTCGCACTCCTGCAACACCGCCGGCTCCATTCGGAGCCGGCTTCAGTGTTGCAGGCCCTTTCCCGCTTGGCCGGCGGCCGCTCCCTTGGCGGGCGCCCGCCGGCCCAGCGGGAAAGTCTGAATGGCCCCAGCGGTCTTCTGACCGCGGAGCGGCCAATTGGCGGTTCCCGTTTGGCGGGCGGCAACCGCCGCCCGCCAAACTTGGAATGACCCCCTATGTGTCATTTCTGGCAGACTGTGGATCGGTTTTCACCACATAAGGGGTCCTTCTTGTAGAGATTAAGGTGGTCATTCCAACCTCGGCGGTAAAAGGCGCTTACCGCCGTTTAGAAGACCGCCATAACACCGCCGCGGCCGCGGTAAACTGCCACGGTCATTCTGACCAACAACAGGCAAACCGCCAAAATGCAGACATCCACAAAAGTCCGCCACACCAAAGGGCAACGAGAAACTGGCGATGACCAAACCTCCACCGTCACGCCAACAGAAATACGCCCACACTATCACGACACACAAATCCACGCGGCGGTCTTTCAACCGCGGTATTCCATTGGCGGTACACACCACCGCGCTCAAAATACACACACCCTTACAAAATACAACCACATTGGACAATTCAAAATACACACACCTGATACACATACACACACCACTCCCACACACCCATTACAATATAAAATACACACCCACATCACCCACAAACCTCCACTCCTATAGATTTGTGAACATGCAACGAGAAAAGACATCCGAGCACCCAGACGCCCAATTCACTGTCACCCAGCAATATTTGCACGCACTCCACACAACACAACAATACACATCACCACACTTAGCACCACACAATCCACCCTACACATCACCCACACCACCCCATGGCACCTCAAAGACACCCCAGGTTCTCTGCTGATGAACTCAGGGTCATGGTGGAGGAAATTGTATGAGTAGAGCCACAGCTGTTTGGGGCACAGGTGCAGCACACCACCATTGCCAGGAAGATGGAGCTATGGAGCAGAATAGTGGACAGGGTCAACGCAGTGGGACAGCACCCAAGAAATCGGGACGACATCAGGAAGCGGTGGAACGACCTACGAGAGAAGGTGCGTTCCATGGTATCCAGGCACAACATCGCGGTGCAGCGGACTGGCGGCGGACCCCCACCTCCTCCCCCAGAATTTACAACATGGGAGGAGCAGGTCTTGAACATCCTGCATCCTGAGGGCCTCGCAGGAGTAGCTGGAGGTATGGACTCTGGTAAGTCTCATCTTCACTACTTCTTCCCCCCACCTGCATGCCAACTCATACCTCCACCCTCCCCCCCACACCATCACACCTACTCCTTGCAAATGTCTCACCATCACAACCCACCCATCCCAACACCTAGCCCTGCATGCGTCCACAAAGCATGGACACCCATCACCTAAGCATGCCCACTGCACATACACATACAACCCCCCACAACCACCGTCACAACAGCCCCCACAAAGGAATGCCAGCACTGGGGTACACGGGCACCCACCCATTGCACGCTATGGCACACACAGAAGCAATAACCATACTTTTATACCCTTGCAGGACCCGAACGCCAGGTCACCGCGCAGGAGGGTCCACAAATGTCCACTCCACCCTCAGAAGAGGCCCACAGTGAGGACAGCAGCTCTGTCTCCCTGGATCTAGATGACCAGCCCGGTCCATCGGGGACCTCGGGACAGTCGGTTCCCCTCACACAGCCACAGCAGACCTTCCCCCCTCTGGAAACACCAGCACAGCACCCACCCAGCGGGCCCATACCTCTGTCCCCAGGACACGTCAATCAGCGGTGTGTCCACCACTACAGGGAACCCAGGCTAACCCAACACCCCAACAACAACAGGGACCTGGGGGCAGTGGTAGTGGGCACACGGTCCAGGGGACAGAGGCCCATGGAAACAGGGGAACTGGGAGGGCTGCTGTGCGACGGGGGGGGACAGGCCCAGGGAACCCACTCTCCACAAGGCCCTCTCCTCCATCATGGGAGCATACCACCACTCCCAGGAGACGATGGCGACGGTCCTGGCCAGGTTTCAGGAGATCCAGCTTCTGCAGGAGTAACAGTATATGGGGTTCAGGGAGGAACTAAGAAACATAAGTTCCGCCATGGGTACCATCGTAGTGGCCCTGAATGAGGTAGTCACCACATTGCGGGACACTGTGGCACCTCAAAGGGCCCCTGACACTAGCATGCACCAAGAACTGCCTACAACCTCCGCCGGCGCTAGTGGACAGGAGGCCCCGACACAAGACCAACAGGCCACCAGAACCCCACCCCCTGCAGAAGGAGAACCACCCCGCAAGCGGGCCCTGAGATCCAGGAAGAAGACAGAGTAAGATGTCAAGACCCCCGCCAGCAAAGGATACCGCCCTGATTGTCATCCCACTGTCCCACATTGTCACCCTGTCCAACCTTAAACTGCCCCTGCTCCACTTCCCACAGGCATTTGGACAATGCACCTGTGATACTGATAGTCTGGACTCTGCCATGGACAATCCTCCACCATCACCCCTCACCGATTTGCAACCACCCATCCAATTTTGAGCACTTGAATAAAAACACTTATTGCACAAAACAATCTGGAGTCTGGCTGTGATTTAGAACAAATGTATTAGACATGACCGTGCCAAAATGTTCATTCACATTGTGATGCCAACAAACCGCTGTCACACAGCTGTAGTCCATGGGGAAACAAAGCAGATGTCACGCAGTGGGGCCCACATCTCTGAAAACGGAAGGGAAAGTCACAACACAGTTACCATACACTGGGGGAAAAAGTCAGACAGTAGAGAGGTAGGAGTCTTTAAGTAAATGTAATATGCCGGTGTGTACTCTTACCTGTGTGTCATTGCAAATACTGCTGTATTACTGTGTTCCTGTTCTCTATGTCGTCCTCTTCGGCTTCCTCCTCTTCACTCTCCACAGGCTCCACAGCTGCTACAACACCACCATCTGGACCATCCTCCTGCAGAAAAGGCACCTGGCGTCGCAAAGCCAGGTTGTGAAGCATACAGCAGGTCACGATGATCTGGCACACCTTCTTTGGTGAGTACATTAGGGATCCACCTGTCATATGGAGGCACCTGAACCTGGCCTTCAGAAGGCCAAAGGTTCGCTCGATCACCCTCCTAGTCCACCCATGGGCCTCATTGTACCGTTCCTCTACCCTTGTCCTGGGATTCCTCACTGGGGTCAGTAGCCATGACAGGTTGGGGTAACCAGAGTCCCCTAATAGCCACACCCGGTGCCTCTGGAGTTGCCCCATCACATACGGGATGCTGCTATTCCGCAGGATGTAGGCGTCAGGAACTGACCCAGGGAACTTGGCATTAACATGGGAGATGTACTGGTCAGCCAAACACACCATCTGTACATTCATGGAGAGAAAACTCTTCTGGCCCCTGTACACCTGTTCACTCCTGCTGGGGGGGACCAAAGCAACATGTGTCCCATCAATGGCACCAATGATGTTGGGAATATGTCCAAGGGCATAGAAGTCTCCTTTCACTGTAACCAAATCCCCCACCTCAGGGAAAATGATGTAGCTCCGCATGTGTTTGAGCAGGGCAGACAACACTCTAGACAACACCTTGGAAAACATGGGCTGGGACATCCCTGATGATATGGCCACTGTTGTTTGAAATGACCCACTTGCTAAGAAATGGAGTATTGACAGCACCTGCACTAGAGGGGGGATCCCTGTGGGTTGGCGGATGGGTGACATCAGGTCTGGCTCCAGCTGGGCACACAGTTCCTGTATAGTGGCTCGGTCAAGCCTGTATGTCAGTATGACATGTCGTTCCTCCATTGTCGACAGGTCCACCAGCGGTCTGTACACGGGAAGATTCCTCCATCTCCTCGCATGTCCCAGCGGACGGTGCCTATGAAGGACAACAGCGAGCACAGAGTCAATCAACCCACAGGTACGTAACCACAGCTTGCACATAACACGATTCCCAATGCATTGAAAGGTTTGTATGAGTTTTGGTGCAAGGCCTAGGTATGTGTGACGCAGTAGAAATTAAGCCATGTGGGCCCTTGAAATGGCGGCTGCCTGACCTGTGAAGTGCGACAGTGGGATGTGAGGTCAATGTGCTGGCGTGGCACACCGCAGCGGTAGGCGGTCGAAGACCGCAGCGCAAAGCCGCATTGGTTAACATTGAACCCTATGGGTTTCAGGAGCCAATGATGATGTGCGCCGCGGGCGTGACCGCCATTTTCTATCTGCTTAATCACTCGATACCTGATCTTCCACAGGAGAGGACCTACACTGCAAGTGCTGCTGTGACCTCGGTCTGGAAGAGACAATGGCCCCTGCCTTCACTGCGGAGGAGTTGGAGAAACTTGTGGATGGGGTCCTCCCCCAGTATGCGCTACTCTACGGTCCTCCAGACCAACAGGTAAGTACACAGGGACCATGCTTAGTGGGCAATGCCTGGGTTGAGTGGGGTGGATGAAAGATGGTGGGGAGGAGAGCGATTGAGGCATGCATCAAACGACAGATGAGAGCATGTGCCACATGGCAAGGGTGGGGATGGGGGGCCACTCACATCGAGCAAGCAGAAGGTGATGACAATTATTCTCTCCCTGTACATGTCACATAGGTCAGCGCCCACCAGAAAGTCAAGATTTGGCGTGCCATCACCAAGGACGTCCGGACCCTGGGGGTCCACAACAGACGGGGCACCCACTGCCGGAAGAGGTGGGAGGACATCCGACGCTGGAGCAGGAAGACGGCGGAGGCTCAGCTGGGGATGGCCTCCCAACGTAGGAGGGGTGCCAGTCGTCATTTGACCCCCCTGATGTCCCGGATCCTGGCGGTGGCCTATCCCGATTTAGATGGGCGCGTGAGGACATCACAGCAGACACAAGGGGGTGAGTACAAATACATTCTGCTGACATTGCGCGCAGTGGAGGTGTCTGGGTGGGGGAGGAGGGCTGTGGGTATCCCTAGGCCAGGGCGATTTCTGTAGGCTAGGCCCCTCCGTAAGGCATGGCCCTGTGCCCCCGCCCCCCACCTCTGTAGGGTGCCAAGTACAGGTATCCATGGCCCTGTGTCATCTATGTGTGCAGTTGTCGTCCATAGGCTTGTAGGCCATGTCCCACGGATTGCGTAGTGGACCCCAAGTGCGCGGCGTAGTGCAGGGGGCTTCTGTGTCTGTCCTCTCCGCCAACGGTGTCGCCAATGCATGCACTCAACATGTCTTTATTTCTCCCCCCCCTTTTTTGTGGTCTTCCTGTTCATGTGTGCATTAGCATCATCAGGCGGAGGAGAAGTGGCATCGGAGCACGAGGGAGCTGCATCCCACATGGCCCTGGAGGGCCATGCAACGGAGTCCGAATACACCAGTTGGACGGAGGGCGATGGGAGCTCCACAGCGGGGACTCGTGCTGATGTCAGTGACAGCGACTCGTCCTCTGAAGGGAGCTCCCTTGTGGTGGTGGCAACATCCGTGCCCCCCGCAAAAACAGGTACAGCCGCCACCCAGCGCACCAGCACCGCCCTCCCAGCAGCCCCTCAGCGTTTGCCCCGTGCCCGCTCACCCAGGAAGGTAGGCATCTCCTTCGCCCCAGGCACCTCAGGCCCTGCCCCTGTGCCCCTGCTGCCCTCAGTGAGGAGGTCATTGACCTCGTGAGGACCATCATTGTTGGGCAGTCTACCCTTTTGAATGCCATCCAGGGTGTACAAAGGGAGGTGCACCAGAGTAATGCATACCTGGAGGGCATTCATTCGGGTCAGGCTGCCCATCAGCGATCGTTCAACGCTCTGGCCACAGCACTGACGGCAGCAATTGTCCCTGTCTCTAGCCTCCCCCCTCCAACTTCCTCCACCCAGACCCAATCCCCTGTACCTCTGCCTATCCCAGACACACCATCAGACCAGCCTGCACACACCTCAACACCCAAGGGAAGCTCATCCAGACATAAGCACTACACATCACAAGCATTCACACAAGCAACATCCACATGCAGACATACCAACAGCCACTGCCTCCACTGTGTCCCCCTCCTCCTCGTCTCCCTCCTCCCTCCCTGTGACGTCTCCACTCACACTTGCATGCACATCTTCAGCCACTACGTCCATCACCAGCACACCCACCAGAACACTCCACACACGTGCAGTAACCACCCCACTACCATTTACACGTCCCCTGTGTCCTCTCCCAGTGTGTCTGTCACCCCCTCTTCCAAACTACACAAACGCAGGCAGCCACCCACCCAACAGCCATCCACTTCACGTCAGCCTCCAGCCCAAGCACCTGCACCCAAAGACACCAGACTTCACACTCCTACAACCACATCCTCTTCCTCCACTCCCATACCCACTACACCTACCCGTCCCTCTCTTTACAAATTGCTTTTCTTTTCCAAACTTGACCTCTCTCCAACAACTCCCCCACCCTGTCCATCTCATAAGACTCCAATCAGCACCTCAGCCACCACAAAACCGGGACCTGTAAAGACTGTTTGCCATGGACTGTGGAGTCCCCCACCCTCAAGGGCATCCAGTTCAGCTAGGAGCCAAGGCACGTCCAGCCCTCCCCCGGAAAAGCATCCGAAGATTGCCAGTGCCCGGCGCGAGAGACCTAAGACACCAGGGACCAAAATCCCTACATTGGCTCCGGCAGGAAGTCGGGTGCCACCTGGCACACCGCCAAAGGTGGGAAAGGGCCACAGGCGTACAGGGAAGGGTGGGAAGGGCAGCACGCCCGACAAGTCCGGCAGCAGGCCAGCAGGCCAGGAGGGCCCCACCAGCCTCATCCCAGGTGTGCAGGAGGACACCCACAGGCCCGGTACTGCAGCCCAGGAGGGCCCCGCAAGCCACGTCCCAGGTGGGCAGGAGGACACGCACAGGCCGGGTAGTGCAGCCCAGGAGGGCCCCGCAAGCCACCAGACAGATGGGCAGGAAGGCCCCGCCAGCCACATGTCAGGTGGCGAGTGACATCCATGCCTGGGCCGGATCCTCTGACCAGGACACTCAACTCAAGC
The DNA here is from genome assembly GCF_031143425.1 of Pleurodeles waltl. Lineage (NCBI taxonomy): Eukaryota > Metazoa > Chordata > Amphibia > Caudata > Salamandridae > Pleurodeles > Pleurodeles waltl. The sequence continues at coordinate 151,846,934 of NC_090450.1, read as the reverse complement.
ACCGCTCCGCTGGGCACCGCCGTCTCAAGCACCGCTCCGCTGGGCCCTTCATCTCAAGCACCGCTGAATTGGGCCCTTCATCTCAAGCACTGCTCCGCTGGGCCCTTCATCTCAAGCACCGCTCCGCTGGGCCCTTCATCTCAAGCACCGCTGAACAGGGCACCGCCGTCTCAAGCACCGCTGAACGGGCACCGCCCTCTCAAGCACCGCTGAACAGGGCACCGCCGTCTCAAGCACCGCTGAACTGGGCACCGCCGTCTCAAGAACCGCTGTACAGGGCACCGCCCTCTCAAGCACCGCTGAACAGGGCACCGCCGTCTCAAGCACCGCTGCACTGGGCCCCACCGTCTCAAGCACCGCTGAACAGGGCACCGCCGTCTCAAGCACCGCTGAACAGGGCTCCGCCGTCTCAAGCTCCGCTGAACAGGGTACCGCCGTCTCAAGCACCACTGCACTGGGCACCGCCGTCTCAAGCACCGCTGAACAGGGCACCGCCGTCTCAAGCACCGCTGAACTGGGCCCTTCATCTCAAGTAGTGCTCCGCTGGGCCCTTCATCTCAAGCACCGCTCCGCTGGGCACCGCCATCTCAAGCACCGCTCCGCTGGGTCCTTCATCTCAAGCACCGCTGAACTGGGCCCTTCATCTCAAGCACTGCTCTGCTGGGCCCCTCATCTCAAGCACTGCTGAACTGGGCCCTTCATCTCAAGCACTGCTCCGCTGGGCCCTTCATCTCAAGTACTGCTCCGCTGGGCCCTTCATCTCAAGCACCGCTCCGCTGGGCCCTTCATCTCAAGCACTGCTCCGCTGGGCACCGCCGTCTCAAGAACCGCTGAACTGGGCCCTTCATCTCAAGCACTTCTCCGCTGGGCCCTTCATCTCAAGCACCGCTCCGCTGGGCACCGCCATCTCAAGCACCGCTCCTCTGGGCAACGCCGTCTCAAGCACCGCTGAACTGGGCCCTTCATCTCAAGAACCGCTGGCCCATTGGCGGAAGGGGCAGGCCCGCATCTGTGTCGGCAGGGCTGCACGAAGCACTCTGGGCACTAGTCCCCCTCCAGTACCAGTGGAGACTGTTATCCACTTGAGAGACTGTGGCTTTGCACTCCCCAGGATTGAACAGTGGGCAACCCACCCACTGTAGAGACTTGTGAGACTGTGGCTTTGCACTCCCCAGGATGGCACAGTGGGCAACCCACCCACTTGAGAGACTTGTGAGACTGTGGCTTTGCACTCCCCAGGATGGCACAGTGGCCATGGAGGCCCCTCGTGGATCTGGCGTCGTGGACTCATCTGGCTGAGGTACCCCCCTTCCCTTCCCCCTGAGGTCGTTTTCCTATCTGATGCCCCTGCAGTGTTCTCTCCGTTGGAGGCAGGTATCCTGTGTGGGCTTTGCCTATGTGCTTTGGCCCAGTGGCCCACGAACAATGGCTGATAGACATATCGGACTGGACAATTTATGTATATAAAATTATTGATGTGTGATATATTTTATAATCAGTCTTACAATATAATTCTAAATTTATAATCATTTCCTTTTGCCTTTGCATTCTTCCGGGGGGTTTGGGGGGGTAACTGTGATGTGTTGCTATGCATTGATGTGTGTGTTGTAGTGGGTGAGGGTGGGGGTGGGTGTGTCGCGTATGTGTGTCCCCGTAATATTTTCTCCTCCCCCCTCCCCTGTGTCGTAGGTGCAGTACTCACCGTTGTCTTCTGCGTTGGCGGTCGTGCTCCTGGTAGAGGAGCAGGAAGACAATGGCTGGTAGGATGTGGAGTTCGGGTTCCATGCTGTCCAGATTCCTCGTGGGGTGTATGGAGGTGAGCGTTTTCCGTTTGAAATGTCTGTTTCCGCTGTGTTTTTATCGCCGGGGCTACCGCCCAGGAAAAGGTGGCGGATTGGTGGGTTGTGATAGGGTGGGCGGTACATTGTCTCCCGCCTGTCTGTTGGCGGTGACCGCCGCACTGTTTGTCCCGCCGTGGCGGGCGGTGTGTTAAAGTGGCGGTCTCTGTTGCCGGTTTCCGCCAGGGTCGGAATTGCATTTTTTTAACCGCCAGCCTGTTGGCGGTGTTGCCGCCGCTTTAACACCGACCACCAGGGTTGGAATGACCCCCTAAGTGTTTTTTGTCCTGAGACTTTAGGGAACAGGAGGCAAGCTCTATCCAAGCCCTTGGAGAGCACTTCTCACAACAGCCAGAGAGCATCAAGGCCACAGGCCAACAGCAAGGCAGCAGTCCCTCTCAGAAAAGCAGTCCAGGTGAGTCCTTTGGGCAGCCAAGCAGTCGTTCTGGGCAGGGTGCAGATTCTGGTTCAGGTTCTCTTCTCCAGGAAGTGTCTGAGTTGGTTGGGGCAGAGGCCCTGTTTGAATACCCAAATGTGCCTTTGAAGTGGGGGAGACTTCAAAGAGTGGCTTGGAAGTGCACAATGTCCCCTTTCAGTTCAATCATGTCTGCCAGGGTCCCAGTAGGGGGTGTGGCAGCCCTTTGTGTGAGGGCAGGCTACTGTCCTTTGACATGCAAGTGTCAGGCCCTCCACACCCCCAGCCCAGGAAGACCCATTCAAAATGCAGATGTATGCAAGTGAGGCTGTATATCCTGTGTTTGGGGTGTGTCTGAGTGAATGCACAAAGGAGCTGTCAAATAAACCCAGCCAGACATGGATTGTAAGGCACAGAAGGAATTAAGTGCAGAGAAATGCTCACTTTCTAAAAGAGGCATTTCTAAAATAGTAATATTAAATCCAACTTCACCAGTCAGCAGGATTTTGCATCACCATTCTGGCCATACTAAATATGACCCTCCTACTCCTTTCAGATCAGCAGCTACCACTCAAACAATATATGAGGGTAGCCCCAATGTTAGCCTATGAAGGGAGTAGGGCTCACAGCAGTGTAAAAAATGAATTTAGGACTACCAGGACATGTAAACTACACAGGTACATGTCCTGCCTTTTGCCTACACAGCACCCTGCCCTAGGGGTTACGTAGGGCATACCTCAGGGATGACATATGTAGAAAAAGAGGAGTTTTAGTCTTGGCAAGTACTTTTAAATGCTAAGTCGACTTGGCAGTGAAACTGCACATACAGACCTTGCAATGGCAGGCCTGAGACAAGGTTAAGGAGCTACTTACGTGGGTGGCACAATCAGTGCTGCAGGCCCACTAGTAGCATTTGGGCCCTGGGCACATATAGTTGACTTTACTAGGGACTTATAAGTAAATTAAATAATCCAATTGGATATGATCCAATGTTACCATGTTTAAAGGGAGAGAGCACATGCACTTTAGAACTGTTTAGCAGTGGTAAAGTGTGCAGAGTCTTAAAACCAGCAAAAACTTTATCTAAAAAGTAGAGGGAGGCAGGCAAAAAGTTAGGGGTGACCACCCTAAGGCTGTCAGATCTAACATTAGCTATTTTTCTAAACCTGTGTGGTGTATTTTTGTGGTGTTTTCACTGTGTTACTGTATGAGTTATTGCACAAATACTTTACAGATTGCCTTCTTAGTTAAGCTTGCCTGCTCAGTGCCACGTTACCAGAGGGTAAGCACAGGATAATCTGGATAGCGTTGTGACTTACCCTAAGTAGGACTGTGGTCCCTACTTGGACAAGGGTGTATGCCTCTGCCAACTAGAGACCCAACTTCTAAGACTGGAAATCAGCAGTAGGAAAGGACTTGTGTTTATGCAGTGCCATACAATAGCTTGGTGTAAACTAACCACCCACAGTCAATGGTCAATTTGATTTGTTTTCTTTTTCTGCAATTTTCCCTTTTTTGCATCTTTTAAATCCTATACATTGTGGGCGTTATTACGACTTGACAGAGGGATGTCCTCCATCACAAATGTGGCGGCTATCCCGACCACCATATTATGATTCCATTATGTTCGATGGAGATCGTAATACGCAGACGGGATATCCATCACATTTGTGATGGAGGAAAACCCTCCAATTGGGTCGTAATAAGGCACTATGGCCCTCATTACAACACTGGTGGTAAAAGCCGTCTACCGCCATGCTGACGGCCACCAACATACAGTGACCGCTGCGGTATTCCGCTACAGGTATTATGACCCACACATAGAATACCGCCACTATACAGACACCCACACAAGTCTGCCACACCAAAGGTCAGTGCTAAACTGGCGATAGCAAAACCCACACCGTTACGCTAACAGGAATACGCCCACAGTAGCACGACCCAGGAATCAATGCAGCGGTCTTTCAACCACGGTAAACCATTGGCGGTACACACCGCCGTGCTCAAAATACACACGCATTTACAAAACACCACCACATTAGACAATTCAAACTACACACACCTGACACACATACACATACCTCACCCACACACTCACACCACTATAAAACACACACCCACAAAACCCACAACCCATTTCAACGAAAAAAAAGATAGCTAACTGAGAGAGACAAGGCAGGAGCACCCACCCAATCAGAGGCACAGAACACCATCACCCATACACCATTCACGCACATCACAGCATACACAACAACACATCACCCCACACATCACCCCACACATCCTCACACATATCACTCACACTACATCCATGGCACCCCAAAGACACCCCAGGTTTTCTGAGGAGGAGCTAAGGGTAATGGTGGAGGAAATCATCCGTGTAGAGCCACAGCTATTCGGATCACAGGTGCAGCAGACGTCCATTGTAAGGAAGATGGAGCTATGGCGGAGGATCGCAGACAGGGTAAACGCCGTGAGACAGCACCTAAAAACCAGGGATGACATCAGGAAGAGGTGGAACGACCAACAGCGGAAGGTGCGTTTTGTGGTATCAAGAAACCAGATTGCTGTACAGAGGACTGGCGGAGGACCCCCACCTTCTCCCCAACAACTAACAACATGGGAGGACCAAGTCTTGGCGATCATGCATCCTGGAGGCCTCGCAGGAGTACCAGGAGGACTGGAATCTGGTAAGTCAAATCTTAACTACCTTATCCCCCCTACGCTACCTGCATGCCATCACGAACTCCTACCCCTGCCCTCATCCCCATCACTCCAACACCTCACATATACTCCACTAGCACAACCCACCCATCCCAATACCAAGCCCCTGAATGCAACAACAATGCATGGACATTAGTCACAGACCTGCATGGACGACCACCACCCAGCATGCCCAATAGAGAGACTCACCCAGCCCACAAAATCACCACTCACACAATACCAAGCTGACAGGGAAATCACAATCATCCCAGGAAACACACCCATGCACTAGATGGCACACGCGGATACATTAACAATGCATTTGCATCTCAACAGGACCCCTACCCAACATCCCCGGAGATGGGGTGCCAGCTACATCCAGTCCCCCCAGAAGATGCCCACAGTGATGACAGCAGCTCTGCACTCCTGGATCAGGATGAACAACCTGGCCTGTCAGGAACCTCTGGACAGTCGGTTACCCTGCCACAGTCCCAAACCACCACAGAGCCTCCCCCCTCCGGAAACACCAGCACAGCACCCACCCAGCAGGCCCATGCCACTGCCCCAGGACACGTCAATCATCAGTGTGTCCACAACTGCAGGGACCCCAGGCAACCCCACAAACACAGGCCGATCAGGGACCTGGGTTCAGTGGCAGTGGGCACACGGTTCAGGGGACAGAGGCACAGGATAACAGGGAAGCTGGGAGGACTGCTGTGCGACGGAGAAGACAGGCCCAGGGAACCCACTCTCCATGAGGCACTCTCAAACATCCTGGGAGCATACCACCATTCCCAGGAGACCATGGGCCAGGTACTGGCCAAGTTGCAGGAGACCCAGCAGCTGCAGGAGGGACAGTACCTGGGGATCAGGGAGGACTTGACCAAACTCTACACCCTCCTGGTCACCATTGGAGGGGTGCTGGCTGACATGGGCAAGACCATGAGGGAGGCAGTGGCACAACAAAGGGCGCCTTTGGGTTTGACACTAGCCAAACCGAGGAACAGCCTTCCACCTTTCCACCTCTGCCTGCGCTAGTGCACAGGAGGCCCCACCACAGGACCAACAGGCCGCCAGCACCCCACCCCCTGCAGAAGGAGAACCACCCCATAAACAGTCCCTGTGATCCAGGCAGAAGACAGAGAACATTGCCAAGACCCCCGCCAGGAAATAGGACTCACCTGATAGTCACCCTTCTGTCCTACTCAGTTCCCCTGTTCACCTTGAACTGCCATTGCTCCCCTTCCTATGCCCCCTTGGACAATGTACCTGTGATACCATACACCTACAATGCACCTGTCTGGAGCTATGGCCAGGAAGGCCTCTGTAATTTTTTTGGCACCCGTATGACCTCCTTCTCCATGAATTCCCTCACTACCAATCTCCAACAGTGTACTTCATCTCTCCATAGTCGCTCTCTGACATAGTTATTTTTTACAGTGCTACTCATAGTTTACTCACACTCAGTTCTGTGATCTGCATGGTACACATTCTTTGCAGCAGGCACATTAATCCTCCACTCTGCTTTAGGATGAAGAATACTGACACTAGACTAAATTCCATCACTCACCAGTAGGAACATTAATCACCAGAGTTACCTTGACAATTTTGTTGTTGCCTGAAAGCTGCTAGATGTACAGGGAAGTTAAGGTGCTTTTAAACCAAAAGATATTTTTAAACACAGCACACCCCCACCAAAGACAGTGTAAGATGCAACTGCACTGGTCACACTGCCCTAAAGCTGGCTCTGGGCAGGGCACCTCTGCACTTCAAAGGCAAGCCTCTAGAAGCTTCTCCCCAGTTTAAAGGCACAACTGTGTATAAATACTGGACCTCAAACACCATCAGTACACTTCTGGACCTGTGGATACTTTGTCAAGAAGGAGGACTGCTGTGCGGCTACAAGGACTGCAACTGTTCTGTGCTATGCTGATCTGCTACCTGATGCTCTGTTGCCTTGGGAAGGAGAACAGGACTTACAACTTCATTTTGGAACCAGGACACCAGAGTGACTCCAAGGTCCAGTCTGCTGCCTCCTGTTCTGAGCCTCAGGGACATAAAAGGCTCCCCACAATCCTGTACCATCCTCTGGACGTAGCTGTAGGGAGTTCCTGACCACCATGTGGGGTCTCTCTGGTGGGCCTGGACCCTTGATGGGGCTCATTTGGGCTGAAATAAAGTTTGTGGGCTCTTCACAACCACCAATGGACCCGTTCGCACCAAGACCTTGTTTCTCGCACAGCAAATCAGTGCAAAGTTCCGTTAGCCTGACTCTTTGCACCGCAGCATCAATCACTTGCAAGTACCTCCACCACGAACGTCCAGCAATGCCCACCTATGATTCCAGCTGGTTCCTCGCCTTTCGCTAACAGCATTTCGTGATGTTCTCCCTTCTCCTCAAGGTCCTCTGCAATGCGACCTGGACTCTTGGCATGGACTTGAGAAGTCGGGGCTAACCTGGGCCAGTACATGACCCGCGCTCCATCTCAGTTGGCCTTTGACATGATCCAGTGCAACCAGCTTGCCGGGGGTGGCGCTTTGTGCTTTTAGGCGCTATGTTACACTTTATTCTTTAAAAATTCTTAACTCCGGTTCTATTGATAGTACCTTTGTCATTTTGGTCGTGTTTAATTTATTAAATTTAGCTGTATTTTTCCAACTAGGTGTTGGATCTTTTTGTGTGATGTTTTCACTGTTTTGCTGTTTGAAGTGTTGCACAAATATTTTTTTAAATGTCTTTAAGTTAAGCCTCACTGCTCTGTGGAAAGCTACCAAGGGGTTAAGCACAAGTTAATGTGGGTTGGCTTGTGCCATACCCTGACAGGTATTGTGGTTGCTGCTTGACCAGAGCTCACATACTAGTCAACCAGTAACCCAATTTCTTACACTCCTAATTAATGCTAACCTCTTTGTTTATATTGCGGACTTCCATGCATCATTTGATCGTTTTGATCGCATTTTGTTGTGGGATAAATTACAGACGTTTAGACCCACTGAACTGTTAGCCATCGTGTAGAGGCTACATACTGAATCACTGGCCAGGGTTCAGAATGGCTTAAGAGGTGATCTTGCAAAAAAATATAGAAATACAAAATGGCCTCAAAACAAGGTTGTGTTTTTGTTCTTTCGTTATTTAAATTACCTTAGGCAGATCCATCAGCAATTTTCACTAAATAAAATGGAAACCCAACAAAGGCGCTAATTTATTTTTCATTGTATGCTGATGATTTTGTTTTGTGAACCACTCAGCTGTTCCATTTCAAAGTCAACTTGAGGTCTTTTCTGTTCAATGTGAAACACGTAAATTAATTCATAATGACATAAAAACTCAGGTAATGTTTTTGGAGGAAAGATAGTGACTTTACCTGAAGTTATATGGCAAGTGAATGATTAAAACTTAAAGAAACTAATACTGGGTTTAAGATTTACGCTAGCTTGAATGGAATGACTAACACAATGTTATTTCTTTGAATGCTGTGGTGGCATCCAATGAACTGTGCAGATTCAGTTGCTTATGTGTAGAACTACACTCCCAGGTGCATTAAATTAATGTTTACTGAAAGCAGCCCCAATTATACTATACCTGACAGCTGCCTTGATTCCTGAACACAGTACTTTTTATAGGCGAGCGCAAAGCGCTCAGTCCGTAAAGTAATCTCTCTTTGGGCTTCAAACCACGCCCAGGTCACGTCAGTCTCTTTCAGTGGTTCCTGGGCTTGCTCTTTAAAATCTGCTTGCTTTCATTTGTGAAAGGCAGGCATACGTCATGCCTTTTCTGGTGTTTAGCCCGCCTACACAGCACTGGTAAACTACTAGAAGCATACGAGGCTCGATGTTTTGAGCCTGGTTTCTGGACTACTTTATCTGTTAATTGTCCCTGCAGTGCAATCGCGCTGGGGTTTACATAGGTCAATCGCGCTCTTTTTATTTGTTTTCAATTTCAGCGCTATTGCGCTGCATTTTATATAGCGCAATCGCGCTGTATTTTTTTTCTTTTAATTTGGGTGGCAAGAAAAGTTAGGTTAGGAGTTTGCAACGCATATAGCTCCAACTCGAGCAAATGCGAGCCCTGTTGTATTGAAAATGCTTGTTAGATTTGAACCTGCAATAGCATGCTCTAGCGCATGTGTATCGCTAGCAAGACACTGTTGAAGTTAGAAAAGGGCTTGGAGCCCACCCATGGCTTACCATTTGTTGGCTGCAGCCTCCCTCATTTTCTGCAGCCTTTTTAATTGGCCAGTACTGGCGAACATCACTTCCGGTTCTGTCACTGGAACAGTGACCAAGCACAGAATAATTAAACTTAATTAGTGCACATCTTCTGCTCGCACTGTGATTGAGGATCAATTTCTTCTCCCACACACTCTGGTTATTGTTTCCTGCTTGTGTCTTTGTCACTTGCTTATTTAGCAGTGTTTGAAACTTTGGCTTTCCTCTGTCTGAAGTCTTCATGTTTTCCATGATCAGTGCGACACGCTACACTTTACCTTTAAGTATGGTAGCTGTGCTGTCTTTTGTTCTACACAGAGCGGCTCACCCACCTAGAAAAATAAACAAATAGGTTTCCGAAGCGCACACACACACTTCCCGAAACGTTTTAAAAAGCTTTGTTTCTACTCCCACTTTATACTACTGTGGTCTTCGGCCATAACTTCACATGATAGCTGGCAAACAATGAGGCTCCATGCCTCACTGTCTATCTCCATGGAATCCCACATCTCTTTGTAGTCATCACTGGCCTTGGGGACAGGAGGTGCAACTTGCTGGAAAACACTGCTCCCCACCATATTTGAAGCTACCATGTTTTGTGTCTATCAAAAATAAAGAACTCTGGCCTGGAAGCTTTAAATTCTATGTCAGGACAGGAAGCTCCGATTATGCTTTCTCTTTCTTTACTTACTTAAACAGCAGCCAATGAAATACAAGTAACAGAAAAAACTACAATACCCAGGACACCTAACATCCTGTCACATGGTCCAATCACCATCCATGTCCTTGCTATGAGTCCTTCGACCTATGAAGTCGCTTTCTCTTTCTTTGCTGCTTCGCAGCAGATAAGTACATGATTATTTTCTCTCCGACATTATCGATGTTTTATGAGTGTTATTGCATGTGTATTTGTGTTACATAAGCGTTGCGATTCAGCGCGCTATTATTGTAATATTGTAAGCGCTCTCGCGCTTCTTTTTATGGGCGTTTTGCCAATTTTTGTCAGCCCGATTTTATGGTGGAGCAGGAGCTGGACTGCCCTCGAGCACGCATTTCGAGACGATTTCCTTCTGATTTAGAAATCGATCGATTCGTGTGTGCTACGTGCTCGTCTGGGTCTTTTCCCCTTTGACAACTTGCTCCCTGACGCCCAGCAGCCTGAAAGCTGACTGGGTTGTAAAATAACTACCAGGCTTCTGCCTAGAGTGTCTTTCAGGTCGCTCCCTCCACACTTTATTTCAAGGGCTCCTTTTTCCTGACCTGAACTTGGGGTTTTTGCACTCCCCCAATTGGTATCTTCAAGCAAATAGATTTAAATAATTTTCTAAACAAAGATATTACTACTTCATCACATCATGGCTCAATGGGATGAGCATGAAGCTGAATACTACCCAGAGGAGCCGGGCAATCAACTTGAAGTTGATCTGGTGGAAGCCCTTGATATCAGGGTTCAGCAATCAGTCAATGATGCTCTAGTGAGAGCTCTAGGCCCATTCTCAGGGCAAATATTTGATCTCGCTCAATCACAAGCTTGGCCTCAGGGACAACAAGAGCCAAAAAAGGTAAAAGATGAAGCAAAAAATCTGGAACCAGGAGCAGAGGTCAGTGCTATCCACGCTGACGCTTTTGAGAAACTGCGGAAAAAACGCAGTGGTGAACATAGTTACAGTTCGAAAAAAGGAACCCCCCTTTCTACCTCCTCCTCTGATAAAACCTCCTCCTCAGACGACTCAGATGATTCTGATGGGCCGATTCCGAGTAAGAAAAGGAAGAAAATGCCCCCTCCGTCCCAAGTCCTGGACTTTGATCCTACAGAAATTATTCACCCTAGATCTTCTAATTGGCTTCCCCCTCCAGAAGTAGCACAGTATGTCCAAACCAACTTACGTAAAAGTTTTGATAAAGAGGTTAGGTCGCGTCTGAAAGCGGAGTGCCCCAGGCCTGACCTGGAGGGTAAAGTTTTTGAGACTCCAGAGATAGACCCCACCATGGTCACTTTTATGAAGAAGTTAAAGATCCTAAAAAAGGTTTAGACAGTTCATGGCGTAGCTGCCAAGACAAACTACTGGACCTTTCTGGTCCTTTGACCAAGATCCTGGAACTGGCATATGTAGCCAAGGAATCTGGTACCCCGGTGGACACCGATGTCCTTATCGGGTGGGCACAAAGAGCTGTGTGTCTGTTAGGAAATTCCAACTGTGCCATTTCAGCAGAACAAAGGAAATCAGTGCTTATGCGCATTGATCCCAAGCTATCGGATCTTGCATCCTCAGAGGCGGGACCTTCGGCTGAAGGACTACTCTTTGGATCCTCATTCATCAAGGACTTAGCAAAGTTCTGCTCCACTTTTTCTTCCCTTGACAAAGCACAAATGTCACTCAAGAAGGTTTTCAAGCAAGGCCTTTTTGGCAGGGCCGGTCGTTTCGGAGGATGTATGTCCGGCCGCAGCTCCTTTAACAGTCCCCAAAACTACTACCCTAGAGGCAGAGGTGGTTGGTACAGAGATCAGGACTCCACCTTCTACCCCACGAGACACAGAGGGGGTCGTCCCCGCTTCCGCAGAGGTCACCGTAGCGGGCAGCAAGGAGCCATCCAAGATTCAAGTTTCACAGGTGAGCATTATTCATTTTTCTAAGGTCAAACTTGGGGGAAGAATTGCATCTTGCTTAATAAATTGGAAACGGATATCCAGAGATCCGTGGATTCTTCAAACAGTAGAGGGATTTCGTCTAGAGTTTGTCAGTACCCCCAAACAACTCTTTTCCCCTTTACAAATGTGTTTTTCCCAAACAAATCAAGATTTTATAGACAAAGAAGTACAAGCTCTCTTAGATAAAGGAGGCGTGCAATTTGCCTCCCCTCATCCTTTCGGTTTCCTCAGCCCTATTTTTGTAGTAGACAAAAAGGGAGGAGGTCACCGTCTAGTCTTGAATCTAAAAGATTTCAACCAGTGGATACTATACAGGCATTTCAAGATGGAGGGTATCCACATGCTAAGAGACATCCTGTTAGAAGGGGATTGGATGGTGCGCCTGGATCTAAAAGATGCCTATCTCTCAATTCCAATATTTCCTCTGCACCGGAGGTTTCTGCAATTTCAGTGGAAGGGTCAATGTCTAGAATTCCTTGCACTCCCATTCGGTCTATCGTCAGCCCCTTGGTGCTTCACGAAGTTACTGAGACCAGTGATGGAATATCTCAGAACCAAAGGAGTCAGATTGATTATATATCTGGACGATATTCTACTGATGGCTCAGTCCCCTCAAGACCTAATCTTGCACTTGGATTGGACCATCAGTCTCCTACAAGATTTAGGTTTCCTGATCAATGTACAGAAGTCATTGCTGAAGCCTTCACAGATAGTAGAGTTTCTGGGATTCCAGATAAATTCCACTTTATGCCAACTTCTTCTTCCCTCTCAGAAGATTCGCAACATCAAGAGGGAATTGAGATCAGTATTGACATATCAGACTGTATCATTGAGGACCATAGCCAGGATAGTGGGCTTATTAGCTTCATCTATTCAGGCGGTTTTCCCTGCACCACTACATTATCGGGCACTTCAAAGGCTCAAGATCAGACATTTACAATAGGGTCTGAGTTACTCAGAACAAATTCCGTTGACTACCGAAGTAAGATCGGAAATTCAATGGTGGCTTCATCACATGGAAGCATGGAATGGCAGAGTGATCTTCGGCTCTCGCCCGGAAGTAGTGATAGAATCTGATGCCAGCAGATGGGGATGGCGAGCTCGCTGCAACTCCCTAGTGACAGGGGGGCAGATGGTCAGAATGGGAACAATCCCTTCACATCAATTGTTTGGAGCTTCTAGCGGGATCTTTTGCTATAAAGAGTCTCTCCCCGCAGAAAACAGATTGTTGCATACTACTACGGATGGACAATATATGGGCAGTGAGGTATGTCAACAAGTTGGGAGGCACGAAGTCCAGAATTCTGGCAGAGATTGCCAAGGATTTCTGGCATTTTTGCCTAACTCAGCGTTTAGTGGTCATAGCGGAATATCTACCTGGGGACCAGAATGTCATAGCAGACTGGAATTCCAGATACCTATCAGACTTAAGCGACTGGAAGTTGGATCCTCTGATTTTTGCCCAGATAGTTCAGGAATGGGGCAATTGCAAAGTGGACCTATTTGCCTCTCGTCTCAATTGCCAGATTCAAAAATTTTACAGTTGGCGTCCAGACCCCTATGCTCTAAAGACAGATGCCTTTCTTCAGGACTGGTCCCAGTTTCGGGGTTATGCGTTTCCTCCGTTTCTGATGATTGCCAGGGTTCTGGCTCAAGTGCGGAGACAGAAAGCAGAGATTGTTCTGGTGACTCCATTCTGGAGAGCACAGCCTAGGTTCCCCAGTGCTCTACATTTAGCTTGTGCCTCTCCTCTTCTGATTCCTCCTCGTCCGAATCTTCTTTTGAGTCCAGAGGGCCTTCAACATCCTCTGATCTTGTCAGGGAAGTTGACACTTCTAGTTTGGTTAATTTCAGGTCGAGATGGAATACCCCAGATGTTTCGCAACAAGCTGCGGACTTCATTAAACAGGCCTGGGCCAGTGATACCCATAAGAGTTATGATTCAGCCTGGCGCAGATGGTCTAGTTGGTGTGATGGAAGGGGTGCTGATTCTTTGGAAGCACATATTGGCTTGATTCTAAATTTTCTAGCAGAACTAGTCAGCTCGGGATTGGCTTATCGGACGGTCAATAATTTTAGATCTGCCATTTCAGCCGGACATTCACAGTTAGAAGGCAAGCCCATTTGTGAACATCCATTAATTTGTACGCTTTTGAGGGGTATACGTCTTTCTAAACCACCTCAGGCTAAATATACTGTTTTATGGGATGTTAATATTATATTAAAATTCCTTGATTCTTGGCCTGCCAACAGATATTTGTCTCACAAACAGATTTCAGCTAAGTTAACCATGCTTTTATGCCTTGTCTCTTGTAAAAGAGTATCGGACATCAGAGCTTTAGATTTAGCAGGTAGAACTTTTTCACCAGAAGGAGTCTCCTTTTCAGTGACAAGATGAACCAAAACGAATTGCAGGTCAGTATCATATCCGGTTTATACGGAAAATTCAAAATTATGTGTGGTTCAATGTTTGAAAGATTATGAAATTGTCACAGAAGAATTTCGACAGGATTCTAAAGGTCAATTGTTAATTGCTTTGCAAAAACCTTTTAAACCAGTTTCCTCAGCTACTTTAGCTAGATGGATGAGATGGCTGATGAGTGAAGCAGGTATTGATACCTCTGTTTTTGGGGCCCATTCTGCTAGAGGGGCAAAGGCTTAAAAATCATTTGCCTTAGGTTCTCGGTTAGAGGACATAATGAAAGCTGCAGATTGGTCTTCAGAAAATACTTTTCGTAAGTTTTATCATAAACCTGTATTAGATGTAGCTAGTGTGGTGATGGAACAGCTTTAAACTAACATAATCGGAGCCTCCGGTCCTGACATAGAATAACAAATTCTCTAGCTATCGCTTCAAGAATTTTCAATTCTATTAAGGACACAGATGCGAGGATTATCCCTCCCTTATTATATTTATGCAATATTTATTATCAATTAGTATCTTTATCTGATGTGATATTGTTATTTAACCCTCCCATTATATGTATTTATAAAGTTTGAGATAACGTATATTTTATGAGATATTACCTACCTGTTTATTGTTACAGCTTCTGATCAGAAGAACGCCTGAAAGTCGTAATTTCAAGTAAAGTTTGAGTTATATGTTCTACTGGTTGTTCCCCGGCATGGAGCCTTCAAGTTTCGGTTCTTCAGTATGGAGAAGAAGTTTATGACTCCGGATTCGGGATGGCGTAAGAAGTTTGCGTTTTCAATTTGACATTATCTGTTTGAACAAAGAAAGAGGAAGTGACTTCATAGGTCAAAGGACTCATAGCAAGGACATGGATGGTGATTGGACCATGTGACAGGATATTAGGTGTCCTGGGTATTGTAGTTTTTTCTGTTACTTGTATTTCATTGGCTGCTGTTTAAGTAAGTAAAGACAGAGAAAGCATAATCCTCGCCTCCGTGTCCTTAATAGAATTTAAAATTCTTGACGCGATAGCTAGAATTTTTTTTATCATCTGCAATCTTTAAAGCCAGAGACAGTTCTGGGGAGAAAGAGGTGTGCGCTGCTCTTCTGCAGCAAAGGCTGCGTGCAAGGGGTGTCTTTTGGGAGATTTTGAACTTTTTTGGCATGCTGTTGTTGTTTAGTATATCAGTCTAGCACCATCTCAGGTTTAAAGGGATGGTACAATGACAAGCCACTGAGAGCTGTAGCGTGTGAAAATGGGATACGAAAATAAAAGAAAATGTCGTTTTTCTGATGCCTAGGGCAGTAAACAGGTAATTAATATTTGCTAGTACACAACCACCCCAAGCTCCAAAATGGTTTGTTTATATTCACTGCTGGTGAAGTACTACTATTGCAATGATGTTAATTTTATCGACCTTGCATGGAGGAAGGGTTAAATCAATCATGCCAGGATTCAAACTGAGGCCACAGATTACACACATACACCTCCATTGGGTATTTGTTGTTGAATGTGATGGTACTGCCCTGAACCTGCACCCATGTCTGTCGTTAAGCAGTTTAGATTTTCATGGGGCAAGTGGCGGTACGATTGGCAGCTCTGCAGTGTTGCACCTGGTGTAATCAGCACAATCTTCGATCTTTAGCCCCATGTTGTGTTAATCCTTGATCACGTTTCCTGGTATGCCATGATCTACAGGTAAAGGCCAGTGCTGGTGCTGGGAACCGTTGAATCAGCGTTTCTAATATGATACCTGTGGTTTTTGGTTTTCTTGCCATATCTCAGTGTCTAAGATGTATTTTTTCACCATCTGAAACTGCACTGCCTGTTTATATTTAAAAGTTTGGTGTTTGTGATTGTTGGTACTGAGTTTTGCATATATATTCATCCAGCGTGTGGGTACGTATAGCATTTTAAGAATAAAATGCAGAATGATAGCTTAAAAATCACACTTCTCTAAAGTTCTGCAGTTTCTTAGTAGACACTTAGGCCCTCATTAAGACATTGGCAGTAATGACTGCCTACCGCCGCGGCGACGGCCACCAAAACACCGTCGCTGCGGCTACCTACCATCTGCCATATTATGACCTGAGCCGGAATTCCACCAGAAGGTTGGCGGAATTCTGGCTACGGTCATGGTGGCGGACGGTGGTAAGGTGGCGCTGCTGCCAGCAGCAGCGCCATGCCATTAGAGGCCATATCATGATCCATGATACAGCCTGGCGGTGTTCTGCTGGAGGACGCTGCTGCTGGCAGCAGCGCCGCATCCCGTCTCCTGCCGGAAGACCCCCTGAAAGCAGGTAAGATGGGTGCTCGGACAGGTGAGGGGGTTGGGGGTGTTGTGTGGATGTAAAGGGGTGTGTATATGTGATTGTGTGCGTGCATGCGGGTGTGTGGCGTGTGGAATGCGTGTGTGCATAAATGGGTGTGAGTGTGTGTGTATGTTGTGTGGTATGAATGCTTGTGTGCTAGAATGTATATCAGTGTGTGTTGATGTGTGTGTGAATGAATTTATGCATGCGTGGGTGAATGTGGGTATGAGTGTGTGTATGCTTGTTTATGTTCGTGCGTGAATGTGCGTGTATGTCTGGGGGGCGGGAGTGGGAGGGTGGAGGAGAACTTTGGGGAGGGGGAGACTCCTATCAATGTCAGGGAAGGAATCCCCTGGCACTGATAGTGCCTACCACCATGGATTTTGTGGCGGTAAGATTGCCACAAAAACTATGGCAGTAGGCGGGTTCATAATCCCACAGGAGGGACAGTGACGGACGCCTGGCTGGAGACTGAAGTCTGCAGCCCGGCGGGTGTTACCGCCCTGGCGGACGGAGTGGTACATTGGCAATTTGGCTTGGGCCAAACCACCAATGTCATATTTTGGGAAAAGGTACCACCAGCCTGTTGGCAGTACTTTTCTCCAAAATACCGCTGCCTCCAGGGGCATAATGAGTGCCTTAGCGACACTACATTTTCGTTACATGAATTTGTGCCATAAAAGAGCTTTGTGATGTCAAGTAAATGGTGCATAATTCATAGTAGCATGATAAAATGATAAGTAAGTTATTAAATCAATTGCATAGCCCTTCCATGAGCAGGCTTTATGATGGGGCTTGATTTTTGCTTTTCAAGTGCTCTCCACCCGGCCATATTTAAAAAATGTAGGCTTCACTTTTTGGTTTTCATAGAACATCAGATGACTCCTGCATCTAAATAGCTGCAATTTGTCGGTGAGCTTGACAGGGTCAGTACTTTTGATCTTGGGGGCATTCCCCAGTCTTCAAACAGTATTCCTGTTAACATGACATACAACATCACACAATTCCTCACCACACAATTCATTGCCACACAAATAAACATCACCCAACATAATTACATTCCACATGATACCACTCAATGCAACATGAATCAAATCAACATAATTTCACTCACCTCAATACCAGATAAATACACCCCACATAAACCACTCTATGCCACATGCCAACAATCCACAAAAAGACACTGCACACCATGCCACACAATTCCAATCAGCATAATTTCACTCAAAGCCATACAGCTCCACGCCTCATAGTTCAAATCCACACATTTCCATTCCACACCACATAAGTTGGCAACAAACCATATATTTCAACTCAACAACACAATTACACAACACACCACATACATCCAAACCGTTGCCCAAAATTCTACATCATGCCACAAACTTCAACAGTAAACCACATAATTAAACTCCACTACATACAACTCCACAACACAAAATACCAATCCACATAAATACAATCCACACTCAATACCACATTCCACTCCACACCACATACATCCACTCTACTCCATAATACATGGGTAAAAGACATTGGACCTCATTACAAAATTGGCGGTAAATGCAGCTTACCGCCGTGCAGAAGAACGCCAACACACCGCTGCAGCCACGGAAATCCGCTATAGCTATTACGACCCACAGGCCGGAATCTGCCAAAATCTAGACACCCACACAAGTCCGCCACACCAAAGGTCAGTGATAAACTGGTGATAACAAAACCTCCACTGTCGCACCAACAGGAATACGCCCACACTATCACGACCCACGAATCAACCGCGGTATTCCATTGGCGGTACACACCACTGTGCTCAAACTACGCACACATTTACAAAACACACCCACATTGGACAAATCGAAATACACACACCTGATACACATACACACAACACACCCACGCACTCAATACAATATAAAACACACACCCACATCACCCACAAACCCTTACTACCAGAAATTGAGAACGAAGCACAGAGACGCCACCATCAACAAACTAGCATCCACAAGCATACAACACCATCACACACACAACATCCACGCACCTCACACAACACACACAAACACATCCCCTCACACATCACAACACACATCACCTCACACATCACCCACACCACACCATGCCACTGCTAAGACACCCCAGGTTCTCTGAGGAGGAGCTCAGGGTCATAGTGGAGGAAATCGTCCGGGTAGAGCCACAGCTATTCGGATCACAGGTGCAGCACATCTCCATTGCTAGGAAGATGGATCTATGGCGCAGAATCGTAGACAGGGTCAACGCAGTGGGACAGCACCCCAGAACACGGGATAACATCAGGAAGAGGTGGAACGACCTACGCGGGAAGGTGCGTTGTGTGGTCTCAAGACACCAGATTGCAGTTCAGAGGACTGGCAGTGGACCCCCACCTCCTTCCCCACAACTAACAACAATGGAGGAGCAGGTCTTGGCTATACTGCATCCTGAGGGCCTTGCAGGAGTAGCAGGAGGAATTGACTCTGGTAAGTCAGATCTTAACTACTTCCTCCCCCACCCTACCTGCATGCTATCACATACCCCCACCCTCACCCCCATCACTCCAACACCTCACATATGTCCCACTTTCAGAAACCACCCATCCCAACACCAAGCGCTGCATGCAACAACAAAGCATGGACACCAATCACCAAAGCATGTCCACTACGGATACCCACACAGATCCCCAAACCAAATATCACACAAGGTCCTAGACAAGAATGTAAGCACTGGAGTACAGGGTCACCCACCCATTGCACACAATGGCACACACAGATGCAATAATCATGCCTTTACACCCCTGCAGGACCCCTACCCAACGTCACCGGACAGGAGGTTCCAGACATGTCCACCCCCCCAACAGAAGAGGCCCACCGCGATGACAGCAGCTCTGTCCAACTGGATCTAGATGACCAGCCCGGCCCATCTGGGACCTCGGGGCAGTCGGTTCCCCTCACACTGGCACATGCCACCACAGAGCTTCCCCCCTCAGGAAACACCAGCACAGCACCCACCCAGCGGGCCCATACCTCTGTCCCCAGGACACGTCAAGCAGCAGTGTGTCCACCACTACAGGGAACCCAGGCAAACCCACAAACCCAAGAACATCAGGGACCTGGGGACAGTGGCATTGGGCACACGGTTCAGGGGACAGAGGAACAGGAAAACCAGGGAACTGGGAGGACTGCTGTGCGACAGGGGCAGGACAGGCCCAGGGAACCCATTCTCCAAGAGGCCCTCTCCAACATCATGGGAGCGTACCATCATTCCCAGGAGACAATGGCAACGGTACTGGCCAAGTTTCAGAAGACCCAGCGGATGCAGGAGGAACATTATTTGGGAATCAGGGAGGACTTGAAGTCCATTAACACCACCCTGGTCACCATTGTAGGGGTGCTGAAGGACCTTGTGAACACCAGGAGGGACACTGTGGCACAGCAAGGGGCCCCTGACACTAGCCTCGATGATGAACTGCCCACCACCTCCGCCGGCGCTAGTGGACAGGAGGCACCGCCAGAGGACCACGACACCAGCACCCCACCCCCTGCAGATGGAGAACCACCCCGCAAACGGTCCCTGCGATCCAGGACAAAGACAGAGAACAATGCCAAGACCCCGCCAAGAAATTAGACCACCCTGAATGTCATCCTTCTGTCCCATTTCGTCACCCTGTCCATCCTTAAACTACCCTAGCTCCACTTCCTATGCCCCTTTGGACAATGCACCTGTGAGACTAATAACTGGACTCTGCCATGGACATTCCTCCACCATCACCCCTGACCATTTTCCAACCCCCTCCACTAATTTGCACTTAAATAAACACCCCTGAATCACAAAACAATCTGGAGTCAGTCTGTGCTTTCACACATGTGTATTTGCTATAACTAACGAAAATAGCAATGTCCATTGTATTGTCAACATACCTATGTCACACAGCTCTAGTCCATGAGGTAACATAGCAGAGGTCACACAGTGGGACCCACATCTGTGAAATGGAAAGGCAAAGTGACAGGTCAGGGTCCATACACTGGGGGAAAGTGACAGACATATGATAGGTCTAACAAATATATGAGATGTAGGAGGCAGTGATGTCTTCTTACCTGTGTCTCACTGGAAGTACTGCTGGATAACATTGTTTCTGTTGTTGATATCCTCTTCTTCTGCCTCCTCTTCTTCACTGTCCACAGGCTCCACAGCTGCCACAAGACCTCCTTCTGGACCATCCTCCTGCAGAAAAGGCACCTGTCGTCGCAAAGCCAGGTTGTGCAGCATACAGCAGGCCACGATGATCTGGCACACCTTCTTTGGTGAGTAGTAGAGGGAACCACCTGTCTAATGGAGGCTCCGGAACATGGCCTTCAGGAGGCCGAAGGTCCGTTCGATCACTCTCCTAGTTCGCCCATGTGCCTCAATGTAGCATTCCTCTTCCTTTGTCCTGGGATTTCTCAGTGGGGTCAGTAGCCATGACAGGTTGGGGTACCCAGACTCACCTGCAAATGTCGAGTGACAACTGTTAGACACACACTAACCCTTAGGGACAACCCCAGACCCACATAACTATTCACAGGGTATAGGGTCCTTGTCCTCACCTATTAGCCGCACACGGTGCCTCTGGAGTTGCCCCATCAAAAAAGGTATGCTGCTATTCCTCAAAATGTAAGCGTCATGCACTGAGCCTGGAAACTTGGTGTTCACATGGGAGATGTACTGGTCGGCCAAACACACCATCTCCACATTCATTGAATGGTAGCTCTGCCTGTTTCTGTACACTTGTTCACTCCTGCAGTGGGGTACCAAGGCCACATGTGTCCCATCAATGGCACCTATGATGTTGGGGATATGTCCCAGGGCATAGAAGTCACCTTTCACTGTGGGCAAATCCTCCACCTGAGGGAAAAATATGTAGCTGCGCATTTGTTTCAGCAGGGCAGACAACACTCTGGACAAAACGTTTGAGAACATAGGCTGGGACATCTCTGATGCAATGGTCACTGTTGTTTGAAAAGACCCACTTGCCAGGAAATGGAGTACTGACAAGACCTGCATTAGAGGGGAATTCCTGTGGAATGGCGGATAGCTGACATCAGGTCTGGCTCCAACTGGGCACACAGTTCCTGGATTGTGGCACGATCAAGTCTGTAAATGATAATGATGTGTCTGTCTTCCATTGTTGACAGGCCCACCAGCGGTCTGTAGACCGGAGGATGCCGCCATCTCCTCACCTGCCCCAGCGAACGTGCCCTATGGACGAGAACAGCGAGCACAGAGTCAGCCAACACTGAGGTAGTAAAAAAAGAATTTATTGCACACACTTGTCAATCTGCTATGTGCCTGTCGCTGTGTGTATGCAAGGCCTAGATATGTGTGACGCATTTACAAATAATGTCATGTGGCCACCTGAAATGGCAGCTGCCTGACCTGGAATGTGGGACAAGGGGATATCATGTAACTGCGCTGGCGCTGTACACCGTCACAGTAGGCAGTCGAAGACCGCGGCACAATCCTGCATTGGTTAACATTAGGCCCTATGGGTCAGAGGAGCCAATGACGATGTACGCCGGCGGTGACGGTACGCACCGTCACGGATGTGACCGCCATTTTCTCTCTGTTCACTCACTTGATACCTGGCCTACGACAGGAGAGGACCTACACTGCAAGTGCTGCTGTGACCTGTGTCTGGAAGCGACAATGGCTCATGTGTCAGGGGAAAGGGCCCCAGCCTTCACTTCGGAGGAGTTGGAGAAGTTAGTGGATGGGGTCCTCCTCCACTACACGCTACTCTACGGTCCTCCAGACAAACAGGTGAGTACACTGTGAGCATGCTGTATGGGCAATGCCTGTTTGGAGTGGTGTGGATGGAAGATACGGGGGGACTGAGGCCTGCACGAGTGGACAATGAGTGTATGTGCGTCAGGGCAAGAGTGGGAACGTGGGCCAATGACTGTGACAGTCCGGACGGTTAAAGATCATCCTTTTCCCCTGTACTATTCCTCTAGTTCAGCGCCCACCAGAAGAAGGATATTTGGCGTGCCATCGCCAAGGACTTCCGAACCCTGGGGGTCCACCACAGACAGAGCACTCACTGCTGGAAAACAAGAGAGGACATTCGCCGCTGGAGCAAGAAGACGGCAGAGGCCCAGCTGGGGATGGCCTCCCAACGTGGAAGGGGTGCCCGTCACACCATGACCCCCTGATGTTCTGGATCCTGGAGGTGGCATATCCGGAGTTGGATGGGCACTTGAGGGCATCACAGCAGCCACAGGGGGGTGAGTACAGTCACATCCATCTGACTCTGCGTTCATTAGGAGGTGTTTGGATGGGAGAGGTGGGCAGTGGGTTACCCTAGGCCAGGGCAAGCTTTGTAGGCAAGGACCCTCTGTGAGGCAGGGTATGTGGCACCCCAACCCCACCAGTGGTAAGAGCCATCTACACCTAGTCAGGCTCCTGTGGCTTCCATGTGTGCAGCAATTGTGCATAGGCCTTGTACCCCATGTCCCTGTGATTAATTAGGGAACTCTAAGTGCATGGCGTAGTGCAGAGGGCTGCTGTGTCTGTAGTGTCCGCCAACGCTAGCGGTATTGCATGCACTGAACATGTTTTTCTTCTTTCTTCCCTCCCCCCTTTTTGTGGTCTCCCTGTTCTTGTGTGCATTAGCATCATCAGGCGGAGGAGCAGTGCCACCGGAGCAGGAGGGAGCTGCATCCCACATGGCCCTGGAGGGCGAGACAACGGAGTCTGAAGTCCCCAGTGGGACGGAGGGTGAGGGGAGCTCCACAGCGGGGACAGGAGCAGAGACCAGCGACACCGACTTCTCCTCTGATGGTAGCTCCCTTGTGGTGGCGGGCCCCTCTGTGCATCTACAGGTACAGCCACCACCCCGCCTACCAGCACCACCCTCCCAGAAGCCCCTCAGCAAGTGTCACCCAAAGTCAGCAAACGTACACCTCCTACATCCACTACCTCTTCCTCCACTCCCAAACCCCCCTCCATCTACCTGTCCCAGTGTGTCTAAAACGCTTTTCCTATTAAATGTTGACCTCTTCCCTACACCACCCCCCGTCCGTCCCCTAGGGCCTGCCTTTCCAGGTCCCAACACAGCACCTCAGCCACCACATCACCGGGCACAGTGGTGCCAGCAATAGTGGGATTTTGGAGTGCGCCAAGCAACAGGGCTGCCAGTGCCCCAAGGAGCGAGGACAAGGACAGTATCCCACCTCCAAAACAGAAAAAGTTGCCCACATCCCGGGGGGAGAAGGCGAAAACACCTGCCACCAATGGCTCAGGCAAAACAAAGTAGAAAGTGGGAAGAGAGCTGCGCCACCATCCAAAGGGGGGAAGGGCCAAAAAATCAAAGGCAGGTCCACGTCGAGGCCAACCTGCACGGCGGACAAGACTGCCACCGGCACCACCACTTGCACCGCCGCCACAGACACCACCACAAGCACCGCAGACAGTGAGCCCTTCACCGGCACCGCAGACACTGAGCCCTTCACCAGCACCGCAGTCAGTGAGGCCGCCACCAGCACCGCTGCCACAAAGACCACCGCCAGCAACATTTCCACAGAGTCCGTTGCCAGCACCAATGCCACAGAGCCCGCCGCTTGCACCGATGTCACAGAACCCGCAGCCAGCACTGATGCCACAGAGTCCACCGCAAGCACCGCCGCTACTGACACTGCCGCCAGCACCGCCACTACTGACACCGCCGCCAGCACCGCCAGCGGCCCCGCAACTTCCTGAGCCAGTGGCACCACCGCAGACATGGCTGACATCCCCAGTCAGTCGTACGAGACTGGTGGTCAGTTCCAGGAGCCTGGCCAGCTTGCATGTTGCACCACCGTCAGTGGAGTGTCACATCCACTAACTCAGTCCTTGGCAGGTCGAAGCACTCTGGGCACAAAGCCCCCTCCAGAACCAGTGGAGTATCACATCCACCACCTCAGTCCTTGGCATGATGAAGCACTCTGGGCACCAAGCCCCCTCCAGAACCAGTGGAGTATCACATCCACTACCTCAGTCCTTGGCAGGATGAAGCACTCTGGGTACCAAGCCCCCTCCAGAACCAGTGGAGTAAGGCATCCACTTGAGAGACTGTGGCTTTGCACTCCGCAGGATAAAGCAGTGGGCAAACCACCCACCGAAAAGACTTGAGAGACTGTGGCTTTGCACTCCCCAGAATAAAGCAGTTGGCAAACCACCCACTGGAGAGACTTGAGAGACTGTGGCTTTGCACTCCCCAGGATAAAGCAGTGGGCAAACCACCCACTGGAGAGACTTGAGAGACTGTGGCTTTGCACTCCCCAGGATAAAGCAGTGGGCAACCCACCCACTGAAAAGGCTTGAGAGACCGTGGCTTTGCACTCCCCAGGATAAAGCAGTGGACAACCCACTAACTGGAGAGTTGAGAGACAGTGGCTTTGCACTCCCCAGGATACATCAATGGGCATGGAGCTCCCTCGCTCGTGGAGCTGGCGTCGTGCACTCATCCGGCTGAGGTGCCCCCCCCCTTCCCTTCCCCCTGAGGTGCCTGTTTCATTTCGATCTGATGCCCAGCAGTGTTCTCTCCGTTTGCAGTCTGTTATTGAGTGTGGGCCTTGCCCATGCATTTTGGGCCCAGTGGTCCACGGACTTTGAATGGTGCACAATCCGGACTGGTATAGTTGGTGTACATAATTGTTTATACTGTATTTAAAGTTTTGACTAATGGATTTTTATTGATTACAATCGTTACAATCATTTCCTTTTGTCATTGCGTTCATCCAGGGGGGATTGGGTGGTGTAAATCTATTGTTGCAGCATGTATTGGTGTGTGTGTTGTTGTGGGTGAGGGTGGGGGTGTTGCGTGTTGCGTGTGTGTGTGTCACTCTCTTTTCCATCGCCCTCCCCTGTGTTGTAGGTGCAGTACTCACCTATGGTTGGCGCCGCTGTCTTTCGTGCTCCTGGTAGAGGAGCAGGAATGCTATCACAGGGAGGATTAGGAGTTCTGGCTCCATGGCGTCCTGGATCCTTGTGCGTTGTGTAGAGGTGAGTGTTTCCCCTTCCAAGTCCTGTTTCCACTGTGTTTTTGTTTGCGATGAATCCGCCCTGGAAAAGGTTGCGGATTGGCCTGTCATAATAGTGTGGGTGGTACATTGTCTTCCGCCTGTCTGTTGGAGGTGACCACCATGCTGTTTGTTTGTACCGCTGTGGCGGTCGGAGTGTTAAAGTGGCTGTCTTTGTTGGCGGTTTCCGCCATGGTTGTGATTCCATTTTTCTCCTGTCTTGTTCCCCTAACTCCCTGTTGCTGCTGCAGCTCCCACGTTTGTCTTCTTAATCTTTACAGCCACAAACCTTATCTATTCACCATGCCACCTAATTCCGCTACACAAATCCACTCCACACCACACAATTTCACTTCACACAATTCCACAGTTAACAATTCCAATCAACCTACATAATTCCACTCCAAACCACATACATCCACTACACTCCACTCCAAAACACATGGGTAAAAGACTGTCATTTACAACACCAATAGCTTTAAGTTTCGCAAATACTGGACCTATTTCATTGCAAATGCTTGTTTGCTGTTGTTGCCACTGCAGTTACTATTAAGGCTGGAAGGTTAGAGCTAGGATTGTGGACAAGAGACGTGGGTACAGAAATGCTAGGAATACGATTTATGAATAGGTTAATAAAAAACGAGCTCCAAGCAGTGGCCTTAACAGTGGAAATGCAAACGAGAACTTATTTAAATAATGTGTTGATGCCTAGAGAATTGCAGGCCAGGGTAGAGCGACATTACTAAATGACTAGAATGAGAAAGATTGTTTATTTTGAAGGTTCACAACGTATTTCTAAGGAGTGGTAGCTGACACTATGTTGGGAAATGTGAATGTATGTTTTTTGATAGTGTTTGTGTTCTTGTTATTAGCTTTCTCTACCGCTTTGTGTAGTTACTGCAGTTGATGATACTTGTTTCATAAGTCTGTCCTAAGTTCTGCTCTTTGTTCTTTTAAATGCCTGCAATGTTTGTGTGGAGCATAGTGGTGGCAACTCATAACAGTGCAAGTATGAAATGTTTACGTTGCTTTACCCTGCTACTTCTATTGAAACGTTTTTGGGCTTGACTTTATTTTGACATGGGAATACTTTTTTTGCACATCACATACACAAACAGATATCCAAGATAAAGGAGTTTAAAGTAAAATATTACTGAAGTACCAGCGTTTACTATTTATATGGCGCTGACAAATGCTCTCCTTACTAAACAAAACCATTGCTCTCATACTTTATTCTAGGTAATAGTAGGAATCAATTTGACTACGAAGTGTCTTTTGAACCTACATCCCACGTCTTCCATTTCTTCTGCCACTGTCTGTCATGTTTTGTGGGGTATGTTATTGCAAAAGTGTTTTATCACATAGGGCCGGGAAACTACTGTGCCGTTACAAAACTTGCGATTCGCAACATCACAGGGCATGCGACTTCCAATAGGGAAGTTGCAGTGATCAAAGTTTACTTTTCGAGTATTAAATGTGTTTCTGCCTACAAAAAAAACTCCTTGAGACCATAATGAGTTGCAATGGAAATGGAAAGCTGATGCGGAATGTGCGCCCCTTCTCCTTTGTCAGTTGATTTACAAAGCATCAGTGGTTTGCAACTGACATTGCAGTCGCAAACCATTGATCTGTTTCTGGGACATGAAAGGGGGTGAGAGTGCATTTACAAAGTTGGAGCTTTTCCTGAAGGACAACTTCCATTCTGTGAATGCCAGCTGTGGGCATGGCGTAGCAGACAATGGTCCAAGGGAGCACTGCCTGCTGCCCTAGTCTCATCTACTGAATGCCACGTTTATTTTGACACTTTGAATATGAATGCAGTGATGCAGGCCCTCTCAGGACCCCAGTGCTCATAGTGGCAACCCTATCTGTCAGTGTGTTTTGCCTGTCTCACAGAGATCCTGCTAGCCAGGACCCCAGTGCTCATAGTTTGTGGCCTAATGTATGTGTTGTGAGGAGTGCTTAACTGTGTCACTGAGGCTCTGCTAACCAGAACCTCAGTGCTTATGCTCTTTCTGCTTTTAAATTTGTCACTATAGTCTAGTAACTTCATTTACCAATTTCAATTGGCACACTGGACCCCCTTATAAGTCCCTAGTATATGGTACGTAGGTACCCAGGGCATTGGGATTCCAGGAGATCCTTATGGGCTGCATCATGTCTTTTGCCACCCATAAGGAGCTCAGACAAACTCTTCCTCAGGCCTTCCATTGCAGCCTGCGTGAAATAGTGCACACACTATTTCCCAGCCATTTTCATTGCACTTAAGTAACTTATAAGTCACCTATTTGTCTAACCTTCATTTACTGAACGTTAGGGGCAAAGTTACTAAGTGTGAGGGCGCCCTTGCACTAGCAAAGGTGCCCCCACACAGTTCAGGGCCAATTCCCGGGACTTTGTGAGTGCGGGGACGCCATTACAAGCGTGCACTACATGTAGGTCAATACCTATATGTAGCTTTACAATAGTAACTCCGAATATGGCCATGTAAGGTATCTAAGATCATGGAATTGTCCCCCTATTTTAAATATGGTATTGGGGAGCCAAATCCATGCATCTGGGGAGGAGCTCCACCATGGACCCAAGTACTGCCAAACCAGCTCTCTGAGGCTTGCAATGCAGCTACAGCTGCTGCCACCTCACAGACAGGGTTCTGCCCTCCTGGGGTCTGAGCAGCTCAGTCCCAGGAAGGCAGAACAAAGAATTTCCTTTGGGAGGAGGGAGTTACACCCTCTCCCTTTGGAAATAGGTGTTACAGGCTGGGGAGGGGTAGCATCCCCAAGCCTCTGGAAATGCTTTGAAGGGCACAGATGGTGCCCTCCTTGCATTAGCCAGTTTACACTGGTTCAGGGACCCCCAGTCCCTGCTCTGGTGCGAAACTGGACAAAGGAAAAGGGAGTGACCACTTCCCTGCCCATCACCACCCCAGGGGTGGTGCCCAGAGCTCCTCCAGTGTGTCAGAGACTTCAGCCATCTTGTTTTCCAAGGTGTGGGGACACTCTGGAGGCCTCTGAGTGGCTAGTGCCAACAGGTGACGTCAGAGACCCCTCCTGATATGTCCATACCTGATAAGGTAGCCAATCTCCCTCTCAGGGCTATTCAGGGTCTCTCCTGTGGTTTCTCTTCAGATTCTACTTGCAAGTTTAAGTTTCCAACAGGGAGCCTCTGCAACTACTACTTCATCCTCTGACCTCGGATCAACCGCAGACTGCTCCAGGACCTGCTGTAACAGCAACAAAGTATCCTGAAGGACTACTTTTCCTCTGCAACTTCAGCTCCAGCCAGCAACTGCAGCAGTTTCCAAGGTGGGCATGCTCTGGAGACTCCCTGACTTCATCCTGCACCAGAAGGACCAAAGAAATCTCCTGTGGAGTGATGGAGTCACTACGCGACTCAAGCACGCACCTTCTAAGTCGACGACTGGTTCTCTTGGACTGCTCTCCTGGCGACGAGCCTGCTCATTGGAACACAGAGGGTGGACTCCTTCAACCCAGACTGTCCTGAGGTCCTGCAGTCCCAATTTGAAGGAGGTGAGACCTTGCCTTCCCCGAGAATGACAGTACCTCTGTGCACCGCATCGTCTTCACCTCCTGAGGCCTCTGTGCACTATTTGCAAAATCCCTTCATGCACAGCCTGGCTCAGGTCCCCAGCACTCTATCCTGTGATGCTGAACTCGCTGAGTTGACCTCTGGCGGCATGGGAATCTCCTTTGTGGTGCTGCACTAACTGCATTTTCCACCTCCTTTGCTTTCTGGTGTTCTGAGGGCTCTCTAGAGTGTTGAGAGCCCCCGCTTCCTCCTCACACAGTTGAGGCCACCAGGTCCCTCCTTGGTCCAGATAGTGCCATTTTGACGCAAAATGCGACTTTGCTGGAAGCAAGGCTTGTTGGAGGAAACCAGCGCCAAAACTCACCTGCATCCAACTTCTCTTCGTGGGACATCCAGTGTATCACTCAGGAACCCACTGCCATCTTCCTTGGGTGCATTTCTGCAGTCTTCGTCCAACTGAGGAGTCTTCTTTTGCACCCTCTTCTGGGTTGGCAGGGGCTCCTGTCCTTCCTGGAATTCTTCCAACTTCTGGACTTGGGCTCCTTCCTTTGCAGGTCTTCAGATCCAGGAATCCACCATTTGTTGTTTGCAGTATTGCTTGATTCTTGCAATAACTCTATTCACAACTTGTAGTGTGTCCTGAGGAAACTTTCAGTACTTTACTTCTGCTTTTCTGGGCACTGGGGTGGGGAATTTACTTACCTTTGCTATATTCTTACTCTCCCAGCGATTCTCTACACACTACACTTGTCTAGGGGGGAATTTGTGATTCACATTCCACTTTCTTGGTATACGGTTTGTGTTGTCCCTAGACCTATTTTCTCCCACTGCATTCTATAGCATTCCCTATTGTTTGCACTATCCTACGTCTAATTAGTTACCTTATTTTGATGTCTAGTGTATATATTGTGTACAATACTTACCTTCAGAAGGAGTATTGCCTTTAAGATATTTTGGCTTTGTGTCACTCAAATAAACTACCTTTATTTTTGGGAACACTGAGAATTGTCTTTACTTGTGTATAAGTACTGTGTAACTATAAGTGGTATTGCAGGAGCTTTGCATGTCTCCTAGTTCAGCCTAAGCTGCTCTGCTATAGCTAACTCTCAGCCTAAGTTACTAGAACACTACTACATTTCACTAATAATGGATAACTGGACCTGGGGCAAGGTGTGAGTACCCAAGGTACCCATTACAAACCAGGCCAGCCTCCTACAGTGGGAGCTCCATTCATGTATTTTACAAGGGCGCCCTCTCAAGGTTCATTACGGCGCTGCCACCCCCTCAGTAATGCTCGTCTTCTCCTCCCACTTTTCATCCCCACTACGCAAACTGCTCTTGACCTTCCCTTTTTCTCACAGTCACACCTGCACGTCCCTTTCTTATATGTCACCTCCAAATCAGGATCAAGTAGCTCACATCTGTTCAGAGGGCAGACAGGTGGCAGCAACCCAGGGGCATGTTATTACATTTTTCCAGAATATTACAGCAACATATGTCTATCACAGTACATGTCATGGAACGAAATATTTCAGTGCATCACATTATGGGACAGTTTGTGTTCAGCAGTCACCTCTGGGTTGATTAAACAATAAACAGCAGTAGTCTATGAGTGAATAAAAAAGAGTGACTGCACACCGTGTCATCCGGAGAATGCCATGTATGAAGTCGGAAGTAAAGTAACATTCTTAATTAACTGGCCGGGGCAAAACTGAGGGTGGGACAGAGAGTTGGGTATGGCAGGACATAATGACAGTTGAGGTGGAATGAGGAGGGGTAATAGGAGTGGTGTGAGGTACATTGAGAGGGGTCTATACTGAGCACACATGTCAAAGTGATATACTTTATGGAGGGTAATCTGGATTTTGGGCTATGGGAAGGGGTAGTGAACTATGCGGACATGACAATGAGGGTAAGTCGTCATTCTTCGTATGTTGATTGAACTCCAACAACAGAGTCACCCTGGTTGGAGAAATGGGCTTTTTGTGAAAACTGCAGACTTCTTCGTAAAAGAGAACATCCTCGTTCACTGCTGCCCATTTATGTATTGCCCCATTCCAGGCCTCGAGTGGAGGGGTGTTTAGGGAGTACCAGTGGAGGACAAGTGTGTGTTTACATAAGCCCCCTCGCCGACATCGTACGCAAACACAGCATCATCATCACCTCCTACGCCGACGACACTCAGCTGATACTTTCCCTCACTAAGGACCCCACCAGCGCCAAGACCAACCTGCAAGATGGAATGAAAGACATCGCAGATTGGGTGAAACTCAGCCGTCTGAAACTGAACTCAGACAAAACGGAAGTCCTCATCCTCGGAAACACCCGACCGCCTGGTACGACTCCTGGTGGGCCACGGCCCTTGGCACCGCACCAACCCCCTCAGACCACGCACGCAACCTCGGCTTCATCCTGGACCCACTTCTCACCATGACCAAACAAGTCAACGCCGTATCATCCTCCTGCTTCCTCACCCTCTGCATGCTCCGAAAGATCTTCCGTTGGATCCCCGCCGACACCAGAAAGACCGTGACCCACGCCCTCGTCACGAGCCGCCTGGACTACGGCAACACCCTATACGCAGGAACCACCGCTAAACTCCCGAAACGTCTGCAACGAATTCAAAACGCCTCCGCCCGCCTCATCCTCGACATACCCCGCAACAGCCACACCTCCGCCCACCTGAGACACCTGCACTGGCTTCCCGTCAACAAAAGGATCACCTTCCGACTCCTCACCCACGCACACAAAGCCCTCCACAACAAGGGACCCAAATACCTCAACCGCCGCCTCAGTTTCTACACACCCACCCGTCAACTTCGCTCCGCCAACCTCGCTCTCGCCGCTTTCCCTCGCATCTGCCGCACCACGGCGGGTGGGAGGTCCTTCTCCTACCTGGCAGCCAAGAAATGGAATTCCCTCCCCACCAACCTCAGGACCACCCAGGACCACTCCGCATTCCGGAGGCAACTCAAGACCTGGCTCTTCGAGCAGCAGTAACCCCATCCCCCTAGCGCCTTGAGACCCAGATGGGTGAGTAGCGCGCTTTATAAATGTTTAAGATTTGATTTGATTTGATTTAGCAAGGAGGAGGGCTAAGGAGGTAAAGCGAGTGTTGACTTTGTATTGATTATGGCACTTGAAAATGCTTAACAAGTATGCTTCCCAGGTGTGGATGTCAGGCAACTCTGTGACCATTCTGAGAACATCGTGGATCATTTTCAAGTAGTGTTGAAGGGCTGGGCATGACCACAGCTTGTGTTTCAGATCTTCATCTAGGGCTTCACAGTGTGGGCATCTCGCTTGCGTATCTGGGAAGTAATGGTAGATTGGAGACGGCGTAAGGTATGCTGTTTGTAGAGTGAAGAATTGTACATTTTTAAAGTGGGAATTTTGCGAGACTTGCACAGGGAACTCGAGGGCCTGCTGCCATTCTTTATCATGCAATACTTTCCCAAAGTCATCCTCCCATTTGTGCCAGAGGGAAGTCACGTGGTTTGCTGACAGATCCTTGATGGCTTGTAGAGCCAAGTAATGAGATGTCGACTATTGCCTATAGTGAGTGTTGGAAATAGCCTTTCTGCAGGGTCACCCCCAGATTTTTGCCTTCCTCCTTCTTTTTTTCTGACCTCATTTTTGCTGGCTTTAGGACTCTGTGCACTTTACCACTGCTAATCGGTGCTAAAGTACATATTTTCTCTCCTTAAAACATGGTGTCATTGGCTCATACCCAATTGGCTTATTTAATTTACTGTGAGTCCCTAGTCAAGTGGACTACATGTGCCCAAGGCCTGTCAATTAAATGTTACTAGTGGGCTGCATCACTGGTTGTGCCACCCACATAAGTAGCCTCCTAATCATGTCTCAGGCCTACCTCTGCAGTGACTATGTGCAGTTTCACTGCCACTTCGACTTGGCATTTAAAAGTACTCACCAAACCTTAAACTCCCCCTTTTCTACATATAAGTTACCCCTAAGGTATGCCTTAGGTAGCCCATAGGGCAGGGTGCTATGTAGGTAAAAGGCAGGACATGAACATGTGTTGTCTATATGTCCTAGTAGTTTAAACCTCCTACATGTGTTTTTACACTGCTGTGAGGCCTGCTCCTTTCATAGGATAGCATTGAGGCTACCCTCACATACTTTTTGAGTGGTAGATCCTGATGTGAAAGGAGTAGCCAGGTCATATTTAGTATGGCCAGAATGGTGATACACAATCCTGCCTAATGGTGAAGTTGGATTTTATATTACTGTTTTAAAAATGCTACTTTTAGAAAGTGAGCATTTCTGTACACCTAAATCCTTCTGTGTCTTCCAATCCACCTCTGGCTAGATTTAGTTGACAGCTCCCTTGTGCATTCACTCAGACACACCCCAGACTCAGGATACGCAGCCTCACTTGCATACATCTGCATTTTGAATGGGTCTTCCTGGGCTTGGAGGGTGAAGGGCTTGACACTTACATGTCAAAGGACAGTAGCCTGCCCTCACACAAAGGACTGCAACACAACCTACTGGGACCATGGTAGACAGAATGGAACTGAAAGGGGACCTTGTGCCCTTCTAAGCCACTCTTTGAAGTCTACCCCACTTCAAAAGCACATTTCTGAGGTAGACACTCTACCTGAAAGACACTTCTTGGAGAAGAGAACCTGAACCAGAACCTGAATCCTGCCAAGAAGAACTGCCTGGCTGCCTAAAGGACTCACCTGACTGTTTTCTGTGAAGGACTGCTGCCTTGTTGTTGCCCTGCTGCCTTGCTGCTCTCTGGCTGTGGTGAGAAGTGCTCCCCAAGGGCTTGGAAAGAGCTTGCCTGCTGTTCCCTGAAGTCTCAGCACCAAAAAAGACTTCATTTCTACAAGAAGGACTCATTGTGCTGTGAAAATTGATGCACAGCCTGCTGGAAACGAAGCACAGCGTGCATTGCAGTGAAAAATTCACCACACGCCGAACTGGAATGACGCAGCCTGACTTCGCAATGAGAGGATCGACGCAGTGCCAGCATAGTGACTGGAAATTCAGCGCACAGCCCACTGGATTGACGCAACAGCCGACCCTGAACGACGCAGTCCGACTTCCAGAGAGGAATTGATGCAGCGCCTGCTGTGCGGTAGAAATTTCCACACAACACCCACTGGATCGATGCATCCCACGTGACTTCGTCCTGTTAGTGCCAAAAATCCATTCATCATCCCCGGGGTGTCCGAAAACCCTGCAACCCGATGAGGATCCACGACCGGGCGCCGGAAGTCGATGCACAGCTGTCCCTGCGTGAAAACTAAACGTAGCTTCCCTGTGTGCGGCCCGAAAAATTTACGCACACCTCCCTGTTTCCACGCATCTCATCGTCTGTGGGTCTTTGTGGCGATTATGAATGCAAATCAGTTACTTTGTGCTTGAAAAAGACATTGACTGCTTCAAAAAGACTAAAGACACTTAGGGGGTCATTCTGACCCTGGCGGCCGGTGGCCGCCAGGGCCACCGACCACGGGAGCACCGCCAACAGGCTGGCAGTGCTCCCACGAGCATTCTGACCACGGCGGTTCAGCCGCGGTCAGAAGCGGCAAGTCGGCGGGCTCCCGCCGACTTACCGCTGCTCGGGGGAATCCTTCATGGCGGCGGAGCGCGCTCCGCCGCCATGAGGATTCTGACCCCCCCTACCGCCATCCTGTTCATGGCGGGAAAGCCGCCATGAACAGGATGGCGGTAGGGGGGGTCACGGGGCCCCTGGGGGCCCCTGCCGTGCCCATGCCAATGGCATGGGCACTGCAGGGGCCCCCGTAAGAGGGCCCCGCAAAGTATTTCAGTGTCTGCCTTGCAGACACTGAAATACGCGACGGGTGCCACTGCACCCGTCGCACCTTCCCACTCCGCCGGCTCGATTACGAGCCGGCATCCTCGTGGGAAGGGAGTTTTTCCCTGGGCTGGCGGGCGGTCTTTTGGAGACCGCCCGCCAGCCCAGGGAAAAACTCATAATACCCTCCGCTTTCTTCTGACCGCGGAGCGGTATAATGGGGGCGGAATTCTGGCGGGCGGCAATCAGAATCACCCCCTTTATATCACTTTTACAGTGGTATCTCAACATATATTTATTGCATTTTAATCGTTTTGACCTGCATTTTACCAGATAAATACTATATATATATATTTCTCTAAACACTGTGTGGTGTATTTTTGTGGTGCTATCCTGTGTTATTGCATGATTTATTGCACAAGTACTTTACACATAGCCTTCTAAGTTAAGCCTGACTGCTCAGTGCCAAGCTACCAGAGGGTGGGCACAGGATAATCTGGATTGTGTGTGATTTACCCTGACTAGAGCGAAGGTCCTTGCTTGGGCAGGGGGTAACTAGACTACCAACCAAAGTCCCCATTTCTAACAGTAAGTATAGTTTGTATGACTGGATGGGTAGACGATTCTGCATCTGTGGTGTGCCATAAACATTGGCAGGGACGGACCATCTGTCTGCGAAGGAGGAATTGACCTGGTGGTAGGTGATAGTCAATCATTAGTTGTTCGAAAGAAAAAAGGTGGCCACTCATGAATAGGTCACCTATGGTGAGGAGTGATTGGGCTGTCTAATATAACATGTCACGCTGTGTATAGGTACCAGGGAACTGCGGGAGACCGAGCAGTAGGAATGCCAGAGCATTTGCTGGTGCCTCTTTATCTAAGCAGAATGTGTGGCAGATGCAGTTTCGGGCCATGGTAACCTGCAGTGTTGGGGACTTTGGAGGTGCAAACTTAGGAAGCAAGATACCCCATACTGTGGACAGAGGAAGGATTACTGTGCTGCCTCTAGTCCCACCCATATATATCGCCCAACCATCTACCAAGAAATCCATTGTAACTGTGCTACTAAATAGTAGGCTTCAAAAGAAGGTGCCTTCCAAGTCCTCTGGTAATTTCAGCTTCCAAAGGGCCATCCAGCGCCTTGAAGAGCTCCAAATTAGGGGCCTCATTAACAAGGCTTTTGCGCCACTGTTTGTAATGGAGTCATTTTTTATATATGACGGTGACACAAGCAGTTCTCTACACTGCTCCACATTTACGAGCTGACGCATAGGGCCCAATGTGTCAGTTTGTCAAGCCTTGTGCCACTTTATACCTGTGCCTGGTATAATGTATCAAAGGTAGGCGTTCCCTCTGGAAAAGCCATGCAGAACTGACAGAGTAATATTTATAAAATTTCACTGCAACATTCTGCTACATCACTGCATAAGAATTTTACAGCGTGCTGGTTGCAGGCGTAAAACTGACACAGGGC
This sequence comes from Pleurodeles waltl, assembly GCF_031143425.1. NCBI lineage: Eukaryota > Metazoa > Chordata > Amphibia > Caudata > Salamandridae > Pleurodeles > Pleurodeles waltl. The sequence goes on along the minus strand of NC_090450.1, from coordinate 151,810,526 downwards.
TTTTCTCAATGGGGGCCTCCTGGCATTGCTAGAGTAGCATAATTTTTTTATGCAAGTCCAGAAATGTGTCAGTTTAGTGCCACAGATGCATTAGAAATTCTGATGCATCTGTGAAACTGTGCACCATGGAACTCTGTATTGCAAATACAGCACATTAATGGAGTTGCTAGGGGGTCATAGGGCAGCACAAGAAATCTAACACATCAGAGCTGCTGCGTCAGATTCTTGTAAATTAGGTCCTAAGTTTCCTAGCAGGGTATCCAGTTCCTGAAAGAAAGTGCGAGGTGGCACAGCTGGAAGGTTGGCAATATAGCAGATGAGTTGGGGCACCAAAACCATTTTTGATAGAGCTATTCACCCAAAGGAGTTGTGCTCTACTACCGGGTAACATCGCATGAAGATTACCTTCATAGAAATTAGCCAGAGTGTGATACAGCCATAACCCAGAGATAACAAACTGCAGCTCCTTGTCAGCACGGGGGGGTCTCGCATATAGCTTGGTTGTATCTGTGAGGCTGGATTAAGGGGCTAAAAGGCTGACTTTTCCAAGTTCACATTCAGCCCAGTGGCTGCAGCAAATGCTAACAGGGTGTCGCGTATTCAACTATGATCATGCACAAAGTCACAGAGGTAGATCAACAGACCGTCCACATGGAGACACAGGGAGTGGGTCCTGTCTTCCAATGGTATGCCCCAGTTGCAACCCTCCACCTTGAGATGAATGGCCAGGGGTTCCATAGCAAGGGCAAGCAACAGGGGTACCAAAAGGTACCCCTGTCTAGGTGCCCGGGGGACCACGAAAGAGGCCAAGATGGAGCACCCCAATTGTATCCTGGAGGCTAGTTTGTTTATAACAATGTGGTGAGGGCCCACTCCCAGGCAAGCAAGCACCTGAAAGAGGTAGGGCCATGTTAGGATATCTAATCCCTTTTCCAGGTCTAAAATTAAGCACACTGCCTGTAAAAACATATGTATAAGGTCAGGGAGGACACAGGTGTATCGATCGTTGATGATTTCCCCCAGTATCTTGTAGTCTGTGCCCAAGAACGCTATTGGACGACACGATGGGAGATGTGTGGGATCCCAACCGGTTTGCAGAGAGACTAAAAGGTATTCCAACATTGAAGGGGGGAGTTCACCGGCAGTCAGGGCTGTCTCATACAGAGCAGCCATGGCCGGAAAAGGTGCTCTAGTACTCCAGGGAAGGCCATCCAGTCCCAGTGTCTTGTTGCAGGCCAGGGATCAGATGGCCTGGATGACATCCCCCTGGTTATTTTGCCATCCAGAGCATGGTTAGTGTTAGTGGGGTTACGGGGTACCTCAATCCTGTGCAAGAAATCAGTAGTTTGGACCTTTTGGGAGTCTGATGGGGCACTGTATAATGTAGCATAATAGTCATGAAAGGTTTGAAGGATTTTTTCCTGCATGTAGATCGTGGGGGCTGAGGGTCTGACTATCTTGGTAACCAGTGTGATCGTGTGGTCTTGCCAAATCAGCCAGGCTAAGCGTCAGCTATATTAATCAACTTATCATTGGAGTTTAGCTGCTTGGGCAGCAAAGTTAAAGCGGCTAAGATGTTCCAAGAGCACAGCATAATGTGTGTTTTGCTGTAACTAGCTAGGTGGTTAGCGTGGAGTCAGGATCAAATGCCCTTCTCAGCTCCTCAAGCTGTTGTTCTGCAATTGTTATCTCCCGCTCTATCAATCTCTAGAGCCCCACTATCTGTTGGATGCAGTTGTCACAGATCACTACTTCAGAAGCATCTCATTCCAGCATCCTGATGGATGCTCTGTTATGGATTTCGGTGAAATATTGTTGAATTAGGGAGCTTTGGTCATCAGTGAAGACTGGGTCCTCCAGGGTGTTGCACAGAAGATTCCAGGTAGGTGTTGGTGACCTGCGGGTCGCCCATCTGAGGTCAATGTAGTTTGCATTGTGACCGGAGACTACTTGGCTTAAATAGTCAGTGTGTGGTATCAGGTGATTAGGGTGGTTGAACAGAGAAAGGGGTCCAAACGTGCGTGGAGTGTGTGTGGTATCGAGTAAAAAGAACACATTTTGATAGCTGGGTTGTGCATGTGCCAGGCGTCTAGTAAGTACCAGTGATTCATCCAGGTGCGGAGTCATGCTGCTTGTGAATGTGGAGGGGAATGTGGTATGGGAGGGTGTGAACTATCAAGGGAGAGATCTAGTTCACAATTGTAATTCCCTCTCAGGATCCATGGGAGTGCTGTTGTTGGGGCTAGGACTGGGGAGAGGGTATCCCTCAGAATTTGGGGTGTATATGTTCCCAAGTAGAAGGGGCTAGCCATCCAGCCGGCCCTCTAGGAACACATAATGGCCTTCCTTATCTATAGTTGTTTCTGAGACTTGAAAAGGGATACTTGGCTGAAGTTATAATGCCTTGCGCATATTTGCGGCCTAAGTAGTTGCCTGTATCGTGCCCTTCCATCACATACGGAAGCGTGCAAGGTAGTCACGGGTCATGTGTATCTCCTTTAATAAGATAATTTGGGCGTTCTGGCCTTTATGTAAAAGTTAATTGTGTATTGCTTGCGAGCAGTGTGTATGCCACGTATTGTAAGCATTAGGAGGCATATATCAGTGTTTTCAGGCTGCATGTCATCCTATGTAATCTGGGAGATGGCAGGAGTCCTGTTTGTGAGGAGTCAATCTGCACCCCTCCTCGTTTAGTAGCATTAAATGTGTGTCATGTGGCCTGCCGGTTCTGGGCGGGTAGAAGGGAGTATCTTAGAGTGTGAAACCATTGTAGGGAAGTTAACAGGGAGAACCTACTGCAACAGACAGTACACCTAAACAAATCAAACATACAAAAATGCTCCTCATACAAAGTGGCTTCCTAAAATTTGAATCCCCAACTCCAAAGAAGCCAAATGTCTCAAGCCACAACAATCAAAGCACATTTAGATGTATCTAATATCAAAAATCATATTTTATTATTTGATGATATATATAACCATAAATCCAATTATAACATAGAAATTCAATTACTTAATAAAGAATAATTGTTTTATCCCACGGGAAACATCAATAACAAATTAAAACAGTGAGCACAATCACACCAAATCACGCATACAAAAATATAAAAAATACTATAAGGGCAAGACATAATCATGTATTACAATGTCAATAACAACATAGGAAATCCTTCCCCAGGCGGACCACCCGGTGTCACCAATTATACTCCAACAAAATAATAATGAGTCTATGTATCCAGCTTCATAGTCCAAAGATTATCATGTTTTAAGGAAATCCTTTGTTTCTATTAAATTATGTATTAGATCAGAATATCTTATGTATAAATCTCAATCTTTTATATAGATCCTTATTTACAACATTTCTATAGGGGGGAAATTAAATCCAATGTAGTGTCTTTGTCCTGTATAGTATTGCCAACATATGTTACGGTGATATGTGGCCCCCCTGGGACACTCACCTTCTTCAGGGCACATAGAGTTGATATGAGTCAAATAATCCCAGGAACAAATGTATTATCCATGAAATATATATTCCTGAAATATAAAAGACAGGTTTAATATATCTCTGGGCTTGGGACAAGTACTACATACTGCTTGAAAAGAAAAGGAAAGAACAAGAAACAAGAAAAAAGAAAAAGTAAAATGAAGATTTCCCATATCACCGAAAATATGTGATTATCATACAGGGAAATAAAGGGGTGTGTCCTAAATCAGTCTCAATGGAGTATAATGTACTATCCCTAATCATTGATGGTTCCTTATTTAATGTCTTTTCTTGACTCGATCCTTGTGATTATAAAAAAATAAATCATCCAAAGAGTGAATTAGGATAGCTTAGAGTTAATCAATGCTCCAATCTGCGTGATATCCCAGATGGATAATGTTACAAAATAACTCCCAAAGTCGTGCTTTATAAAAAGTGTCCCTCCATTTAAAGATCAAGGAGAGGAAAAATACTCGCTTACTTCAAAATAGAAGGGCTGTTAGAGTTTCTGTTACTTGTCTACATAAAGGGAATACCTCCTCAAAGTTTCCTTATGCTCAAGGTACCTAAATGCGATGAAAGATCATGTTCAGATATATAGGGCCATATTTATACTTTTTGACGCAAAACTGCGCTAACGCAGTTTTGCGTGAAAAAAATTAGCGCCGACTAAAGCCATTCTGAAGCGCCATGCGGGCGCCGTATTTAATCAATGACGTTAGCCGCCGGCGCTGCCTGGTGTGCGTGGAAAAAAACGACGTACACCAGGCAGCGCCGGCGTAGGGGGATATGGAGCTTGGGCGCCAAAAAACGGGGCAAGTCAGGCTGAGGCAAATTTTTCGCCTCAACCCGATTTGCACCATTTATTTCGACTCCCAAAGCAAAGACAGGAGTCATGCCCCCTTGCCCAATGGCCATGCCCAGGGGACTTCTGTCCCCTGGGCATGGTCATTGGGCACAGTTGCATGTAGGGGGGCACAAATCAGGCCCCCCTATGCCACAATTTTTTTAAAAAAAAATACTTACCGGAACTTACCTTAATGTCCCTGGGATGGGTCCCTCCAGCCTTGGGTGTCCTCCTGGGGTGGGCAAGGGTGACAGGGGGTGTCCCTGGGGGCATGGGAGGGCACCTATGGGCTCCTTCCGAGCCCACAGGTCCCTTAACGCCTGCCTTGTCCAGGCGCTAAAAAACGGCGCAAAAGCGGGCGTATGTCATTTTTTTTGACCCGCCCACTCCCGGGCGTGAATTTTGCCCGGGAGTGTAAATACAGCGCACATGCCTCGGAGTCAATTTTTTAGACGGGAACGCCTACCTTGCATATCATTAACGCAAAGTAGGTGTCCACGCTAAAAACTGACGCAAACTCCATGGACTTTGGCGCTAGACGCGCCTAACGCCAAAGTATAAATATGGAGTTAGTTTCGCGTCGGAATTGCGTCAAAAATGTTCGCAATTCCGGCGCAAACAGAGTATAAATATGCCCCATAGAAACTTGCTAAGCCACTTGTTTTGAACCATCAGCTGAGAAGACCAAGACCACCAGTCTCATGACTGACAGATCTAATTAACAACGATTACTTTATAAATACTTCCTATTTCTTACCTTACCAATCTTAATATCGAAATATCAGTGATATTAAATCACTGTCACTTGTCCATTCTCTTTGTTTCACGCCAGAGATGTCCTAAATGTGAGGCGGCAAACAAACGCCAGCACTGAGATTGCTTACGATGAATTCTAAATCAACAGAAATGATGGGCTCTCACCCTTTTTTATTCAACCACCGAATGGCTGTCTTAACACGCCAAAAGATGTCTCAAAACTGATGCGGCAAAAAACCCCACCAGAGGCAGAAGTGTTTGTGGTTGCACCTGAAGTATTTAAAGATAGATGACGGACCATCAAGATAGATGGCAATGGAAACATCGGAAACGGAAGTGTTTGTAATTATGTCCGATATGCTCCCGAAATAGATTATGGACCATAAAAATAGATTGTGGACTACCAGAAAGAGAAGAAAAAGGCATCTATGTACCAAATTACTGTGTATTTGCCATTTTAAGGTAGATATGAGAGAGCGTAGATTTATATAACTTATATTAGAGCAGAATATCTATATTAATGTGTGACGATACTGCATAGAGAACTGTAATAATAGCAAACTTGCTTAAACACGCATCTGACTTGCGACTACGGTAAAATGGCCACCAATGTATACGCAAACTAATAATGATGATTAAAGGTTTATATTAGATTCAATTAAGCTTATATTAACGTTCGTATTGATGAAACCGTATTGAAATTCCTTGTAAGCCTTAAGTTAGCGTGAGCTGCAGTTTAGTTGCTCAGCTCTCATATTAAATGCATTTTTCTGCTTTCCAGTGTGCTGACTCGCAAAGGGCCATGACCCTGCAAATGTTCATTTTTCTTCAAACTTGGAAGATGCATGTATCTTTTGTGATTCCGTTCCCAAGCGCATATTTGGTGCCTTGGTTTAAGTTTTGTATAACAAATTGAAACAAATGTAGATTAATGTAATTACAAGGACGTTTAGACCAATGGACAATAGAACTGCTGACCTAAGAAGACGTGCCAAGGTATGAAGTAACTCCGGACGTGCTACCTCCGAAGACGTCAATTGTGAAGACCAATCAAAGTCTTATGAATAATTGTGGGGTGACAATTGGGATTACCTAATGTTTAATTTGATAGGTTAAAGATAGTGGGGTATAGTAAATGTTCAATTGAATTTTGGGGGAATGTACTACGAAAAAGGGATAAAAACCCATGTCACAGAAGGGTCGTTGGAACTAGGTAGGGAATGCTATTGATTTTATCCAGAAACTCTGTCACTCTGTTTGGTGACTTTGAGAATTATTAAACCATCCTCATCCATAGACTGCCCATTCTTACACTTCTCCTCCTCATGAGGGAAGTGTTCCCTATGCCCTTTAGTTGAGTTCTGATTGATGGCATTTTGACTGATGTCCTGAAGACGAAGACTGATCCTGAGTGCTGACCTAATCCTTGGAGGGTAATTATGACAATGCAATTTGTAATTTGTCTGTTTTCTTTTCCTTTCTAGGTACCAACTGCTAATTTTGTTAGAGACCATAGTTAGATGTTTTTCCATATTGGTGTTCCATAGTACTGGAAAGTCTGGATAGATTCTCTGGATCTACGGTGGGGGTTGCAACTGTATCTGCATGTCTGGCGCAGTGGGTACACTGACACCATTCTGTATCGAAGTCGTTTCACTAGTCTGTACCGTATCAGCAACTCCCTTCTCCTGCGTCAGGTTCCCAGGACCCATGCTAGTGCTTGGAACACTGTCGCTCACCGCATAAGGTGGCGGGCGAACATGTAATAATCGGTCCATTAATTCCTCATCGTCTGAATCGTCTTCCTCTTCCCAAGGTCTCTTATTCTCTTTAGACTTACTAGAGTCATTATCTGTTTTACAGGAGGCTTTCTTTCCCTGTGACTCTTCTCCTTGAGCTATGGCGGGGAACAATTTTAATCCATCAACAATCCCTCGTCTCCACATTTTGTTCTCGTTATCCCACCTAGCTTCTGCATAGGATTTTTCTGCCCTTTTCAACCTTTTCTGAAACCTTTCTTGTCTATGTTTAAGAGCCATCAAGTCCCAAATCGCTAAAGCCTCATATTGAGCTGGCATCTAACCGTATATAGTACACTGTATAAGGTTAATAGAATTATTAATGTAACTAAATTCATAGAATATACATCTGTCTCCAACAGACACAGCTGTTGGACAATGAAATGAAGTGTACAGAATAATAAATCAAGACATGGACCATCTCATAGATGGAAATCCTCATTATATAATAATACTCAAATTGGTATTAGTCTGTTAATCCTCACAGAAAGGAGTTTCCCACGGTCTTCTAACATTCAGGCGGTCATTCTGACCGCGGCGGGCAGCGGTCGCCGCCCGCCATGCGGTTACCGCCGAATGACCGCTCCGCGGTCAGGAGACCGCGGCGGCCATTCTGGCTTTCCCGCCGGCCAAGCGGGAAAGCCCCTGCAACGAGGATGCCGGCTCCGAATGGAGCCAGCGGAGTTGCAGGGGTGCGACGGGTGCAGCGGCACCCGTCGCGATTTTCACTGTCTGCCAAGCAGACAGTGAAAATCTGTATGGGGCCCTGTTAGGGGGCCCCTGCACTGCCCATGCCGGTGGCATGGGCAGTGCAGGGGCCCCCAGGGGGCCCACGACACCCGTTCCCGCCATCCTGGTTCTGGCGGTGAAAACTGCCAGAAACAGGCTGGCGGGAAGGGGGTCGGAATCCATGGAGGATTCCCTGGGCCAGGGGAAAACCGGCGGGAAACCGCTGGTTCCCCTTTTCTGACCGCAGCTTTACCGCCGCGGTCAGAATAGCCCTGGAAGCACCGCCAGTCTGTTGGCGGTGCTTCCGCGGTCCCCTGCCCTGGCGGTCATGGACCGCCAGGGTCGGAATGACCCCCTCAGTCCTTGATCTACAGTATTAAATAATTAGATCCAAAAGACTTCTCTTTTCTTCCTATATTTGTCATAGTCCGCATATGATGTTGTAATCTTTTCTAGGATAATCCATTGTAGTTCTCCTTCATGGTGTTGCTATTCTACACAGTGATCAACTAAAGGTGCTTGGAGACACTTATTTCTAATTGCTGACTTGTGTTCACTGAAACAAACTCTAAACTGTTGTCCCGTTTCTCCTACTTATCCCAGATGGCAACGACCTATAATACAGTAAGTAACATTGCAACTTTGGAAATTGGTCATGGTCTTGAGATATATCATTTTGTTATTATAATGAAAAGTGTCAGATTCCATAGCTTGAACATAAGCATGACAAGTTCCACATCGGTGATTGCCTAATACGACATAGGTATCTGTAATGCTTTTCTGAATAAATGTATTTTCTCTTCTGAATCGTGCTTGTATAATCAACAACCTAATGTAGTGGGGGGGGCATTAGATGACCGGTGGCAGAAGCATACACATACTAATGAGTAGAAATTATGGGAGGGCCTCCAAGTGGCTAGCTAGATATGTTCCATGTGAAGGGGACCCCACAGTGAAAGCACATATTGTACGCCATGGGGAGGTGTATCTAGGGGCATTGTTTAGTGATGTGTGCCTGATGTTAGCTGGAAATAAAGAGAGTAGAGTATGATTAGAAAGTACAGTATATTCATATTCAACAACATACCACTGTGTTAAGGCTAAACTAGAAAGCATGCAAAGACACATGCATGTCAAGTGAGATGAGTACTGAGAGAAGCAATTAAATAAGCGTGGCTGCACTTTGTCGAATCACACTTGGTTAGGTGTTGGAACCCCATTGGGTGTTTTCAGAGAAGTTAGTTTTGTCATCTGTGGTAAAGATGTGTGGATCTGTAGGGCCTACCATTAGCTTTCAATGATCTGTCCAGGTTCGGAGGAGTCATTGGAAAGGCATATGACACGGAGTGCCCCGACATCTTGCGTTACCATTTTCAGTGTGGTTTGGGGGTTGTTGAGGTCTTGGGTGGGTGGCATGGGAGATTCATGACATAGTGTTGGTCTGACCAGTCCCACACATCCTTGGGATCATTGAAGAAACTGGAAGTGCCCTTGAATAGGATTTTGAGGCGTCCTAGAAACAGAAGTGAGTGCTGGACTCCCAATTGGTGTAAGTGCTTCTTGACCTCCAGAAAAGAGGCTCACAGGCATTGTGTATTCAGGAAACAGCATAACTACTTTATCATCTACCTGGAGGCAGCTGTGAGAGTGGGCTGCTTGAAGGATGGCATCCTGGTCTTTGAAGTGGAGTGATTTTGCCAACATTGGGTGTGGGGGATACCCCGGGGGGCGGCAGTTGTCACCACATCTATGTTGGTTTCTTAGGCCCTCATTATGACCTTGGTGGTAAAACCCACTTACGGCCATGCTGACTGCCAGCAACATACCGCCGCTGCCGCGGATATCCGTTCACCATATTATGACACACAACCACCAATCCGTCACTATTCAGCCACAGACACAAGTCTGCCACACCAAAGGTCAGTGAAAAACTAGTGGTATCCAAACCGACATCATTACACCAACAGAACAACGCCCACCACATTATGACCCATGAATCACCACAGCGGACATTCATTGGCGGTAAACCATTGGCGGTACATACTGCTGCACTCAAAGTACACACACTCAAACAAAACAACACCACATTGGACAATTTAAATGACACACACCTGACACCCATACACACCCACACCACTATAAAACACACAACCACATTACCCACATCCCTTTACCATTACAAACCATTGGCACGAGACAGACACCCGACTACAGACAAAACCAGAGCCACACACCACATACACCTATACACCACCCTTGCACCCCACATCACACACCCCAACACATCACCCTACACACCCTCACCTATACAACTCACACAACACCCATGGCACTGCAAATACAACCCAGATTCTCAGAGGAGGAGCTAAGGGTCATGGTGGAGGAAATCATCAGGGTAGAGCCTCATCTATTTGGAGCACAGGCGCAGCAGATATCCATTGCTAGGAAGATGGAGCTGTGGCGGAGGATCGTGGACAGGGTCAATGCCGTGTGACAGCACCCCAGAACAAGGGATGACATCAGGAAGAGGTGGAATGACCTACGTGGGAAGGTATGTTCCATTGCATCAAGGAACCAACTCGCTGTACAGAGGACTGGGGGTGGACCCTCACCTCCCCCTCCCCACAACTAACAACATGGGAGGAGCAAGTCTGAGGGCCTGGCCGGAGTAGGAGGAGGACTAGACTCTGGTAAGTCAACTCTCTACTACTAACACCCCCCTACCTGCATGCCATCACATACCACCACCCTCACCCTCAGTCCCATCACTCCACCACCTCTCACACCCCCCACCATCACATTTCACTCATCCCAATGCCAAGCCCTGCATGCCATACCAATGCATTGACACCACTCACAGACCTGCATGGACACCCATCACTAAAGCATGCACACTAGCGAGAACTAATCATCCCATCATACACAAACGTACACAAGTGAAAGATGCCAGGGCACATACAAACAAAGAGGGCAACTCACCGATGCACAATATGTCACACACAGAAACAATAACACAGAAGAGGCCCACAGTGATGACAGCAACTCTGGTCACCTGGATCTGGATGACCAACCTGGCCCATCAGGGACCTCTGGACAGCCGGTTACCCAGGCCCAGGCCCAGTCACACACCACCACAGAGCCTCCCCCATCTGGAAACCCCACCACAGCACCCACCCAGCGTACCCATACCTCTGTCCCCAGGACACGCCAATCATCAGTGTATCCACCACTACAGGGACCCCAGGACACACCACATACCCAAAACAATCAGGGACCTGGGGTCAGTGGCAGTGGGCACACGGTTCAGGGGACAGAGGCACAGGATAATAGGGAAACTGGGAGGAGTGCTATGCACCAGGAGGAGGACAGGCCCAGGGAACCGACTCTCTAGGAGGCACTTGCAGAGGTCCTGGCGAGCATACCAACATTCGCAGGATACGGTGGGCCAGATCCTGGACAACGTGCAGAAGAAAAGGACAGTACCAGGGGATTAGGGAGGACTTTCAGGCCATCAACACCACCCTGGTCTCCAGAGCAGGGGAGCTGGCAGACATGGCCAACATTATGAGGGAGGCAGTCTCACAACAGCGGGCCCCTGCCACTAGCCAGACATCTGAACTGCCTACCACCTCCGCTGCCACTAGTGGACAGGAGGCCCTGCCACAGGACCAACAGGCCACCAGCACCTCTCCCCCTGCAGAAGGTGAACCACCCCGCAAACGTTCCCTACGATCCAGGCCGAAGCCAGAGACTATTGCCAAGACCCCAGCCAGGAAAAGAGACTCTCCTGATTGTCACCCTTGTGTCCCACTCTGTCACCCTGTCCACCTTGACCTGCCATTGCTCCCCTTCCTTTGTCCCTTGGACAATGCACCTGTGCTACAAATAGACTGGAACAATACCCTCCATCATCACCCTATCCAATAGAATTTGTCCCTCTTTTTCTTAGCACTTAAATAAACACACTTACTAGTATGGAGTATGTCAAATGTTTTAAGTACGTATTCATTTTAAAGAGGTTCAAACATTGCAATTTACCTGTACAGTAATGTTGACATAGTAAAGACCTGTAGTTGGCTGTAGTGATCACACCAGGAGCAATAGTGGGGCACCAACATCTTCAAAATGAATGAGTTGCCAAAGGGTACAGTGAGTAGGCATAGAAATAGGAAATGGAAATTAACAGCATGCCAGTGCCATAGATAATTTAAAAAAAGACAATGAAATGTGAAGTAACACTGTCTTACCTGTGTGTCATTGAAAATATTGTTGAATCACTGCAGTTCTGTTGTCCTCATCCTCATCCTCTGCCTCCTCATCCTCCCTGTCCACAGGGTCCATTGCTGCCACACAGCCATCTCCAGCCTCCTCCTCCTGCAGAAAAGGCACATGGTGTCACAAGGCAAGGTTGTGCAACATGCAGCATGCCACGAATATTTGGCAGACCTTCTTGGGTGAGTAGCACAGGGATCCACCTGTTAGATAGTGGCACCGGAATCTGGCCTTCAGGAGGCCAAAGGTACGTTCGATAATCCTTCTTGTTCGCCCATGTGCCTCATTGTAACGTTCTTCTGCACTTGTCCTGGCATTCTTCACAGGAGGCAGTAGCCATGATAGGTTGGGGTAACCTGAGTCACCTGCAATATCGAGGGACAACATTTTGCCACACACTATCCTATATGGGTCATACCATACCCATACACCAACATCTACTGGGTGGGACCCAGGGCTCACCTATTAGCCACACCGATGCCTCTGTTGTTGGGCCATCTCATTTGGGATGCTGTTATTCCTCAGGATAAAGGCATCATGCACAGACCCTGGATACTTAGCATTAACATGGGAAATGTGCTGGTCCGCCAAGTACACCATCTGCAAATTCATTGAGTGAGAACTCTTTTGATTTCTGTGCACCTGTTCATTTTGACGGGGGGACAAATGCAATATGTGTTCCATCAATTGCCCCAATTATGTTGGGGATATGCCCCATTGCAAAGAAGTCAGCCTTCACTGTGGCCAAACCTTCAACCTGGGGGACAACAATGTAGCTGCACATGTGTTCTATCAGGGCAGACAACACTCTGGTCAGCACTATTGAGAACATTGGCTGTGACATTCCTGCTGCCAAGCCCACTGTCACTTGGAAAGAACCAGTTGCCAAGAAATGGAGCACAGATAGGACTTGCACAAGCGGGGGATCCCACTAGGGTGACAGATAGCAGATGTCAGGCCAGGCTCCAGTTGGGCACACAGCTCCGTGAATGTGGTCCTGTCAAGTCTATAAGTGAGGATAATGTGCCTGTCCTCCATTGTTGCCAAGTCCACCAGTGGTCTGTACACAGGAGTATGTCTCCATCTCCTATTCATCCACAGAGGTTGCAGTCTGAGGGACAAAAGAGTGAGGAGCCGGTCACAAACTGTACATTGGACACACAACAGTACATTTCATGATGTTTACAAGTAATGGGTAAGTGGGATTTGTCCTGTATGTCCTATTTTTTACTGTGATGCAGTTATTACCAGGGCCTGCCACCTGAAATGGCATTCTCCTGTCCAGTGTGGAGGGACAGGTGGAAGTGAGGTAATTCCACTGACGTTCTGCGCCGTTGCGGGAGGCAGTTGTTAACCTCTGTGCAACTCCTCATTCTATAACATTGGGCCCTAAAGGGTGCAGTGGCCAGTGGAGATCTATGCTGGTGATGACGGTGTGCACCACTGCAGACGTGACCACCATTTGCTATCTGATTCCTCACTTGCTACCTGACCTTCAACAGGAGAGCACCTACACTGCATGTGCTGCTGTGATCTGTGTCAGGAAGGACAAGGGGCCTGGTGCAGGGACTCAGACAGAGCCCCCACCACCTACCATGATTGTGCAGCCGTCCGAGGCTGCAGGGGATAGGCTGGAGCCTCCCCCCACCACGAGCAGCAGCAGAAGCAGCACCACCACCAGCAGTGGGCAGCCGTCACCGCCGGCGGATGGATGTAGTCCTGCCTCCATGGGCTGCTGTGCGGCCTGCTCCCTGCAAAGCCAGTGGGTATGACACCTACCTGAGAGTCTGTGACCTTCCACCCCCCAGGATCAAGAGCACAGGGCACAATGCCCCCTCCAGAATCAGTGGGTAAGCCACCCACCTACCCTAGCATCCCCAGGATCAAGAGCACAGGGCACAAGGCCCCCTCCAGAACCTGTGGGTAAGACATCCACCAACACCAGCCTCCCCAGGATCAGGAGCACAGGGCATGATGACCCCTCCATAACCAGTGAGTAAGACACCTACCTGAGAGACTGTGGCTTTGCATTCCGAGAACCAAGCACAGGGCATGTTGCCCCCTCCAGAACCAGTGGTTTTGTTCCATCTGTCAGCTGAGGTGCCCCCGTTCCCCGTTCCCCTGAGGTGCGTGCCTATTTTCCAACTGATGCCCCTGCAGTGTTCTCTCCATGTTGGTGCAGGTGACAAGTGGGGCCTTGGACTTTGGCCTGTGGCCCTGTGGCCTTCGCACAATGAGGACTCGGCAGTGTCCCTTGAACTGTACATATGTATATACTATGAGATTGACTTTTCGTATTTCTACTGTGTTGTTATTATTATTATTATGTCACTTTAATATATTCCTGTTGTCCTTGCATTATTCCTCAGGGGTACGGGGTAAATATGTTTTATTACTGCAGCGGATTGTGTGTATGGTGTTAGGGGTAGGGTTTGTGTTGCGTGTGTATGTCACTCTCCCCCCCTTGTGTGCTAGGCGGCTGCACTCACTGTGGTCGTCTTCGCCGTCGTTGGTGTTCGTGGTGGAGCAGGACGTAGAATATCATAGGAAATATTTGAAGTTCAGGCTCCGTGGCGGCGTGGTTCTTCCCTATGTCTCCAAAGGTGAGTCCTTTCCCTTCTGTGATGTGTTTCCACCAGGCTTTTGATGTCGTTGGTACCGCCCTGGAAAAGGTGGCGGATTGATGTGTCTTAATATGGTGGGTGGAACATTGACTTCTGCCTGGCTGTAGGCGGCCACCGCCGTGGTTGCTGTTGTGTCCGCTCTGGCGGTCGGTGTGGTAAAGTGGCTGACTATCTGAGTTCTCACCGCCATGGTCACAATTTGGCGGTAGTTACCACTAGCCTGTTGGCGGTATTACCGCTACTTTATCACCAACTGCCAGGGTTGTAATGATGGCCTTAGTGTGTTGAGGAGAAAGCCCAAGTCCAGATGCTCTATGATTATACGGGCTGGAGAGTGGAGCTCCAAGAATTCATGTCCACATCTTGGCTACTCCAGCCAGGCCCCAGGGCTTTAAATGACTTGATCCTCTATATCAAACCGTTAAGAGGCCACAGGTGTTGTACTGATATGATAAGTATCTGTGTGTGCTGAATGTTACCTATAACTGCTGTGTTCATGTAAGCATGATGTGATTCTTACATCCTAGTCCTATCTTCTTTATTCTCAGAGGTTGCTTAGGGCTTGTTTTGGCAATGAGGTGTACTGCTGTTGTGGTGTTGCAAAACCATCACACAGAGTACATAGTTCAGGAGGCTGGCATCTCTTGGGCATCTTTTTTTTTTCCGGTTCAGCTTGTTCCTGAAATGGTGGTTGCTATTGTTATAGGAAGTGTTGGTACACTTAAGTAAGAAGCAGAGCCCATCATCTGAAAGTGTGGCAATGTTTGGGTTATTTGTCTCAGATAGTTGGGTTTAATCTGCAAATTGTGGTTGCTGCTACCATACAAGGTACTATTTCATTTCATTAGAAACAGAGACAGATGAGGGTGCATGCTCCATGGAGCAAGGCAAGTGTGCCTTGGATTTGGGATTTACACAAGTCATCCATAGGACAAAGCAAGTGTCTCCTTACATGCAAAACTCTGCTACCATCTGTTCCTACATTGTCCAGAGAACCCTGTTGCGTCTAACTTTAAGGGTACTTGTAGACCCTCTTGTGCCTCATCTGTTTTCATTTTTTCCAGTGCCTTGCAGAGCTGCATTCTCTCTCTTGAAGGACCATGGCACATTCCATCCTATAATGGATTATATCCCATTGTCCCAACATAACTCTGGGATATATATTTTTTTTTGGAACACGAGTCAGGCAAATTTCCTCCTTGAGCAGGAACTGTGTGTATTTTCCACTTTGGATGATTATACTGTTTTCCACTTGTGAAGGATTTGTTAACTCTCCAGTGCATGGGTCTGACAGCTTCTCTGTGTTTCCTCCCTCTATAGGGTTTGAGGTGCCTCCAGTGCTGGACACTGATGCACCATATCCATTTCCACATCACTGGGATCTGATGCCTTTTCCCTAGAGCAGGGCTTTGGAGCATTTCCTGTGCAAAGTTTTTCTGCATTCCAGCAGTGTATTTCTTCCCAAGGAGGGGCACAATTTAAAGTCTTTCCTGTGTACGAATGAGGTGTATACTACCTGTGCAGTCTATGTAGCATTTCTTCTCTGTTTGATGCTGTTCTGTACATCTTTAGAATTTGAAGGGCTTGATGCATTTACTCGTGTAAAGGCTTGTGGTGCATGTTGTTCCTGGAAATCAGCACTGGTGCATTTCCTTCTAATGTAGGTCTCTGGTGCATTCTTCTCTGGAAAGCTGTTTACTATTATCTTCTTGATGCAATATCAGTGATGGTTTTTATCCCCAGTGTGAAAAAATCTGGTGCAGTTACTCCTGTGAAGTACTGTGGTGCATTCACACTTATGAATGACTCTGGTGCATTCACCTCTGTGAATGACTAAAGTGCATTTGCCATTGTGAATGGCTCCGGTACATTCAGACCTCTGAAAGGATCTGGGTGTATTCATCCATGTGAAGAGCTCTGTTTCCTTTCTGGGGCAAAGGCGCACAAATCTGTAATACTCAGAGGGGGCAGATACTGTTTGTAGTTTTCTAAGCTTAAAAAATCCAAACAGCACGTGGCTTCTTGTTCGGACATAAACACCAGCTCTCTCCTCTGACAATACTTCTCTAGTCATCAAATGGGTCAAAAGGTTTACACCAGAAATGTTTTGCACAGAAATCAGGATCAAAAAATTGTGTACCATTACGTCCATCAATCTTTTCCTATTGCAGAGAAAGTATTGTGATTGTGGTTTTGTTAAAGGCCAACAGTGTGCAACCCAAGAAGTGAGCCATCATTTACATTGTTTTTTTGGATAATTAAAACTCTAATGTATAGAAATTGAGGGTAAAAGAAGTCATGCTTTTTGTAAATGTGCCAAAGATACTGAGATCATGAATAGGGGAAATTTTATAATGCTGGCTTGTGGATTACCCAAGATGGAAGGTGATTCTGAGGTAGTTTTATTGTTCAAATTTAGGCCCTCATTACAACATTGGCGGTAAAAAACGCCTACCGCCGCAGCGACGGCTGCCGAAAGACCGTCGCTGCGGCTACCAGCCGTTCGCCATAATATTACCACAGCTGTATTTCTGCCACAAAAAGGGCGGAAAGCCGGCTGTGGCCAATTCCAATAGAATTTGTCCCTCTTTTTCTTAGCACTTAAATAAACACACTTACTAGTATGGAGTATGTCAAATGTTTTAAGTACGTATTCATTTTAAAGAGGTTCAAACATTGCAATTTACCTGTACAGTAATGTTGACATAGTAAAGACCTGTAGTTGGCTGTAGTGATCACACCAGGAGCAATAGTGGGGCACCAACATCTTCAAAATGAATGAGTTGCCAAAGGGTACAGTGAGTAGGCATAGAAATAGGAAATGGAAATTAACAGCATGCCAGTGCCATAGATAATTTAAAAAAAGACAATGAAATGTGAAGTAACACTGTCTTACCTGTGTGTCATTGGAAATATTGTTGAATCACTGCAGTTCTGTTGTCCTCATCCTCATCCTCTGCCTCCTCATCCTACCTGTCCACAGGGTCCATTGCTGCCACACAGCCATCTCCAGCCTCCTCCTCCTGCAGAAAAGGCACATGGTGTCACAAGGCAAGGTTGTGCAACATGCAGCATGCCACGAATATTTGGCAGACCTTCTTGGGTGAGTAGCACAGGGATCCACCTGTTAGATAGTGGCACTGGAATCTGGCCTTCAGGAGGCCAAAGGTACGTTCGATAATCCTTCTTGTTCGCCCATGTGCCTCATTGTAACGTTCTTCTGCACTTGTCCTGGCATTCTTCACAGGAGGCAGTAGCCATGATAGGTTGGGGTAACCTGAGTCACCTGCAATATCGAGGGACAACATTTTGCCACACACTATCCTATATGGGTCATACCATACCCATACACCAACATCTACTGGGTGGGACCCAGGGCTCACCTATTAGCCACACCGATGCCTCTGTTGTTGGGCCATCTCATTTGGGATGCTGTTATTCCTCAGGATAAAGGCATCATGCACAGACCCTGGATACTTAGCATTAACATGGGAAATGTGCTGGTCCGCCAAGTACACCATCTGCAAATTCATTGAGTGAGAACTCTTTTGATTTCTGTGCACCTGTTCATTTTGACGGGGGGACAAATGCAATATGTGTTCCATCAATTGCCCCAATTATGTTGGGGATATGCCCCATTGCAAAGAAGTCAGCCTTCACTGTGGCCAAACCTTCAACCTGGGGGACAACAATGTAGCTGCACATGTGTTCTATCAGGGCAGACAACACTCTGGTCAGCACTATTGAGAACATTGGCTGTGACATTCCTGCTGCCAAGCCCACTGTCACTTGGAAAGAACCAGTTGCCAAGAAATGGAGCACAGATAGGACTTGCACAAGCGGGGGATCCCACTAGGGTGACAGATAGCAGATGTCAGGCCAGGCTCCAGTTGGGCACACAGCTCCGTGAATGTGGTCCTGTCAAGTCTATAAGTGAGGATAATGTGCCTGTCCTCCATTGTTGCCAAGTCCACCAGTGGTCTGTACACAGGAGTATGTCTCCATCTCCTATTCATCCACAGAGGTTGCAGTCTGAGGGACAAAAGAGTGAGGAGCCGGTCACAAACTGTACATTGGACACACAACAGTACATTTCATGATGTTTACAAGTAATGGGTAAGTGGGATTTGTCCTGTATGTCCTATTTTTTACTGTGATGCAGTTATTACCAGGGCCTGCCACCTGAAATGGCATTCTCCTGTCCAGTGTGGAGGGACAGGTGGAAGTGAGGTAATTCCACTGACGTTCTGCGCCGTTGCGGGAGGCAGTTGTTAATCTCTGTGCAACTCCTCATTCTATAACATTGGGCCCTAAAGGGTGCAGTGGCCAGTGGAGATCTATGCTGGTGATGACGGTGTGCACCACTGCAGACGTGACCACCATTTGCTATCTGATTCCTCACTTGCTACCTGACCTTCAACAGGAGAGCACCTACACTGCATGTGCTGCTGTGACCTGTGTCAGGAAGGACAAGGGGCCTGGTGCAGGGACTCAGACAGAGCCCCCACCACCTACCATGATTGTGCAGCCGTCCGAGGCTGCAGGGGATAGGCTGGAGCCTCCCCCCACCACGAGCAGCAGCAGAAGCAGCACCACCACCAGCAGTGGGCAGCCGTCACCGCCGGCGGATGGATGTAGTCCTGCCTCCATGGGCTGCTGTGCGGCCTGCTCCCTGCAAAGCCAGTGGGTATGACACCTACCTGACAGTCTGTGACCTTCCACCCCCCAGGATCAAGAGCACAGGGCACAATGCCCCCTCCAGAATCAGTGGGTAAGCCACCCACCTACCCTAGCATCCCCAGGATCAAGAGCACAGGGCACAAGGCCCCCTCCAGAACCTGTGGGTAAGACATCCACCAACACCAGCCTCCCCAGGATCAGGAGCACAGGGCATGATGACCCCTCCATAACCAGTGAGTAAGACACCTACCTGAGAGACTGTGGCTTTGCATTCCGAGAACCAAGCACAGGGCATGTTGCCCCCTCCAGAACCAGTGGTTTTGTTCCATCTGTCAGCTGAGGTGCCCCCGTTCCCCGTTCCCCTGAGGTGCGTGCCTATTTTCCAACTGATGCCCCTGCAGTGTTCTCTCCATGTTGGTGCAGGTGACAAGTGGGGCCTTGGACTTTGGCCTGTGGCCCTGTGGCCTTCGCACAATGAGGACTCGGCAGTGTCCCTTGAACTGTACATATGTATATACTATGAGATTGACTTTTCGTATTTCTACTGTGTTGTTATTATTATTATTATGTCACTTTAATATATTCCTGTTGTCCTTGCATTATTCCTCAGGGGTACGGGGTAAATATGTTTTATTACTGCAGCGGATTGTGTGTATGGTGTTAGGGGTAGGGTTTGTGTTGCGTGTGTATGTCACTCTCCCCCCCTTGTGTGCTAGGCGGCTGCACTCACTGTGGTCGTCTTCGCCGTCGTTGGTGTTCGTGGTGGAGCAGGACGTAGAATATCATAGGAAATATTTGAAGTTCAGGCTCCGTGGCGGCGTGGTTCTTCCCTATGTCTCCAAAGGTGAGTCCTTTCCCTTCTGTGATGTGTTTCCACCAGGCTTTTGATGTCGTTGGTACCGCCCCGGAAAAGGTGGCGGATTGATGTGTCTTAATATGGTGGGTGGAACATTGACTTCTGCCTGGCTGTAGGCGGCCACCGCCGTGGTTGCTGTTGTGTCCGCTCTGGCGGTCGGTGTGGTAAAGTGGCTGACTATCTGAGTTCTCACCGCCATGGTCACAATTTGGCGGTAGTTACCACTAGCCTGTTGGCGGTATTACCGCTACTTTATCACCAACTGCCAGGGTTGTAATGATGGCCTTAGTGTGTTGAGGAGAAAGCCCAAGTCCAGATGCTCTATGATTATACGGGCTGGAGAGTGGAGCTCCAAGAATTCATGTCCACATCTTGGCTACTCCAGCCAGGCCCCAGGGCTTTAAATGACTTGATCCTCTATATCAAACCGTTAAGAGGCCACAGGTGTTGTACTGATATGATAAGTATCTGTGTGTGCTGAATGTTACCTATAACTGCTGTGTTCATGTAAGCATGATGTGATTCTTACATCCTAGTCCTATCTTCTTTATTCTCAGAGGTTGCTTAGGGCTTGTTTTGGCAATGAGGTGTACTGCTGTTGTGGTGTTGCAAAACCATCACACAGAGTACATAGTTCAGGAGGCTGGCATCTCTTGGGCATCTATTTTTTTTCCGGTTCAGCTTGTTCCTGAAATGGTGGTTGCTATTGTTATAGGAAGTGTTGGTACACTTAAGTAAGAAGCAGAGCCCATCATCTGAAAGTGTGGCAATGTTTGGGTTATTTGTCTCAGATAGTTGGGTTTAATCTGCAAATTGTGGTTGCTGCTACCATACAAGGTACTATTTCATTTCATTAGAAACAGAGACAGATGAGGGTGCATGCTCCATGGAGCAAGGCAAGTGTGCCTTGGATTTGGGATTTACACAAGTCATCCATAGGACAAAGCAAGTGTCTCCTTACATGCAAAACTCTGCTACCATCTGTTCCTACCTTGTCCAGAGAACCCTGTTGCGTCTAACTTTAAGGGTACTTGTAGACCCTCTTGTGCCTCATCTGTTTTCATTTTTTCCAGTGCCTTGCAGAGCTGCATTCTCTCTCTTGAAGGACCATGGCACATTCCATCCTATAATGGATTATATCCCATTGTCCCAACATAACTCTGGGATATATATTTTTTTTTGGAACACGAGTCAGGCAAATTTCCTCCTTGAGCAGGAACTGTGTGTATTTTCCACTTTGGATGATTATACTGTTTTCCACTTGTGAAGGATTTGTTAACTCTCCAGTGCATGGGTCTGACAGCTTCTCTGTGTTTCCTCCCTCTATAGGGTTTGAGGTGCCTCCAGTGCTGGACACTGATGCACCATATCCATTTCCACATCACTGGGATCTGATGCCTTTTCCCTAGAGCAGGGCTTTGGAGCATTTCCTGTGCAAAGTTTTTCTGCATTCCAGCAGTGTATTTCTTCCCAAGGAGGGGCACAATTTAAAGTCTTTCCTGTGTACGAATGAGGTGTATACTACCTGTGCAGTCTATGTAGCATTTCTTCTCTGTTTGATGCTGTTCTGTACATCTTTAGAATTTGAAGGGCTTGATGCATTTACTCGTGTAAAGGCTTGTGGTGCATGTTGTTCCTGGAAATCAGCACTGGTGCATTTCCTTCTAATGTAGGTCTCTGGTGCATTCTTCTCTGGACAGCTGTTTACTATTATCTTCTTGATGCAATATCAGTGATGGTTTTTATCCCCAGTGTGAAAAAATCTGGTGCAGTTACTCCTGTGAAGTACTGTGGTGCATTCACACTTATGAATGACTCTGGTGCATTCACCTCTGTGAATGACTAAAGTGCATTTGCCATTGTGAATGGCTCCGGTACATTCAGACCTCTGAAAGGATCTGGGTGTATTCATCCATGTGAAGAGCTCTGTTTCCTTTCTGGGGCAAAGGCGCACAAATCTGTAATACTCAGAGGGGGCAGATACTGTTTGTAGTTTTCTAAGCTTAAAAAATCCAAACAGCACGTGGCTTCTTGTTCGGACATAAACACCAGCTCTCTCCTCTGACAATACTTCTCTAGTCATCAAATGGGTCAAAAGGTTTACACCAGAAATGTTTTGCACAGAAATCAGGATCAAAAAATTGTGTACCATTACGTCCATCAATCTTTTCCTATTGCAGAGAAAGTATTGTGATTGTGGTTTTGTTAAAGGCCAACAGTGTGCAACCCAAGAAGTGAGCCATCATTTACATTGTTTTTTTGGATAATTAAAACTCTAATGTATAGAAATTGAGGGTAAAAGAAGTCATGCTTTTTGTAAATGTGCCAAAGATACTGAGATCATGAATAGGGGAAATTTTATAATGCTGGCTTGTGGATTACCCAAGATGGAAGGTGATT